>NC_138175.1:15559903-16171458 GCF_964165515.1 Mesoplodon bidens | reverse complement strand
CTATGCCTCTGACAGATGGGTGAGAATAAAATTATGACAGAGTTACCCCAGGAATATAAAGAAGGTATCTTCTTGGAGTTTGCTATAAAAATATCTAAGACAATAATGAACAGCATGAACTGTTCAGGTATAGAAGCATCATGCCCCTTTTTTATTTCTTATCATGAAGTTTTTCAAAGAATTAATGATAAAGGTGCTTATGTCTAACCTTTTAACCTCTCCATCCTTCTGATATTTGGAGTTCTGAATTTAATGAGAGTTAAGATTAGGCTTTCTAATAATGAATAATGTAATACCAAGCATGCCACCAAGGCAACTAGAGCCCAAATTAAGGGAGTTCTTATTGTACTTTATATATTCTTGCTGTATATTATATGTGGTATTTGCTATATTTTATTTTGAAGAGCTGTTCTCTAACAGTGGGGAGGTTTATTGAAAGAAGTGAATAGGCGATATTCTATTTTGTTTTGTAAAGATTTCAAAACAACCAAATTGTGTTTGTACTTACAGGTATTCAAGTAGCCAAACGATTAACACAAAATATCCTCAAAGCATGAGAAGGGACCTTAGAAATGATTTGGTCCAGTCTTCCATCCAGTGTAGGATTCTCCTCAGTTTCTCAAAAACCAAAAAATCAATTTATTTTATGGTCTAACACCCTTTCACCAACGATGTGGGGGTGGTCTTTCCTTCAACTCTGTGCTGTCCACGATGTTAGGTATAAAAGGAGGAGCTTGAGACAAGATCTCAAATATTCCTTTACACTCATTGATTCTCATATATTTGCTGCCACCTGCAACTTACTCAGCTTAAACATTATGTGTGCTCTCATGATTATGAATATTTTTAAGTGCAAAGGTTAAAGAAGTATTCTTACTCTAAAACCATAAAAAATGAAGGCTCATACAGACTTTTTCATGTTGAGAAAACTTTTAAAAAGCATCAAGACTTTCCAAGATGGTGGAGGAGGAGGAGGACGTGGAGTTCATCTCTCCCCACAACGCATCAAGAATACATCAACATACGGAACAATTCTAACAGAGTACCTGCTGAACGCTAGCAGAGGACACCTAAAAGGACAAGAAAGATCCCCACGTAGCTGGGTAGGATGAAAGAAAGAAGAAGAGAAGAGGAAGAGGAGAGGAAACGGAACAGGACTTGCACCCCTGGCGAGGAGCTGGAAGTGAGCAGAGGTTCCCGCATCTCAGGAAGCTCCCTCCCTGGCGGGGAGATCAGCAGGGACAGAAGGGGAGCTTCAGAGGCTCGGAGGAGAGCCCAGCAACTGGCCTGTGGCAGACAGGACAGACTGAGACTTACACAGACGGTCAGTGCCACAGCCCTGCACACCCCAGCCTGAGAAGGGTGTCGCCAGTGCACACAGGGGCGGGGTGCTGGAACATGGGGCTTGGAGAGCAGACCCGGGGAGGGGACCACTGTTGGCTGTGAGGAGACAGCCTAAGGGGATGGGAATGAGGAGTTCTGCAACTGGAAATGCTCATGGAGGAAGCCCGGATGGCCACAGAAGCGAAGTGCCATTATTGAGTGATGTGCAAAGTGGGGGGCCGCCACTGCAGCCTCTCTCCTCACATGCTGGCCACTGCCTCCATGGGCAATCAGGGAGGACTCCCACAGTAGCCGGCTCGCATGCCACTGGCATCGCCTCCTCTGCACCGCCCCCCCCACCGCTCGCTATCCCAGCACCATCCTGCCTGGGCGGCCCACTCACCCCGACTGCCGCCTGATGGGCTCGTGCATTCCAATCGCTACCCTAGCACCCTCCAGCCCGGGTGGCCCACTCACCCCAATTGCCTCCTTGGCTCTTTCCTGCCTTATGGGCTCCTGTGCTCTGGCAGCCTCTGGAGCAGACTCCAGTGTAAGGAATACAGGCAGAGGTGGGGCTGAAATCACAGCTGAGCCCCAGGGGTCCTGTGATTAAGGAAGAAGAGCTGAAATCTCTCCTCACAGCTGCACAAACCACAGAGTTACACCTCCCCAGATGGTCTCCTAAATACACCACCTGTGAAACATCCAAAAGGACAACAAATGCTCCTGCAGCTGGGACAGGTCTGGCTTTAGCAGCTGTGAGCTTTGTGGGCACGAACACACGGAGGTTTGGCAAAGCCAGAGTCTGAGCTGCCTCCATAGCTCCCACTGTGGGTCCAGGTGCACAACTACTGCAGTCCTGGGACCTGACATCAGTGGATATGCACTGGTGGCTTGGTGAAAACAATGCCTGAGAGTCACCAGGGCCAGCTGCCAGCATACCCACAGATAAGGTGGGACTGAGAGCAGTGTCAACAACAGTGTACTTTGTGAGCCCACACAATAGGTGAAAGGGGACACAACAGAGCACATTCACAAATGAAGAGCTCCAAAGGAGGAATACCCAGTGGTCTCTCTCCCAGTGGGAGTGCTCCAATCCCGCCTACCTTGCACTGCAGATCAGAAAGAAAGCTAAGAAACAGATATGGGGCCTCTACTCCAACAACTAGAGAACAGACCCTGCCCCTGACAGGGCAGTGACAACCACAGAGCAAAGGGGGTGCCCCACTCAATATCCAGGGTAGGCTCTGGTCACCAAAACATCAGTCAAACCCCCTATCAAAGGTATAATGGCACAAGCCTCTGGACCAACCTCAACCACCAGGGGGCAGACACCAGAAGAAAGAGGAACTACAATCCTGCAGCCTGTAGAAAGGAGACCAAAAACACAGTAAGTTAAACAAAATGAGATGACAAAGAAATATGTTGCAGACATAGGAAAAAGATAAAAACCTTCAAGAATTACTAAATTAAGGATGATATAGGGGGGCTTCCCTGGTGGCGCAGTACTTATGAATCTGCCTGCCAATGCAGGGGACATGGGTTCAAGCTCTGGCCTGGGAAGATCCCACATGCCACGGAGCAATTAAGCCAGTGTGCCACAACTACTGAGCTGCACTCTACAGTCCACGAGCCACAACTGCTGAAGCCCACGCACCTAAAGCCCATGCTCCGTAACAAGAGAAGCCACTGCAATGAGGAGCCCGTGCACCACAACGAAGAGTAGCCCCTGCTTGCTGCAACTAGAGGAAGCCTGCGCACAGCAACAAAGACCCAACACAGCTAAAAAATAAATAAATAAATAAATAAATAAATAAATTCAAAAATAAAGAGAGGATATAGGCAATCTACCTGAAAAAGAATTCAGAGTAATGACAGTAAACATGATTCAAGGTCTCAGAAAGAGAATAGAGGCACGAATTAAGATACAAGAAATGTTTAAAAAAGACACAGAAAAACTAAAGAACAAAGAAACAGAGATGAACGCTACAATAACTGAAATGAAAAATACACTAGAAGGAATCAATAGCAGAATAACTGAGGTAGAGGAACAGATAAGTGAGCTGGAAGACAGAATGGTGGAAATCACTGCTGTGGAACTGAATAAAGAAAAAAGAATGGAAAGAAATGAGGACACTCTCAAAGATCTCTGAGACAACATTAAAAGCACAAACAATTGAATTATACAGGTCCTAGAAGAAGAAGAAAAAGAGAAAGGGCCTGAGAAAATATTTGAAGAGATTACAGTGAAAAAATTGCCTAACATGGGGAAAAAAATATTCACTCAAATCCAGGAAGTGCAGAGAGTCCCATACAGGATAAACCCAAGGAGGAACACACCAAGACACATATTACTCAAACAAACAAAAATTAAATACAAAAAAAATATTAAAAGCAACAAGGGAAAAGCAGCAAATAACATACAAGAGAATCCCCATAAAGTCATTAGCTAATTTTTCAGCAGAAACTCTGCATGCCAGAAAGGAGTGGCATGATATATTTGAAGTGATGAAAGGGAAAAGCCTACAACCAAGAATACTCTACCCAGCAAGGCTCTCATTCATGTTCTATGGAGAAATCAAGCTTTACAGATAAGCAAAAGCTAAGAGAACTCAGCACCACCAAACCAGCTTTACAACAAACACTAAAGGAGCTTCTCTACGCAGGGGAAAAAAACATAAGGAGGCCACAACTAGGAACAAGAAAATCACAAGTGGGAAAGCTCACACATAAAGGCAAAGATATAGCAAAAGCAGGAAATCAGCCATACACAAATATGATAACAAAACCAGCAACTGTGAGACGAGGAGAGAACAAAGGCATGAAATGGAAAGTGCATTTGAAAATAAGAGACCAGCAACTTAAAACAACCTTGTACATAGACTGCTTTATCAAAACCTTATAGGAAATGCAAACCAAAAAACGACAATAGATACACACACAAAAAAGAAAAAGCAACCCAAACACAAAACTAAAGATGGTCATCAAACCACGAGAGATGAGAACAAAAGAGGAAGGAAAGAAAAAAGACCTATAAAAACAAGCCAAAAACAATTACGTAAATGGCAATAGGTACATACGTATCGATAATTACCTTAAATGTAAATGCATTAAATGCTCCAACCAAAAGACACAGAATGGCTGAATGGGTACAAAAACAAGACTCATGCATTCTGTCTACAAAAAACCCACTTAAGATCTAGGGATACATATAGACTGAAAGTTAGGGGATGAAAAAAGATATTCCATGCAAATGGAAATCGAAAGAAAGTGGTATCAGACAAAACAGACTTTAAAATAAAGACTGTTTCAAGAGACAAGGACACTACACAAGGAATAAATCCAAGAAGATATAACAATTGTATATATATATATATGCACCCAACATAGAAACACCACAAAATATAAGGCAAATGCCAACAGCCATAAAAGGGGAAATTGACAGTACTACAATAATAGTGGGGGACTTTAACACCCCACTTTCATCAATGGACACATCATTCAAACAGAAAATTAATAAGGAAACACAAGCCTTAAATGACACATAAGACCAGATAGATTTCATTGATATTTATAAGACACTCCATCCAAAAGCAGCAGAATATACTTTTTACTCGAGTGCAAATGAACTTTCTTCAGGATAGATCATATCTTAGGTCAAAAATCAAGCCTCGAGGGGCTTCCCTGGTGGCACAGTGGTTGAGAGTCTGCCTGCCGATGCAGGGGACACAGGTTTGTGCCCTGGTCTGGGAAGATCCCACATGCCGCAGAGCGGCTGGGCCCATGAGCCGTGGCTGCTGAGCCTGCGCGTCCGGAGCCTGTGCTCCGCAGCGGGAGAGGCCACAACAGTGAAAGGCCTGTGTACCACAAAAAAAACACAAAAATCAAGCCTCGGTAAATTTTAGAAAATTGAAAACATATCAAGCATCTTTTCCGACCACAACGGTATGAGATTAGAAATCAATTACAGAGGAAAAAAACTGTAAACAACACAAACACATGGTGGCTAAACAATATGTTACTAAATAACCAATGGATCACATAAGGAATCAAAGAAGACATCAAAAAATACCTAGAGACAACTGACAAGAAAAACATGGCAATCCAAAACCTATGGGACACAGCAAAAGCAGTTCTAAGAGGGAAGTTTATAGCAATACAATCTTACCTCAGGAAACAAGAAAAATCTCAAATAACAACCTAACCTTACAACTAAAGCAACTACAGAAAGAACAAACAAAACACAAAGTTAGTAGAAAGAAAGAAATCATAAAGATCAGAGCAGAAATAAATGAAATAGAGACAAAGAAGACAAAAGTAAATATCAATCAAACTAAAAGTTGGTTCTTTGAAAGATAAACAAAATTGATAAAACTTTAGCCAGACTCATCAAGGAAAAAAGGGAGAGGACTCAAATCAATAAAATTAGAAATGAAAAAGAAGTTATAATGGACACAACAAAAATACAAAAGATCATAAAAGATTGCTACAAGCAACTATATGCCAATAAAATGGACAACCTAGAAGAAATGGACAAATTCTTAGAAAGGTACAACCTTCCAAGACTGAACCAGGTAGAAATAAAAAAAGTGAACAGACCAATCACAAGTACTGAAATGGAAACTGTGATTAAAAATCTTCCAACAAACAAAAGCCCAGGACCAGATGGCTTCACAGGTGAAATCTATCAAACATTCAGAGAAGAGTTAACACCTACACTTCTGAAACTATTCCAAAAAATAGCACAGGAAGGAAAACTCCAAAGCTCATTCTATGAGGTCACCATCACCCTGATACCAAAAAAAAAGAAAACTACGGGACAATATCAACTGATGAACACAGACAAAAAAATCCTCAACAAAAGACTAGCAAACCAAATCGAACAACACATTAGAAGAATCATACACCATGATCAAGTGGGATTTATCCCAGGGATGCAAGGATTTTTCAATATCTGCCAATCAATCAGTGTGATACACCACATCAACAAATTGAAGAAGAAAAACCATACGATCATCTTAATAGATGCAGAAAAAGCTTTTGACAAAATTCAACACCCATTTATGAGAAAAACTCTCCAAAAAGTGGTCACAGAAGGAACCTACCTCAATAAAGGCAATGTATGACAAACACACAGTAAAAATCATTCTCAGTAGTGAAAAACTAAAAGCATTTCCTCTAAGATCAGGAACAAGGATGTCCACACTCACCATTATTATTCAACATAGTTTTGGAAGTCCTAGCCATGGCAATCAGAGAAGAAAAGAAATAAAGGGAACCAAAATTGGAAAAGAAGAAGTAAAACTGTCACTGTTTGCACTTGACATGATTTTATACATAGAAAATCCTAAAGATGCTACTGAAAAACTACTAGAGCTCATCAATGAATTTGGTAAAGTTGCAGGATACAAAATTAACACACAGAAATCTCTTGCATTCCTATACACTAACAAAAGATCAGAAAAAGAAATTAAGAAAAAAATCCCATTTACCATCACATCAAAAAGAATAAAATACCGAGGAATAAACCTAACTAAAAGGCAAAAGACCTGTACTCAGGAAAATATAAGATACTGATGAAAGAAATAAAAGATAATACAAACAGATGGAGATATACCATGTTCTTGGATTGGAAGAATCAATATTGAGAAAATGACTACCCAAGGCAATCTACAGATTGAACGCAATCCCTATCAAATTACCAGTGGCATTTTTCACAGAATTAGAACAAAAAATTTTACAATTTGTATGGAAATACAGAAGACCCCGAATGGCCAAAGCAATCCTTAGAAAGAAAAGCAGAGATGGAGGAATCAGACTCCCTGACTTCAGACTATACTACAAAGCTAGTCATTAAAACAGTATGGTGCTGGCACAGTAACAGAAATATAGATCAATGGAAAGGGATAGAAAGCCCAGAAATAAAACCACACCCCTATGGTCAATTAACATACAACAAAGGAGCCAAGAATATACAATGGAGAAGAGACAGTCTCTTCAGTAAGTGGTGCTGGGAAAACTGAACAGCTACACGTAAACAAATGAAATTAGAACATTCTCTAACACCATACACAAAAATAAATTCAAAATGGATTAAATACCTAAATGTAAGACTGGATACTATAAAATTCTTAGAGGAAAACTAGGCAAAACACTCTTTGACATAAATCACAGCAATATCATTCTGGATCCACCTCCTAGGGTAATGAAAATAAAAACAAAAATAAACAAATGGGATCTAATTAAACTTAAAAGTTTCTGCACAGCAAAGCATACCATAAAGGAAATGGAGAGACAACCCACAGAATGGGAGAAAAATATTTGCAAATGAAGCGACCAACAAGGGATTAATCTCCAAAATATACAAACAGCTCCTACAGCTCTATTTCAAAAAAACCCCAAACGACCCAATCAAAAAATGGGCAGAAGATCTAAATAGACATCTCCTCAAAGAAGACATACAGATGCCCAAGAGACTCATGAAAAGATACTCAACATCACTAATTATTAGAGAAATGCAAATCAAAACTACAATGATGTATCACCTCACATTGGTCAGAATGGCCATCATCAAGAAGTCTACAAAAAATAAATGCTGGAGAGGGTGTGGAGAAAAGGGAACCCTCCTATGCTGTTGGTGGGAATGTAAATTGGTACAGCCACTATACAGAGTAGTATAGAGGTTCCTTAAGAATCTGAAAACAGAGCTACCACATGACCCAGCAAACAACTCCTGGGCATATATCTGGAAAAAAACATGGTTCAAAAGGATACATGCACCCCAAAGTTCATTGCAGTGCTGCTTACAGTAGACAAGACATGAAAGCAACCTAAATGTCCATCTACAGAGGAATGGATAAAGAAGATGTGGTAAATGTGGACAAGGGAATATTACTCAGCCTTAAAAAAGAATGAAATAATGCCATTTGCAGGGATGGACCTAGAGATTATCATACTAAGTGAAGTAAGTCAGACAGAGAAAAACAAATATCATATGATATCACTCATATGTGGAATCTTAAAAAATGATACAAATGAATTTATTTACAGAACAGACTCAGAGACTTCAAAAAGAAACTTATGGTTATCAAAGGGAAAAGGTGGGGGGTGGGGAGGGATAAATTAGGAGTTTGGGATTAACATATACACACGACTATATATAAAACAGATAATCAACAAGGACCTACTGCATAACACAGGGAACTGTATTCAATACTCTGTAATGGCCTATATGGGAAAAGAATCTTAAAAACAGTGGAGATATATATATATATATATATATATATATATGTATGTGTAACTGATTCACTTTGCTGTACACCTAAACTAACACAACATTGTAAGTCAACTATACTCGAATAAAAATGTTTAAAAAAGACACCAAATTTTTTAAAAAGCATCTATTTTATAACACTTAATAAGCATATGTAGTCATCCTGAAGAAGAGATTTCTTTATTTATTATTCTGAAAGACTCCTTGCCAATGGGTGAGAACACTTTGGGGCTACCTGATTTATGCTGTGACCATTAGAATATTGCCTTGCTAATGGAATTCTGATCTGTAGTTTATTTATTTTGGTTGTTATTTACTCAGATATCAATTCCAATACTCTCCTCAGATGTTACTCTTGCTTATGCTCTTTGTACTATGGCTGCTGGTGGGGGGACAAGCATGTATTTGCAAATAAGGCTTGCAGCATTGAGATGTAGATGTGACAGAGGCAGAAGTCAGTTTTGACAAGCAATCAAGGAAGCCTATACATAATTTAATATAAATTAAAATAAGAACATATTAGAAAGATGCAATTTGTAAATTTAATTTGTGAGAGAAGGGAGAAGATTAAAAAGAGTTAGGGAAGCTGCTCTGAGGCTTAGTATTATAAGTTATATATCTAAGGAAGGGTCACCTACATGGGACATGAAGTAGATCAGCAGTTATCAATGGAAAGACTAGTAAAATAGCTCAGTACAATTTGCTGAAGATCAATATACTTGTCTGCAGTGTTCTAAGGCTTAATCATTTTTATTACTACTTCTACTTTGTCAACAGCAGTTAAGTACCAACTTGACACAAAATGAGTTCTGTCTACCTGATGTCATTTTACTAGAAGTATGAAGAACGGACTATTTTATTCTTTCTCTGTGGCATGCAGTATATGTAGTCATAATCTTCAAAATCACTATGTCATAAATTCATATCTACTTTGTTATTCATTTTCACCCTTAGGTCTTTCTGACCATTTGACGACTCAGATTTCGCTCCCTTTGAATACCTATTTTTATTGTTTTTCTCCTAAAGCACTTGTAGTTTCTATTCTGAAGAGGCAGAATCTCATTTTGTTGTTTTCACTCCATATTTCTAAGCTCTCTGGGTACCTTTATATTGCTTTGCTGCCCATACTGTTGTTTGCATCACCTCCCAATTTAATATCATCTGTGGATTCCATTAACATTCATTTTACTCCCTATTCTACATCATTAATACAGCAGCTATATAAGATAGGACAAAACACTGATCTCTGCAGCACCTAGACATATTCCCCAACTTGATACATTTTCCATTTGTGGTTTGTCAATATTTTTTATGGTTCTCCAGCCAGTTTTGAATACATGTGACTCTGCTTATATCCAGGACCATCTGAGTTAATTGTGCATAGATGTCATGAGATACTGCATCATAGGCTCACGAAATTTCATAAATACTATATCTACCATATTTTTTCATTTACTCATATTGTATATAGAAAACTCACATTCTCAGACTACTAGCTCAATGTTTATATTCTAGTAATCTCACATATTTATTTCTCTTTTAATATTTGCACCATTACTTTCATGTAATGACTACAAATGACACAATGATTTTTAATTTTTTAACACTCTTTAACTTTTAATTTTGGAATAATTTTAGACTTAAAAAAAGTTCAAAGATAGCAGAGTGAGCTCCCTTATACGATCTAGGACACCACATTGCAATTAGTGGTCATGTCTCCTTAGTCTCAATGATCTGTGACAATTCCTCAGTCTTCCCTTGTTTTTCATTACCTTGACACTTCTGAAGAGTGCTGGTCAGTTATTTTATAGAACGCCCCTCATTTTCGGTTTGTCTAATGTTGTCTCACAATAAGACTAGGGTTACAACTTTTTGGGTAGACTATCACAGAGGTTAAATACTCTTTACATTTCATCATACTGGGGGTATATGGCATTAACATGACTTATCATCACTGGTGATGTTAACTTTGATCACTTGTTTAAGATGCTGTCTGCCAGCTTCCTCCAGAGTAAGTTAGAAATTTTCCCTATCCACACTCTGTCCCATGCATTCTCTGTGAGGGTTATTATAATGCCCCCAAATGAATAAAAGTTCTTGGGGGGAAAATTTACTTTTTCATGCATACAACATGGATATACATATAACACATAAACAGATATAAAGTATATTTGTGGTATGAAAAATTTCATCAAGAGTGTGGGGGAGGGCCTCCCTGGTGGCGCAGTGGTTGAGAGTCCGCCTGCCGATGCAGGGGATACGGGTTCGTGCCCCGGTCTGGGAGGATCCCATATGCCGCGGAGCGGCTGGGCCCGTGAGCCATGGCCGCTGGGCCTGCGCATCCGGAGCCTGTGCTCCGCAACGGGAGAGGCCACAACAGTGAGAGGCCCGCATACCGCAAAAAGAAAAAAAAAAAAAAAAAAAAAGAGTGTGGGGGAGGGTGTTAAGCAAAAATGTCTAAAAAGGCTCATGTGTGTGTTTGATGGGGGCGGGGTGATAAAAAAGAAGAAGAAAAAAAAGGACTAACAGATTCTTCTCTATTCACTGGAATCAAGTTACTAAGCCCAGCCTACATCCAAGCAGAGGGAAATTAAGTTCTACGTCCTAGAGAAGGGAGTATCTACATATGCTATTTGGAATTTTTCTCTAAAAATATTTTTTTAAGTTAATTTTGGTCAATTTTCCAGCAATAGTTTGGGTCTGTGTATTAGTTTGGGTCTCCCAAAAAGCAGATGCAAAGATGGTATTAAACATGCAAGAGACTTACCTTTGAAAGACAACAAAGTGGGAGCAAGGGAAGGCAAGAAAGCCTTAGGATATCTGTGATGGAAAAATGGAAGGATGGAAGACTGGGTAGGAAGAATCTCAGACTGCAACACAGTTCTAAGAAGGTTTTGGCCCAGTCAATTGGGAGTCCTTTGCAAAAATATTCCATTAAAGGAGTCCTATATCTCATAGAAAAGAACCTGGATTACAACCTCCACCATATGGACTCATGGCCTGGAAGGATCACTTAGGAATCATGGCCTTGGCATGAACTTGGAAATGGGTTCTAAAAGACAGCAGTACCTGCAGCCATCAATCAATTATGTTCCCTACAGCAGGAGGTCGAAGGAGTACATCTTCATGGCCACTGTAGTCGATAATTTTACACAGTCTTATTAAAACACCAGAACTTATTTTTGAAATAATATTACCTAATTCTTTCCCCATTCTAGCAGGTATCTTTTTACTTCTCTAAATATAGCTGCATACAACACAATAACCAACAATTTCTTAGAAATCATACTTTTGTTTTTCCATTTAAAAATACTGCTTTAATGATTTCTGGCACTCATAAGTAGTTAAGTATCTTAAACTAGATAACTCTCCTGACAATGACAATTATAAATTCTGACTAAAAATAAACAACTATTTGAAGGCACTGTGGAGCAATCAATAGCAGGTAGAAACTGAAGGGGATATGACCCTTGAAAGAAAGGAAGCCAATAAAATAATATCTACATTTTTCTGATTTTTTCTGGTAAGATTATTTCCTTCTCTGCATGGTACATGTGGAATAGAGCTTAATCAGAAAGCAGCAGTTTGGGGCGCTGAGGAATCAGAAGTTAGAGTTTGAGGCTGCTGGAGCACCTGGAAGTTGAAAGAGGAAGTCTCCAAAAAAGGGAAGCCACCGGGGATTGAGTGAGGGGGAAGGGTAGCTCCAAAATCTGTATAATAGCTCTCCTCAAATGCTTGGCTGACTCCTGAACTGTGCATGTACAAAGTGATAGCCAAGAAACCTAGAAGAAAGCAACAGCTAAAAGACTAAAATAACTAAGCAGAAATTTCAGCAGTTTACAAGTGATGATGAGTCAGAGTTTGGAAAGTGAATCCCTAAAGGTAGAGGGTCTTGGTAAACACCTCAGACTTTCTAGAAACCCCAGAAGGGGCAGAACTTAAAAGTAAGGTCCATGCCTAAGGCTAGGAGAAAAACTGAAATAGATAAATTTGAACCAAGTCTAAAACCAAGCCTCCACAGAATCAATAAATTCTATCAGTAGTTTAACCACCTCCTAGAACAATATTCAAAACACTCTTCAGAGGAAGATAACGTAATCAAGTTGTTAAACGTATTATCCACAATTGTAACATACTATCAAAAAAATCACAAGCTACGAGAGAACTTGGGAAAATACAACCCATAGTCAAAAGAAAAAATCAACAGAAATGGACTCAATAACAACCCAGATGTTGGGATTAACAGACAAATATTTTAAAGTAGTTATGATATATGTTAAAGAATGTACTGGAAAAACAGGATATAATAAGTAAAAGCATGAAGAATTCCAGTAGGTACAGGAAAACCAAAAATAAAAATCAAATGGAAATACTAGAACTGAAAAATATCTGAAATGATTAAAGAAAATCACTGAATGGAAAGGCAGATTGGATAGTGTAGAAGAAAGGCTCAATGACCTTGAAGACAACTCAATAGAAATAATCTAAACTGAAGCACACAGAGAAAAAAAGTATGAAAAAAAATAGCAGATCATCAATAATGTGTGTGTTCAAAATTAAACAATCTAGTATGCTTGTAATTAGAGTCCCAGAGGGAAAGGAGAAAGAGAAAAGTGCAGAAAAAATATCTGATAAAATATTGGACAAACTTTCCAAACTTGATTAAAACATAAGCCTATAGATCCAAGATGCACAGCAAACCCCAGGCAGAATACATAAACATAAAACCACAACTAGGCATATCACAGTCAAACTGCTTAAAACCAAAGATAAAGAAAAAAAAATTTTTAGTAGCCAGAGGAGGGTGGGATGGGGGAGTCTATCCGGGGTAACAACGATAAAAATGGTGACTGACTTCTCATTACAGATTACACAAGACAATAGAACCACATCTTTAAAATGATGAAGAAAAAAAATATCAGCCTAAAATTCTATTGTCAGTGAAAATATCCTTCAAAAATGAAGGTGAAATAGATATTTGCTGATAAATGAATAATGAAATAATACATTGTCAACAAACTTGCAGTACAAAAAAATGCTATAGGGAATACTATAAAATTCAGACCTACAGGAAGAATAAAAAGTAGTAGAATAGTAAATATATGGTAAATATAAAACACTCTTTCTTACTTTTCTTAAATTCTTTAAAAGTCAATTGACCTTTTAACAAATGGTGCTGGGAAAAAATGTATATTCACAAGCAAAAGACTGAAGTTGGACACTTACCTTACACTACATATAAAAATTAGCTCAAAATGGATCAGATTTAAACATAAGAGCTAAGACTATAACTCTTTTAGAAGAAAACACAATGGAAACCTTCATGATATTGTATTTGACAACAATTTCTTTGCTATGACACAAAAGTACAGATAACAAAAGTAAAAACAGATAAATTGGATTATATCAAAATTTAAAACATACGCACATGAAAGGACACAATCAAATGACTGAAAAGGCAATATACGGAATCCAAGAAAATATTTGCAAATCATATATCTAATAAAGAGTTAATATTCAGAATATATAAAGAACTTCGACAACTTAACAACAACAAAAACCAAATATTCTGAATAAAAATGGGCAAAGTACTTGAATATACATTTTTCCAAAGAAGATATACAAATGGCCGATAAGCACATGAAAAGAGGCTCAACATCACTTATTATTAGGGGCATACAAATCAAAACCACAATGAGATACCACATCATATCCACTAGGATAACTACTATGACAAAAACAAACAAACAGAAACAGCAGCCCTAGAAAGGAAATCCTCACGCACACTACAACATGGATTAACCTTGAGAACATTATACTAAACGATATAAGCCAGTCACAAAATGACAAATACCATTATGATTCCACTTATATGAGGTGTTTAAAGCAATCAAATTCATAGAGACAGAAAGCAGAACGTTGGTGGCCAGGGACTTGAGGGAAAGGGACTGGAAAGCTGTTATTTAATAGGCATAGAGTTCCACTACTGCAAGATGAAAAGAGCTCTAGAGAATAGCTGTACAACAATGCAAATGTACTTAACACTGATCTGTACACTTAAAAATGGTGAAGATAAATTTTCTGTTATTGTACCAAAATCTTTTAAAGTCGATCAACTGCTTAAAGCAAAAATAATAATATATTGTGGAGTTTATAATGTGTAGATGTAAAATACAAGAGAAAATAGTACAAAGGATGGGAGGGAAGTAAATAGTATTACACCACTATAAGGTTCTTACCTTGTGAGTGAAGTAGTATATTAATTTGAGGTAGGCTGTTACAACTTAAGTACAGGCATACTTTGGAGATATTACAAGTTCAGTTCCAGACCACCAGAAATAAGGAGACTATGGCAATAAAGCAAGTGACATGAATTTTTTGTTTCCCAGGGCATACAAAAGTTATGTTTACAGTAAGTCACCTACACACGAACAAGTTCCGTTCTGAAAGCGCATTCATAAGTCCTATTTATTTGTAAGTCCAATAAAGTTAGCTGACTAACACAATCAACTATATGGTACTGTACTGTAATAGGTTTATAATAGTTTTCACAAAAATAATAAATAAAAAATAAACACAAAAAATAAAGAAAATATTTATAATTTTACAGTACATTACCTCGAAAAGTACAGTACAGTAGTACAGTACAATAGCTAGCATACAAGGGCTGGCATCGAGTGAACAGGCAATAAGAGTTACTGACTGAAGGAGAGAGAGTAGGTGGGAGATGGTAGAGCTGAAGAATCATCAGCAACAGGAGATGGAGGGCAAGCTGCAATTTCACTCACGCCTGACAACAACGGAATGCACATTCGCATCTTTGAAAGTTCGCAACTTGAAGGTTCGTATGTAGGGGACTTACTGTACACTATAGTGCAGTCCATCAAGTGTGCAAGAGCACTGTGTATAAAAAAATGTACATACATACCTTAATTTAAAAATACTTTATTGCTAAAAAATGCTAACCATCATCTGACAATGCAGGGTTGCCAAAAAACTTCAATTTGTAAAAACCACAGTATCTGTAAAGTGCAATAAAACTAAGTGTGATAAAACGAGGTATGCCTGTACATGTTGATATACTGTAATCTCTAAAGCAGCCAATAAAATAACAACACAAGAAAGTATGACTGAGGATCGAGACAGGATGGTGGAGTAGAAGGACATGAACTTACCTCTTCTGATGGAAATACTAGGGTCACGACTAAATGCTGAACAGCCACCGATGAAGAAATGCTGGAACCTACCAAAAAAAAATACACTACATTCAGGGACGGAGAGGAGGCCACAGCAAGATGGTAGGACGGGCATAATCGTGATAGAAGCAAATCCCAAGCATGCTGGGTGGGCAACCCACAAACTGGAAAATAATTATACCACAGAAGTTCTCCCAAAGGAGTGAAAGTTCTGAGCCCAACATAAGGCTTGGCAGCCTGAGGGTCTGGCAACTAGAGGAGGAGCCCCCAGAGAATCTGACTTTGAAGGCCAGTGGGGTTTAATTGTAGGAATTCCACAGGACCAAGGGAAACAGCAACTCGATGGCTGCAGGGCACACAAAGTGTCTCAAGTGCACCAGGACCCAGGGAAAAAAAGTGGTGACATCGTAAGAGACTGGGCCAGAAAAAACTGCTAATAATGGAGGTCTCCTGCAGAGGCGGGGGGTGGGGGGCAGCTGTGGCTCACTGCAGAGACAAGGACACTGGCGGTGGCAGTTCTGCGGAGTACTCACTGGCATGAGCCCTCTTGGAGGCCACAATTTTCTCACCAAGACCTGGCCCCATCCAACATCCTGTAGGCGCCAGTGCTAAGATGCTTCAAGGCAAACAATCAACAGGGCAGGAGCACAGCACCAACCATTAGCAGAAAAGCTGTGTAAAGTCTTCCTGAATAAACAGCCGCCAGATGAATACACCCCCTGACACAGCCCTGCCCACCAGAGGACAAGCCCCAGCTCCACCCACCAGTGGGTAGGTAACAGTCCCTCCCACCAGAAAACCTGCACAAGTCTCTTAGACAACGTCATCCACCAGGGAGTCGACGGCAAAAGCAAGAGGAAGTACAACCCTGAAGCCTAAGGAACAGAAACCACATCACAGAAAGTTAGACAAAATGAGATGGCAGAGGAATATACCCAAGATGAAGGAACAAGATAAAACCACATAAGAACAACTAAGTGAAGTTGAAATAGGCAATCTACCTGAAAAAGAATTCAGAGTAATGATAGTAAAGATGATCTAAGATCTTGGAAAAACAATGGAGGCACAGATTGAGAAGATACAAGAAATGATTATCAAAGACATAAAAGAACTAAAGAACAAACAAACAGATGAACGATAGAAAAACTGAAATAAATAATACACTAGAAGGAATCAATAGCAGAGTAACTGAGGCAAAAGAATGAATAAGTAAGCTGGAAGATACAGTGGTGGAAATCACTGCCACAGAACAGAATAAAGAAAAAAGAATGAAAAGAAATGAGGTCAGCCTAAGAGACTTCTGGGACAACATTAAACACATCAATATTTGCATTATTGGTCCCAGAAGGAGAAAAGACAGAGAAAGGGACTGAGAATATATTTGAAGAAACAATAGCTGGCAACTTCCCTAACATGGGAAGAAAACATTCCCCCAAGTCCAGGAAGTGCAGAGAGTCCGAGGCAGGATAAACCCAAAAAAAAAGCAAGCAAAGACACATAGAAACAAAATGACAAAAATTAAAGACAAAGAAATAGTATTAAAAGTAGCAAGGGAAAAACAAGAAAACTCCCGTAAGGGTCTCAGCTGACTTTTCAGCAAAAACTCTGCAAGCCAGCAGGGAGTGGAATGATATATTTAAAGTGATCAAAGGGGAAGAACCTACAACCAAGAATACTCTACACAGCGAGGTTCTCATTCAGATTCGATGGAGAAATCAAAAGTTGTACAGACAAGCACAAGCTAAAAGAATTTAGCACCACCAGACCAGCTTAACAACAAATGCTAAAGGAACTTCTCTAGATGGGAAACACAAGAAAAGAGAACAAAAGAGAAAGGGAGAAAGAAGACCTATAAAAATGAACCCAAAACATTAAGAAAATGGCAATAGGAACATACGTATTGATAATTACCTTAAATGTAATTGGATTAAATGCTCCAACCAAGAGACAGACCAGCTGAATGGATACAAAAACAAGACCCACATATATGCTATCTATTAGAGACCCACATCAGACCTAGTGACCCACAGAGACTGAAAGTGAGGGGATGGAAAAAGATATTCCATGCAAATGGAAATCAAAAGAAGGCTGGAGTAGCAATATTCATATCAGACAAAATAGACTTTAAAATAAAGACTGTTACAAGAGACAAGGAAGGACACTACATAATGATCAAGGGATCAATCCAAGAAGAAGATATAACAATTGTAAATATATATGAACCCAACATAAGAACAACTCAATACATAAGGCAAATGCTAACAGCCGTTAAAGGGGAAATAGACAATAACACAATAATAGTGGGGGACTTTAACACCCCATTTACACCAAAGGACAGATCATTCAGACAGAAAATTAATGAGGAAACACAAGCCTTAAATGACAAATTAGACCAGACAGACTTCATTGATATTTAGTGAACATTCCATCCAAAAGCAGCAAAACACACTTTTCTCTCAAGTGCACACAGAACATTCTACAGGATAGATGACACCTTGAGTCAAAAATCAATCCTTGGTAAATTTAAGTAAATTGAAATCATATCAAGCATCTTTTCTGACCACAACGCTATGAGATTAGAAATCAACTACAGGAAAAAAACTGTTAAAAACACGAACACATGGAGGCTAAACAATGCGTTACTAAATAATCAATGGATCACTGACAAAATCAAAAAGGGTATCAAAAAGCACCTAGAGACAAAGGACAAGGAAAACACAATGATCCAAAACCTATGGGACATAGCAAAAGCAGTTCTAAGAGGGAAGTTCATAGCAATACAACCTTACCTCAAGAAACAAGAAAAATTTGAAGTAAACAACCTATCCTCCTTACACCTAAAGCAACGAGAGAAAGAAGAACAAACAAAACCCAAAGTTAGTAGAAAGAAAGAAATCATAAAGATCAGAGCACAAATAAATGACATAGAGATGAAGAAAACAATAGGAAAGATCAATGGAACCAAAAGCTGGTTCTTTGAAAAGATAAACAAAATTCATAAACCTTTAGCCAGACTCATCAAGAAAAAAAAAAAGGAGAGGACTCAAATCAATGAAATTAGAAATAAAAAAGGAGAAGTTACAACGGGCACACAAAAATACACAGGATCATAAGAGATTGCTACAAGCAACTATATGCCAATAAAATGGACAACCTAGAAGAAACGGACAAATTCTTGGAAAGGTACAACCTTCTAAGACTGAACCAGTAAGAAATAAAAAAAAGTGAACAGACCAACCACAAGTACTGAAATTGAAACTGTGATTAAAAATCTTCCAACAAACAAAAGCCCAGGATCAGATGGCTTCACAGGCGAAATCTATCAAACATTTAGACAAGAGTTAACACCTTCCCTTCTGAAACTATCCCCAAAACTTGCAGAGGAAGGAACACTCCAAAGCTCATTCTACAAGGCCACAATGGCCCTAATACCAAACCAGATAAAGATATCACACAAAAGAAGAATATTCCATGCCAATATCGCTGATGAACAAAGACGCAAAAACCCTCAACAAAATACTAGCAAACCAAATCCAACAACACATTAAAAGGATCATACACCATGACCAAGTGGGATTTTTCCCAGGGATGCAAGGATTTTTCAATATCCGCAAATCAATCATTGTGATACACCACATCAACAAATTGAAGAAAACCATATATCATCTCAGTAGATGCAGAAAAACCTTCTGACAAAATTCAACACCCATTTATGAGAAAAACTCTCCAAAGTGGGCATAAAAGGAACCTACCTCAAGATAATAAAGGCCATATATGACAAATGCACAGCAAAAATCATTCTCAATGGTGAAAAACTGAAAGCATTTCCTCTCAGATCAGGAACAAGACAAGGATGTTCACACTCACCACCATTATCAACATAGTTGTGGAAGTCCTAGCCATGGCAATCAGAGAAGAAAAAGAAATAAAGGGAATCCAAATTGGAAAAGAAGTAAAATTGTCTCTGTTTGCAGATGACATGACACTATATGTAGAAATCCTAAAGACGCTACCGAAAAAACTACTAGAGCTCATCAATGAATTTGGTAATGTTGCAGGATACAAAATTAATACACAGAAATTTCTTGCATTCCTATACATTAACAATGAAAGATCAGAAAGAGAAATCAAGGAAACAACCCCATTTACCATCGCATCAAAAAGAATAAAATTTCTAGGAATAAACCTACCTAAAAAAGCACAAGACTTGTACTCAGAAAACTATAAGATACTTACAAAAGAAATAAAAGGTGACACAAACAGATGGAGAGAGATATACTATATCCTTGGATTGAAAGAATCAGTATTGAGAAAATGATTGTACTACCCAGAGCAATCTATAGATTCAATGCAATCCCTATCAAATTACCAATGGCATTTTGCATAGAATTAGAACAAAAACATTTACAATTTGTATGGAAACACAAAAGACCCTGAATAGCCAAAGCAATCTTGAGAAAGAAGAACGGAGCTGGAGGAATCAGGCTCCCCGACTCCAGACTATACTGCAAAGATACAGTCACCAAAACAGTAGGGTACTGGCATAAAAACAGAAATACAGATCAATGGAACAGGACAAGAAAGTCCAGAGGTGAACCCACAAACCTATGTCACCTAATCTATGAAAAAGGAAGCAAGAATATACAATGGAGAAAAGACAGCCTCTTAAATAAGTGGTACTGGGAAAACTGAACACCTACATGTAAAAGAATGAAATTAGAACACTCCCTAACACCATACAGAAAAATAAACTCAAAATGGATTAAAGGCCTAAATGTAAGGCCAGATATTATAAAACTCTTGGAGGAAAACAGGCAGAACACTCTTGACATTAATTGCAGCAAGATATATTTTTATCCACCTCCTAGAGTAATGGAAATTAAAACAAAAATAAACAAATGGGACCTAATTAAACTTAAAAGCTTTTGCACAGCAGAGGAAACCATAAATAAAATGAAAGGACAACCCTCAGAATGGGAGAAAATATTTGCAAATGAAGCAACCAACAAGGAATTAATCTCCAAAATACACAAACACCTCCTGCAACTCAATATCTAAAAAAGAAACAACCCAATCAAAAAATGGGCAGAAGATCTAAATAGACATTTTTCCAAAGAAGACATACAGATGGCCAAAAATCACATGAAAAGATGGTCAGCATCACTAATTATTAGAGAAATGCAAACCAAAACTGCAATGAGGTATCACCTCACAGAGGTCAGAATGGCCATCTTAAAAAAATCTACAAACAATAAATGCTGGAGAGGGTGTGGAGGAAAGGGAACCCTCCTACACTGTTGGTGGGAATGTAAACTGGTACAGCTACTATGGGGAACAGTATGGAGGTTACTTAAAAAAGTAAAAACAGAGCTACTATATGATCCAGCAATACCACTCCTGGGCATATATTGGAGAAAACCGTAATTCGAAAAGATACATGCACCCCAATATTCACTGCAGCACTATTTACAATAGCCAGAACATGGAAGCCACCTAAACATCCATCAACAGAGGAATGGATAAAGAAGATGTGGTACGTATACACAATGGAATATTATTACTCAGCCATAAAAAAGAACGAAATAATGCCATTGCAGCAACATGGACTGACCTAGACATTGTCATACTGAGTGAAGTAAGCCAGACAAAGATAAATATCATAGGATATGGCTTATATGTGGAATTTTAAAAAAGGGTACAAGTGAACTTATCTACAAAACATAAATAGTTACAGATGTAGAAAGCAAACTTATGGTTACCAGGTGGTAAGGGTGGGAGAGGGATAAACTTGATGACTGGGAATGATATATACACACTACTATATATAAAACAGATAACTGATAAGGACCTATTATATAGCACAGGGAACTCTACTCAATACTCTGTAATGGCCTATATGGGAAAAGAATCTTAAAAACAGTAGATATATGTATAACAGATTGACTTTGCTGTACACCTGAAGCTAACATAACATTGTAAATCAACTATACTCCAATAAAAAATTTTTTTAATTGCCGCTTTTAGAAAATATATTGACAAATATTAACAGTCCCACTGAAGAACTTTCTAGATATAAGGTTTTAATATGAAAATTTTCATTATAGATATGATGCCTCATTCTTCAGATAGTTCTAATTTTACCATATGTCATGGTTATATACAACAGAAATCCATACTAATATCTGTTCTATTAGTTATCTATATTACAGATGTTTTAAAAATGCTTCCAATGAGACAAACTATCAGTAGCACTTCTCCATGAAAAAAGGAAGATGATGGTACAAAACCAAGAAAATTTCTTATAATTGATTTTTTTTGTAGGGGGATTTTTCTTAATGAATTTTTACCCTCGTCTTCTAAATCAGGTCTCACTCTTTTCTCCAGTTGTTTCCAAGGGCTAATATTTTTTTCAATTTATAGACTTTAGGGAAATAGAGGGTAAAAAGATAGATTATGTAAATTTCTTGTTTCTTTTGAAAATTATTTATTTATCAAGCCAAGTCCATAGTAGCAAACAGATTTTTAAACGGAGTTATAGAGGAAGAAAATGGAAATTAAAGCATTTCCCGTATATACTTCTATGTAATTATACCCCTTCCCTTTTATAAATACTTGGTATAATGAAAAATGCTTCTGGACCATTCCTTGTTTTCCTTCACAAACATGTTATAATTTCTTATTTGGTTCTCATCTTAGTGCTAATAAAATAGATTACCTAATCTAAATGGGAAGTAAATTCTTTTTAACAGCTTTTCTTTTAGCTTGAAAAGCAAGATTTTGTATTTATAAGTCACGTATAGTAATGCCATAAATTTGCTTCTGTCCTAAGATGAAATTCACCCTAAGAAAGTAGCTATAGTTAGCATGTCATTTATATTTATGATCTATTTCAGGTAAACCTGATATTCCTAGGCATTTGACATTTTTAGCTGTGACACTTCAGTAACCTTCTGTCAGTAGCTGCAACATAACAGAATGAAAAGATTAAAAAAGAATGAAATTGGTATTAGTTTGTCTAACATGCTGATGAGAGTGATGTAACTGATGGATGATGAGGGCAAGTAACTGAGCAGTGATTCAGATACCCGAATCTCCTTCATGTGAGGATAAAAAAAACAATGGCAAATATTCTATTATGCAGACTAATAGCTATAGTATACAGTCATCTCCCCCTAGTTAACAATTTTTGTTTAGGCATCCACCCTTTAAAAAAGTGACAGAATCAAAAAACTTGGGGATAAATCTTGATTTGTCTAAGCCTGTTCCTAGGTAATGCATAATTCCTTTTTCCTTGCCAGTGATCACACAGGAGGTGAGGATATAGCCCAGCCAATGAGTCATGAAGGCAAGTGTGCTGGAAAGTTTTGGAGAAAGATTTTGCTGTTTTTGAAAAGAAACACAGATGAAGAGATGGTGTTTTTTCTTTTGCCGAACGCTGTTTTGACTTGATTAGAATGAAACTGCAGTGGTCATCTTCTGACCATGAGGAAATCTGGTCTGACGACAAGGGCTAACACTTTGAGGATACCAGAGTGAAACAACGGAGAAGATTTGGATCCTGATGATGCCACTGAGGAGCTGAAATAACCAACCTGGGAGCTATCTTATCTTGAAACTTCTTACTTGAGAATACATTTTAGAAAATTTTGAGTAATTTTGAGTTAAAAAAATTTTTTGATTGCAGTTGAAATTACTCTGAAATGTGTACTTACTAGGTATCTAGTATTATGCTAAGTGCTACACCTGGATTATCTCATTTAATACAATAAACCTATGAGCTAGCTATTGTAATGCCCATTTAACAGAAAAGGAGAGTTTGTCTCATATACTTAAATCACATTACCCACAGTCACATAGCTAATAAATGGCATAGTTGAGAATTCAAAACATTTTTACTTCAAAGTTAGACTCTTAGACACAGTATCTCCTGAGCTACTGACTCAACGTTCTTTTATCAATATAATTTCACAAAAAATTATTGACAACATATTTTGGGGTATGTACTGTGCTAATCTCCTGAAATTTGTATTCAGATAAAAAGTTTTTTTGAGGAAGCATTATCTAAGATTGTACATGAGAACAAATATTAAGCCAACTCTACCAACAGGCCTGGTAATAGTGTTTTCTATTTGGTAAGTAACAGCCTCACTAAATAAGTAATAATCTTTATTTATTTCTGTAGCTTTAGTTTTAGAGTGGCTTGGAAAGCAGGGCAGACTGCAAAGATCTGTGTTGTGGTTTGGAGAGGTATGAATCACTTCTGTCAGGTCTGCATCTGTTGGGATATATAGGAAGGTCACCTTTGACTAATGGGAATTCTCAAGAGTGTAGCAGCAATCACATGTTCCAAGTGACTTAATTCTAATTGCAATCATGATATCCTTAAGGGCCTACTTAGAAATCACCAGTTACTAAAAGTAAACAAATGTTTACTGAGTATTTTACTAAAGAACACAGAACTGTGCTAGATGTAGGAGACACAAGAGAAACATGAGCTATGAAATACTAGCTACCTTCAAGCAGTATACACATTCTTGTTTGGGAGATGAGATTAACCCCTACAAAACAGAGAAAAATGCAAGGAAGTATCTATCATCAAACTTTTATTTATAGATAATGAAAATAAGTTCAGAAAAGAGAAGGGATCTATAATCAGTTGCCAAGTGTATATCTATATACCACCTTGCAAATTTCAAAAGACTTCATGTTTTCTCATGTGATATTCACAAAATTGTATAAAGGTAGAAAAGTCAAATAACATTTAATTAATAATGACAACTACCATTAATGCTAATCTCCAATGGATCAGACATTGTGTAAGGCACTTTTCATTTTCTTTTTCTCATTTTATCCTCATAAGAATCTCATTTGGTTGGGACTACTGCCCCCATCTCCAGATGCTGAAACTGAATTAAATGAACTGACTAAAAATATACAACTAATAATTCACGCAGTTTGTACTTAACACTAACAATGCAAGTTGATGAGTTCTACTACTGAATTTTGCCAATACTGTGAAATCATGAATCTCCAAAACCTATACATACCTTGTCTATAAAGAAAAATTTTCCTTATTTTGTCTGAAATAGCCTGAAACAAAACTTCAGTAAGTCTAACCTTACTTTAAACATTACTTAGATCACTGTGAAGAAATTTTTAAAATGTAGGTCAGTCTGGAAGAGCCAGTGCTATATCCTCATCACACCAAATCTACAACAGCCTCCAAGGCAGTTAGATTGGGACTAAATACATGGGGATTTTTCCAGCCTTTCTTACAGTTAGCTGTTGATGAGAAGGTGATGCCAGACAAATATAGCAGTTTGTTACTGTAGCACAGCCCATCCTATCCTATTAAAGAGGCAATATTAATTATGTTTTTAGAGTTATTATTTCAATAGATAATGTTAAATTGGTCATTTGAATCATGCTGTTTGTATAACAAAAGTCAGGCACTCTGTTCTTACTGGGCTTCCAGATTTACTATTACTTAGATACTCCATATTCTGGACTCTCAGCCTCACAACCCCAGCTCAGTTAAGCCTAATCGACCCGTAATAACTAGGCCAGTGCACCAAATTCTTCTGAGAATGATTTGTATTTGAAAAGTATCTCATTAGTTCATAAAATGAATACCAGAATAGTCCTGATGCATGCTCACTATGTTTTATCCTCAAAAAAAAAATCTATTTAGAAAACCTAAATAAGATTAAAATAGGAACAAAGACTCAGAACAAAGAAAACTAAAGGCTTTTCTCATTAACTTCTAAGTTAGAGCAGTGATTCTCAAAAACAATACTTACATTGAATTCTTATATATATTATACATAAATTTTAATTGTGTTAAAATACACATAAACATAAATTTTACCATTATAACCATTTTTAAGTGTATGATTCAGTGGCATTAAGTACATTTACAATGTTGTGTGATCATCACCACTATTTCCAGAATGTTTTCATCATCACTCCAAACAGAAATTTTGTATCCATTAAGCACTAACTTCTCATTTGCTCCCTCTACTCCACCTCTGGTAACCTCTAACCTACTTCCTGTCTTTGTGAATCATACAACTTTTGGAATCATAAAATATAGGCCTTTCATATATGGCTTATTTCACTTAGCATAATATTTTCCAAGTCCATCCATCCTGCAGCATTTTTCAAAACTGCCTTCCTTTGTATGGCATAATAATATTCCATTGTATGGATATACCACATTTGTTTAACCATTTATTTGTTGATGGACACTTGTGTTGTTTCTACCTTTTGATAACTGTGAATAACACTTTTATGAACATTGGTGTACATGAATTTGTTTACATTCCTGTTTGGTTACACACTTTGAAGTGGAATTGCTATGTTTAACTTTTTGAAGAACTGCCAAACTGTTTTCCACAACCACTGTACTATTTTACAGTTCCACCAGCAACGTAAGAGTGTTCCAGTTTCTCTATATACTTGCCAACACTTTCTTTCTCCCTCTCTCTTGCACATTCTTTCCTTTTCTTTTCAATAACAGCTATCCTACTGAGTGTGAAGAGGTATCTTACTGTATTTTTTCATGGTATATCACTCTATTTTAGATATTATATATGTATTGATAGTTTCAAAGTTTTTGGAATACAGTTATTTCACATCTTATATTTATTCCCACTTATTTGATGTTTTTAGTGTTATTCCTAATTGTTTTCAAATTTTATTTTCCTTCTTGATGCTTGTATATAGAAATACAATTAATTTTTGAATATTAAACTTGTTTCAGTTGACTTTGCTATTACTTTTAACAGTTTATCTGTAGTGGTTTTTAAAATTTTTCGGTGAATAGAATTTTATTATTTGTGAATAAGAACAGTTTTTCCTTCAAGCCCTCTCCAGTTTATAGGCTTTTTATTTATTTTTTCTTACCTTATTGCACTGAGAAATTCTTGTTCAATAATAAATGAAAGTACTAATAGTGGGCATTCTTACTGTGTTCCCATTATTTAATATGTTTGTTCATGTGTTTTTATACATTTATCCTTATCAGATTAAAATATGTCCACTGTACTCCTAGTTTGCTGAGAGTTTTTTCATCAATGGCTGTTGGATTTTATCAAATGCTTTACCTGACACTATTGAGAAGACAGTAACTTACTCTTTTTTACTATTAATGTAATAAATGTGTTATATTTTTCTGCTAATGTAATGAATTATAAAGATTGATTTTTTTAAACTTTTTAATTGAAATATAGTTGAATTACAATGTTGTGTTAGTTTCAGGTGTATAGTAAAGTGATTCAGTTAGGAAACAAAAAAGACCCCAAATAGCCAAAGTAATCTTGAGAAAGAAGAATGGAGCTGGAAGAATCAGGTTCCCTGACTTCACACCATACTACAAAGCTACAGTCATCAAAACAGTAGGGCACCAGCACAAGAACAGAAATATAGATCAATGGAACAAGATAGAAAGCCCAGAAATAAACCCATGTACCTATGGTCAATTAATCTAGGACAATGATGGCAAGAGTATACAATAGAGGAAAGACAGTCTCTTCAATAAATGGTACTGGGAAAACTGGACAGCTACATGTAAAAAAAAATGAATTTAGAACATTCTTTAACACTGGACACAAAAGTAAACTCTAAATGGATTAAAGACCTTAATGTAAGATACTATAAAACTCTTAGAGGAAAACACAGGCAGAACACTCTTTGACATAAATTGCAGCAGTATCTTTTTCAATCCATCTCCTAGAGTAATGGAAATAAATAAAAACAAAAATAAACAAATGGGACCTAATTAAACTCAAAATCTTCTGCACAGCAAAGGAAATGATAAACAAAACAAAAAGACAACCCACAGAATGAGAGAAAATATTTGCAAACAAAGCAACTGACTAGGGAATAATCTCCAAAATTTACAAACAGCTCATGCAGCTCAATATCAAACAAGCAAACAAACAAACAACCCAATCAAAAATAGGCAAAGGACCTAAATAGACATTTCTCCAGAGAAGACATACTGATGGCCAAGAGGCACATGAAAAGATGCTCAACATCACTAATTATTAGAGAAATGCAAACCAAAATTGCAATAAGGTATCACCTCACACAGGTGAGAATGGCCATCTTCAAAAAATCTACAAACAATAAATGCTGCAGAGGGTGTGGAGGAAAGAGAACCCTCCTACACTCTTGGTAGGAATGTAAACTGGTACAGCTACTATGGGGAACAGTATGGAGGTTACTTAAAAAAGTAAAAACAGAGCTACCATATGACCCAGCAATCCCACTCCTGGGCACATAGCCAGAAAAAAACATGGTTCGAAAGGATACATGCACCCCAATGTTCATAGCAGCAAGACATGGAAGCAACCTAAATGTCTATTGACAGATGAGTGGATAAAGGAGATGTGGTACATATGTAAGGGAATATTATTCAGCCATTACAAGCAATGAAATAATGCCATTTGCAGCAACATGGATAGACGTGGAGATTATCATACTAAGTGAAGCCAGACAGAGAAAGAGAAATATCATATGATACTGCTTATATGCAGATTCTAAAAAAAAATGATACAAATGAACTTATTTACAAAACAGAAACAGACTCACAGACTTAGAGAAGGAACTTATGGTTACCAGGGGGGAAGGGTGTGGGGAGGGATAGATTGGGAATTTGGAATTGATGTGTACACAGTGCTATATTTGAAATACATAACCAACAAGGACCTACTGTATAGCACAGTACTGGCTCAATACTCTGTAATAACCTAAATGGGAAAAGAATTTGAAAAATAATAGATACATGTATATGTATAACTGAATCACTTTGTTATATACCTGAAACATTGTTAATCAACTATACTCCAATAAAAAATAAATTTTTTAAAAAAATTCAGATTCGGGGCTTCCCTGGTGGCACAGTGGTTGGGAGTCTGCCTGCCGATGCAGGGGACACGGGTTTGTGCCCCCGTCCAGGAAGATCCCACATGCCGCGGAGCGGCTGGGCCCGTGAGCCATGGCCGCTGAGCCTGCGCGTCCTGAGCCTGTGCTCGGCAACGGGAGAGGTCACGGCAGTGAGAGGCCCGCGTACGGCAAAAAACAAAAAAAACAAAAACAAAAAAACCCACTTCAGATTCATGTGCTTCACCTTGGACCAGCCAAACAGGATTTCATACATAAGAGTCCAGCAACCTGCTTATTAAATAAACACCTCATGTTAATCTTAGCCACACTGTTTTGGGAACTATTGCAACTATCAAGTTTCATCTAATTCTGTATATTCTATCTTTTCAATGTTTCTCATCCATTTCTCTCCTTTCCTGTGGCCTCTACCCTAGTTTAAACCTGCTTCATCTCTTAGCTGGACATCTGTAACCGGATTTCCTTGCCTCTAGGATATTTTCCACTCTAATTCATCCTGCACACAGGGGCCTTTTTAATCTTACTAAATCACAGCTCCACTCATTTAATGTGACAAGACCTTATTGAGAGCATACTATATACCAGGTGCTCTAGGGCAGAAGGTTCTGAGTGGGGTTGATAATCAGAATCATTAAGTGGGAGAAACCTTTTAAAAACAGAGATTCTCTAGCATTCCTCCAGGCCTACTAAATTAGAATCTATAGAGCCAGAGTAGAGAAAAGTTTATTGTTAAAAAGTTCCCCAGGTGACTCTGATACTTTTGAGCAACACTAGACTGGAGCATATAAAGATTAAAACATTCTTCTGTATTTCAGATTGTACTGGGGGAATTGTGAACATATGCAAATAACTAACATATAACACATTGGTTAATGTGTACCAAGTGCTACAAGAAAGAGTAATTCTAATTTCATTAAACACTTTTAGTAACACGCCAACCTGGAAGAAATCTTTTCCTCCTCTAATTTCTCACAGTACTTTATAATTCTCTTACAGTCTCATTTTTATCTTGCACTATAATTATTTTTGTACATGTCTCCTATCTTTTCCACTTGTATTTGAGATCAGAACCTTGGCCTTATCAGAGCCCATAATCTGACAAGGAATTTTTTTCAGAGTTCTAATTTATTTACAGGATAAAGCTGTATCCCCCAAAATACTAAATTATGCATGGTTATACATTTAATAAATTATCTCAAAAATTGGATTTCCTTGTAACTCTTGGATATATGTGGCCAAATTTATGGATTTTAATCTCAGCAAGGCACTTAGTACAGTCCCTTCAATAAAGCAAGTACTCAATAAAAAAGTTATGTGTGAACCAATGGGATCTGGGGAAGATGTCTTTGGATATGCAAAAACATACTTAGTATGTCCAGCATCTACTTAAGAGGTTATAGATTCCAAATGAAATAATATGCTGATGGTTTTTGCAAACCAGATCCCTATGAGCCAAAACCAATCAGCTTGTTTTTGTTTGTTTGTTTGGATGATCCGGTATTTTGTTGGTGTGCTGGGATGTGTGTGTGTGTGTTGTGTTTTTTGTTTTTTGACAAATTTTAATTTGAATGTCTTTGGGCAAACACTCTCTGACTTACCACAGGCTCTCCCACTCCCTATTATCTTACACTAATCAGATGTAGACAATTATGTTATCTATAGGTCTAAAGATGAGAGTTCTAATGATGACAGACAACTGTTCCCAATCATTTCTTCTTTTTGACTGTTGGTTATTGTTACAGACTGAATTGTGTCCCCCCCAAATTCATATGCTGAAGTCCTAATCCCCAGTATTTCAGAATGCAACCATACTTGGAGATAAGGTCTTTAAAGAGGTAACTAAATTAAAATGAGGTCTTTAGGATGGGCCCTAATCCAATATGTCTGATGTCCTTATAAGAAGAAATATGGACACAGATGTGCATGTCCATGAAGTAAAGACCATGTGAAGACAGAGGCAAAACTACATGCCAAGGAGAGACGCTTCAGAATGAAATCAACCCTGCTGACACCTTGATATTGGACTTTCTAGCCTCTAGAATTGAGTAAATTAATTGCTGCTGTTTATTCCCTCAGTCTGTGGTATTCTGTTACAGCAAACCCAAAAAACTAATGCAGCTACCAACTATGTTTAATACTAATCTTAACTTAGGCATTTTTACATCAGAATTATGTTTACCATGTTCAAGTCATTCTGCCAGGTACAGTGGTGAATACAACTCTAAGTAGCTTAGAATTTAGCAGATGAGGCAAACTATATGTAAACTATATGTAAGATACATTCATCAACATAAATGATAAAAACATTACCAGTCCTAAAGAAAAAAAAGCCAAATAAAGAGTATATTTATAATTCTATAGATGTTCTGGAGGGAGAGAGTTAACTATGGGTTACAGCTCAAAAAAATTCAGAATGTGACCTGGGTCTTGAGAGATTAGTAAGATTCAACCAAGCAGAGGGGAGAGGACATTTAGGTGAGAGGAATGGAGAGTACAAAGTCAAATGCTACTACAGAGAACATTGTTTTTCCCAAGTAAATCTACCTTAGATTCCGGTCTCCTTTCTTGGCTTTCTAAACTCTATAACCACTATATATTTCTTAATTAATGTCTCAAATCCTTATAAAATTTAGGCATTTCCCCCCTGCAGATAAATAACAGTATAACTGACTTTGTTCAGTATAATACTGACATCCAAAGGATGGTCTGGTTCATCTCTAAAGCCTCTTGGGCTTCTGCTGAGAGTTAGTTTTATTTTCAAATGGTCTATGAGGGCAATAAGCAGCTCACAGAACAGTCTCTTTTGAAATCTGGCCATTTTTTGATCTCTTGCTTGTCAAATCTCATCACAGTAGATGGCTCCACAGTGCCAAACACAGGTGGCCTGTGTTTTCTTAAGTGCCTCTTCTTCTGAAGAATGTGTTACTCTGTTCATTAATGTTTCATACCTAAGTATTCTAATATATTTAATTTTTTATTTAATGAAATTTCTAACCTTCAGGCTGAGTAAGTTCTTTGGAATGTTTCATCCAAGCTGCTGGAAAAGTGCTCAATAGCAAGGAGTTTTTTTTTTTTTTTTTTTTTTTTTTTTTTAAGTTTATTTATTCATTTTTTTAATTAGTTTCTGCTTTATAACAAAGTGAATCAGTCATACATATACATCTGTTCCCACATCCCTTCCCTCATGCATCTCCCTCCCTCCCACCCTCCCCATCCCACCCCTCCAGGCGGTCACAAAGCACCGAGCTGATCTCCCTGTGCTCTGCGGCTGCTTCCCACTATCTATCTACCTGACGTTTGGTAGTGTATACACGTCCATGCCTCTCTTTCGCCTTGTCACAGCCCACCCTTCCCCCTCCCCATATCCTCAAGTCCATTCTCAAGTAGGTCTGCATCTTCATTCCCGTTTTGCCCCTAGGTTCTTCATGACATTTTTTTTTTAAATTCCGTATATATGTGTTAGCATACGGTATTTGTCTTTCTCTTTCTGACTAACTTCACTCTGTATGACAGACTCTAGGTCTATCCACCTCATTACAAATAGCTCAGTTTCGTTTCTTTTTATGGCTGAGTAATATTCCATTGTATATATGTGCCACATCTTCTTTATCCATTCATCCGATGATGGACACTTAGGTTGTTTCCAGCTCCGGGCTATTGTGAATAGAGCAATAGCAAGGAGTTTTAAAGATGGAATTTTAAGAAAGGGGTTGGCAGGAACCTAAACACATATAGATCTAAGCTTTCATAAATGCTTCCCTGTCTTAAGTGTAGAGGAAGAATTTCTTCTTGATAAGCAGATAAGTTCTGCTGAATTTTTCTTTTAGATTTTGGAGACAAGAATTTAACGACTTTTGTTTTGTTAAAAGATGTGTTTCAAAGCTGTAAGTTTTTTTTTTAAAGTATTATTTGTCTGCAGAAAGCCTTACTTCTCCTCCATCATTTCAACAATGCTTACGTTCTTCCATAAATGAGAGACTTACGTGAGACCATTATCGCCAAAAGAGATACACGCTGAACCAAAGGAGCCATGCATAGCACCTGGTTTCAATTATTTTAGATTCAAGTGATGATCTAAGAAAGGAGAAGCCTCGGCTTAATTAGTTTGATTCCTGTAATGGTCTGAATTCAAAGCACCTGCCCATCTTACCATCTAACTTCAGACTTATGGGAGATTAAGAACTTAAATTAGAGAAGCTTTTAGACTGTTACATAAAATTTTAAAATTAAGCTCTTCAATACCCGGTTTAGATGAAATTTGACGGTCAGAAATAACTAGAATTTTAAATTTAACCGTAACTCAAGTTGCACCCAATATTTAAAGACTACAAACTGTGTACGATACAGGAAAAATTCACACGGTAAACCATTACTAAATGTTTAGAAACCCAAATTTTCACCTTTTTCTTTTTTTAGTACCCGCTCCCCGGGTGACAAAGTGGACTCAAGTTTCCGTTACCCCTTACCCAACAAGGGGTGGTGGTACTACACGCTTACCTTGGGGAAACAACTTGCACTTTACAACTGGACAGGAAAATCGTTTGGTGAGAGAGAAGGCTAAAGGAAACGGAGGCCGCAGGCGTGACCGTAGCACAGGCCCGCGGTTACTCTTGAGGAGACGGCCTCAGCCCCAAACCACCTGGACCACCTAACAGGACCGCTTTTCCCGCGGCGTCTCACCTTCCGGCTATAAGTCACCACAGCCCGCCCACCGGAAGCCGTCGTCATGGCAGCGCTGCTTGGTCCCACCCCATCACTTCGCCCCGCCCACCGTCCTGTACGCTTGCGGCCAGCCGGGCTTCGATTGGTCCATCTGTCCTTCACTCTGGGAGATGTTCCGGGCTGCGAGGCTCCGGGAGTCTTACTTGAATTTGTGGCGCGGAGAGTTCGTGAGGTAAGGAAGGCAGCTGGGCGTCTTGCTGGAGCCAACAAACTGGGTGGTGAGCGACCCTGAGGGGAGAAGGACGAAAAGGGCGGCCGAGGTGCAGGGACGCTGAGTCAAACAAGCCGCCTCGAGATGAGGGTCTTCAGCCGGGATGCTTCCCTCCCTGAGGCAGCCCCCTCTGTTCGCTTCCTCGCAGCCTCTAGGTTCTTCTCTCACGTTTTCCTCGCGTCTCAGAGACAACGCGCCCGCCCCTACTCTGTCGCCCCTGGAGGGAGGCTCCTCCTGACGCTCCCTTTTCCTCTTCTTTCGCGGTGTCTCTCAGTTCCTTCCCTCCCCAGTAGCAACCCTCCGACCCTGCCGTGCTTACACCTCCCCTAAGCGTACTTGACTCCCCCCGACCTCTTTCGTAATTATATCCGGCTCTCCATCACCAACACTGTCAGAAACTTTCTACCTGCCCTTGACAGTGTGGAAAAGACTCCTGAGCAACCTGGGGAGCGCCCCACATCTCACAAACTGAGTCCAGAACGTTCCTTATCATGGAATAGGATGCTGCTGTCCACTTCTTCACACCTGGACGCAGTGAAGGTCCGCTGGAAAGCGGCAAGTGCAAGCGCTGTATAAAGCGCTTACAGAAATGTAAGATCTTGTCCCAGTTGCTGACTCTGAATGATTGGATTCCTGTCGAAAACAGGATTATTTTGTTCTTGGTCGGACACTGTTAACACATACATTTCGTTTTGGCGTTATGAATACTTTCCAGACCTTAAAACAGAACAAAGCCAATAGGTCTGTTGGGGTACAGTGAAATTGAGGCTTGATCGGTAACATAAAAAACAAACAAGCAAAAAAAAAAACACTGATTGAAAAGTGTTCTCTTCATTAACCTTCTGTGTCTATTATGATCTGACTCCCCCCACTACACCCCCATCGACTGAATTTCAAATGGAAATTCAGAACCACTTAAAGAGTTTTATAGTATAAATGGACATCTTTTCCTATATCCCCTGTCTATGACTATGAAAATCTTCTATTTTCTTTCTAATCTGATCATTCAACTTGATTTTCTGTATGTCCAGCCTCTGGAACAGAGGTTCTTAACTTTTTTTTTTGGGGGGGGGGTCATAGTCCCCTTTAAGAAGCAAGGAAAACCTTGAATCTTTTGTATAGAATATGACACATACACACAAAAATTTTGTATCAATTTCAGGGAGTTTTAAAGTCCACTCTGAAGTACCGATTTCCATAGGACCTCAGTCCAGTTCTAGAAGTGTATTTATATTTCTTAAAAAGTAGAAATAGTTAAACAGCCAAAGCAGCTAAGTGCTTTACTTCTTAAAAATGGCCGTCATTTAACTTCTGAATTAAGACTTGTTCTGAAGAAAGTTGGGATGGGAAAGCTTGAAGAAGTTGTATTAGTAGCACCACTTTCAATTGAGCACTGGGTTAATAATTTTAGAGAAGTCACTGAAATGCTTTCTAAAATTAAAGGAAGGTAATTCACAGATGAGGGTATGGGCACACAGGTATACAAGAAGTAAATTGACAAGATGTTGTATCTTTTTGCATTAACATAAAAATTAGGAGAATACTTGATCAACATCAAGAGTTAAAATAATTTTTGTGCCTTAATGTTTTGGATGTCTTATAGTAAAATGATTTTTATCGTGAAATTCCACTAGCTTGTTCTGAATATAATTTACATCATCAAGCATTACTTTTTCACATTAGAACTTTAGTTCATCTGAAACTTAGTTTTGTGTATGATGTGAGAAATGGTTTTAACTAAAAATTTTTCGTTGTTTTGTTCCTGTTTGGAAAACATTGGCCCATGGGCCAAATCTGACCCACTATCTGTTTATGTAAATAAAATTCTGTGGGAACACAAGTACATCCACTTGTTGTTGTCTGGGTGCTTTTGTGCTACAACGTCGGAGTTGAGTAGTTTTGACAGAGACTATATGGGCTTCAAAGCCTGATATATTACTGTCTGACCCTTAACAGAAAAAGTTTGCCAACCCCTGGAACCCTGGAATAGGACATCCTTTCCTTACTGAATGGATAATGTCATATTCCCATACAGTTTCTACATATGTGTGTGTGTGTGTGTGTGTGTGTGTATACATATACATATACATATATATATATGTGTGTGTGTGTGTGTGTTTGCCTTTGTTTTTGAGCTTTTCTAGTCTGTTTCATTTGTCTCGCCCTGCACATATAACATAGTGTTTTAAATCACCTTATCTCTAAACTAAGACAATATTCAGTAGGTTAAACTGCTCTCTTTATACCAAGTTGTTCTCTTGTCTTATTTATTCTTGGCCCTTATATCTTCCATATTAATTTTTATGATCAGTTTATTAAATACCATGAGAAATCTTCTTGGGGTTTTGATAGGAATTGCTTTGAATATACACATTAATTTGGGAAGAACTGTCAACTTTACAATATTCAGTCTTTCCATCCATGAACATAGTATATCCTGATTGTTTTTATGTCTTTTAATGTGATCTTAAAATTTTTTTCTTTAGAGTGTTCCATAAGGGAAATTTATCTTGGTTTTGCTTTCTTGTGATTTTCTGATTTTAGCATTAGGGCAGTGCTGTCTGACTTCTTTAAATGATCTGAGATGTGTTGTATTCTTCTCTATTTCTTGAAAGATTTTGTATAGGATTGGTATTATTTTTTGTTAAAGATTTGATAGAAAACACCAGTGCATCCATCCAGGCCTGGTGCTTTCTTTTTGAAGAGGTTTTAATGAAATTAGGAAAATGAGAGTAAATTCTATTGGCCTACATCTTACCATTTCTGGCACTCTATCTCTTCTTGTAGATCCAAGTTTTCATTAGTTTTCTTCAGTCTGAAGAACTTCCTTTAACATTGCTTATGGTATGGCTTGTTGGTAATGGGTTCTATTAGGTTTTTTTTTTTTTTTTTTTACTTTTAAAGGTTTTTAGTTCACTTTCATTTGTGAAAGATTTATTTTTAAGCTGAATATATAATGTGTTTTTTAGTACTTTAATATTCTGTTGTTTTCTGTCTTGTGTTGTTGTTAGTAAGATATTTGGAGTCATTCTGATCTTTGTTCTCCTGTATGTAATGTGTCTTTTTTTCCACCCCCTGGCTGCTGCTTTTTATTAAAGTCAGTTTTATTGAGGCTGAATTTACATATGGTAAAATTCACTCTTTTTAGGAGTATAGTTCTATGAATTTTGATAAATATAAGCAATTGTGAACTACTACCATAATCAAGATATAGAGTATTTCTGTTAGTCTATAAAGTTACCTCATGCTCCTTTATCATCAATTCTCAGATCCCATACCTATCCCCTAGCAACCACTGATCTGGTATCTGCCACTATACGTTTGTACTTTGAGAACATGATGTTAATGGAATTCTGTAGTATGCAGCCTTTTATGTCTGGCTTCTTTCACTTGGCATAATGCACTTAAGATTCATTCATGTTGTTGCATGTATCAGTAGTTTATTCCTTTTTGTGTGTGAATAGTACTCCATTGTACATATGGACCATAATTTGTTTATCCATTAGCTAGTTAATGGACATTTGGGTTGTTTTCAGGTTTTGGCTATTAGTAATAAAGCTGCTATAACCATTTGCCTGCAGGTCTTTGTGGGGCCATAGATTTTTATTTTTGCTGGGTGACTACCTAGGAATGAAGCTGCTATGTTATAAGATAAATGTATGATTAACATCCTAAAATACTACCAAAGTTTTTCCCAAAGTGGCTATTCCATTCGTTTTCCTATCAGCAGCTTATAACAGCTCTGGTTATTCACATCAGCTCTTGGTGGTGTTAGTATTTTAAAATTTAACTATTCCATTCAGTGTGTATTGATGTTTCAATGTAATTTTAATTGCATTTCTCTGATAACTCATGATGTAGAGCATCTTTCATTTATTTATTTGCTATATGTATATCTTCTATGGTGAAGCATTATTAAAATCTTTTGCCTATTTTTTTGGACAGCTTTATTGAGTTATAATTAACGTACAACAAATTGCATATTTCTTTTAATTATTATTTTTTTTGGAGTATAATTGCTTTACAATGTTGTGTTAGTTTCTGGTGTACAATGAAGTAAATCAGCTATATGTATACTTATATGCCCTGCCTCTTGGACCTCCCTCCTACCCCTCACCCCCCATCCCACCCATCTAGGTCATCACAGAGCACCAAGCTGAGCTCCGTGTGCTATACAGCAGGTTCCCACTACCTATTTTACACATGGTAGTGTATTTATGTCAAACAAAATCTCCCAATTTGTCCCACCCTCCGCTTCCCACCCTGTGTCCTCATGTCTGTTCTCTACATCTACGTCTCTATTCCTGCCCAGCAAATAGGTTCATCTGTAATATTTTTCTAGACTCCACATATATGCATTAATATACGATATTTGTTTTTCTCTTTCTGGCTTACTTCACTCTGTATGACAGACTTTAGTCTAGGTCCATCGACGTCTCTACAAATGACCCAATTTCGTTCCTTTTATGGCTGAGTAATATTCCCTTGTATATATGTACCACATCTTTATCCATTCATGTATCATTGGACATTTAGCTTGTTTCCATGTCCTGGCTATTGTAAATACTGCTGCAGTGAACGTTGGGGTACATGTGTCCTTTTGAATTATGGTTTTCTCAGGGTATATATATGCCCAGTAGTGGGATTGCTGGATCATATGGTAGCTCTGTCTTTAGTTTCTTAAGGAACCTCCATACTGTTCTCCATAGTGGCTGTATCAATTTACATTCCCACCAACAGTGCAAAAGGGTTCCCTTTTCTCCACACCCTCTCCAGCATTTGTTGTTTGTAGATTTTCTGATTATGCCCATTCTAACCGTTTTAAGGTGATAACACATTGTAGTTTTGATTTGCATTTCTCTAATAATTAGTGATGTTGACTATTTTTTCATGTGCCTCCTGGCCATCTGTGTGTCTTCTTTGGTAAAATGTCTATTTAGGTCTTCTGCCCATTTTTTAATTGGGTTGTTTATTTTTTTTAATATTGAGCTCCATGAGCAGTTTGTATATTTTGGAGATTAATGCTTTGTCCATTGATTTATTTGCAAATATTTTCTCCCATTCTGAGGGTTGTCTCTTCATCTTGTTTATGGTTTCCCTTGCTGTGCAAATGCTTTTAAGATTAATTAGGTCCCATTTGTTTATTTTTGTTTTTATTTTCATTACTCCAGGAGGTGGGTCGCAAAAGATCTTGCTGTGGTTTATGTCAAAGAGTGTTCTTCCTATGTTTTCCTCTAAGAGGTTTATAGTGTCCAGTCTTACATTTAGGTCTTTAATCCATTTTGAGTTTATTTTTGTGTTTTGTGTTAGGTAGTGTTCTAATTTCATTCTTTCAAAAGTAGCTGTCCAGTTTTCCCAGCACCACTTATTGAAGAGGCTGTCTTTTCTCCGTTGTATGTTCTTTCCTCCTTTGTAGTAAATTAGGTGACCATACGTGTGTGGGTTTATCTCTGGGCTTTCTATCCTGTAACATTGAGCTATATTTATGTTTTTGTGCCAGTACCATATTGTCTTGATTACTGTAGCTTTGTAGTATAGTTTGAAGTCAGGTCTGATTCCTCCAGCTCTGTTTTTCTTTCTCAAGATTGCTTTGGCTATTTGGGGCTTTTGTGTTTCCATACAAATTGTAAATTTTTTTGTTTTAATTCTGTGAAGAATGCCATTGGTGGTTTGATAGGGATTGCATTGGAACTGTAGATTGGTTTGGGTAGTATAGTCATTTTCACAATATTGATTCTTCCAATCCAAGAACATGGTATATCTCTCCATCTATTTATGTCATCTTTGATTTCTTTCATCAGTGTTTTATAGTTTTCTGAGTACAAGGCTTTTGCCTTCCTTAGGTAGGTTTATTCCTAGGTATTTTATTCTTTTTGTTGTGGTGGTAAATGGGATTGTTTCCTTAATTTCTCTTTCTGATGTTTAGTTGTTAGTGTATAGGAATGCAAGAGATTTCTATGCATTAATCTTGTATCCTGCAACCTTACCATATTTGTTGATTAGTTCTAATAGTTTTCTGGTGGTATCTTTAGGATTTTCTATGTATAGTATCATGTCATCTACAAAGAGTGACAGTTTTAATTCTTTTCCAATTTGTGTTCCTTTTTTTTTTTCCTCTCTAATTGCTGTGGCTAGGACTTCCAAAACTATGTTGAATAACAGTGGCGAGAGTGGACATCCTTGTCTTGTTCCTGATCTTAGTGGAAATGCTTTGTTTTTCACCATTGAGAATGATGTTTGCTGTGGGATTGTCATATATGGCCTTTATTATGTTGAGGTAGATTCCTTCTATGCCCATTTTCTGGAGAGTTTTTATCATAAATGGGTGTTGAATTTTGTCAAAAGCTTCTGCATCTATTGAGATGATCATATGGTTTTTATTCCTTAATTTGTTAATATGGTGTATCACATTGATTGATTTGCGAATATTGAAGAATCCTTGCATCCTTGGGCTTGATCGTGGTGTATGATCCTTTTAATGTTTTGTTGGCTTCTATTTGCTAGTATTTTGTTGAGGATTTTTGCATCTATGTTCATCAGTGATATTGGTCTGTAATTTTCTTTTTTCGTGATATATTTGGTTTCAGTATCAGGGTGATGGTGGCCTCTTAGAATGAATTTGGGAGTGTTCCTTCCTCTGCAATTTTTTGGAAGAGTTTGAGAAGGATAAGTGTTAGCTCTTCTCTAAATGTTGATAGAATTCACCTGTGAAGCCATCTGGACCAGGACTTTTGTTTGTTGGAAGATTTTTGATTATAGCTTCTATTTCACTACTTGTGAAAAATCTGTTTATATTTTCTAATTCTTCCTGGTTCAGTCTTGGAAAATTGTACCTTTCCACGAATTTGTCCATTTCTTCATGGTTGTTAATTTTATTGGTGTATAGTTGTTTGTAGTAGTCTCTTATAATCCTTTGTACTTCTATGGTGTCAGTTGTGATTTCTCCTTTTTCATTTCTAATTTTATTGACTTGCGTCCTCTCCCTTTTTTTTCTTGAAGAGTCTGGCTAAAGACTGATCAATTTTGTTTATTTTCTCAGAGAACCAGCTTTTAGTTTTATTGATCTTTGCTATTGTTTTCTTTGTTTCTATTTCATTTATTTCTGCTCTGATATTTATGATTTCTTTCCTTCTACTGACTTTGGGTTTTCTTTGTTCTTCTTTCTCTAGTTGCTTTAGGTGTGAGGTTACATTGTTTATTTGAGATTTTTCTTGTGTCTTGAGGTGAGATTAAATTGTTATAAACTTCCCTCTTAGAAATGCTTTTGCTCTGTCCCATAGGTTTTGGGTTGTTGTGTTTTCATTGTCATCTGTTTCTATGTATTTTTTTATTTCTTCTTTGATTTCTTTGGAGATCTCTTGGTTATTTAGTAGTGTGCTGTTTAGCCTCCATGTATTTGTGTTTTTTACAGTTTTTTTCCCCTGTAATTGATTTCTAATCTCATAGCATCATGGTCAGAAAAGATGCTTGATGCGATTTCAATTTTCTTAAATTTTCCGAGGCTTGATATATGACCCAAGATGTTATCTATCCTGGAGAATGTTCCGTGTGCACTTGTGACGAAAGTGTATTCTGCCACTTTCGGGTGCAACGTCCTATAAATATCAATTAAATCCATCTGGTCTATTGTGTCATTTAAAGCTTGTGTTTCCTTATTTTCTGTTTGGATGATCTGTCCATTGGTGTAAGTGCGGTGTTAAAGTCCCCTATTATTATTGTGTTACTATCAATTTCCCCTTTTATGGCTGTTGGCATTTGCCTTATGTATTGAGGTGCTCCTATGTTGGGTTCATAAATATTTATAATTGTTATATCTTCTTCTTGGATTGATCCCTTGATCATTATGTAGTGTACTTCTTTGTCTTGTAACAGTCTTTACTGAGTTATAATTAACATACAACAAATTGCATATATTTAATCATATAGTTTGATAAGTTTTGGCATACACCTATTAAGTCATCACTACAATCAAATTAATATACATGCTACAGTATGGATGAACCTTGAAAAACATGCTTAGTGAAAGAAGCCAGTCACATAGGCCATGTATTGTATGAGTCTCTTTATTTAACATGTCCAAGATAGGTAATCTATAGAGACAGAATGTAGATTAGTGGTTGCTAGGCACTGGGACGGGGAGAATGGGGAGTGGGTATGGGGTTTTGGGGGGAAATGATGAAAATGCTCTGCAGTTAGATACTTGTGATGGCTGCGTAGTTTGTGATAATTCTAAAAACCTACTGAGTTGTACAGTTTAAAGGGCAAATCTTGTGGTATGTGAATTATGTCTCAATAAAGCTGTTCAAAAAAAGGGAGAAAACTACTAGTTATAACCCATTAGTGGATTGTTCAAACAGGATTGTTTATAATTGCAAAAACATGGAAACTAACTTAATGTCCATCATTAGAAGAATGATTATAAAAATGGTTGTATATTCTCAGAATGAAAAAGTGAAGAAGGTATTAAAATAACAAACCAGAGAAATAACGTATCAATATGATGAACCTCACAATCATAGTTTGAGCAAAAAAAAAAGATTTCCGAGGAATCTATAATATGTATAATATCAAATTAAAGTTTAAAAAAATATATAACACTACATAATTTAGTAAAAGTATAAAAAAAATGTATGGGGATCATAAACATCAGCTTCCAGGTAGTAATTTGTTTTGGAGATAACTTGTGGTATGAACTTGTAGGGAGGTGGGGAAGAGAGGAAGAATGTCATTAAGGGAGAAATTATAGAGTGCTTAAACTGTATTTGGCAATGTGTTATTTCTTAAGCTGTATGATAGATATGTAGAAGTTTTACTTGATTTTTATTTCTAAAATATTTCAAATAATTTTTGTAAGAAAATACAAAGGGCACAACACAATGGAGGTAGAACGTGGAAGGGATATAGAAACTAAAATTTTTTTACTTATAAAAGAGCACAATATCAAATGTACAACTGAGAAAAGATACGAACCAACCAAGAAAAGGATGTTGGGGGAGGACGAATTGCTTCTATGAGGTCACAATCATATAACTTCTTTTAAAGAAGTTGTGGTTTCTTCTGGGAATAGTACCCTAATCAAAAATGTAAAGTATGATGACCTGGAAGCAATTGCACCAATGTATATTTTGGAAAGCGGTGCTACTCTCAGCAGTCAAATCAGTGCCTTCTAGGAGATTTTTGAAACCATGAAATAATCTCAGAGAGAGGAAAACAAGGATGCGGGGTTTGAGGAAAGCCATAAGGAGATCTTTCTTACATGGCATAGGAATTTAGTTAAAAGCTTATCACCTAGTCAGGAGGTCCCCTGAGAAACAGGTTACACAGCTGAAACAAATGGGTACCTGAATGGTTTCTAGTTTATTGATATCAGGCCCCATTCTGGTTTTAGGGAATTATAAAGATTTCATCCTTGTCTTCAAATAAGACAGAAATTTATCCTATCTATACTGTCAAGCCCATTACCTGGGAAGAGAAATTTTTGTAGGGCTTTATAGAAGTTCAGAGCGCTAGGGTCATTTAAAAATCACTATCCACAGAGATAAATAAAGCAAACAGGAGGCCCAGACCTGCAGAACATGGATAGGAATTATTAGAACTTTGTACAGCTTTCTAAATTTAGAGACATTTTCTGGTGTGGAATGAATTGTGTTCCCCTGAAATGTATGTTCATGTCTTAAACCCTTGGTGTTTGTAAAAGTGATCTTATTTGGAAATAGGTTTTTGCAGATTTTATCCAAGTTAAGATGAGGTCATACTGGATTAGGATGGGTCCTAATCCAATGTCTGGTGTCTTTATGAGAGAAAGAAGAAGGAGATTTAGGCCAAGACACAGAGAGAAAGATATATATATATATATATATCTATATATATATATCTATATATATATATATATATATATATATATATATATCTCATATAAAAGGAAAGTCCTCAGGGTCCAGAAACAATTAAGGTGCTGGAAAAAAAGAGTAATAAGCCTATAGGCTACTTAAACTGCTTAACTGAGCATAAGGAGATATAGTCTCAGTATTTGAGGGGCTTGAGTTTTAGAGACATACAGCCTCAAGAGATGAGATCTTGGAGTCCTTAAGAGTCAAGTGGTTAGAAATCAGACCCCTACTATAAAACTCTTAGAGGAAAACATAGGAAGAACACTCTTTGACATAAATCACAGCAAGATCTTTTTTGATCTACCTCCTAGAGTAATGGAAATAAAAACAAAAATAAAGGAATGGGACCTAATGAAACTTCAAAGCTTTTGCACAGCAAAGGAAACCATAAACAAGACGAAAAGACAACCCTCAGAATGGGAGAAAATATTTGCAAATGAATCAACGGACAAAGGATTAATCTCCAAAATATATAAGCAGCTCATGCAGCTCAATATTTAAAAAAAACCCAATCCAAACATGCTCAGAAGACCTAAATATACATTTCTCCAAAGAAGACATACAGATGGCCAAGAAGCACATGAAAAGCTGCTCAACATCACTAATAGAGAAATGCAAATCAAAACTACAATGAGGTATCACCTCACACCAGTTCAAATGAGCATCATCAGAAAATCTACAAACAACAAATGCTAGAGGGGGTGTGGAGAAAAGGGAACCCTCTTGCACTGTTGGTGGGAATGTAAATTGATACAGCCACTATGGAGAACAGTATGGAGGTTCCTTAAAAAAACTAAAACAAGAATTACCGTATGATCCAGCAATCCCACTACTGGGCATATACCCAGAGAAAACCATAATTCAAAAAGACACATGCACCCCAACGTTCACTGCAGCACTATTTACAATAGCCAGGTCATGGAAGCAACCTAAATGCCCATTGACAGACCAATGTATAAAGAAGATGTGGTACATATATACAATGGAATATTACTCAGCCATAAAAAGGAACAAAATTGGGTCATTTGTAGAGACGTGGATGGATCTAGAGACTGTCATACAGAGTGAAGTAAGTCAGAAAGAGAAAAACAAGTATCGTATATTAACACATATATGTGGAACCTAGAAAAATGGTACAGATGAACCGATTTGCAGGGCAGAAATTGAGACACAGATGTAGAGAACAAACGTATAGACACCAAGGTGGGAAAGTGGCGGTGGGGGGGTGGGGGGTGGGGGGTGTGACGAATTGGGCGATTGGGATTGACATGTATACACTGATGTGTATAAAATTGATGACTAATAAGGACCTGCTGTATAAATAAATAAGTTAAATAAAATTCAAAAGTTAAAAAAAAGAAATCAGACCCCTGCAGTTTACCCCTTTTAATTTAATATAATTACTAATGTATTAGTAATTATAAATGTATTGATACTTACCATTTACTCTGTTTCATCACTTCATTCTGGTTTTTTTACTTTCCTTTCTTGCCTTCTGTTGGATTGATTTTTTAAAAAATTAATTTCTGGCTTCCCTGGTGGCGCAGTGGTTGGGAGTCCGCCTGCTGATGCAGGGGACACAGATTTGTGCCCCAGTCTGGGAGGATCCCATGTACCGCGGAGTGGCTGGGCCCATGGGCCATGGCCGCTGGGTCTGCGCGTCTGGAGCCTGTGCTCCGCAACAGGAGAGTCCGCGGCGGTGAGAGGCCCGCATACCGAAAAAAAATAAATTAATTTCATTTCCCTCCACTGTTCTATATTCTTGATTTATCAAATCTATTATTAACTTACATTTGAAATATTTTCATATTTTGCTATTACTTTGTATTTTAATTTTCTAGATATTTTAAATTCCCTAAGATATGAACATTATTGTAGATTTACCTTTCTGTGACTTTTCATTCCTTCCTGTGTCTCCTAGCTTCCATTGGTGGAATCATTTTCCTTCTGCCTGAAGAATGCCCTTCAGTATTTATTGAATGTGGATTTGTTGAGGACATAGTCTCACAATTTTTTGTATATCTGAAAACAGTTTTTGTTTCACCTTCATTGGTGAAGGGTAGTTTTGTCAGTAATGGACCAATAGTTCAGTTTTCCCATCCCTTTGAGGATGTAATTCCATTAACTTCTGGTCTCTACTGTTTTTCCTTAGAAGTTAGCTATCAAACTCATTTTTATGCCTTTAAAAGAAACTGACCTCTCTGAGATTTCCCCTTTTTGATTTTTAGTGATGTTAATATGGTGTGCCTAGATTTATATATTTATCATAATATATACTGCTTATCCTTTTGTAGTGTTGAATCACAGCTTGATAACTTTCACCAGTTTTGTAAAATTCTTGATCAATATCTTCTCAGATACAGTTTCTTCCCCATTCTCTCCCTTTACCCCAATAAATTCCCTGTCCCATTTTCAATCATTTTCCATCCCTTTCCCTCCAACCTTAGGCAACCACTAATGTGCTTTTTGACTTTATAGATTTGTTTTCATTTTAATGTCATATAAATGAAATTTTACACTATGTACTGTTTTGTATCTGGTTTCTTTTTCTCAGTATTATATTGTTGACAGTAAGTCATATTTTAATGTGTATCAGTATTATAGTATTTGTATATCTATATCTGTATATTATAATTTGTTTATCCATTCATATGTTGATTGACATTTGGGTTGTTTCCAGTTTGAAGCTATTATGAATAAAGCTCCTATGAACATTTGTATGCAATTGTTGGGTAAATACCTAGGAAGTGGAATTGCTAGATCATACAGTAATTGTATGTTCAGTTTTATAAGACATGATCAAACTGTTTTCCAAAGTATTTTTGTGATTTTATGTTACCTTCAGGAATGTATGAAAGTTGCAATTCTCCACTGACAGTTCCATTGATTGGAACTGTCAGTCATTTAAGTTTTAGCCATTCTAGTGGGTATTTATTTATATCTCACTGTGGTTTTAATTTGTACTGTACTGATGTCTAATGACATTGACCATATTTTCCTGTGTTTATTTGGGTGTTCAGATATCCTTCATGATGTGTCTATTTAAATATTTGCTAATTTAATAATTGACTTGTTTGCTTTCTTTTTATTGAGTTTTAAAATTTCTTATATATTCTGTATAAAAGTACTTGGTCAATTACATATGTTCAGAGTATCTTCTCCTATGTGAGATTTGCCATTTCATTTTTTAATGATGCCTTTTCAAGAGCAGAAGTTTTATAATTTTGATGGTGTCCAATTTATCCATTTTTAATTTTATGATTCATGCACTCTATATGCTAAGAAATCTTTGTCTACCTAAAGGTCACAAAGATATTCTTCCTGTGATTTGTAGTTTTAGCTTTTACATTTAGGTGTCTGATCTATTTTGTGTTGATTTTTGTGTGAGGGAAGTGTTAGGATTAATTTTTTCCCCATGGATATCCAATTCTCCTAACACCATTTTAGCATTCCCAATTAAATTATCATTGCTTCTGGTCATGAAGGAGTACACACCTTTTTGCACAACCCTTCTGCAGTAACAATTATAATCTGTCAAAAAGATGTAAGTTCAACTACTTGAATACAATGGAGAACAACCAAAAGCCAGCAGAAACTGGAGGAGCATCTGCTTAGAAAAGGAGAATGGCACTGGGTGAATTTCCCATGTTTTTATCACCTTTTTTTTCCCCCCATGTGCAGGCCAAGGTAAAACTTGAATAGAATATTGACAGGCTTTTAGCTTGAACAACCAGACAGCAGGATTTGGGGTAACCTCAGCAGCTGGAAAGTGAGTAGAGAAATGACAGATCCACAAAGGGAAGCTCTAAATTCTGTTTATAAACTCACCTGTATCATCACCTGACCCCTGAACTGGACTTGCATGAGACAGTTTTCAAGCAGTCCAGCTAAACCTAAAAGATCTGAACAGAGATTTCAACTATTACTCATCACTGTAAAAACAATTTGGTGGTTGATTTCAGACAGGTTAACTGCCTGTTGCAATAAAAATATCAGTATTCTTCAGAGAACCACAATATAACTGGGAATCTCCATAACACATCGTTCAGAATGTCCATAATATAGTCAAAAATATCTAGACACACAAAGCAACAGGAAAATGTGATTTTTATTCAAGATAAAAGGCACCCAGTGGAATCTGACCTCAACATGATTCAAGTGTTGAATTAGTACACAAGGACTTTAAAGGAAACATCACAAATATGCTCAGTAGTATAAAGGGAAATTTGCTTGTAATAAATTAAGAAATAGGAAGTCTCACCAGAGAAGTAAAAACTATTTTTTAAAAAGTGGTGGTGGGGCTTCCCTGGTGGCGCAGTGGTTAAGAACCTGCCTGCCAATGCAGGGGACATGGGTTCGAGCTCTGGTCCAGGAAGATCCCACATGCCGTGGAGCAACTAAGCCCGTGCGCCACAACTACCAAGCCTGAACTCTAGAGCTCGTGTGCCACAACTACTGAAGCCCATGCACCTAGAGCCTGTGCTCCACAACAAGAGAAACCACTGCAATGAGAAGCCCGCACACTGCAACAAAGAGTAGCCCCTCTCTCGCCACAACTAGAGAAAGCCTGCGTGCAGCACGAAGACCCAACACAGCCAAAAATAATAAATAAATAAATATATATTTTTAAAAAATAAATAAAATAAAAAGTGGTGGTGGAGGAGAATTCTAGAGTTGAAAATTCAGTACTCACTCCTCCCCCCGCCCAAGAAACATCACTAGAAGGGCTTAACAGCAGATTGGAGTAACAAGAGACAGTGAACTTGGAGAAAGACTAATAGAAATTATCCAATGTGAAGACAGCAGAAGACTAATCAAAAGTGAACAGAATCTCAGGGAGATGTGGAATAATATATCTAATATGCAACTAGTTGGAGTCCCAAAAGAAGAGGTAATGAGAAACAAAATAATGATATGAAAAGACAATGAATGAAAATTTACTAAATTAGTTGAAAGATATAAATTTACAGATTAAGGAGTACAATGAAAAGCAGGGCAAATACAAAAGGAAGAAAGGTTTAACATTATAGTTAAACTGTTTGAAAAACAAGGTTAAGAGAAAATCTTGAAAGCATCTAGAGTAAAGTGACATGTTACTTATAGAACAAAGCAATATGAATTAGTATTCATTTTTTATCATAAACAATAGAGTCCAGAAACCAAAGGAATGAGGTCTTTAAGGTATTGAGAGAGAGAGAAAAAAAAAAGCCTTATTCAACTTTCATTGTCTTCAGCAAAAACATCTTCTGAGAATGAAGGTCAAATAAATCATGTTTTAGATAAATAAAAACTTAAAGAATTTTCTGCCTGCAGGTCTTTGCTGTAAGGAGTGCTAAAGGGAGTTCTGAAATACCTTGGCAACTTTGCTGAAAATCAGTCAACCTAATGTGCATTATTCTATTTCTGGACTCATTGTTCTGTTCTGCTGATTGATATGTCTGTCCATTATACTGCTACCATATACTGTTTTGAAATTAGGTATAATAATTCTAAGTCTGTAAGACAATATCTAGTACTGTCACTCTTCCAGCTTTTTATTTCTCTAAGAAGACACCTTTGTGATTGCTGGCCCTTTCCCACGTAAATTTTAGAATCAACTGGTCAGTTTCTACACGAAGTTTGCTAAAAATCTGTTTGGGATTATACTGAATCTATGTTAGACCAACAAGTTGGTAATTATCCTAATAAGAAATATGATTCTTCCAATCTATGTGGTATCTCCTTTCATTTATTTGTAGTGTCTTTAAATTCTCTCAGCAGTGTTTTGTAGTTTTCCTTGTATAGATCTTGTGCAAATTTTGTTAAATTTGTTTGAGAGTAGTTCATGTTTCTTGATAGTATAGCAGATTTTGTTTTCCTTTAATTTTTTTGCTAACTGCCAGTATTTAGGAATGCAGTTGATTTTTTGTATTAAAATTCTGTGATCTCTCTAAAATTCACTACTAGTTTACATTTACAAAAACTTATCTATGATGTTTTACTTCTTTCTTTCAAATATGTATGGCTTTAATTTAATTTTATTTATTTATTTATCATTATTGCATTGTCTGGGACCTCCAGTGTGGTGTTTAACAGAAGTGAGGGTACATCTTCACCTTATTCCTGACCTTGGGGATAAAATGTTTAGTCTGTCTTCATTAAGTATGATGAAAGCTATAGCTTTTTCATAGTTGTCCTTATCGGGTTGAAGAAATTCCCTTTCATTCCCTATTTTGCTTAGAGTTTTTATCACTAACAGATGTTGAATTTTGCCAAATGGTTTTTCTGTGTCAGTTAAGATGATCATATGATTTTCTTCTTTATACTACTAATATGGAGAATTACATTGATTTTTAACTGTGAAACCTACTTTGCATTGTGGGAATAAACTCAACTTCATTATGAAGTATTATTACTGTAATTATTTTTATGTTGCCGAGTCAGATTTCCTAATGTTTTGATAAGAATGTTTATGTCTAAGTTTGTGAGGATTATTGTTCTCTAATTTTCTTCCCTGTAATGGTTTTGTATGAGTTTGGTATTGTTGATTTCATAAAATGAAATTGGAAGTGTTTCTTCCTCTTTATTTTTGAAAAAAAGTCTGTGAGGAGTTAATGCTATTTCTTTCTCAGTTGTTTAGTAGTATTAATTGAGTGCAATGTACAGAGTTCCCATATATCCCGTTTCCACTTTTGCACAGCCTCCCTCACTGTCAACATCCTGCATCCAGAGAACATTTGTTACGATTGATGGACCTACATTACATATCATTTTCACCCAAAGTCCATAGTTTACAGTTTGTGTTCACTCTTGGTGTTTTGTATTTCATGGGTTTTGACACAAGTATAATGACATGTATCCACCATTTTAGTATTATACAGAATGTTTTCGCTGCCCTAAAAATCCTCAGTGCTCTGCTGATTTATCCCTTCTACCCCCAACCCCTGGCAACTTCTGACCTTTTCACTGTCTCCTTAAATTTTTAAATTAATTAATTTATTTATTGACATATAGTTGATTTACAATGTTGTGTTAGTTTCAGGTGTACAGAAAAGTGATTCAGTTATACATGCATAGATATCTATTTTTTTTCAGATCCTTCCCTTTATAGGTTGTTACAAACACTGAGTATAGTTCCCTGTGCTATACAGTAGGCCCTTGTTGGTTATCTATTTTATATATAGTCGTGTGTATATGCTAATCCCAACCTGCTAATTTATCCCTCCTCCCCACAACCTTTCCCCTTTGGTAACCATAAGTTTGTTTTTGAAGTCTGTGAGTCTGTTCTGTTTTGTAAATAAATTCCTTTGTATCATTTTTTTTGTATCATTTTTTTTAGATTCCACATATAAGCAATATCATATATTTGATATTTGTCTTTCTCTGTCTGGCTTACTTCACTCAGTGTGACAATCTCTAGGTCCATCCATGTTGCTGCAAATGGCATTATTTCATTCTTTTTTATGGCTGAGTAATATTCCGTTGTATAAATAAACCACATCTTCTTTATCAATTCATCTATCAGTGGACATTTAGGTTGCTTCCTTGTCTTGGCTATTGTAAATAGTGCTGCAGTGAACATTGAGGTGCTTGTATCTTTTCAAATTGTGGTTTTCTCTGGATATAAAGCCCAGGAGTGGGATTGCTGGATCATATGGTAGCTCTATTTTTAGTTTTTTAAGGAACCTCCATATTGTTCTCCATAGTGGCTGCACCAATTCACACTCCCCCCAAAAAGTGTAGGAGGGTTCCTTTTTCTCCACACCCTCTCCAGCATTTGTTATTTGTAGACTTTTTGATAATGGCCATATTGTACAGAATGCGAGAAAATATTTGCAAATGATGCAACTGATATGGGATTAATCTCCAAAAATACAAACAGCTCATTCAGCTCAATATCAAAAAAATAAACAACTCAATCAAAAAATAGGCAGAAGGTCTAAATAGACATTTCTCCAAAGAAGACACACAGATGGCCAAAAGGCACATGAAAAGATACTCAACATCGCTAATTATTAGAGAAAAGCAAATCAAAACTACAATGAGATATCACCTCACACTGCTCAGAATAGCCATCATCAAAATGTCTCCATAGTTTTACTCCTGCAAAATATCATATTGTTGGAATCATAGAGTATGTAGCCTTTTCGAATTGGTTTCTTTCAGTTAGTAATATGCATTTAAGGTTTCAACATGTCTTTCCATAGCACGACAGCATCCACCTACTGAAGGGCATCTTACTTCCAAGTTTGGGCAATTGTAAATAAAGCTGCTCGAAGCATGCATGTGCAGGTTTTTGTATAGGTGTGAGTTTTCAGTTCCTTTGGGTACATACCAAAGAGCACAGTTGCTGGGGTGTATGGAAAGAGTATTTTAGTTTTTTAAAAAGAGACAAAACTGTCCAGCTGTCTTCCAACGTTGCTGTACCATTTTACACTTTTACCAGCAACAAATGAGAGTTCCTGTTGGTCCACATCCATATCAGCATTTGGTATTATCAGTGTTTTGGATTTTTGGCATTCTTATAGATGTGGTTTCTAATTGTTTTAATTTGCAATTCCCTGATGCATTATGATGTTTAGCATCTTTCCATATGCTTTTTTGCCATCTGTATATCTTTGCTGAGATATCTATTCAGATCTTTTGCCTCTTTATTAATGGGGTTCTTTTTTTCTGGTTGACTTTCGGAAGTTATGTTCAACAACTGTCTCTGGTTGGTTTTGACAGAGTCTCTCAGGGGAAAGCACTTTTTGTACTAGTGAGCTCTGAGTAAGTTCACATAATGACAGCCTTACATGTGGAGTCTTTCGTGTCCAATAACGACCTTTCTCTGGGAATGGGGCTTTGAAAGAATTCCAACTTCTTGGACTGCCAGACTTGATTGTGGCTGTTGTTTTTCAAGACTCCAGTGGAGCTGGGGATGGGCAGATGGGCAAAGGGCAAATTAAAATGCCACAAAGCTCATTGTTCTTATTTAGCTCTTTTTCTTGAATAATCATTCCCTAGATTGCTGCATGTCTTTGGTTAATTTCCAGCATTTTGAAAAAGTTGATTCTGACAGTTTTTGCTAGGGTTCTCATTGCTTTTCTGTAGGAAAGGTTTTTAGAACTCTTTACTCTGAGATTTTCAATGATATCCACTGTCCTTTTGTGAACAGTGACATAAAATTTGTTAGTTAGTGCTGTGAGATCTGGATGAAATTCCTTGCCTGTAGAACAAGCAGGACAACAAGAGCTCAATTAAATGACATTGGAAGGTAATATAAGTATATCATGTCAGTTTATAATTTTATGGGTGCTGGATCTAGATGAGCCAAATTTTACTCTGCAAATAATGAGTGGTTAAATCTCATCAGCATATAACATATAATGGTTTATGTCCTTTAAAATGAAATGAGGAATTACTATTTATATAAAAACTAATCTTATATCCTCTTCCACCTAAACCTTTTTGCTATCTGGAATGTCTTTGGAAGAATAGGTATGTTTGTTTCTTTCTTTGCCCTGAATATTTTATAAATAGTGTAATATTTAAGGTTACTGTCAGCTTTTCATCTGAATTTTCTAAATGTGTAGCAGGGACTTTTGATTCTTTATTACTAGATTTTTTTTTTCTCACTAGTTGTTGCTATATATGGATTATTATGTGGAGAGAAGAGGGGATGATTGATTTGTGAATGATAGGTTGACCTGGCTAGACAAGTCATGTGTAGGTCAGATTGTTTGAGGGTGACCTACTAATGTTGTGGAAAGATTTCATTATATTTTTATATTTTACTGGGTTTAATTATATATGTAGGGCAAATGAAAGGTGTAATATAGTTGGTTTTGTGGCATTTCATTCAGTGTGATGGGCATTTATATTATAATTACCTATACTGAAAATATTGAGGAGAGGGTTTTAAAATCTGTCTACTTTTTATCATCTTTGAATTTTACACAAAACTACAAAATAGTCATTTAAAATTTTAGATTTCTTTTGTCCTACTGTGTCTGATTAAGTTATATTTGGGATCTAAAAGTTAGAAAGACAGTTTGCTTTTGTTTATGGATATATTGTGAAGTCTAAAATGTCTCATAGTTGTAGTTAAATCTCCTAAGTGTTTTTTTTTTTTTTTTTTTTTTTTGCGGTGTGCAGGCCTCTCACTGTTGTGGCCTCTCCCGTTGCGGAGCACAGGCTCCGGACGCGCAGGCTCAGTGGCCATGGCTCACGGGCCCAGCCGCTCCGCGGCATGTGGCATCTTCCCGGACCGGGGCATGAACCCATGTCCCCTGCATCGGCAGGTGAACTCTCAACCACTGTGCCACCAGGGAAGCCCTGCTTCCATCTTTTAACTATTGATAATAATGCTGATGAGGATATGGGTGTATAAATAACTCTTCAAGACTCTGCTTTCAATTCTTTTGGGTGTATACCCAGAAGTGGAATTGCTGATGATACGAGAATTATATTTTTAATTTTTAGGGGAACGGCTGTACTGTTTTCCACAGTGGCTGTACTGTTTTACATTTCTACCAACAGTACACAAGAATTCTGATTTATCCATACCCTTGGTAACACTTATTATTTTCTGAGTTTTTTTTTTTTAATAGTAGCCATCCTAATGGGTATGAGGTGGTATCTAATTATAGTTCTGACTTGCATTTCCTGAATGGTAGTGATGTTGAGCATCTTTTTTTGTTCTTATTGGCCATTTGTACATCTTCTCTGGAGAAATGTCTTTTCAAGTCCTTTGCCCATTATTGAATCAGGTTGTTTGTTCTTTTGTTGTTGAATTTTATAAGTTCTCAGTATGTTCTACATATTAATCTCTTATCAGATATATGATTTGCAAAGTTTTCTCCCATTTTGTGGATTGCCTTTTTACTCAATGAATAGTGTCTTTTCATGCACAAAATATTTTAATTTAAAAAAATTTTTATTTTAAAAATATTTTAAAGTTCAATATGTATACTTTTTCTTTTGTTACCTGTGCCTTTGGTGTCATATCTAAGAAATCGTTGACAAATCTAATGTCGTGAAGCTTTTGCCCAATGTTTTCTTTTAAGAGTTTTATATTTTAGGCCTTTGATCCATTTTGAGTTAATTTTGTATCAGGTAAGGGTTCAATTTCATTCTTTTGCATGTACATATACAGTGACCACAGTACCATCTGTTGAAAGGACTATCCTTTCCCCATTAAATGGTCTTGGTACCCCCGTCAAATATCATTTGACCACACATTTATGTAAGGGTTTATTTCTTGGCTCTCTATTCTATTTCATTGATCCATATATCTGTCTTTACGTGAGTACCACACTATTTTGATTACTGTAGTTTTGTAGTAAGTTTTGAAATCAGTAAGTGTGAATCCTACAACTTTGTTCTCCCTTTTCAAGATCGTTGTGGCTATTCAAGGTCCCTTAAGATTCCATCTGAATATTAGGTTGAGTATTTCTGTTTTTTCAAAAATATCATTGGGATTTTCATAGAGATTGCACTGAACCTGTAGATCACTTTGGGTAGTATTGACATCTCAACAATAATAAGTCTTTTATTCCTTGAACATGGAATGTTTTTCCATTTATTTGTATTTTCTTTTAATTTCTTTCAGCAGTGTTTTCTAGTTTTCATTGTAGAACTCTTTCAACATCTTGGTTAATTTCTAAGTATTTTATGCTTTTTGATGTATTCTGGAGAATTGCTGGGTCATATAGCAGGAATGTCTTTAGCTTTAGTAGAAATTGCCAAACAGGTTTCTATAGTTTTTTTTTTTTAATTTTAACATTTTTATTGGAGTATAATTGCTTTACAATGTTGTGTTAGTTTCTGCTGTATAACAAAGTGAATCAGTTATACGTATATATATATCCCCAGAGCCCCTCCCTTTTGCATCTCCCTCCCATCCTCCCTATCACTCCCCTCTAGGTGGTCACAGAGCACTAAGCTGATGTCCCTGTGCTATGTAGCTGCTTCCCACTAGCTACCTACTTTACATTGGTAGTGTATTTATGTCAATGCCCCTCTCTCACTTCATCCCAGCTTACCCTGCCCACTCCCGGTATCCTCAAGTCCATTCTTTACATCTGCATCTTTATTCCCATCCTGCCCTTAGGTTTTCAGCACCTTTTTTTTTTTTTTTACATTCCATATATATTTGTTAGCATATGGTATTTGTTTTTCCTCTTTCTGCCTTACTTCACTCTGTATGACACACTCTAGGTCTATCCACCTCACTACAAATAACTCAATTTCGTTTCTTTTTATGGCTGAGTAATATTCCATTGTATATGCCAAACAGTTTTCTAAAGTGGTTGTACCAGTTTACAGTCCCACATATATAAGAGTTTAATTTGCTTCACATCTTTCCCAATGCTTGGTATTGTCATTAATTTTGACTGTTTTGTTTAGTGTGTCAGTTTATATTTACCCTTCACCAAAGACTTTTTTAGAAAGCTTTAAAACTACCTGGTGAAACAGTCTTTTTTTTAAAATTGTATTTATTTTCGTCTGTGTTGGGTCTTCATTGCTGCATGGGGGCTTTCTCTAGTTGTGGTGAGTAGGAGCTACTCTTCGTTGAGGTGTGCAGGCTTTTCACTGCGGTGGCTTCTCTCTCTTTTTTTTTTTTTTTGAACTTATTTATTTTATATAGCACGTTCATATTTGTTATCTATTTTATACATATTAGTGTATACATGTCAATCCCAATCTCCTAATTCATCCCACCACCACCACCACACCCCCTGCCACTTTCCCCCATTGGTGTCTATGCGTTTGTTCTCTACATCTGTGTCTCTATTTCTGCCTTGCAAACCGTTTATCTGTACGAGTTTTCTAGATAACATATATATGCATTAATATACAGTATTTGTTTTTCTCTTTCTGACTTACTTCACTCTGTATGACAGTCTCTAGGTCCATCCGTGTCTCTACAAATGACCCAATTTTGTTCATTTTTATGGCTGAGTAATATTCCATTGTATATGTATATACCACATCTTTATCTGTTCATCTGTTGATGGGCATTTAGGTTGCTTCCATGACCTGGATGTTGTAAATAGTGCTGCAATGAACATTGTGATGCATGTATCTTTTTTGAATTATGGTTTTCTCTGGGTATATGCCCAGTAGTGGGATTGCTGGATCATATGGTAATTCGATTTTTAGTTTCTTAAGGAACCTCCATACTGTTCTCCATAGTGGCTGTATCAATTTACATTCCCACCAGCAGTGCAAGAGGGTTCCCTTTTCTCCACACCCTCTCCAGCATTTGTTGTTTGTAGATTTTCTGATGATGCCCATTCTAATCAGTGTGAGGTGATACCTCATTTTACTTTTCATTTGCATTTCTCTAATAGTTAGTGATGTTGACTGTCTTTTCATGTGCCTCTTGGCCATCTGTATGTCTTCTTTGGAGAAATGTCTATTTAGGTCTTCTGCCCATTTTTTGATTGGGTTGTTTTTTGGTTTTTGGTTTCTTTTTGCGTTACATGGGCCTCTCACTGCTGTGGCCTCTCCCGTTGCGGAGCACAGGCTCCGGACGTGCAGGCTCAGTGGCCATAGCTCACGGGCCCAGCCGCTCCGCGGCATGTGGTATCTTCCTGGACCGGGGCATGAACCCATGTCCCCTGCATTGGCAGGCGGACTCTCAACCACTGTGCCACCAGGGAAGCCCCAATTGGGCTTTTTTTTTTTTTAATATTGAGCTGCATGAGCTGTTTATATATTTTAGAGATAATCCTTTGTTGATTTGTTTGCACATATTTTCTACCATTCTGAGGGTTGTCTTTTCATCTTATTTGTAGTTTCCTTTGCTGTGCAAAAGCTTTTAAGTTTCATTAGGTCCCATTTGTTCATTTTTGTTTTTATTTCCATTACTCTAGGAGGTGGGTTAAAAAAAGATCTTGCTGTGATTTATGTCAAGGAGCGTTCTTCCTATGTTTTCCTCTAAGAGTTTTATAGTATTTGGTTGTACATTTAGGTCTTTAATCCATTTTGAGTTTATTTTTGTGTATGGTGTTAGGGAATGTTCTAATTTCATTCTTTTACATGTATCTGTCCAGTTTTCCCAGCACCACTTATTGAAGAGACTGTCTTTTCTCCATTGTATATCCTTGCCTCCATTGTCATAGATTAGTTGACCATAGGTGTGTGGGTTTATCTCTGGGCTTTCTGTCCTGTTCCATTGATCTGTATTTCTGTTTTTTGTGCCAGTACCATATTGTCTCGATTACTGTAGCTTTGTAGTATAGTGTGAAGTCAGGGAGTCTGATTCCTCCAGCTCCATTTTTTTCCCTCAAGATTGCTTTGGCTATTTGGGGTCTTTTGTGTCTCCATACAAATATTAAGATTTTTTTGTTCTAGTTCTATAAAAAATGCCATTGGTAATTTGATAGGGATTGCAGTGAATCTGTAGATTGCTTCGGGTAGTACTGTCATTTTCACAATATTGATTCTTCAAATCCATGAACATGATATATCTCTCCATCTGTTTGTGTCATCTTTGATTTCCTTCACCATTGTCTTATAGTTTTCTCAGTGAAGGTCTTTTGTCTCTTTAGGTAGTTGTATTCCTAGGTATTTTTTTTCTTTTTGTTGCAATGGTGAATGGGATTGTTTCCTTAATTTCTCTTTCTGATCTTTTGTTGTTAGTGCATAGGAATGTAAGAGATTTCTATGCATTAATTTTGTATCCTGCAACTTTAGCAAATTCATTGATTAGCTCTAGTAATTTTCTGGTGGCATCTTTAGGATATCTATGTATAGTCTCATGTCATCTGCAAACAGTGACCGCTTTACTTCTTTTCCAATTTGTATTCCTTTTATTTCTTTTTCTTCTGTGATTCCCATTGCTTGGACTTCCAAAGCTGTGTGAATAATAGTGGCAAGGGTGGACATACTTGTCTTGTTCCTGACCTTAAAGGAAATGCTTTTAGTTTTTCACCATTGAGAATGATGTTTGCTGTGGGTTTGTTGTATATGGCCTTTATTATGTTGAGGTAGGTTCCCTCTGTGCCCTCTTTCTGGAGAGTTTTTCTCATAAGTGGGTGTTGAATTTTGTCAAAAGCTTTTTCTGCATCTATGGAGATGATCATATGGTTTTTATTCCTTAATTTGTTAATAAGGTGTATCACATTTATTGATTTGCATGTATTGAAGAATCTTCATATCCCTGGGATATATCCCACTTGATCATGGTGTATGATCCTTTTAATGTGTTGTTGGATTCTGCTTGCTAGTATTTTGTTGAGGATTTTTGCATCTATATTCATCAGTGATATTAGTCTGTATTTTCTTTTTTTGTAGTATCTTTGTCTGGTTTTGATATCAGGGTGATGGTGGCCTCATAGAATGAGTTTGGAAGTGTTCCTACCTTTGCAATTTTGGAAAAGTTTGAGAATGATAGGTATTAGCTCTTCTTTAAATGTTTGATAGAATTCACCTGGGAAGCCATCTGAACCAGGACTTTTGTTTGTTGAAGGATTTTTAATCACAGTTTCAATTTCATTACTTGTGATTGGTCTGTTCATATTTTCTATTTCTTCCTGGTTCAGTCTTAGAAGGTTATACCTTTCTAAGAATTTGTCCATTTCTTCCAGGTTGTCCAATTTTTTGGCATAGAGGTGCTTGTAGTAGTCTTTTATGATGCTTTGTATTTCTGCAGTAGCCATTTTAACTTCTTTTTCATTTCTAATTTTATTGAGTCCTTTCCCTCTTTTTCTTGATGAGTCTGGCTCAAGGTTTACCAATTTGGTTTATCTTCTCAAAGAAGCAGCTTTTACTTTTACTGATCTTTGCTATTGTTTTCTTTGTTTCTATTTCATTTATTTCTGCTCTGCTCTTTCTTTCTACTAACTTTGGGTTTTTTTTTTTCTTTAAATTTTCAAAGTATAATTGAGAAATAAAAATTTTAAATATTCCCTTTGAAGTAACATACAGTGTTTAGAAATAAATCTAATGACAGATACTTTAGATGTGTACACTGAAAACTACCAAACATTTGAGAGATTAAAACTCTAAATTATGGGAAATACATAGCAAGTTCATGGATTGGAGGAAGCAATACTGTTAAGGTATCTGTTCTCCAGAAATTGATGTAAAGATTCAATGAAAATCCAATAAAACTGCAATGGTTTTTTTTTCCTTTGTTTTGATAAAAAATTATAAGGGACTTCCCTGGTGGTCCAGTGGTTAAGACTCTGCACTTCCAATGCAGGGGGTACGGGTTCGATCCCTGGTCAGGGAACTAAGATCCCACATGCTGTGAAGTATGGCCAAAAAAAAAAAAAAGATACTATATATAAAATAGATAAAAATGAGAACCTACAGGGAACTCTACTCAGTGCTCTGTGGTGACTTAAACAGGAAGCAAGTCCAAAAAAGAGGGGATATATGTATAAGTATATGTATAGCTGATTCACTTTGCTGTACAGTAGAAACTAACACAACACTGTAAAGCAACTATACTCCAATACAAATTAATAAAAAATTGTAAGCACATTTTGAAATCTAAGTTGCAAGGAAAATAACCTAAAGTGACAAAAATAAGTTGAAAGAAAAGAACAAATTTGAATGTTTTATTTTTACTTCAACACTTACTATTAAGCAGTGTAATCAAGAGGGTGTGGTATTAGTGAAAGCACAGATAAATAGATCAAAATACAAAATGAGGGTCCAGAAATATTCCCACAAGTATGATCAAATGACTGTTGACCAAAGTATCAACAATCAATCGGTGAGGGGACAGAACGTCTTTTCAGAAAAAGTTGCTGGACTAATTGGATGGGGGGAGAGGAAGAAGAATCCCAACCCTTGACTCACATCATACAAAAGCATTGACTTGAGTTAAATAATAAATCAAAAATGTTAAAGTTAAAACAGTAATGCTTCCAGAAGAAAGCCTAGGAGAATATCTTCACAACTTTGGGCATAGATAAAGATTTCTTAGAGAGCACAGAGAAAGAAAGCACTAACCATAAAAGAAAGGAAAAAAGAGGTAATTTTGATGTCATAAAAATTAAAAATTTGTGTTCAGTCTGAGCAATAAAATAAATAACAATAGTATTGTATTATAACCCAAAGAGTTAAATATATATACATGAGTTCATACTAATATAAATAAATTACCAGATTAATAAAAAATGGAGGAGAAATGACAACTTCTCCTATACAGGGTTTACAATTCATAAATGAAGAGGAATGAAGAAAACAGAATATCCCCATTAGAACATCACAGTAATGACTGCCACAATCAAGTCCCACCAATGGATGCTAAAACTAGTGGGCAAAAATTTTTTTTTATTAGTTTCTGCTTTATAACAAAGTGAATCAGTCATACATATACATCTGTTCCCACATCCCTTCCCTCATGCATCTCCCTCCCTCCCACCCTCCCCATCCCACCCCTCCAGGTGGTCACAAAGCACCGAGCTGATCTCCCTGTGCTCTGCGGCTGCTTCCCACTAGCTAGCTATTTTACGTTTGGTAGTGTATATATGTCCATGCCTCTCCCCCTAACTTTGGGTTTTGTTTGTTCTTTCTCTAGTTCCTTTATGTGTAAGATTAGATTGTTTATTTGAGATTTTTTTCTTCCTTCTTGAAGTAGGACTGTATTGCTATAAACTGCCCTCTTAGAACTGCTTTTGCTACATGCCATAGGTTTTGGATTGGTGATTTTTCATTGTCATTTTTCTCTAGGTATTTTTTGATTTCTTCAGTGATCTCTTGGCTGTTTACTAACGTATTGTTTAGCCTCCATGTGTTTGTGTTTTTTACGGTTTTTTCCCTGTAATTTATTTCTAGTCTCATAGCGTTGTGGTCAGAAAAGATGCTTGATATGATTTCAGTTTGCTTAAATTTACCAACGCTTGATTTGTGACCCAAGATGTGATCTATCCTGGAGAGTGTTTTGTGTGCACTTGAGAAGAAAGTGTAATCTGCTGTTTTCAGATGGAATGTCCTAGAAATATCAATTAAATCTATCTGGTCTATTGTGTGATTTAAAGGTTGTGTTTCCTGATTAATTTTCTGTCTGGATGATCTGTCCATTGGTGTAAGTGAGGTGTGAGGTCCCCCACATTATTGTGTTACCATTGATTTCCTATTTTATATCTGTTAGCATTTGCCTTATGTATTGAGGTGCTGCTATTTTGGGCGCATATATATTTATAATTGTTATATCTTCTTCTTGGATTGATCCCTTGATCATTATGTAGTGTCCTTCCTTGTGTCTTTTTAACATTCTTTATTTTACAGTGTATTTTATCTGATATGAATATTGCTACTCCAGCTTTGTTTTGATTTCCATTTGCATGGAATATCTTTTCCCATCCCCTTACTTTCAGTCTGTATGTTTCCCTAGGTCTGAAGTGAGTCTCTTGTCGACAGCATATATATGTGTCTTGTTTTTGTATCCGTTCAGCAAGCCTGTGTCTTTTGGTTAGAGCAGTTAATCCATTCACATTTAAGGTAATTATTGATATGTATGTTCCTATTACAATTTCCTTAATAGTTTTGGGTTTGTTTTTGTAGGTCCTTTTCTTCTCTTGTGTTTCCCGTTTAGAGAAGTTCCCTTAGCATTTGTTGTAGAGCTGGTTTGTGGTGCTCAATTCTCTTAGCTTTTGCTTGTCTGTAAAGCCTTTGATTTCTCTCTTGAATCTGAATGAAATCCTTGCAGGTAGAGTAATCTTGGTTGCATGTTCTTCCCTTTCATTACTTTAAATATATCATGCCACTCCCTTCTGGCTTGTAGAGTTTCTGCTGAAAAATCAGCTGTTAACCTTATGGGAGTTCCCTTGTATGTTATTTGTCACTTTTTGCTTGTTGATTTTAATAATATTTCTTTGTCTTTAATTTTTTTCAATTTGAGTACTATGTGTCTTGGCGTGTTTCTCCTTGGGTTTTTCCTGCCTGGGACTGTCCGTGCTTCCTGGACTTGGGTGGCTATGTCCTTTCCCATGTTAGGGAAGTTTTCAACTATAATCTTTTCAAATATTTTCTCAGGTCCTTTCTTTCTCTCTTCTCCTTTTGGGACCTGTATAATGTGAATGTTGGTGTGTTTAATGTTGTCCCAGAGGTCTTTTAGGCTGTCTTCATTTCTTTTCATTCTTTTCTCTTTATTCTATTCTGAGGCAGTGAATTCCACCATTCTGTCTTCCAGGTCACTTATCCGTTCTTCTGCCTCGGTTATTCTGCTATTGATTCCTTCTAGTGTATTTTTCATTTCAGTTATTGTATTGTTCGTCTGTTTGTCTGTTCTTTAATTCTTCTAGGTGTTTGTTCTTTAATTCTTCTTGGTCTTTGTTAAACATTTCTTGCATCTCTCAATCTTTGCCTCCATTCTTTTTCCAAGGTCCTGGATCATCTTCACTATCATTATTCTGAAATCTTTTTGGGGAATGTTGCCTATCTCCACTTCATTTAATTGCTTTTCTGGGGGTTTATCTTGTTCCTTCATCTGGTACATAGCCCTCTGCCTTTTCATTTTGTCTATATTTCTGTGAATGTGGTGGCTTCTCTTTTTGTGGAGCACGGGCTCTATGTGTGCGGACTTCAGTAGTTGCAGCACGCGGGCTCAGTAGTTGTGGCACATGGGCTTAGTTGCTCCATGGCATGTGGGATCTTTCTGGACCAGGGATCAAACCTGTTTTGCCTGCATTGGCAGGCGGATTCTTTTTTTTTTTTTTTTTTTTTGCGGTACATGGGCCTCTCACTGTTGTGGCCTCTCCCATTGCGGAGCACAGGCTCCAGACATGCAGGCTCAGCAGCCATGGCTCACGGGCCCAGCCACTCCACGGCATGTGGGATCTTCCTGGACCAGGGCACGATCCCGTGTCCCCTGCATCGGCAGGCGGACTCTCAACCACTGCACCACCAGGGAAGCCCGGCAGGCGGATTCTTAACCACTGCATCACCAGGGAAGTCCTGAGGATCTTTTTATTTATTTGTTTTTTTAATTTCTACTTTTATTGTGTGATCAGAATATTTTTATATTATTTCTACTTTATGGAACATATTGAAGCTTTCTTTGAGACAATATATTTGGTCAATTTTTGTGAATGTTTCGTATGTACTTATTAAGGAAATTACTTGTAACGGCAGTTTAAAGATAAAAATATTGAGATATCTTGTTTAGTATATATTTCCATGTCCTTTTATATTTTTTGTACACTGGTATTGAGTTTGGTATGTTGATGTTTTGTATTTGTTTTTTTCTTTTTTGCATCTTTACTTCTCCTTGATTCTATTTTATCATGGTACTCACTGTGTCATTTGGTACATAGATATTCCTAACTATTATATATTTATTTTGAATTGGTCTTTAGATCATAAAATGTTTTTTTTTAGTATGTGATGCTTTTTGGTCTCACCTCCACCATGTCTCATATCAGAATTGCAATACCTACTTTCTCATTTTTTCCATTTGCCTTGAATAAATTTGTTTATTTGTTGTATTTTTCCTTTTTGAATTACTCTATTTTAGATGAGTTTCTCTAATACATTGTAGAATTGTTTTCCCTTGTAAGTTGATTCAAAATTGTGGGTTTTTTTTTTTTAAATTGGAAAGGTTAATCAATGTACATTTATTGTTATGATTGTGTGGTCACTATTCTAACAAAATATTATATTATATATGTATTTATCACTTGTATTACATTTCCCCTCTTTCATTTTGTAGTATGTTCCTCCCTTTTTGTAATTTCCTTGGTATTTTGGAAGGTTTGTATTTTTGTTCTAGTGGTTATCTTTATACTACTAGTTATAATGCTGTTGTTATTTTTGTCCCTCTTTTGTTTACTTAGGATTTTATTGTTTGGTTCGTCAGTTTAAATAACATCATTTGATTCCTACCTTCCTACTGCCTTCCTTTGTGGGCTGCTGCTCAGTAGTCTGATGCTGATTTGATTTTGCTTCCTTTGTAAGTGATCCCAGAAGTCTTTTTTTCTTATCTTTAAAATCTAGTATGTATTACAATACGTCTCAGAATTTTTTGTATCGGTTTTCCCAGATCCTTCTTAGGCCTTTTTAATATTCATGTCTTCTCTTATTTTGGTTATTGTTTTTTCTTTTGTATTGTAGTTTTAAATATTAGCTCTACAATTTGATGTGTGTTGGATCCTCTTTCTCTCTCTTGTATGTTAACACTTTCCCCTGATCCTTGTTATACTCTTGCTTCATTTTGTTTCGTTCCCTGGCTATCTTCATGCTTTTGTTCAGTGCCTCTTATTATATTTTCATTCAATCCTATTCTCTCTTGAATATTTTATAATTTATTCTTCATTTCTAAAATAATATTTTTCTTGTGCTCAATTTTTTTCATGAGACCAGTTACCTCTCATTTTGCACCTTCCTGATATGAAGATTTTTGCCCATTTCTGGTCTATTTCTGTTTTGAATTATTGAATGTTTGAGGTTTTTGAAAAAAATCTGTAAATACTTTAATAATGTATAGTTCAATTTGAGATATTATTGTAGTTTTCTCTATGGTTTCTGTTTTTCTTTCTTTTTTCTTTTTGGAGAGGGGTGTTCATCAGCTGAAGAGTTTTTGTTCTGATTTTCTGTATTCTTTTATAATAATTTTTTACAGTTGTTGCCTGCTGTTTTATAATCAGTTTTGAAAGTTTCATTTTTCATGACCAGCAATAATAGTTTATATAGAAAGTGGTGAGGGGGTTTACAAGGTTTCTTAGTTCAAAAGCATCCTATTCTATTGCTATAAATAAGTGCAGTATCTAGAATCTATGGTGCATTTGTTTGGGAGGGTGAAACAGTTTTCCTTTCTTTAATTTTGTGCTTCCTTTCATTTCTGAAGGATCATTATTTTTTTTTTTTACTCTCTTGTTTTCTCCTTTCTCTTCACCACCAAACATCCAAGGAATATCACTTTTAAGTCACTCACTGTCCTCTCCACTAGAAGTGGTGCTTCCCCAAGACTGTCACTTCTATTTCTTGCAATTGCAAGCCTCTTCCTTTAGATTCCGTAGTAATCAATGCTCTGATCTAACAAGTCTTAGACCTATTTTTAGGATTTCCCTACTTCCTGCTGCTTATTTTATCTGTACTGGGTCAACCCTAAGCCCCTGTTTCTCTCTCCTCTTATCTACATAGTCTGTATCTCTCTTTCTCCAGCATGGGCTTTAGAAATAGTTGCTGGCTTTTAGTGTTCATTTCTCTACTACACACGTTTGAAGTTTATGGTAGTCTTTGTCTCTTAGTTATGCTGTAGATGTAGATTATGCTTTTTCACTCTGTTTTTATTTTTAAAGTTTTGTTGAGATTATGTGGAGGTATTTGGATTTAGGTGGTTGCCCTTATTTTATGGGAGACTGGAGTATCTTCTATTTTCTTGAACATATTAACCTAAGATACTTTAAAGTCCAGGTCTAATAACTCCAATCTGTATTTTCTGTAGGTCTGTTCTTTTCCTTTTCTGTTCTTTTCTTTAAATCGTTTTGTGGTTTTGTCTTCCAGTATGCTTAGTAATTGTCAGAGGAATGCCAGACATTGGATGTGATATTCTGAGGATCTGGATGATATTTACTTTTCCCAGAGAGGGTTTAATTTTGCTTCTGGCAGGTAGGTAGAGTAGAGACAATTAAATTTAATCTAATCTGGGATTGAGTTGATATATAGCTGGGTTTCATTCTGATATGTTTCTGGTTTACTGCTAGCAGTGCCCAGACTTCAAAAAATTTCCCCCCTATATGTTATTACTGCTAACAGCTCTGCTTAGCTTCTCGGCCTCCTGTCTGAGGATTGGCAAATGACTTAATAAAGCCCATGCTGAAAGTTGAGCTTACCTCTCTAAATTTCTCTTTTGTACTTCTTGGCTGCCTTTGATAGCTCTCTAATGCCTTCACATTGTTGTTTTCCATATTTTACCTACGTTCTCTAGTTAGTTTTTATTGGGAGGGTTAGTCTTTTATGAGATAATATGCAAAAGCCTCTTCACTGAGTTTTAAAATTTCAAGTACTGTGTATTTAATTTGTATAACTATCTTGTGAACATTTTATGTCGTGTTTTTAAGCTTCTTTTCTGTGAATATATTTTTACACTTTAAAAATTATCTTAAACGTATTAAACATGGTTATTATATAATCTATGTTTGATAATTCCAAGAAATGAAATCCTTGTAGGTTTATTTTTAACTGGTTCTCTTTCACAGTGCCTTGTTTACTTGTATATTTAATAGTTTGTGCCACCAGATAACATTTGTGTTTGTTGCATTCTGGCTTGCATACCACTTTGTTTATTTCTTTTTTTGGACCCATTCGCGTGATGTGAATTTGACACGTACATTTACTTGAGTGATAGGTTGTGGTTACAACTTGTTGCTTTATGTTGTCCCCTGTTTTGCTCATTTCTAAGACAGCTTTCCTTACAGTCCCTTAAGCACAGACTCCTGGATAACCTTTACTTTGAGGGGGTAACTCTTTGAGTTCCCAGCTTCTTGGGAGGACAGCCTCTTGTTAGACTCTTAGGTGGTACTTGTTTGTGTTTTCTATCCATTCCAAACCAGATCTGTACATTTTAACTCTGGTCAAAATGGGGAAAAGCAGATTCAGCACTCCACTGACCTTCACTGAGTGTCCACTTTCATTAGATTTTGTATTTGTAATTTCTTACTATTTTTATCAACTGGGATGATTTAAAGATGTTTTTGTATATTACTTTGCATTTTTAGTTGTTTTCAGTGATGGAGTTGGTGCAAATATTTCTGTTATTCTAGGAATTTACTTGTTCTCTACATTGCCTGAAACAACTTTCTGTTTGATGATAAAATTTGTAAAGCCATTCCTACGAACTTTCTTATTCTCTTACCATTTTCTTTCCACTAAGCATGCACATACCTACACACTCACCTACCCACTCACACCTTTAAAAGGAGACAGATTCTTCTACTTTTTAAACTTTACTTTTAGGAAAACGTTTATGAAATTCATCTAGTATTGTCTGTAAAGTTGAGTTTTATTTTTTGGTGCAGGAATGTAATTATTATGGGTAACATTTTTAGGCTCTGTGAAGCCCTTGAATAGTTTACAGAAGGAGGTGATTTAGGCTACAATGAATAAATATGGGATATTTCTGTTATTCTAGGAATTTACTTGTACTCAAGTTATATTACCTTTAATAGTGAAAAATAAGTAAAGTTTTAACATGAAAAGCAGGAATAGTCTCCCTTTCTGTTTATGTCCCACCCCTTAGCTCTCCATTTCCTGAATGGTTAGAAATATGGTAAATTAATGGAAGTTTTTTGAGAGTTTGTATAATTACGTGATTAAGTTTTATAAGTAGTTTCAGAATTTATTTTGTCTTTCTTAAAGCATGAATACCCCAAAGACAAGGACTTGTTTTAAGATGATTTAAATAGTTTCCTTTTACGAAAGATTTTATGTTAGTTGATGAAGAGAGATACTTTATGGTAGAGTATTACATAACTTTAATGTTCCTTGAGTATTTGGCTTTATAAATGAATATGAAAAGCGATTATCTCATAACATTTTTTAAATTCACTTTCTTCTTCCCCAGAAAGTAGCAAAGCAAATGAAACCATCATTCTTTTCTAATCTTCATGAATAATATCTCACTGGCCCTGAGTGAGAGGCTGTTTTCAGGGCCATCCCATGGTATCTACAGAGATACAGTTTAGATCTTGCAGTTTAGCCTCTGTAAAAATGCTGCTAAATTACCGAAGTGAAGAGAGCTTACACTTAATCTTTGGATAATTTCAGTGTGGACTTTAGAATGAAGCCACTAGGGGGAAAACGGTTCCTTGTTAGAAGCATAAAACCTACTGACTGTATCTTGGCCAGTGTTCCCTTTTTTTCCAGTAAGCTGTCTGCTATACAGAGGTGTATAACCCTAATGGCTTGTTGTATGCCATTAAAAGGTATTGTACACTCATAAAAGAATGACATTTTGATCAATGCTGTTAAAAGAATTACTGTCTTGACACAGAAAAGCTTTCCTGCTGCAAGTTTAAAAATATGCCTTTAAAAGCTTTTTATTGAATACCTTTGCTTCCCTCAGAAATGTGCCATTTTGGCATGAGGTTACCCTGAAGTATTACACATCACAACATAAATACAAAACCTCCTACTTACCTTTAAAAGTAGCAGAGGTTAGGTATTTTCCTACCAAATGGAGCTTAAAGACATGGTAGCATCTTAAACCACTGTGTCTGATCTAAAAATAGAATTTTTGTAAAGAGAAAGCTGAAAATTAAATTATTCCTTTTTATTTTGTGAGGTATTGATTTTTTTTCATGATATTTTGTTTAAGCTTTGTGGTTTTAATTTCCCTTGGATTTAGGAGTCATGCCTTTCCACCCACTTCAGGAATAGATCTTTTCTAATCACCTGGGAATTGGTTCTCTTAAATGGTGATATGTTGGATGTATTTTTCTACTGTTTCTTTTCTTTTTATTACATTTTTGATTAGTATCTTATGAAAACCATGTCATAATAGACACATGGTTTCTTCTATGCACAGTTGGTCTTCTACAGATTTTCTAATGTACTAATTCTATAATTTTAGCTTTATTTCACTCTTTGTAATACTTCTGCTATTACCTAATTTTTGACATTATACCATATTTTCTGACTTGTGAACTGAGCGTTTTAAAATCCAGTACCCTGAAAACCCCAATTTTCTTAAATAAATCACTAGAGAATGATTATTTACTTGATATATTTTAAGTTTTGTACTTTTTAAATTTGACATTTAACCCCAATCTAATGAACTTTACATATGTGAGCATATTTTAAGATAGATGGCATTGATTTTTATAAAGCATGTTGCCTTTGTTGTCTGTTTTACTTGTAAAAGCAGGTGTTTTGTTGTTGTTGTTGGTGGTGGTGTGGTTGTTTTTATTATTCACTACCCACTAAGTTCCAGGTGATTTATATATAGTATCGATAAAACTATAACTTGTTGCAATTATTATTATGTGCGATGTTCTGTGCTAAAGTACTTTCCATGGCTCAAAGAAGTTATATAACTTGGTCAAACAACAAGTAAGTTGTGGAGTTAAGATTCAAAGGTTGATAGTGTGACTCTCAATTATTGTGCTCTTCAAACGCTTTTTATATGTTATTTATTTGTTCTAGGTGGTATTATCCCCATTTTACGAATGAGGAGCCTGAAGCTCAGACAGGGTAAGTCCTTTGCCCATTGACACAGAGGGAAGGAGTGACAGAGCTGGCTCTGTTAGACTTCAAAGTATATTTTATACTACATAATAGTAGTTATTTTTCCTTCATCCTTCTCATCACACCTCACCTTAATTATCTTTGTGTGTTTTAAGATGGTTTTTATTAGAAATTTTGGAAAAGGAACTTGTCTCATGGTTTTCACTTATGATTTGGAGAGAAGCATCTCGAAGAGATAGTTGGAGCAGGTATCAGGAGGCTTGAATTCTTGTATTATTTCTGATTATGGACATATAACATCAGACATATCACCTTTTGGGGGTCTTAAACATGAGAACATTGGAGTGGATGATTTTAAAGGTTTTCCCAAACTCTAAAATCTAACTTGACTCTGTTTTGATTTAATGTTTATACTTGTTCTCTTTAGCACAGATAGAACTTGACCACCTGTATTTTAGCCCATTAAATATTATATTTGATTAAAGTTAGGGGCACGGAGCTCTGATTTTTATTCTCTACTTGCACTATTATATCCAATGTGGAAATTTAATAATGGAAAGAAATTACATGTAAAGAAGTAATTAATCTTATTATAAGGACACTCTTTTAAGCTATTCAAGATTCTCCTAGTTTTTCACTCAGAAAGAATAATTCTGGAAATCTTAATGTTATAAAAGGAAATAAATTGTTTTTAATAGAAAATGTTTCCATCAAAGAAGACAGGAATGGGTGACTGACACCTTCAAGGCACTTGCAAGTTCTTACCTGTACAATATACTAACAGCAATTATAGTTATAAGTAAGTTTTATTGAGAATTAATTTTATGCTAAGCATTTTATATACATTGCATCATTTAATACTCATGAAAACCCTAAGATGTAGGTACAATTAGTATTCCCATTTTACATAGTAGGAAATAGAGAATTGACAGGTGAAACAATTTCTCTTAAAGCTACAGTGTTGATAAGTGGTGAAGCTGAGATTTGAACCTATAGAATGCCAGAGATTTTCCTCATATTTACAAAATGGAGCATAATTGTAAGAGGTTAACCAATGATAATGCTTGTCAACATATGAATGAAACATGAAAGTTTTTAGGAAACAGTGGGTCTGATGACTTGTGATGAATGGCAGTTTCTAAGTTCTCAGATTTGATCACTGCTAGTTACATATTTTATTGATATAGTCATAAAACATGTAATAACTTTTGGATAATTTTATAACACCCCTATTTTATGAAGAGTTAGTAAATTCATTATAAGTTATAGGAAAACATTCTTTGGGGTTTGGGATGTGGATGGTGAGTGTGTGGGGGTGTATGCACACAAGCACACGCATGTGCATGGATTGGGAGCTATACAAGGTAGCTAATCATCCCAGTTTGCCTAGGCTTGGGTTTCTAGATCATGGAACTTTCAGTGCTAAAACTAGGAACCTTGCAAGAACAGGTAACAGGCAAGTATGTATCTACATATACATGTATGTATATGTGTGAGTGTGTCTCTAAAGTAATGGTAGTAGTTGAGCTACAAGGAATTCAGATCTTATAGAGCATAAAATAGCTCTGAATTCAGTGCCTAGACTGTTACTTGTCTGTTTTATTAGCAGAAAGCTAAGTCTCCTGTGTTTTCCCCATTTCAGATAACCTTTTCTTGTCATGAAGAAATTAATTTCTTTGTTGGAATCATTGCAAGTAAACTTGATAGCAGGAGTCCTGTTATTGAGGCAGCTTACACAGTGATTTGCTAAGTACAGCCTCTTCATAAAAGGTGAAGCAGAAATCGATTTATCGATCACTACCAGCATTTCAGTAACCCGTTGAACTACCTGATTTTTTTGCCTTCTCATAAAGCCTACTATTTTTATTTCTTTTTATACCTTGCATTTAGTTGTTTCCTTTGGAAACATTTTTTACATGTATTTTCACATCATGTAAACAATTTTTTGTGTGTATTTGCTTTTTTCTAGAGTTTGAACTGTCTAAAAAAACTCTTATTAGATTAAACCACATGAAATTGCCAAGATTTAGCTGTTTTTGACCTATAGCAATGTCATCGTCATATGGTTCAACTAATAGTTAATTCAACTTTTGGTTATTTGAAAGTATTAGGCTACTAACCTAAATCTAAGCAAAGTATTCCATTGAAACCCTATTTAATGTTATGGAGGAACTGAGATGAACTTTGGGCTTATTACTCTATGCTGCCCATTTGCTAAAATTACATTTTAAAATGTATAACTCGTGGAAAAACTGAGCATTGCACAGCCATTAATGTTAGACAGGCATTTAAAATTTTATTTTAACCAAAGGTTAAGACCAAATTTAACCATTTTCTTTTTCAGAATTTTGACCCATTATATTAATTTTAAGCTATAGTGGGTAATGTAAAAGTTTTTTTTGGAAGAAAAATGCTCCTTTCATGGAATATGATTTAAAATTGTTGCTCTATTACCTTCTTGGATTATTTAGGCTTCTAGAACAAACACAGGGTACAACTATTAATTTTTTTGAAGAAATGGAGCCAGTTACTACTTGTCTCAGCCCCATATGCTATCGTAATTTTGAGATTCTTGTGGTATGTATAAAATTGTACATGAGAATTTTTGATGTTAAAAGCATACTTTTTTTTTTTTTTTAATCTCTTGCCTCTTTCATCCCACATTTGTCTAACACTTGGCTCATAAAAAGGGAAGGGATCCCTTTATGGTTCCTAGTTGTGGATACAGTAGACTAAGCTGACATGAGCAGTGATTCTACCTTATAAATATAATAAACTAATATAGAATTTTAAGGAATTAACTACAACTTTAAGACATTTGCATCTCTTACACTCTTACAATGACCTGGGAGATAGATATATCTTTTAACAGTATTTTGCAAAATTGGAACTCATATCTGGGTCTCATTCTTTTTCCCATCATGATATTTCTTAAATACTTTTGATGGTGTCTTAATATATCTCTTGATCTGCCTCTGTCATTGATATCAAATATTTCGAGTGCCCTCTCTTACTGAAGTATTGTACTCAATCTTATGTATTTTTCACAAACTATTTTTTGACTATTAAAGAGTAATATGCATGAATCGTGGTTTGGTAGGTCTTTTCAGGAATAAAGCATCATGATTATCAAGACTATTTAAAAAATACTTTCCTAAGTCTTTAGAATAGAAATCATTCACATTGTTATAAACTATATTATGAGATAATAGACCCAAATATAATGAAACGTGTTCTGTTGCTGTAATATATATCTAGCTTGAGTCTATCCTTGAACAGTTTAGCTTGAAAAGCTAAAAAACAAGTAAGTGTAAAGCAGGGATGATCTTGATCAAATGGGAATTTGGTACTATAGCTTTTCTCAGAGACTAAATTCATGGGACAGTTGATTAGAGGACATGATGTTTCTTGATCACAAAGTTTCTTTGGTCACAAAGATTCACATATTGTAAGTGTACAGCTCAGTGAATTTTTATAACCTGATAGTACCCATGAAGCTAGCACCTTGATCAAGAAATAGAACATAACTTGCACCCTGGAATCCCTCTTAGTGCTAGCTTCTAAACTAACATCAGGCTTTATTTACCCAGCTATATTTTAGTTGAGTATTTAGTTATCGAGCTATAAAACTGTCTGAAGAGCAAAACTACTTAATATTTGCACAAATTATCCAGATAGTTACATTTTCATCTTTGGCATACTAGCTATGGCAATATTCAGTTTAAATCTACAGAAGTTTAAATGTCTACAGTTTCTTTAGTTGTCTTTGTGATTGCTAAATAAGGATTTAGACAGTTTCTGAGGATCCTGATTTTTCTGATTAACTACATAGCTTGGACAGTGACTGACATTCAGAGCTGATTTGATTGACCCCTTAAGGTCCTCTGTTTTGAGCTGCTGAGATTACAAAACTCAATCACATGCAGAGAATTTGCCATTCAGACTGACAGTTCTGTCAGGTCAGGTGGTATGATTATTATGCATGCTGCAAGTGCATTGTTATTGCTATGTGGGTTTTTTGTTTTGTTTTTTCCCGTAAAATCTAGGTGGAAGCTCTGGTCTCTGAAGGTGAAAAGCTAGAACATCAGCTTATCTCCATTTGGCTTTAGTTTCGCTATTGAGTTTCCATCTTTGTATACTGAGCTATTCCAGTCACAGCCCCAAACTCAGCTTTTTTCACTAATGTTTGTCAAAGGAAGATCTGTCCTCTTTGGAGAGACTGAAATGAGTAATAGTCTTTTGACACTATTGGCAAGTGGTTTTCACAGTCCATGGCAGATCTAATGAGCTACAGCTGCCTGGTTGGAAAATTCAGCTTTCGATCATGTGAAAGGATCCTTGGAATATGGACTTGAGTTTCTGTGTGCATTAAAACAACAACAACACTATCTTGACAAACTTATAAATGTGTTATAAATTGCTTTGTAAGCTATTTTGTAACAACATTCAGAGGTATCCAGTTTCAACTGCAGAAACCTGGGAAAATGAATAAACTATTTGACAAAGGTTGTTTTGCATCAGGAACTGAATTTTTGGTATATTAGTTCTACAAGGTCAGTTGTTCATATTTAAGAGAAAGGATAGTGTGGATTGTAAATATTGATCTTCTCAGAGCATCAGGTTCCTTCATATACAACTAGGTATACCATGATATGGGAATAAATTGTATTTCATGGAATCATATGACAGTGTGATAGGCTTGTGGTTTAGTGGATAACACAGTATATATAGGCAGTTACACTCAAGGATTAGGGTTGCAACTTCAGGTATTTCTGTTATTCTGAGAACAGAGAGTGATCTCATAATGCTGATGTAGAAAAGTAACTAAAGCATTCCGTCTAAGCTCATAGGAGGGAAATATTTCATCTCATGGTTGACGGAACCCCTGTTTATGGGCTTGGAGATTGGTATTTTATTAACTTAAATAAACTACAACTTTAATGTGTCAGTTTCAGGAAGCTGTTTTCTTTGAAATGGTTCTATCACTTGTTCAAAGCGGACATTTAGTTATTTTCATATTAACTACAAGGAAGCTTCATGCAAAACCCTGTCTGACCTTCCACTTTGTAAGCATAGCTACCTAGTGACCTCTGACACGCAGTCTTTCTTCTGCTGTGGTATTTGGATAAAGGGGATGTCATTGCTCTTGAGAAAGAGGATGCAGGTGAAAAGAAGTGCAGAGAGCTCATTCAATAACATTGTACAGATCAGTGGGAGTCACTATTAGGCACGGTAATAGTTACAACTATAAAACAGAGCAAAAATTCTTTGAATTTAATATGAGAATCTTGACATAAGGAGGCATGAATCTTACACAGTCTGTTGTGTGGCACATGGAATGATTTAAGACATATAGAGAGTCAGCACACAATACAGAATAAGGGTGACAAAACATGATCATCTAAAACAGGATCAGGATGGGAACACTTCCCTTATCTACACTTACTCTTGAGTAAAGAGCAGTGGGAGTTAACATCAGAATGACATTCTATATTATTTATAATTTTTGGAATAAGTGTTGTATATATTGTATGTGTATATTAATTGATTAGTAAACAAAAAAAAAGGAAAGAGGTGGAAAGTTGTGACTTTTCCAAAAGAATCTATAAAAAGCTAGAGTGGAGAAAAGAACAAGGAGGAAAGTAGTAGATATTAAGATGTTAAGGAAGGATCTTCATTAAGATCAGAAATTGCATAACACCCCCCCCCGCCCCATTTCATCATAGTATTTAATCAAATCCTCCTCTCATTGCCTTCTCTTTGTGACCCAAGTTTTTCTTTTAAAAACTTTATTGAGATATAATTCAATACCATACAATTCACTCGTTTAAAATGTACAGTGCAATGACTCTTTTTGTTATTCACAGAGTTGTGCAACTATCACCACAACCAATTTTAGAACATTTTTTATTTTCCCAAAATGAGACCCTGTATTCATTAGCAGTCACTCCCTATTCTCCCCCAATATTCCAGCCCTAGGCAACCACGAATCTATGTGATCCAAGTTTTAAAAGTTGTTGATTTGAAATTCCCTGGTGTCTTCCAAGGACATTCTACTTCAAACCATTTGATTGATTACACAGGTACAATCAGAAAACCATGACTGTTCTCTTTGTTGATATGTCTAGTAAATCAAAGAAGGTGACATATAACTGCAGTCTTAAATACATAGCTTCTTAAACATGATTTTCAAATGGTTGTTTTTATCATAGATATAGACCTGTTAAATACACTCCTGACTCTGATCCTTAACTTAAAGATTCGGAATATTGATTTTGTCCAAGTCCTAGAGTTTTGGGACAAGATGTTCTGACTCATTCTCACAGCATTCCCAAGATACTAATATATAACTCAGAAAACTAATTAGTCAATATAATGTAAAATACATTTGCCAAGGGCACGGGGCACTGTATTCCCCCAAACAGCACATTCTCTTCCTATAAGTAAACTATAGGGCAAGCTAAAGTGTCCTCAGTAAGTTGCCTTGCACATATGGAACCAGAATAAGGAGGCTAGTTAGATGGTTCAAACATGGAATGGCACCACTCTCTTAGTCAGAATGTGGTAGGCAGAATAATGCCCCCACCAACCCCCATAGATACCTGTGTCCTAATCCCTACAACCTGTTACCTTACACAGCAAAGAGGACTTTGCAGATGTGATAAAGTCCTTGAGATGGGGAGATTATGGTGGATTATCTAGGCGTGTCCAATCTAATCACAGGTTTCCTTATAATGGGAGAACCTTTCTGTGGTGAAAGGGTGATGGGATTATGGAAGAACAAGAGATAGGGCAGTATGGGAAGAGCTCAACCCACCACTGGTGGCTTTGAAGATGGTGGTGAGAGGCCACGTGCCAAGGAGTGCTGGTGGCCTCTAGCAGCTGGAAAAGGCGAGGAAGTAGATTCTCTCCTAGAGTTCTCAGAAGGGAATACAGCCCTGCTGACACCTTGATCTTAGACCAGTGAGACTCATGTCAGACTTCTGACCTTATATAAAACTGTACAACAATAAATCTGTATTGTTTTAAGCTACTAAATTTGTGGTAATTGGCTACAGCAGCAATGAAAACCTAAAACACAGACCTCTAGATTTCTTATAATATGGATCTAGTCAGTAAGCCTTGGGCAAGCACACCTTCTCCTAGAACATTGCAGGTGGGCCTTGCCCATGTTTGCCTCAGTGGCTCTTCTTTCTTTGTATCTCAGATGCCTTCCTCAAAGCCCTTTCTTGAATGACTGATTTATTAAAATGCATTTAATAAGAACACAAACTTAAGAGTTAGGTGGGCCTGGGTTGAATTCTGGCTCTGCCATTTTACTAACTGGATAACCTTGGACAGGTGACAATATTCTAAGCCTTGTTTTTTATGAACAAAGTGGGAATAATAATACCTACCCTTTGGGAACGTTTGGTGAATAAAATGACATAATATATGTAAAATGGCACAATGCTTGATAAATAGTGAGCCCCTAATAAATGATAGCTGATATTATCATCTCTTAAATGCTAGAAGGAATTTGCCAATAGCATGCATTTTAACACTTGCTCAGATACAAATATATTAAGAACTATTGGTACAGCTATTATGTTTAAGTGACTAGTCCACAGAATTCTGTTCATAGACCTCTGCCTCCTGGTACTGAGCCTTTTAACTGAAAAAGGCTTACTTTTGGAAACTTTAATGAGTAAGTTAAAACCACCTTTGGTTTATAGTACAATATGTAATATCTTTTAATATTTCTTTTCTTCTTAGAGCTAACGTGAAATAGAATGCATTAAGGAAAACCTAGAATTCTGTTTCTACAATTAAAAAAAAATCCCTAATGACTGGAATTGTTTTTCCAGTTTTTAAAATCCCTAGTGCCCAGCAAATGGCTGACACATAATAGGCAGCAATAAATGTTTATCGAACTGAACTAAACTGAGTTCTACGCACTTATTCTTTCACAACCTGTTTTGAGTTCATCTCGTTGCTAGTCTAATTTAGGCCTGTTTTTTGGGCCTTGCCTATTAACAGCAGTTTTGAATGGCTCTTTTTGCTCCTGTCTTTTCCCTCTTGATCTTCCACAGTACCACCAAACTAGGCAATGACTGTTGTACAGTATATCCTCTTCTATTTAATCTTCTTTATCTTTGTCCCATTACATACTGCCTAATAGCCATATTTTAAACTCAATGTTTCCCAACTTTTTATGGCATGGTACGCTTAGGAAATGATGATATTTGTGTGGTACACTGGGGTAGGAAGCAAGCCATCTTATGACTGGAGGTTTTGGATTCTAAGGTCTGAGTCACCCTCTCAGTACAGCCGTCACCTAATTTGGGCACACCAGTATGCCTTGGTATACTTACTGGGAAGCTCGGCTTAATCTAGCATTTCAGACTGGCTGCAGTTGGAATTCATTCTATCTGTTACATAGATATTTAATGAGCACTGTTTGTGTCCACGCTAAGCTCTAGGGGAAAGGAATTGAGAAAACTGTATCAGGTATTCGTCTACGTGAGCCTCAGTTCCAGGCAGACACATCTGTGCACTGGCCTCCAAATGGGCCTTCAGTATTCCTCTCATGCCTTTACTCATGTCTTTTACTGTTTTTGAATAACCTGCGTTTCCTTTGTCATCTCTGAATCTTCCTCCTGTCTTCTCTGTGATGCTGTCCCTAATACAGTTAAAATATGGCAGTTTTGTTTTTTGTATTCTTTTCCATTTGATTACATCATTAACTCATTCAAGTTTGGTGCCCTCTATAAAGCCTGGATTCTTTCTTTCTATTAATTCTTATTCACTTACTTTCTGTGTTATATTTGTCAGTGTTTTCCCTTTATACACGTGCCAATTGTTTTTATCATGATATTTACCCCGCTCCCTCTCCCTACAACTTTATATCATATAAATTCTGAGAAATATTTAATACTATTACAATAAATATAAAATAATATTCATCATGTATATGTAGTTATCAGGTAATAGCAAATGTTTTTCGAGCCCATACTTGGACCAGGCATTATTCTAATAGCTTTATGTATATTGAATGTATTTAATCTTCACAACAGCCCTATAAATATAAAATATTTTCATATCTCCATTTTACAAATGAGGAAATTGAGACACAGGTAAATCAACTTGCCAAAAGTTGTACACTGTTAAGTGTCAATGCCAGGATTGAAATGTTGTCAGTTACAGCGGGCACTGTTGACACTGAGCCCTTACTAATAAACATTCTGTAATAGTATGCTGCCAAAAAACCAAGTTATTTATATCTGAGCAGACCAGTAGGTACTTATACCTAATATTAAACATTCCCACTAAGGTGAGTTAAGCTATATTACAGGTAGAAAGAGAAGTTGTAGTCATAAGAAATATACAATCTGGAGAGTATGATAACATACAATCCACAAGTGGTCAGTGTTATAGAAATCAAATGTTAATAAGAATATTATTTATGGAGCATCGACTGTATGTGCCAAGAAATGAACTGGGTACTTTACATATATTATCCCATCGAAGCCTTATGATAACGCTATTGAGTAGTTGCTATCATCCCTATTTTATAGATGAGGAAAATGAATCTCAAATATGTAACTTGTCCAAAAGTTACTAAGCTGGAAAGTGGTAGAGCTGAGTTGGAACCTGGGCCCATCTGCCCTGTTTTCTTTTCACTGTGCTGTCCTGCCTCTCTGATGGTAGGTGCCCTGGCAGAAGGGCAGGAGATGGGCAGGCTCTCCTTTGTTAGAATGTAGTTAGAGCTGTGCTTCATTTTGGAAAATAGTACTGTGATAATGGTACTTTTTGTTTTCAAATTAGTATTTGAGGAAGGAATATAACTGATACTTTGGAATAGTCTCAGTAAAAGCATTATTTGTTTTTGCTAAACCATTACCTTGAGATCTTGGCTAAGCTTTTTTCCCTTTTTGTGCTTCAGCTCTATCTTGTGCAACATATATGTGGTTAATAGGTATCTGTTTATATCCAAAGATGTTTTATGATGTTAGGAGTACTGTTCAAACTCTAGAAGTAAGTAGTAAGTACTACACAAATACTAAGTTTTAGTTCTTAGTCTGAATATTGACATTTGCATCACCATGTTTTTCCTTTATAGCATCACACCTTTACTTTGCTGTCTTTTTTTTTTCCCTCCTGACACTGACAAAGAGATTTGTTCAGAGAGAACTGACTCTGAAGATGACACTCTTCATTGTATCTCAGTGGCTTAGGCTCCACATACGGTTTCTTCTCTGTCTTTAATTAAACTTGTTTTTTTCAGTGCTATAGCTGGGAGCACTGTGTTGACACAACTCATTCTTGTACAGAACAGATTAAAATGTCAGTGTTCTAATGTTCTCATCTGTGGGAAAAAGAAAATATTTGGGATATTTTATTTATAACTTTTAAAAGACTCCTCTGTGGAGAAAGATTACTTGTAGGCTGGAAAACCATTTGACAGTTAAAGGGACAGAACTCTTTAATATTAGCCTAACAAAAAGGGGGAAAAAGTATGAAAGCTTACTAAAACTCTTTTCTAGGGATTTAGAACACATTTTTCTTTCTCCTTCCTTCTTAATTTTCACTTAATTGTATCTTTTAATTCCCTAGAGTTCTGCTTAATCCTTCTAGATGCTGTGTATGCAGAATATTGACAGTTTCCGCAAAAGGCAGTAGTCATTACAGTAAACACATATATTATGTGGAAGACGGCTACTAGTCAAGGGAAATGGAGCTGGTGTATTGAGCCTTTAACCTTCAAATCACAAGTCTGAATGTATCTGTTTTTACAACAGAGTCATTAATATTTTCTAGCTAGTTATTGGTGAATAGGCCAGCAAATTCACTATGCTACAGCTTGAGACTCTTTTCTGCCTGTCAGGCATTCACAGGGTATAAGCCACATTAATTAATGCTGGGTGCTGTGCAAATTTTAGAAATCATGGAGTTAGGCTTGCTGCAAATTGATAAGGTAGGGACTTAATAAGAGAGCTAATACTAATAGAACACTTGCATGTATCTGAAATATTTTAAATGTCTATATGTATTGATGTATTGACCGTCTAATCCACACAGCTCTATGAATAGGTGATATTATCTTCGCTGTACAGATGGGAAACTGAGGCCTGTAAATGTAAAGTAACTTGCCCAAGGCAACACAAGAAATGGAGAAGCTGGATTTTGAATCCAGGGAGTTTGGTTCTGTAGCCTGTTCTTTTAGAGAGTTTCTGAAAGTTTACTAACTTTAGATATTGTACAATTTGGGAGAGTTTACATTGTTAAACCAACACATAATATTGATAGATGAAGAAGATAGATATTAAAATGATGAGGAAAGTCCCTTCTTATGTTCATGTGCTAGGCGGTGGCCAGGCAGAATTTCTAGTTGTCTTTGGGTATATCTTATCAATAATTGGCAAAGGAATTATGAACTGTTCTTGTTTGCCCATATAAAGGCAAAAGGTAACTTTCCAGAAAGGCAGACATTAGCATTCCAAGTGCCCATTCCATACTCCTGGTTTTGGAAGTTAGCTGACCTCTAGCAGAGCATCTGCCTTTCAGACCTTATTTAGAGATTTGCTCGATTTGAGTTGTCCCCTGGGTTAACAGCAGTGGAATCTGTATTTCTTTGGCATTGCTCCCTTCTATGTAAATTACAGATGTTCTCCAATGCCCTTTTGGGTTGCTTTTGGAAAAAAAGAGGAAAGATTAAAAGCTTTTTTTCTTTTTAAAGGAATCTAGCCTAGGTTCTAAGTAGGAGGAAATATATTTACTGAATTTTTCCTCATTTATGTTTCCCTTCAATCTTTGAAACTACTCCCTGCAGCCCTGCTGCTATGGGATCAATTTGTTGGCAAGGGTTATTCAAACATGAACAGAATTTGTGTCCTCTTTGGATTAAAGTGCTAAAGCCAACAATAACAATTTTCATGTGGGAAGTGGTGCTAGATATCCAAGTCAGACTATAGTTGGTGGTCTGTAATTTACTCCAGATTAAAAACAAGCATTTGAGGGGAACGAGGGTCTTTTCCCAGGTTTTTGTTTGTTTTCATTTCCAGTCTTTTTGTTACTTTTTTTTTTTAACCTGTTGTTTTTAAATAGACATTGTTTTAGAGGTACTTTTTTGCCTCTTGATTTGGGGGTGGAAGGGGTAGGGTACTTGAAATGAGATGTATAATAGAGTTCTTTTTTAAAAAGTTAACATTTATATTAAGGTATAACTAAAACAGTTGAGTGAACAAGTCTGCTTAAATGAATATAGCTTAAATGAATTTTCACATATATGTAACTCATTTCTCTTTTCTCCACTTCCATTTTATTCAACTGTTACTCTTTTATCCTGTATGGCTGGAGGGAAAAATCACATAATCTTGAAGACTGCTATACTTAGTTTAGATTTTTGGATTTAACTTCATTTGGACCACTGGACCTCCAGGGAAGTCCCTCTTCTTATTCTTTTAAGTTATTTCAAACCTTTGTCACTGTCCTCAGAGTTTCTTTCTTATGGTTTACATATTACCTTTTAGCATGTGACTTCACCTCTTAGGTCACCAAAAAGTTGAGGCATTCAGGAGGGAGCTCCCTTATCTCCTGGCAGCCCTCTCATTGCTCCCCTGTATTTATATACCCTTATCTTTCTTCCTTTCTGAAGGTGTGATTACATCCCTTTTGATCACAGTGATTCACTTTGTCAGTTTATCCCCTTTTTCCCCTTTAGCTTCTCTGTTGACTTCTCCTCAGTATATATGCATGGTTGAGACTTCTCAATTAAACAAGTTAATACAAATTTTGCCCTTGACATTGAACCAACCTCTAGTTGCTATCCAACCTTTCTTCTTCACCTCATGGTCAAGCTTCTTGGCTCTTCTCACTGTTTCCACTTCTGATCTCTCATTTGCTCTTCTTCAACTGTAGGATGGCTTTTCATCTCTTTCTTCACTGAAACTGCTTCTGCCAAAATCACCAGTTTTTGAAGTCCCTTCTTTGATTTTTTTTTCTCTGATTTTTCCTTCTTCCTCTCTAATCCCTCCTCAGACTCCTTTTGGGAACTCCAGTCATTTTCCCTATCCCTTAAATGTAGGAGTTTTCCAAGATTCGGTCTTTATTTGGACTTACTTCTATTTTTTGCATTTTGTGGACAACCTGATCCACATGCACAAGGTTTTAATTATTGCCTGTACCTCCTACATTCTGATACTAATTCTATTTTGAATCTCTCTCTTGATCTCCAACTTTCAGACTGACAGTTATATTTGGATATGTCACAGTCACATATGAAAAACTGACATTATTATCTTACCTCAGCATATCCCTTCCCCAGAATAAACCTGCTTCCCTTGTTGTATTCTCTACCCTAGTTGGTGGCACCTTCTGCATCCTTCTTTAGTTCATAAGTTTTTTTCTTTCTTTCTTTTTTTTTACAATGTTCTGTGCCAGGCACTAGGTTCTGGAGTATAGAACTACAAAGACGTAATGAGATAAGGTCCCTGCCCTCAATCACAAAGACTAATAGAGAGAAGACACATGAACAGAGAATTACATTACATTACAATTTAGTAAATACAATGGTAGAGGTGTGTGCCATATGCATTTATAACACAAAAAGGAACATAGAACTCAAATTGTGGATTCAGGAAAAGCTCTTTGGAGGAGGTGATGCCCGAGTAGAGTCCTCAGAAGTAGGAGCTTGCTATGACTCCTCCCTTTCCCTTTTCTCTTCCATTACTTGCTGAGTACCGTTAATTCTAGACTCTTAATGTCTCCCAGATTTATTACCTCTTTCCTATCACACCTGCTACTGCGTTAGTTCGGGCTTCTTTGGGATATAGCGGCAATCTCCTAATGTCTTTCCTTTATCCATTCTTAGTATCCTCTCCCCCTAGTTGATTATCCACATTGGCACTACAGTAAATCTTTATAAGAAAACATTCTGATCATAACCTTCACAGGTTTGACTGTAAAGTAATACATAATTATATGCATATGTCACATTTTACTTATCCATTCATTGTTTGATAGATGTTTGGGTGGTCTCTACTTTTTGGCTATTATGAATGCTGTTGTGAACATTCATGTTAAAGGTTTTGTGTGGACATAGGTTTTCATATCTCCTGGCTATATACCTAAGAGTGGAATTGCTGGGTCATACGTCTTCCAGACTGTTTTACAAAGCAACTGTGCCATTTTACATTCCTACCAGCAATGTGTAAGGGTTCCAATTACCCCATGTTCTTGCCAACACTTGTTATTTTCCTTTTTATTTTTTGATACTAACCAATGGTACTAATACTAATGGATGTAAAATGGTATCTCCTAGTGTTTTTGATTTGCACTTCCATGATGGCTAAGGATGTTGAGCATCTTTTTATGTGCTTTTGGCCGTTTGTATATCTTCTTTGAAGAAATGTCTATTCAGATCTCATTTTTAAAACTGAGTCATTTTTTTATTTGAGTTATAAGAGTTCTTTATATATTCTAGATACAAGTCCCTTACCAGATATATGATTTGCAAATATTCTCTCCCCTTTTGTGGAATTGTCTTTTTACTTGTTTTTTTTTTCTTCATTTTCTTGATAGTGTCTATTGAAGCATAAAAGTTTTTAATTTTGATGAATCCCCAAATACCTATTTTTTTCTTTTGTCCCATGTACTTTTGGTGTCATATTTTAGAAACCATTGGTCACCCTAAGGTCATAAAGATTTACCCCTAAATATTGTTCCAACAGTTTTAAAGTTTTAGTTCTTATATTTAGGCCTATGATCTATTTGGAGTTATTTTTGTGTGTATGGTGTGAGGAAAGGGTCCAACTTCATTATTCTGCATGATATCCAGTTGTTCCAGCACTATTTGTTGAAAAGACTATTTTCCCCCATTGAATTGTCTTGGCACCTTTGTTAAAGAAACAAAAAACAAAAAAACCTGTTGACCATAAATGTAAAGGTTTATTTATGGAGTCTCAGTTCTATATGATAGATTTATACATCTGTGCTTAATCAATACCACATTATCTTTATTATTGTAGCTTTGTAGTAAGTTTTTAAATTGGGAGGTGTGAATCTTCCAATTTTGTTCTTCTTTTGAAAGGTAGTTTTGGCTATTCTGAGTCCTTTGCATTTCCATATGAATTTTAGGGTCTGAAAAATTCAGCTGTTATTTTGATACAGGTTGAACTGAATATGTAGATCAATTTGGGAAGTATTGTCATCATAATATTGTCATCCAGTCGATAAATGTGGGATGTCTTTCCATTTATGTAGATATTCTATAGTTTTTTGACAGTGTTTTATAGTTTTTATTCTATAAGTTTTAAATTCTTTTGTTAAATTTATTCTAAAATATTTATTCTTTTTGATGATATAAGTGGAATATTTTTATTAATTTCATTTTTAGATTGTTTATTTTAAGTGTATATTAGAAGTACATTTCTACAACCTTGCTGAACTGATTTATGATATCTACTGGATTTTTAGTGGATCCTTAGGATTTTTGATATGTAAGATCATCTTGTCTACAAATAGGGATAGTTTTACTTTTTTGCTTTCAACTAGATGCCTTTTATTGTATTCTCTTGCCTAATTACCCTGGCTAGAGCTTCCAGTACAATGTTGAACGATAGTGGTTAGAGTGGATGTCTTTGTTTTTTTTCCTTTTCTTGGAGGGAATACATTAAGTCTTTCACCATCAAGTATGATGTTAGCTGTGTGTTTTTCTTAGATTTTCTTTATCAGGCTGAGTAACTTCTATTCCTAATCTGTTGTGTGTTTTCTTAATCATGAAAGTGTGTTGGGTTTTGACAAATGCTTTTGCTGTTTCTATTTAGATAATCATGTGATTTTTGCCTTTCTATTCTATTGATATGGGTGTGTGTTGATTCAGATGTTGAGCCATTCCTGCATTCCTAAGATGTATCTCACTTGGTCATCAAGTATAATCCTTTTTATGTGCCACTGGATTTAGTTTGCTAGTATTTGTCAAGGATTTTCTCATCTATATTAATAAGAGACATCAGTCTGTAGTCTTCTTTTCTTGTGATGCCTTTGTCTTGTATTGTTATCTTATAATGCTGACTTCATAGAATAATTTAAGAAGTGTTTCCTTCTCTTGAATTTTGGTACAATTTGTGAAGACATAGAATTAATTCTTTTTCAGATGTGTAGTAGAACTCACTAGTGAAGCTGTCAGCCTGGGCTCGTGGGAAGTTTTTTGGGTTTTTTTGGGTTTTTTGCAGTACGCGGGCCTCTCACCGTTGTGACCTCTCCCGCTGCGGAGCACAGGCTCCGGACACGCAGGCTCAGCGGCCATGGCTCACGGGCTCAGCCACTCCGCACCATGTGGGATCTTCCCGGACCAGGGCACGAACCCGCCTTCCCTGCATCAGCAGGCGGACTCTCAACCACTGCGCCACCAGGGTAGCCCCTTGTGGGAAGTTTTTAAACTATTAATTCAATCTCTTTACTAGTTACTCAGAGATAGTCAAATTTTCTATTTCATCTTGAGCCAGTTTCAAGAAGTCATTTCTGTCTTTCTAGGAATTTGTCCATTTCATCCAAGTTATCTAATTTGTTGTTTTAAATTGTTTGTAGTGTTTTCTTCAAATCTTTTTTCTTTCTGTATGGTCAGTAGTGATGTTTCCTCTTTAATTTCTGATTTTAGTAATTTAAGTCTTCTCTCTTGGTCAGTCTAGCTAAGGATTTGTCAATTTTGTTAATCATTTCAAAGAAGTAGCATTTGGTTTTGTTGATTTTTCTCTGCCTTCTAAAAATATTTTTTATTTCATTAATTTCCACTATTTACTATTTAATTTTTTCCTGCTTGCCTTAGGTTTAGTTTTCTCTTCTTTTTTCTAGTATCTTATTGTGGAAGGTTGATCTATTGATTCGAGATCATCTTATTTAATATAGGCATTATAGCTATAAATTTCTATATAAGCACTTCTTTAGCTGCATCCCATAATTTTACCCATAATTTTGCTATGTTTTGTTTTAATCTCATTCTTCTAAAAGTATTTTCTAATATCCTTTGTTATTTCATCTTTGATTAATTGACTATTTAATTGTGTTGTTATTTTCCACATATTTATGGATTTCCCAGATTTCCTTATGTTACTGGTTTCTAATTTCAGTCCACTCTGTATGATATCAGTCATTTTAAATTCGTTGAGACTTATTTTATGGCCTAATGTAAGGCCAAATATTATTCTGGAGCACATTTCGTGTGCACTTGAGAAGAATGTATGTGTTGCTGTTGCTGGGCAGAGTATACTTTAGATGTCTCTTTGGCCCTGTTAGTTGATACTGTTGTTCAAGTCTTCAATTTCCTTACTGGTCTTTGTAGTTGTTCTATCCGTTACTGAAAGTGGGATATTGAGATCTCCAAACATTATTTTTTTCCCCAAACATTATTTTTTAATTGTTTATTTTTCCCTTCAATTCTGTCACTTTTTCCTCACATATTTTGTGGCTCAGTTGTTAGGAGTATGTATGTTTATAATTGTTAAATCTCCCTCAGGGATTGACAGTTTTACCATTATAAAATGTTTCTATTCATCTCTAGTAATATTTTTGTTTTAAACCCTATTTTGCCTGGTATTAGTATAGCTGGTCCAGTTTTCTTAGGGTTGCTGTGTGAATTTATATATATTTTTTTCCACCCTTTTACTTTTAACTTATTTAAAGTATATCTCTTGTAGAAAGCATATAACTGGATCTTTTTTTAATCAAGTTTGACAGTCTCTGCATTGTCATGATTTATAATAGTATATTTGTGCTGTAAATTGTTGGTTGTGCTTCATTGCCTAAGTAAACCCACTAAATACAGTGGTGCTCATGGAAGCTTTATATTGAATACTCTCTGAATTTCTTCCTCTTCCTGTCCCTATTTTAGCATTTTGAATGCTGCCATTGTTAGATATAGATATAGGTATAGATATAGATATATAAAACCAATGTAACTCATATCATATAGGTTGTCTGAGCAAAAAAGTAAGTTATCTATTAGCTTTGAAACCAGAGTGCTCAGTGTTAGTGGTTGTTGGGTCACATTCCTTTGAGTCAGTAAAGTATAGCATATATATTAGAATTAAGCAGAACTTTTTTCCTTTAGCAGAAATCACTCTCTTTTAACCCTAACTATGTTAAAGTTAGAGTTTTGGCTTTGGAGTTGCCAGGAATAACTTTACTTTACATGGATAATTAACCAGATTGAATAACAGAGCAAAAGAACATACTTTATTTCCACACTGTGGTAATAATAAAACAGTTACTAATTTTGGAGCTGCACATTATTTCTATAGTTGGATATGTCTTAATAAGGGAGTGGTTTTGTCTCACTAACCTCAAATCACACCAAGAAACCTGCTTCTGCATAAAAGAGGTTTAACTTATTTTCTAAGCTAAATAATTTTTCAGCATAGGATGTTTAGGTACATATTTTTCTTCAGGCTACAATCTAGAATCTGTTAGTAGGAAGGTAAGGTTGAGAATTCCTGCCTTGGTTGATTCAGTGCTTTACAACCTGAACTGTTCCTTGAGGCAAGCTATTTCTCAATTCCATTTTTTCTATCTATATTCTAAAAATAATAAAGACACCATAGCTATGAGGTAACTTCAATGTTATATCCTACTTGTTTAAAATCAGGGACATTTTGTGGGAGGGAGGAGGAGGGGAAAGTACTGGGAAAGAAGAGTAAAATAATTTAAAAATTGTATTATCCAGAATTCTATATAGTAGTGGCATTTAAAAATAAAACTAGAGAAAGTGTTCTTGTTGATATTTCTTGGTTTCAATTTAATTTTTGGTTGAGGATATTCAACGTTCTATCAGTTTCTTTGCATTTTTAAATAAAAGCCCACCAAAGAGTTCAAATTTTGATCCTTGAGATGATTAGGTACTTATTTAGATAAAGGCTTAGTTATGTATCACCCTCAAATTTGTTTGTTCTGTGTTCACTGGAATTTTGAAGCAAAATCAAAAGAGCACTGAACACTAAATAGTTTCTCAAGCGGTAACTGCTATTTTTATTTATGTTGAAAAGCTATTTAGCTTAAGGGAGAAAATTAAAATGTCCTGGTAATTAACTTTGTTCTACCTGTACTGTCTTGATAATGATTTATCTTATTCAGATAGAATATGGCAGCAAACACATGATTTCATTTGTTGGTTGAACCTAATCATCTTTAACTTTAATAGATTTGTATCAATTATATACTCACAATGAGAATGCCTCACAAAAGGTCTTCTTTCCAAACTACTAACACCTTCCATTGGAGACCAGAAGGCATCACTCACTGCCTATTAGCTGATATTTGTTCCTTTTCTGCTATCTTTTTTACATCATATGTCAGTGCCCACTGTGAAAGGTACTAGAAGCCACCTAATCAATAAGATACTCTTAATTTTCTGCCTTCTCTCTCTTTACATATTTTTGAGGTATAGTTTATAAACAGTAAAATAAATTAAACAAACTACATAAATATTTTATTATTTTTTAATTTAAAGTTATTTATTTTTATTTAAAATTGTTTATTTTATTAAACAAATTTACACAAATTTTAAGTGTACACAAATGTAAATACTAACCCAATTTAAGTATACAGTACTTACATCACCTCAGAAAGTTCCCTTATGCCACTTTTCTGTCAGCCAGGAGGTGAGTGTTTCAGTTCCAAACTCCATCTGAATGCTTGCTTTCTTGAATCACTAATGGTACTAACTGTCCCCGGCTGGCTCCCCAGGATGTAGACTCTGAAAGGGAGTTTAGCTTGCAGAGTGTTTTTTAAGGAGTGCCTTTGGGGTCAACATTTGTGAAGGCAGGGGAAGAGAGCAGGACTGAGTAGCAGGAAAAGTCAAGCTGCCAGAAGGCCAAATGCCATCCTGGACTGACCCCATGAAGAACTCTGGGCCTTGACTAGCTTTGTAGAGTTATCTGGAGTTGGGGCAAGAGGGTCAAGCCTTTATATTCCCATTTTGATCTGTTATTGGATGCAGGCTGCCCTGAGAAGAGACTCAACCTTAGAGAATGTGGGTTCCTGCAGTTGAGGCCATCGTAGAAGGGCCTGTCAGATGATGGTTGACCACTCTCTCAGCAGCTGGGCAACAAATTCTTCATCCAAGGGGAATTTGAAAAGTATCTCACATTGTCGCTCACATTGCTGTTAAGGAAATTCAAGCTGCTTGGAAGCACAGGTGTTTTTTATTCAAGTCTAGAAGGAGGAAACCAGAATTAGAATAAAGAGTAATTGATAGCTAAATACTAGAAAATTCATGATTACATTATTTAAAACTTATTCTAATAATATTTTTGAATGTTTTATGATTTATTCATTCAAGAAATATTTGAGAGCTTATATTAATGGAGACATTTATCCTTCATCTTGGCCATCTACTAGCTGAATCCCTTACATTTGGGAACTCCTCTGTATGAAGCCAAGCTCATCTACCACAGTAGAGGCTGAAAATGCAACGTTATTGAAAGGGCTGCAGGCCTCAAACCTAAGCTCTGCCAAACAGACAAATTTTTTAATCAGACCTGGTGTTGTGAAGGACCAGAATTTTGTTTGTAATGGTTTGTTGTGCCAGCAGAATAGTGAGTAAAGCCATATCCACTTTCCAGAGATGGCAGTATTTCACCAGACCCCACTTTGGTGGAGTCAGCAGTGTAAACACCCAGAGCCAAAGACAGTAGTTTCCTCACCAGACTGGTTCTGTGACATTCTTCTTTGGGTTTTGTTTCTGACTGGGTAGCCTATCTGCTTAATTAACTAGGATTGGTATCTGTTGCTTGCCCCTCAAAATCCCTGGCTAATATAGCCTACCCTCCACCAAATGCTCTAGGCAGTAGAATTATCACGGTGAAAAGAAAAATGTTTAGTGGGGAGAGACTGATGGTTAGTAAAAAGATAAATTGACAATATAATTCTAGACTATAAATATCACAAAAGAAGTGAACAGGAAAAAGATAAATAAAGGAGGGGAAATTGGAGATGGGGGGCAAGGGATCCTTAAAGAAGGCTAGGAAAGTAAAATGATTGCCCTGAGACCAGTAGGCTGAGAGGAAGAGTGAGCTGGGTGAAAGGGGAAGGGGTGTGATGAAAAAGAATTTTGCAGCCAGAGACAAGAGTATTTGCAAAACGGGTGAGAATGAACTTGACTTAACTGTTCAAGGAACCAAAAGGAGCGTTGTGGTTGTCAGTCGTGTTTGTTTAGCTAATTTAATAGAGTTTCTCTTTTTAAAGAAAAATACATTTTGGTATGAAAACCTATGCTGTAACTGATGGCTCTCTATTAACTCTGAAGCAGTACTGTTTAGATCCAAAAACTTGTCTGATTGACTACATTAGAATCACCAGGGAAGTTTTCAATAAGTACAGATTTCTGGGACCCACCCATAGAGAGTCTAATCAGCCAAATTTGTAATCATTAGTGCTAGACTGCAGTGTTACATGAGGTAACACTGTCAGCAAAGCAGAAGCTTACTTTAGTTTCAGCTAAAGCACACCTGAGTAACAGCGCTGGTTACTGCAAATGCTGTGCATGTCTCATGCACGTGAGATTGGTATATACCCCTTTACTTGATAGACATAAAACTTTTACCTGACTAGAAATAAAACGGAGAAATCAGTCTTTCTTTCATTAAATTTTGCCCTTTTATGTAGAAGTCTATGCTAGTTGTGTTGTACAAGGTAAAAAAAAAATTATTTGGAAGTCTAGTTGCTAGCTGTATCTGACAAGGTGAAAATCCTAGTAATTCTTAGTAATATTCAGTATTGAATAAAACCCCAGATGCTAATATATTGAATCCTGTTGTGAGGTTATTGGTGATAACAGATTAAAGACTTTTTTTTTATTGTCTATAGGACATGTTTTTATCCAGAGTCTCTAAGAATACTATGGATTAGCTTCAGGTTCAGCTAATTTGAAGGGAACCCCAGTCCAGGTTTTATTAACAGATATAATTCGAAGTATATCTTACCAAAGAGTCAACCTAGTTAAAGAACTCTGAGCAGAAAGCAAGCTGTTTTAATTATGAGGTCATTGATAACTTGGAGCTTTTCTAGGTGAGGACCAGTGTATCCAAGTAGAAGCCATGCTATGCTTATTCTGATCACAATCAGACAATTATGCAATTTTGTCTCCCTGAGTATAAATTTTTACCAAAAAACCCCATAAATGTTATATTAAAATATGAGAAAATTGTTGTCTAAGATTCTGTGTTTGTCAAACTCAAACTGGTGTCTTGTACATTTTATTTCACTCCCCTGAGGTGGGAATAAACATGGCACTTCTTTCTGAAGCATCACTTTCCCTTGATGCTCGTGATATAAAACCTTATTTTTGTATGGAAACAAATATGTATACATTTTAGAATAGGGAATTTATTATTTTCATAAAAATGTATCATTAATATGTAGTGATTTATTGTTTTAAAATGATTTAGTAAATGTTTTAAAATTTTCTCAATTTCCATTATTACAAATATTAATTGTTATAATCACATAAACAAACTCTTTGGAGTTCTCAATAATTTTAAGAGCGTAAAGGAGATCCTGAAACCACAAAGTCTGAACCAGAACCACTGGACTAGGAAAAGACTACTTTCCCCCAACTTAGCTAACATTTAAATATATCCTCACAGCCTTGTCCATGGAAAATATTTACAGCTTCTTGTTTCACTTACATTTTTACTCCTTATTTTCTTTCAGTTTTGCAAAGAGTTAGGTAAAGCAAAGACCTGGACTGGGAATGGGAAGCAAGTAAGGAGGCAGATAAGCATGTTTCCATTATAAGAAGATAGCTTAAAGTATTGGGAGTTGTCAAAGCATATCTTTTGTTTCTGTGATTTTGACTTAAAGAAGTAGTAATTTCTGATGTATTTTAAGCCTAGACAAAGTATATTTTGACTATATCAATGTTTTATTTTTCTTTAAAAACATTTACTTCATCTTTAAGGAAGCAGTGTTTTTAAAATTAATGTTGGTTTTTTTAAAAACTGGTAACTCATTTCCAGTTTTTAGTAGAAGTTATGAGGAAATTGATTCCATTCACTGTACTTGTTTTGCTTTGAAGCCTTCAAGAATGGTTCTGTATATTCTTCAAAAGTGATAGATAGACTGATAATCAATGTTAAATCTTTTCTTTTTCAAACTTTTTGATATTAAAAAAAGGAGATTACTTTCTAGGAAGAGCCAGTTCTTTTTTCTGAAAGAACTTTAAAAATATAATAATTGTCAGTTGCAGGAATAAATATCCCACCAAAACTCTCATATGTAAATTTAGAAATTGGGCAATTATTTCACCATTATTTGGAAAATTATCTGTGGAAACATTTATTTGCATTTCAAGGGGATGATTATTTTTATATTTTAACTGAGCTGCCATCCTATTCATGAATATGAGGCTTAAGGCATTGGAACGTCTGGGAACCAGAGTTAGATTTTTAATAAAGTCTAACTCTTCTCTTCCAAAAGCAGTAGCTTTAGTGACCACATGTTAGGCTGGGAGTCACCACCAAGAAATGCCAGTAAGTGTCAATGGGTACCACTTGGAGGACAACAAAGAAATAAAACTACCATGGGGTAAAAAAGTATAAGAGAGAAAAAAAGAAAAAGTGAGGGGTGTTAGTCATAGAGTCCTTCAGTAATATCTAGTGAGAATATTCAAAATAATTTAGGGCCATTATGGGTTTCAGGCACTAACCAACAAATAGATAAAGCCAGCAAATCTCTACTGTGATTTGTCAGTTGGCTGGTTAGTCCCCTTGGTCAGTATCACTAGCATGCTGTTGATTCCTCTGAGTGCATGGGTGATATTGTGAGGAGGGTCAGGAAATACTTGATCATACCAGCCAAATATCAGATGCTGGCTTAAGTGTTTTGCATGATATGTTTTTTTAACTGAACTTTTTATCTTGGAATAACTTTAGATTTACAGAAAATTTGCAAAGATAGTACAGAGTCTGGGTATACCCTTTACCAGATTTCACTTTCCCCCCAGGTTATCATCTTACATTACTGCTTGGTTTCTTCTAATCCTCACAAACAACCTTTGATAGAAGCTACTATTATTTTGTTTTCTGTAAGAAGAAACTTGGGCCATATTGTGAGGAATAATATATCTATTATTTCAACAAATATTTGAGTGCATACTATGTGGCAGGCATTATTTTAGGGTTGGCCATGGGCATACATTGGTGAGTAAGATGGTATGCCTGCCTTCATGGAATTGTAATATTTATGTCATTTGTTCTGCATAGTACTACGTTGAACTAATTTCCTTTTTGTTCCTCTAGGAAGTCATTATAGGAAAAGCGCTGAAATGTTTATCTTATGGGTGAAGTAGTATTGACTATCACCCACCACCCAATTTGTTTCCTCAAAATTAATAGATGTAGTTAGCTCAAGATCTCTACACTTAGCCACCTTCTCAAACTGCTCCGTAATGTTAATATATGCCAGTTTGGATTTCTGATTATCTGTATACCCAGTTATATTTATTGCTGTATATTGTCATCCTCTAAACATCCTTTGTTGGCTTACAACCTAAAATGCATTGGCTCTGTAGGTAGTATAGATTATGTGAAAATATAGTTCTCAGCATCAGAAGCCTGGGTTAGATTTTCAGTGATGGAATATAGCCTTCAAGTCTGTTAACAGAAATGGGAATCCCATGACTACCTCACCACACTCCTTGCTGAAAATACTACTATTCCTGAGGGACGGGGGTCATTGACCTTTACATCCATTATAGAGGTATGGGAGGAGCAGGGAGGAAGAAGTACCTTAAGTAATAGGTTAGCCACAGAGAGACAAAAGAATAATCAGAGCACTTAAAAGCTGGAGGAAGCTTATGAAAGAATGGGGAAGTGAGCTTCTTGTAACAGGGATCCCTGCTGTTCTCTATTTTCAGTGTGGCAAAGCAAACCAGGCCCCTATGGACTCTAAAGAATGAATTATGGACCTGAATAGTAATGTGGTAGTGCTAATGATTTCATCAGTGACCATGGCCTTTGTCATTCCGTTTTGGGTGTATGTGTGTTTATGTGTGTGCATTTGGGCCAATTAACTTATTAAATAACTTATTTGGCTTAAAAAATAAATTGTAGTTTTTCAAGAATAATTTAGTTATTATGAATTTGGCAGTGTGGGAAATGCACTTTATATGTTTCTACAACCATACTGACTGAACAAACAAATAGGTTACATCATTTTTTTGTGTGTTTAGTCCCATGTACAAACTGCTTTCAGCCTAGTCCTTTTTCAGTCGTTTAGATCTTTCTCCAAATTATTCTATCAAAAACTGAAATTTTCACTTTTTTCCTCTAAATTGTTTTCCCATTTTCTCCCATCATTCTTTAATTCATTCTAATGCATTAGTTTTTATAACCTTCTAGACAGAATCAGATTTCCTTTTGTTTGTATTTACATTTTTTTCAGAAATCTAGATTTTAATCTTTATATTTGTGAGTTTTATTAAGTGTCTGTTGTGGCAGTAATGATTTATAATAGACTCCCAGTTGTCAGTGGAGATGTTACACCACTATTAAGTCTAAAAAGTATAATAATGAAATGAATATTTCTTCTAGACATGTATTTATTGTTCCTCCAGACCAGTATCTAAGACTTAATCCAAAGTTCAGTTAGTTTTAGAAGAGACATTTTACATCTTTCCATACTTCCTCATCTAAAATATTCCTGAAGAGTTTATATGCTTTTCATGCTCTCTTTCTCCCAACTGTACATTTATGACATTAATGTTCTTAGAGTTTAGTGTTTCATTAGTTTTCTGGAATCTCATGGTTTTCTCAAACCTAATTTTGATTTCATACTACTAGCTTTAAACTTCTCTAAGATTCTCTCAAGAGATCCTTGAGGGAGTTGGACTTGTTCTTGAGGCACTCAAGAATGATTATTCAATCTGTTCTTAAGTATGTGATGTGGGTCAGCATTTCATTGAAGACAAATGAAATATCTCTTAGTTTTAAGGTGAAAGTCACCTCATTCTCTTCATACTCTGCTGAATACCAAGCTACGAACAACCACAGACCACATGTGGATGGAGATATGATGCTATGCTATGCTAGGCTTCACTACACTACACTGCACTACTTTACACTAAGTGAAAAGTGCAAGGATGGGCTACTGTCCTCAATTTATGTGAAGATTTGTGTGAAAGAAATGTACCTCGAAGAGGTGGAGATCCTCCAAAAACTCTCTTTTACCTAAGGGTGCCCTTTGCTATTGACATTAATTAGCAACTTTGAGCTAGTTTTATGCTGCCCAAAATGAAGTGGAGAATTAATAATTTTCTCTAAATCTGAATTCTCTTCTAGATCATTTCGGACATCAATCTATTTTTTTATTTTTCTACCTAGAGCATGGCCCTTATGCAAGTGACAGAATTTATATTTCTGTTAAGCTTGAGACTTCTAAGAAATCCCCTTTCTTTTCTACAAAGGGACAATTTAAGATCTCTCACTGAGACTTCCCACATTGTCTTATGTGCTGGATACTGCTTGCTGAGTTTAGATTGCCAATTTCTGTCTAATGGTTTTATCTTCTAGAAATCTCAAAAGCAAATAATTCTGTTGCCATTTTTCTCAAGGTGTGTATATGCCTTTCAAATATTTGGTTGGAAACAGAAGACTGTTCCTGTCTTGCTCATCTGGGTAAAATTCATTTACTGTTTTTCCTTTTAAACTGTTAGCTCAAGTGACCTTACACACGAGTCCCAGCTGTGCATTAGCATTGCTTGGGGATGTGTTTGTATCTTTTGTCTAAAAATACCCAGCCGGTAGGATTCATGATCCATGAAAGCTAATTGAAACAATTTCTCTTCAAGTTTTGGCAAGCGAAGCATGCATTATAAGCATTAATATCTATAAATTGAATTGTTAATGAATCTAGACACTAATAATGAATGCAATTTTGCAGGCTTAACTAGAAACACTAAAATTATCAGGATCTGGAGCAGAATTTTCAATCATTTTTGCTTATTAAATAGCAAAGCTATGCTTTTAATAAGCTAATCATTTTTATTTGACCCCATAGGAGTAGCTCAGTTGATTAGAAACAGGTTTCTAAGTGCAAAACAATGTTGTTTTTCTCTTACCAAAGCACTGAAATTTTAAGATGGATATTTGATCTCACAGTCTGTGTCTTCTAATCACGTCTGTACATACATTTCAATGCTTTATGAAATATTTACTTACTCCATTTCTCCTACATTAAGCTGTATGTTTGTGTGTATGCATATGTGTGTGTATATGTGCACATGTGCATCCTCTTCAGTTTTTAAAGTCACTGTCACAATTGGCTTAAACAAATGGTCTCATTTTGCATGAAAACATTTAAGAAGATTGCATTATTAAGGTGTAATACAATTTGGAGCGTAATGGTTGCCTGATAGCTTTATTATTTTCAGAGCCTTTGATATATATATATATATATATATATATATATATATATATATTTGCATTTGAATATCATCTCCTAAAACTTTTGCATAGACCAAATTTAAATAGCAGCAAAATCTAGTATTGGGTTGGCCAAAAAGTTTGTTCAGTTTTAAGTAAAAAGACATTTTTCATTTTCACCAAGAATTTTATTGAACAATGTAGTCACTAACCGAATAAACTTTTTGGCCAACCCAATACATAATGTTAAACAACAATGGAGTATTTTTCCCCTAGTGCTTGAGTGACTTGAGATAGTAAGTCATGCGCTGAAGGGTACATTTATTGCCTTTCAGTAGCTATATACCAAATAGTTACCAAGTGGCCTGAAAGAGTTAACTCACCTTTCTGTGTCCTTTCGCTTACTACCAAGGAATGACTTAACCACTAGGAAGAATGAAATGGTACTAACTAGGAATATGTGACATCTTTCTCTATATTCTCATGGAGGTGACTGAAACTGGAAGTCAAAGTACCTTTTCTGATTGCTTCTTTCCCTACAAATCTTAAGGATATTGACCACTGCTTTGGCTTGAACTAAAAAAAACTAAGATCATAGATTATGATCCTTTGTATTTCTATGGTGTCAGTTGTAACTCCTCCTTTTTCATTTCTAATTTTACTGATTTGAGTCCTCTCCCTTTCTTTCTTTTTTTTTTCTGCGGTACGCGGGCCTCTCACTGTTGTGGCTTCTCCCGTTGTGGAGCACAGGCTCCGGACGTGCAGGCTCAGCGGCCATGGCTCACGGGCCCAGCCGCTCCATGGCACGTGGGATCTTCCCGGACCGGGGCACGAACCCATGTCCTCTGCATTGGCAGGCGGACTCTCAACCACTGTGCCACCAGGGAAGCCCTCCCTTTCTTTCTTGATGAGTCTGGCTAAAGGTTTATCAATTTTGTTTATCTTCTCAAAGAACCAGCTTTTAGTTTTATTGATCTTTGCTATTGTTTTCTTCATTTCTATTTAATTTATTTCTGATCTTTATGATTTCTTTCCTTCTACTAATTTTGGGTTTTGTACATGTATACAATGGAATATTACTCAGCCATAAAAAGGAATGAAGTTGGGTCATTTGTAGAGATGTGGATGGACCTAGAGAGTCATACAGAGTGAACTAAGTTCGAAAAAGAAAAGCAAATACAGTATATTAACGCATATATGTGGAATCTAGACAAATGGTATAGATGATCTTATTTGCAAAGCAGATATAGAGACACAGACGTAGAGAACAAATATATGGATACCAAGGGGGAAAGGGGTGGGGTGGGAGGAATTGGGAGACTGGGATTGACACATATACATTATTGATACTATGTATAAAATAGACAACTGATGGGAACATACTGTATAGTACAGGGAACTCTACCTAATGCACTGTGGTAACCTAAATGGGAGAGAAGTCCAAAAGGGAGGGGATATCTGTATGCATATGGCTGATTCATTTTGTTGTGCAGTGGAATCTAACACAACAGTGTAAAGCAACCATACTCCAATAAAAATTAATAAAAAAAAAAAGAAAGAAAAGAATACTAAGAAGCCAAAGTGTAGAAGTTGAGTCTGATAGTAATTTTTGCTTCAGAGTTTATAGGTTGGAATTTTTGTGGAAAAGTAGCCCGGAAGGGTTATTAGGATTCTTTGGTATTGTTGTTGTTTTTTTTTTTCTTCAGCATGTTGCATATTCCTTTTTACTACCAGGTCTAAGAATCTATAATACATTTAGAAGAATGAAATGTATAACCAATGTATATCATACATATTTTCTCAGGAATATAGTGTGTATTATATTATCATTTATGAAATTGTTTTCAGGATTTGTCAATCATCATAGATGTGATAATTACAGTAATGCACTTTTTTTCCCCGATGACTATTTTCTTTAGTTAACTAAAGCTTATACCTTAATTCTTATATACATGGCTTCATCAAAATGGAAATCGAATAGTCTTAGAGCATTTTGTACCACTCTTCCCAAAAGCTGATGATCAGCCTACATGTATGTGACTGAATCAGCCCAAGAAAATCTTCCTAGCCACAAAGCCCAAGAAAAAAACAAATAGCAAAGCAAAATCCTTCCTCAAAGGACTGTTTAGAGAACACTCATTTCTTAGTTAATAAGCTTTCAGTACTTTCTGGCATTTTGATCAATATTTTTAAATGTTTTTATTGAATTCAGTCTTTCTTTTCCTGTTAGAAATAAAATTTGGATGGACTATATTTTTCATATCAGTAAATCTTGATTAAATGATTCCCTGGATTATAATCCTGCCTGAATCTGACTATCTATTTTTATTAATTTCCAAGACCATGTAATTTTAAAACTGTATATACCAATCTAAGTTCTTCTCCAGAATTGCCTAAATCATTTTGCAACCATTTGACATGGCCACTTGCAGCACAGAAATAATATATGCTCCTGAATAAGCAAGAGTTTTTGCCTATTCAAAACTTCTTGCTATTATCTGGTCAATTTCATGGAAATGAATTCCACAGACAAGTCTTAATAGTTAAGGTCAACCTATTATAAGTGATTATACTTAGAGCAGAGTAGGAATCTTCTACTTTTCTTTCTTATCCAAATATTTGAAAAAGTTTTCTACATCAGTTCAGTTTTCTTGAAGTTTTTACAATATCCTGGGCATGTGATAGTTTACATTAGAAACATGACTTAAAATCTTTAAAATAAAATTTATTTCTATTTTTAGTTAGAAGGAAATGTGCCGACATTATCACTGCAGTATTTGTTTTTTTTTTTTTTTTTTTTTTTGCGGTATGTGGGCCTCTCACTGTTGTGGCCTCTCCTGTTGCGGAGCACAGGCTCTGGACGCGCAGGCTCAGTGGCCATGGCTCACGGGCCCAGCCGCTCCGCGGCACGTGGGACCTTCCCGGAGCGGGGCACGAACCCGTGTCCCCTGCATCGGCAGGCAGACTCTCAACCACTGTGCCACCTGGGAAGCCCAGTATTTGATTTTTACACTAGCTCTGTTTCTCAAAAATGTTTCTTTTAATACCTGCGGTGTTATAAATAGAAGGACCAAATTCTGTGTTATACTGAATGACATACCTCATTCCAAAGTAGAGAGGGGTTGAAAGGATATCTCTAACACAAACATTTTCTCTTCTTATAAGTACTTTTGGAAGATAGCATTCTATGAAAGAAATTAAAAACAGTAAGTCAAACTTGAACTTAAGAATAATTCTTATTGCAAGCTTACTTCTTAAAATATCATCATCTTCATCTTAAAATGTATCCTCATTGTCATTATCTTAAACTATTCCTCTCCGTTAAAATAGTAGGACTTGAGGCTTTGTAATGTTAAAAATCTATTCTGCAGTGCTTATTTTAAAAATACAATGTTAACAGAGTGATTTTAAACCAAATCCTGAGCTATATCTAAAGGTTATGGTTTTACATGACCAAGAACCAGAATTCTCTTTAGATCCTCAAGCCTATGCTTTTCACAGTATCTTTCCATGACTTACATAAGATAAGAAACCAATAGGGACACTTACACATTGCTTATGTGAGGAATCCAGGAAAACAAACACATATAAGAATGGGTAAATTATGAGACTTGGAAATTATGATTACTTGTTAATACTATAACTTTTAGAAGTTAACTTAGAAGTACCTTGGGGACATTATGTTCCTTGTGACACATTTTACTGTTGTTGTGACCACCCATTTGTTATATTATAGTACAAGCTTTAATGTGGGTTCTAAAACTATATCAGTTACAACTTTATCTTAACTACAGTATATTAATCCAATATTTTCTCCAATTTCCCATATTATTTCCTTATTTTCAAATAAGTAGTCCAGGGCTTCCCTGGTGACGCAGTGGATAAGAATCTGCCTGCCAATGCAGGGGACACAGGTTCGATCCCTGTTCTGGGAAGATCCCACATGCCATGGAGCAACTAAGCCCATGCGCCACAATTACTGAGCCTGTGCTCTAGAGCCTGCGAGCCACAACTACGGAAGCCCATGGGCCTAGAGCCCGTGCTCCGCAACAAGAGAAGCCACTGCAGTGAGAAGGTTGCACACCGCAATGAAGAGTAGCCCCCACCCGCCGCAACTAGAGAAAGCCCACGTGCAGCAACAAAGACCCAACACAGCCAAAAAAAATTTTTTTAATTAAAAAAAAAAAATCAAATAAATAGTCCAGAAGTAGGCAGTTCAGAGCTGGTTCATCTGCTTGAGGAAGTCATCAAAGACCCAGGTTCCTTCTGGTAATTTCCTGTTCTTCCATAGTTAGTGTACAGCTTTTGTTTTTCCAGTCAAAATGCTTGTTCTGACTGCAGGCATTGTATCTACATCCCAAGTAAGGAGAAAGGAGAAATTACAAAGGGCAAAATTTATCTTGCTAGCCTTGTGTTTATCAAGAAAGTGAAACTGTCCTCAGGGAGTTTCATTTATATCTCATTGGCTAGTACTGTCACATGATCATGCCTAGTTGTGAGGGAATCTGAGGAGGTGAGTACTTTTTTTATTGAGGTAGAGTTGATTTACAATATTATATAAGTTTCAGGTATATAACATAGTAAGTCACAGTTTTTAATGATTATACTCCATTTATAATTATTATAAAATATTGGCCCTGTCCCTTGTACTGTACAATATATCCTTGTAGCTTATTTATTTTATACATAATAGTTTGTACCTTTTAATCCTCTATCCCTATCTTGCTCCTCCCCCCTTCCCTTTCCCCACTGGTAACCACTCATTTGTTTTCTGTATCTGTGAGTCTCATTCATTTTTGTTGTATTCAGTAGCTTTTTTTTTTTTCAGATTCCACGTACAAGTGATAATGTATAGTATTTGTCTTTCTCTGTCTGAGTTCTTTCACTAAGCATACTACCCTCCAAGTCTATCCATGTTGTTGCAAATGGCAAAATTTCATTCTTTTTTATGGCTGAGTAGTATTCCATAGTGTGTGGTGTGTGTGTGTGTGTGTGTATGTGTGTGTGTGTGTACAGATACATACCTATGGAAGGTGAGTATTTTTTAAAAATTATTTCTTCTTTTTTTTAATAGCCAATACAGTCTCAAACTTAAAACATCAAAGTATAGAAGAGTATATTAGTGAGAATCTCCCTTTCATATCACACCTCCTTCATCCTTCCACTTTCATATACTGCCCCCCGCCCTCCCCCCAAGAAACAGGTAACCACTGGTATTAGTCTCTTTTTTATCCTTCTAGAAATTTTTTAAATGTATATGATTCAAATATGTGTTCTTTTCTCCCCCCTTTTTTTAAATATCATAAGTGGTGCATGAGATAAGTATCTTTAATGGGTCACATAGCTGCCTCAACCAAACTAAACTAAGAAAACAAACCAGGATTCTTTTAATAAGGAGGGAAGGAGAGTAAAAACATCTTCCTTGGACTGTTTTATTTATTTATTTTTGTCTGAGTTGAGTCCAGTATTATACAGATAGCTGTGAAACTATTGATTCTGTTTAGCAACTGACAAAGGCCTAAGTGTTCTTCAGAACAGGTACCTGTGTCATCTGTGTAGCACAACCCTGTATAGAGGAGTTGATCAATAAATGTATAATATAGAGCTCATGATGTCTTTTACCCCATAACTGCTCATCTTCAACTCAATTAATGAAACTAACATTTGGTAAATTTTTCAGACCAGAAACTAAGTGGTCATTCCACTAGTGATTCCTTTTTCTCCAGCCTCCAGATGCCTCTCCTTCTCTTGTATGCCACATCCATTCAGTCAGTCAGTCAGTCCTGCTGATTCTACTTTCAAAAGATATCCCAACCCCTCCACCACCTCTATCCTGAACCTGACCACTGTAGTTGTCTCCCTACTTCCCTTCTTGCCCTCTACAATCCATATAATAAACTAAGTGACCTTAAAAATAAATCATTTTCCTGCATAAACCTTTCCAAAGGCTTTCAACTGTAATTAGAATGAAATCCAAAGACTATTCTGAGGCCCATGAAGCCCTAGGTGATAGGGTGTTTGTCTGCCTCTTCTTTGTCTCCTCCTACTCCTGCCTCAGTGTCATTGTATTCTCAGTTTTGCATAGTATGGTCTTCTCCCAGCTGCATGCAGGGCTCTTTATTTGGACTCAGCTTACATGGCACCCGCTGTTGACAACTTTTTAATCATCTATACAACCCTTCTTCCTTGTACTCCAACATTTTCTGTTTCATTCCTCTGTTTTACTTTCCTCATAACACTCACAACTATCTAATATTATTATTTGTGTACTTGTTAATTCTCTGGCTTTTCCCACTAAAGTATAAGTTTCACGAGTGCAGGGACTTTGTATTGTTTATTTATTCATTCAGCAAAATGTTTGTTGAGTACCTGTTATGTGCCAGATCCTTTGCCATGCAGGGACGATAACAATAAACAAAATGGACAAAAATTACTTCCTTCATAGAACTTTTATTTGTGTGCATATGTGCATGTACGTTTCTGTATGCCGGAGGATAGACAATAAACAAATAAATAAAATATATAGTAGTTTAAACTTAAGTACTTCTATGAAGAAAAATAAATAAGGAAAGGGGATGGGGATCATCTGGAAGTTGGCAGTTGTTTTCACTTTCTCTTTGCTATTTTCACACTAATGTTTGTACCAAACCACCTAAAAATCAGTGGCCTTTCAACACCAGACATATCTGTGGGTTTCCTGAGGTTGAAATAATCCAGGCTAGACTTGGCTCCAGTTTATGGCTCAGTTTCAGGTATGTTCCACGTGTCTCCCATTTTTCTGGCACCAGTGGAATACCAAATCATGTTAGCCTCCATGGCAAAAAGCAGGAGTATAAGAGCCCAGGCCTAGTAGTACAAACCATTTTAAGTTGCTTGAATCATGTCCAGTAACTTCCCAGTGGCAATAGCAAATCACATGGTCAAGTCTAAAGTCTGGGGGCAAGGATTTTGGCCACCATAAGGCCAGAGTGTGGATATGTAATGCTACTACAGAGGAGTGAAAAATTGAGACTGATAATGTAATCTAATGTAAGGTCAGGGAAATCCTTGCTGTCATTTGAGTAAAGTGAGAGGTGAAGGAGGAAATCATGTGGCTATCTGGGTGATTCAGGCAGAGAGAACAGCAAACACAAAATTCTAAGGTGAGAATATTCCTGTGCTGTTAGAGGAACAGCAAGAAGGCCAGTGTAAGCAGAGCAGAGTGAGAGTGAGAATAATGGAGAGAAGGTCAGAGAGATTGTGGAGGGTGGTGGGAAGGTAGGCTTGTATATCATGGTAAAGAGTTGGGCTTTTCTCAGAACGAGATGAGAAACCTAAGAGGGTTTGAGCAGAAGCATAACGTGATCTGACCAGCGCAGAGCCTGGCATGTGATGATTGCCCAGTATATATTAGTTAAGTGAATGCATGGTGATAACACTTATTCTGACTTAAATAAACCTTCCCAAAATAATGAAAGAGAGAAATACTTAGAGAGTGAATGGAGTAAAATAACCAAAGCCTTAGAAATGATAGTTATTAACAATCAAATAGAAATGACTCACAAAAAGGGGAGATCCTGGTGAGACAGGAGTAAGGTATTGCTTGCCAAGTGAAAGCCATTTGGTGGAATCTTTTCAACTCAAAGAAAAGCCCGTTGTGTTTGAAATTGAGCTAGTTATCCAAAAAGTACAAGACTGAACTTGGTGGCCATCGTTTTGGGATTCTGAAGGGGTCAGAGATTCCATCATTGTAAAATGATAGGAAGGAGGTGATTTTAGATAGAAGCAATTCATTGCAAATTAGCATATAATAAGCACTTAAATACTTACAGAACTAAGCATATAATTGAATTGCAACAGTTTTTTGGCTGTGACCCAAAGAAATCAAGCAAGCCTTAATTCTGTTCTATTGCTACTGTTAATATAAGAGACTAAAAGAAATTTGTCAACTTTATTAATCCAGGATATTAGTTCTCTTCCTGGCCTAGTGGGCTAGCTGTCTCCAAAACAGTTTTATTCCTTTACCTTTCTGTCTTCTGTCTGATAGCATTTCTACAGAAGAATATTATTAAAAGATAGAAATTGTTTTACAAATACATAACATACTTAATTTCTGGTTGAATATCCAAACTAGCCATCCATGAAAATTTTCTTGAACAATATGAAGATTATCTTTCTGAATATCTTTTGCTTAAGACTTATAACAAAAGTTCAACTGGTCTGAAAATCACACTTGTCTTTCTTTTTAGCTCCTGTATTGGTCTTCTGTTGTTGATCTATTAAAGATGACAGTTAGTCAACAAAGACAAAAAAAGTAAATTATATTCCTTTGATGTCATGAGTGTTCTTTAGTCATTATTTTTAGTTTTAAGGGGAACTTTGGTTCATATTCAAACCCAGTCTGGCTTCAGAGACTGTACTCTATATATTATACCCTGTACTGTCTCATCACACAAGTTTTTAAACACATTCTTATTGTTATTATACTTACTAATTTTACAGTCAGTTATTACTGATACTCACTACCCTGCTATGCATATCCCTGCTCATTTTTGCTTTGTTCACTGCTTCCTCTTGGATTTGATTTTCTTCCTGTTTAAGTACATCTTTAGTATTGCTTTCAATAAACGCTGCAGATAGTAAAATTTCTTTATAAAAAATTTCTTTATATTACTTTATAAAAAGTTTTTATATGTCTGAAACTATTTTTTTTCACCCTCTCTTATGTGATAGAATTCTAAGTTTACAGTTACTTTTTGCTCCACATTTTGGTAATATTTTCTGTTACTACTGATGAGAAGTCTGCTGTCAATCTGATTGTCATTTGTAGATAGTGTATTTCTAGAAAGCATCTTTTATGTTTTTCTCTTTTTCCCTTAATGCTCTGTGGTTTCATTATAATGTGGGTCAGAGTGTGATTATTTTTTTTAACTTCCAAATGATGCCTGCTGGGCCTTTGTAATCTGACGATTCATATTTTTCTGCATGTTTGGAAAATTCTCAGCCATTATCTGTTCAAATATTGCTTCTTTAGTTTTCTCTATTCTCTTCTACTGGTGCTTTCTATATTAGAGCTCTGCATTTTATCCTCCATATCTACTGACTTCTCTTTCATATCCTCCATCTTCTTACTTCTCTTACTGCACTTTGGGGGATTTCTTTCCCCTTATTTTGAAATTCACTAATTCTCTCTTTAGCTTTGTCCAGGTAACTATTTACCTATTTAAATGGATTTTAAAATTACAACATCTGTTTTTTATGCCCAGACATTCATTTTAATATTTGCCTGTTTTATGATCTCTCATTCTTATTTTATCAGTATTCTTTTTCTTCCCAGTAACTCTTTGGATATTTATAATCTAAAGTTCCTTTGAAATGTTCAGCTACCACTGGTTCCTAGGATGAAATGTCTCTGTAAGTTATCTTTATTGATATCATACATTTTTAAAAGTAGTTTTCATATAAAAGAGAAATGTGTGTGTGTAATAAAACATATATCCATGTACATACTACCCAGCTTGAGAAACAGAATACACCAGTACGTTAAAAGCACCTATGTGTTGCTCCCTGTTTTATCCCACTTGCTTTCCTCAGAGTTAACCACCATACTGAAATTTGTTTTAATGAGTCCCCTACTTTTCTTTATAGTTTTTCCAACTATATTTGGATTCCTAAATGACAGAGTCTTTAGTTTTGCTTGATATTGAACTCGATATGCATGGGACCATCTTGCATATATTCTTCTGTGCTTGCCTCTTTAATATATTTACAATCATATTTTTAAATTTCAGTCATGGTGGTAAATATAGCTATACTTTCATTTTCATTTCCACTGCCGTATAATATTTATCCATTCCATTATTGATGGAAAATAAGGCTCTTTAATGGTTTATGTTGCTATAAATAATGCTGCTAAGAAAATTTTGCATATGTGATATATACACACATCTAAGCTATATTCTCTAAACTCTGTTCACTTGGGAATAGGATTACTGGGTTGGAGAATATGTGCATGTTCAGTTTTACTAGAAATTCCAAACTTATTTTCCAAAGTGCCTATACTGGTTTTGTTTTCACTAGCAATATGCATAAATTCCTCTTGCTTGACATTCTGGCAACACTGAGATTTGTTAGGATTTTAAAATATTGTCATTATTTTATGGGTCTCATGGGTCTGAAGTGGTATCTTTTGGTTTTAATTTGCAGTTACATCATTAATAATAAGATTGTCATGTGTTGATGAACCATTTGTGTTTTCTCTTCTCTGATGTGCTCTTCTCTTTTGCAGATATTTCATTTCTGATTGATTTGTGGGGGTTATTTAAATAGTCTGCATATGTCTTCTTTGTTGGATGTATATGTATGCATATTACAGACATCTTTTCTTCGGTTATGGCTTATCTTTAAAAGCTTTTTTAATTGTGCCTTGTTTTACAAAAGTTCTTAATTTGCTGTGGTCCAATTATCAATCTTTGTTTTTTAAATGGTACTTTGGTCTTTTGATTAATAAATCTTTCCCAGTGTAATATAAAAATTCTGTTACAAATTGTCTTCTAAAACTTTTGTAGTTTGTCTCTCACATTAAGGACTGTAATCTACCTGGCAGTGATTTCAGTATATGGTGAGAAACAGGGAACCAGTTTAATCTTTTTCCGTATTGAAACCCAACTGTCCCATTGTGGGACTGCTTAGTCTGACCTTTTCTCATTGATCATCAATGCCAGCTATGTTAAAAATGAAGTTTTCATAATCAATGGGTCTATTTCTGAGTTCTCTCTTTTGTTTGTTGGTCCCTGTACTGTGACCACTGTGTGTTTATCTTGGCTTTAATAAGTGTTGGTGTTTGGAAGAGGATTTTTGGTAGGACAATCCCCCTAACTTGTTCTTCTTCATGAGTATATTGGCCATTCTTTGCTCTTTGCTTTTCCATGTATATTTTATCATCACTTATCAAATTCAAGGAAAAAGCTATTGAAATTTTTTACATTTATAGATTAATTTGGGGAGAATTACTCTCTTTAAAATATATAACGAACCTTTCTTTCTTTATACATGCACTATTATCTCTCCGTTTATTTATATTGATATCTTACTGTCTTTTAATAAAGTCATAATTTTTTTTATAAATCTTATATATTTTGCTGTATTTATTACACATACATCTTGTGTTGATATTGTAAATGGCTTATTTATTTTACTGGTAAAAACTTTAAATATATAGGTAAGAATAGAGAATAATGTAATGAACAACTATAGACCTATTCCCAGCTTCGTAAAATATTACCACTATGGCTGACTTCCTGCTGCTGCTCTTTCTCCTCCAATTAAGCATTATAAATACAATTACTGTTCCCACTGTGATCCTCTCCTATCTCATTCTCTTCCCTCCCTCCTTCTCTAGTGTTTCACAGATCCAGTGTTTTCATTCTTATACATGTTTTTATATTTCCACTATATGTTTATGTATTTGTTAGCAGTATAAAGTACTGTGTTTTATAATGTGAATGGCTCAATGTCCTTTATTAAAACTATAGTTTAATATTATTATATTGTAGAAAGTAGTCTCTAAAGAAGGTCTTTCTACCTACAGTATTGATAATTTGTATTTTGCTCCTAGGTTCTAGCTAAAACATTGCATCTTTGGAACTTATACTGTTTTCCTCTTTGAGAAACCTCTAGAGAGAGGAAGGTATAACATTTTCAAATGAAGGAATATATTTGAGCATAATCATGTATGTTTCCCACAGACATTTCCATATCATATAAGAAATATTTGAGTTAATTATTTTAACTATAACTCAATGAGATGAAATTTTGCTACCATTGATTTTAGGCATTTTTAGCTCCTGCCTCATTCACCCATAGCCCAATTTCTTAAACACTTGGCCAAAATAAATAAATGATAGACATAAAATGTAACCTAAATTATACATAGTATATTCCAAGTCCACAGAACCAAGATCAGTCTGGTTTTATACATAAATTTTCTCTTTAGCTTTGACACTGAATATAGAGAAGAAAGGCAAAAGTAGTCACTTTTTTGGTTGGATAATTGCTGATGACTGGAAGTAAATTGAAGAATTTTCTTTATTTATTTAGAAGTCTGATTCAGCTTTCGCTGGTTGTGGATATATCCTTTCCCAAAGTTTAAACAAATTCAAGTGATGTTTTGCCTACTTTGAGCTAAATATCAACCCATGTTCATGTTCAAGAAATGACACATGGATACATATTTGCTTTTTTTACCTACTAATGTAATACTTATTTATATGACTATAGGGACTAATTACTGTCCTGCCTGAAAAGAGTATAATAGTTTACCCATGGATGAAGGAAATTAATATGAGACTTAAATGGAGTACTTCAAAGAGAACTTAAGAATTCATAAGACTTCTGTCACAATGCTTTTTCTGTATTAATGGTACTGTTAGAACAAATGAATCAAACAAGGACTATTTATCTTATGGGTGATTTTAATAAGACAAGTTTAGGTCCTTTATACAAAGACTCATCAAGATGGTAAGTCAGTTTTTGTAGCCTTTTATAAAATATGCTGCCCCAAGAGTGATAGAATTTATTTTTCTATTTATTAAAATAGAAAAGATATTTAAACCACACCCCAAAAAAGTTAGTTTCATAGGATAGATCCCATGCTAGGCCACAAAACAAGCCTAGTAAATTTAAGAAAACTGAAATCATATCAAGCACCTTTTCCAACTACAACGTTATGAGACTAGAAATCAACTAAAAGAAAAAACTGCAGAAAACACAAACACATGGAGGCTAAATAATATATTACTAAACAACCAGTTGATCACTGAATAAATCAAAGAGGAAATCAAAAAATACCTAGAGACAAATGAAAACAAAAGCACAATGATCCAAAACCTATGGGACTCAGCAAAAGCAGTTCTAAGAGGGAAGTTTATAGTGATACAAGCTTACCTCAGAAAACAAGAAAGATCTCAAATAAACAACCTAAACTTACCCTAAAGGAACTACAGAAACTACAAACAAAACCCAAAGTTAGTAAAAGGAAAGAAATCATAAAGATCAGAGCAGAAATAAATGAAACAGAGGTTTAAAAAAAAACAGTAGAAAAGATAAATGAAACTAAAATCTGGTTCTTTGAAAAGATAAACAAAATTGATAAACCCTTACAGACTCATCAAGGAAAAACAAGGAAAGGGCCCAAATCAATGAAATCAGAAGTGAAAAAGGAGAAGTTAGAACCAACACCACAGAAATACAAAGATTACTTTTGTATTTCATTTTTTTGTATTGAGACTACTATGAACTATTTTGTATTAAGAGACTACTCTGAACAACTATATGCCAAATCAGAAATGAAAAAGGAGACATTAGAACCGACATGACAGAAATACAAAAGATTGCTTTTGTACTTTTTTGTATTAAGAGACTACTATGAACTATTTTGTATTAAGAGACTACTATGAACAACTATATGCCATTAAAATGGACAACCTAGAAGAAATGGATAAATTCTTAGAAATGTACAATCTCCTAAGACTGAACCAGGAAGAAATAGAAATAATGAAAAGACCAATTACCAGTGATGAAATTGATTCAATAATTTTAAAACTCCCAAGAAACAAGAGTCCAGGACCAGATGGCTTCACAGGTGAATTCTACCAAACATTTAGAGAAGAATTAAGACCTATTCTAATCAAACTATTCCAAAAAATTGCAGAAGACGGAACACTTCTGAACTCATTCTGTGAGGCCAGTATCATCTTGATATCAAAACCAGACAAAGATATCACAAAAAAAGAAAATTACAGGCCAATATCACTGATGAACATAGATGTAAAAATCCTCAATAAAATTTTAGCAATCCAAAGCCAACAGTACATTAAAAGGATCACACACCATGATCAAATGTGATTTATCCCAGGGATGCAAGGATTTCTCAGTATCTGCCAATCAATCAAGTATGATACACCACATTAACAACAATAAAAGAAGAATAAAACAATATGATCATCTCAATATGTGCAGAAAAAACTTGACAAAATTCAACATGCATTTATGATAAAAACTCTCCAGGAAGTGGGCATAGAGGGAACACACCTCAATGTAATAAGGGCCATATATGGCAAACCCATAGCTAATATCATACTCAAAGGTGAAGAGCTGAAAGCATTTCCTATAAGATCAGGAACAAGACAAGGATGCCCACTCTTGCCACTTTTGTTCAACATAGTATTGGAAATCCTAGCCAAGGCAATCAGAGAAGAAAAAGAAATGAATCCAAATTGGAAAGGAAGAAGTAAAAACTGTCACTGTTTGCATATGATATGATACTATACATAGAAAATCCTAAAGACACTACCAGAAAACTACTAGAGCTCATCAACGAATTTGGTAAATTTGCAGGATACAGATTAGTATACAGAAATATGTTGCATTTCTATGCACTAACAATCAACTATCAGAAAGAGAAATTAAGGAAAATCCCATCTACCATCACATCAAAAAGAATAAAATACTTAGGAGTAAAATTACCTAATGAGATAAAAGACCTATACTTGAAAAACATATCACTGGTGAAAGAAATTGAAGACGACACAAAAGGATGGAACGATATACCATGTTCTTGGATTGGAAGAATCAATATTGTTAAAATGACCAAACTACCCAAGGCAATCTACAGATTCATTGCAATCCCTATCAAAATACCAATGGCATTTTTCACAGAACTGGAACAAATAATTTTTTTAAAATTTGTATGGAAATGCAAGAGACCCTGAATAGCCAAAACAATCTTTAGAAAGAAGAATGGAGCTGGAGGTATCATGTCCTCTGATTTCAGACTATACTACAAAGCTACATTAATCAAAACAGCATGGAACTGGCACAAAAACAGATACACAGATCAATGGAACAGAATAGAGAGCCCAGAAGTAAACCCACACTGTTATGGTCAATTAATCTATGATGAAGGAGACAAGAATATACAGTGGAGAAGAGGCAGTCTCTTCAATAAGTGGTGCTGGGAAAGCTGGACAGCTACATACAAAAGAATGAAATTAAAACATTCTTTAACACCATATACAAAAAAAAAAAAAAAGCCCTCCAAATGGATTAAAGAACTAAATGTGAGACTGGAAACTATAAAAGTCCTAGAGGAAAACAGGCAGAACACTCTTTGACATAAATCATATAAATATTTTTTTGGATCCTTCTCCTAAAGCAAAGGAAATAAAAACAAAAATAAACAAATGGCACCTACTTGAACTTCAAAGCTCTTGCAAAGCAAAGGAAACCATTAACAAAACAAAAATACAACCTACCGAATGGGAGAAAACACTTGCAAATGATATGACTGATAAGGGGTTAATATCCAAAATATATAAACAGCTCATACAACTCAACATCAAAAAAACAACTCAATTGAAAAATGGGCAGAAGACCTGAACAGACATTTTTCCAAAGAGGACATGCTGATGGCCAACAGGCACATGAAAATATGCTTAACATCACTAATCATTAGGGAAATGCAGATCAAAACCACAATGAGATATCACCTCACACCTGTCAGAATGGCTATCATCTAAAAGGGTACAAATAACAAATGTTGGCAAGAATGTGGAGAAAAGGGAACCCTAATACACTGTTGTTGGGAATGTAAATTGGTACAGCCACTGTGGAAAATAATTCGGAGGTTTCTCAAAAATCTAAAAATAGAACTACCGTATGACCCAGCAGGTCTACTCCTGGGTATATATCTGAAGAAAACAAAAATGCTCTTTTGAAAAGATACATGCATCCCAGTGCATTATTTGCAATTACCAAGATAGGGAGGCAACCTAAGTGTCCATCAATAGATGAATATGATAGAGAGGATGAGGTATATATATACAATGGACTACTACTCAGCCATAAAAAAAAGAATGAAATTTTTTTCATTGTGCAACAACATGGGTGGACTTGGAGGGCATTATGCTAAGTGAAATAAATGACACAGAGAAAGATAAATGCTGTATGATATCACTTATATGTAGAATCTAAAAAATGCAACAAACTAGTGTACATAACAAAAAAAAGCAGACTAACAGATACAGAGAACAAACTAGTGGTTACCAGTGGGGAGAGGGAAGGGGGAGGGGCAATATAAGGGTAGGAGACTAAGAGGTACAAACTATTATGTATAAAATAAGGTACAAGGATATATTGTACAGCACAGGGAATATAGCCAATATTTTATAATAACTATAAATGGATTATAACCTTTAAAAATTGTGAATCACTGTGTTGTACACTTGTAACATATAATATTGTACCTCAACTATACTTCAGTTTAAAAACGTTGTTTCAGAAGAAGGTAACAAAATCAGAGATGTGAAATTATTCTAGAAGATAAAATAGAACCTGGCTGTTTAGAGAGCTATAAATAGAGTCACACTATTGTAGTTCTGAACACAGAGGGTAACTTTAATTTTAAATTCTGGAGAATTCAAACATTTTATGCAAGGAAAGGTCAATATTTTTATTTTACTTCCTGAAAATTGCTTTTATCTGTGTTCTTGACACAGTGAAAACACCACAATAACAAGTTCTGACTGCTAGCTTTCATGACTACACAGTGTATGTGGTCATGAAACAATTAGTGTACCATTCCTTTTATTCTCCATCCTAGATACAGAACAAAGGATGCATGGCACCTTGGATGGAATCTGCAGCCTCAAAGAAAGATGCCTGAGTTTGGGTAACTGTCAGTCAATAGAGACTCCTATTAGCTTGTCCATCTGTACCTTTTTAATCCCTTTAGGTATATAGCAAAGGAGTTGCCATGTTTGCTTTAGACACAACTTTAAGGGTAAAGAGAAAAAGGTCACAGAAGCTCTTTGATTTTTCTGGCTATCCTATCTAAACAATGGCCTGCTTCCTCAAAGGAGACTCCATATATATGAAAGCCAGACTGTAACCTATCAAGGACCTCTGACTTCAGTCCTTTTTGCTTTTCTTCTTATTTGTTATTTCATGATATTTTCTACCTTTTTTTGTTTTTACTTAAATATTTTGGGGGGAATTCCCTGGTGGTCCAGTGGTTAGGACTCCACGCTCTCACTGCCGAGGGCCCAGGTTTGATCCCTGGTCAGAGAACTAAAATCCCATAAGCCATGCAGCACAGCCAAATATATATATATATATATATTTGAATAGGGAATGTTTCCACAGTATTAAATTCTAAAGGGGAAAACAGTACTAAGTGAAACATAATACTACCCTTGTATCCAAACCACATAGGCCTCTTCTCCAGAAGCAACCACTGTCACCAGTTTCTGGTGTGTATTTCCAAGATGTTTTATGTGTATGTGAATATATAAAAATATACACTCATACACACCTTTCTAAAAAAGTACACACCTACACATATTATAGTATTCCTTTTATATTGTTACGCACCTTGCCTTTTTAACTTGACATCTCAGATCATACCATAATAGTTCCTATAAAATTGCTACATTAAAAAAAAATGAAGCATAGCATTTTGTTACACAGATGTCTTTATCTAAATGGTTCCTTCATTTCTGACATTTAAGTTGTTTTTAGGTTTTTTAGATTATGAATTCTGTTACAATGGCTATCACTACATGATGATGATTTTTATATATGTATATCTAGGAACTACAGGGTTTAAATGTATGTGCATTTCTCTGGTTTTCTCTTACTGCTCTGTTTTTCTGTTTCAATGATGTCCACTCATGTATTTATTATTTCCTCCTCTCTGCTTTCTTTGACTTAAATTTGTGTGCTTTTTTTCCCACTTTTTAAGATAGAAGCTTAGATGATTGATTTTGAATTTTTTTTCTAATTAAAGCATTTAGAGCTATGGATTGCCCTTCAAACACTGCTTTAGCTGCATCCTAAATTTTTCATACGTTGTGTTTTTATTATTTCAAAACATTTTATGATTTTCCTGTAATTTCTTATTTGACATATGTGTTATTTAGAAATATATTGTTTTAATTGTCAACACTTGGGGCTTTTTGAGATATCTTTATGTGATTGCTTTCAATAATTTGATTTGGTTTTGGTCACAACACAAACTGTATATTTTCAATCTTTTAAAATTTGTGACTTCTCAAAATTCATTGAGACACAGCATATGAATTGGTGGATGTTCCTTCTGCACTTGAAAGGAATGTATATCCTGCAGTTTATGGGTTTACTCTACTTAACAGTTAATTAGGTCAATTTGGTTTTTCAAGTTTTCTATTTCATTTATTGTCTAATTTTCCTATCAAATACTAACAAAGGATATTAAAATCTCTAATTATGACTGTGGGTTTGTCTGTATCTTTATTTCTGTCAGTATTTAGAAATGTATTTTGAAGCTCTCTTTATAGAGTTGGATACATGTTTACCATTGTTATGTCATCTTAATGAATTGATCTGTTATTATTATGAAATGTCTTTATCTCTGTTAATATTCCTTGTTCTGAAGTCTATTTTGTCTGATCTGAATATAACCAATTTAGCTTTCTTATGCTTAATGCTTGCATGGTATGTTTTTTTCTGTTCTTTTACTGTTAATCTATCTGTATTTTTATGTTTAATGTGTGCTCCTTGTAAGTATTGGTCCTTGTGTTTTTTATTGTCAGACAGTTTCTGACTTTTAATGGGAATGTTTGTCCACTTACATTTAATTTAACTTTGAATAAGCCTTTGGTTAAGCCTACCATCTTGCTATTTGTTTTCTTTTAAGACCTGCTTAAAAGGTCTTTTCTCTGTTTTTTTTTTTTTTTTTTTTGCTACCTTCCCTGCCTTTTGAATTAATTCATAGTTTTTAATATGTGATTTTTTCTTCTTTCAGCTTATTAGCCATATCTTTGGTGTTATTATTTTCAGTGTTTAGGGTTTATAATTTAATCTTTAGGTTATGACAATCTGCCTTCAAATAATATACTACATCACATACAATTTTACACCCCCACCATTCTTTGTTTTTGTTAAATTTTATTTATATCATATTATAAATCAACTTTACAATGTTCAAAGAAATTAAGATAAGAAAGAAAATATATTTTGTATTTACCCATACATTTTTCATTTCCAATGCTCTTCATTCTTTGCGTAGATCTGGTATTTTCCTTCAGCCTGAAGAACTTTCATTAACATATCTTATAGTGCAAGTCTTCTGAAGACAAATTCTCTGAGCTTTTGTTTGTCTGGGATATGAAATTCTTAGAAAAACATCTTAATCAAACTGCAGATTTTAGACAACACCCTTGATGCTTCTAGATAAAATACCCAGTTTACTTGTTTTCCTTTACCCCCCTTTCTCCCTAGCTCCCTTTGAAGCCAAATGTTTCATTTCTAAATTAGAAGATGACTCTAACCATCAAATGATTTGGAAAATGACTTTCATTAACTCTCTCCAGACTACTTCACTTCATAGGCTTTCTCCTCTTTTTATCATTCCTATTATTAGGAATACCAATCCATGTGAAATTCAATGTAGGTGACCTGCTGTAAAGGTCTCTAGTCTCATCAACTTTGAAGATTTGGTCTGGTAGACCCCGCCATCTCATTGTCTGCCCTCTGTATCTGTGGGTTCTGCATCAGTGGATTCAACCAACCACAGATTGAAAATATTCGAAAAAAAATTCCGGAAAGCTCTACAAAGCAAAACTTAAATTTGCCACACACTGCAACTATGCAATACTATGCCATTTTATATGAGACTTGAGCATCCGTGGACTTTTCTATCCACGGGGGACCTGGAACCATACCCCTTTCCCCCGTGGATACTGAGGGATGACTGTATAGGCCTTTTTAAGAAAAGAGAACACCAGGGCATGAAAAAACACTCTGTAAGACTAGTAGAAGTGTATTTTAAAATTTCCTGTTACGTTGTCTGCAGTGATTAAAAGTTCTATTCTTGTACATGAGCAGTTGAGGCCTTAAAGGAAATTTAAGGGAGGAGTTTTCAAGTTACACAATATTCATTTTCCTATTTTACAGTTAATATCTTTTATCTCTTGCTGTCAAGAAATAACTTTAGCAGAAGTATATACTAACCAATTTTATCTCCATCAACTTTAGGAGACTGTTCTTCAACTGCCAGTCTTCTCTCAATCTATCAGCAAAAGCTGTCAGGTTTACCTCTAAAATATATCCCAAATCTGACCATTTTTCTTCACCTCTAGTGACCTCCCTTAGTAAAAATATTTTGATCTCTTATCTAGAGGTCTCTAACAGCCTCTTAACTTGTCTCTTTGCTTTTACTCTTACCTCCTAAAAGTCTATCTTTACACATCAGCCAGAGTCATCCATTTAAAATCAAAGTCAGATCATATTACGTCTCTGCTCAAAACCCTTTAATGGTTTCCCTTCATGCTTAAAATAGCAGCCTGTCTTCATCATGGTGTACAGTGCTCTGCATAGTCTGGTTCTACCTCCAAATGCCCTGCCATTTTACCCCTCACTGATTCTACTCCAGACACATTGGCTTTTCCTTGAACATGCCGAGCATGCTGCATTTTCTGGGCTTTATTCTTAGTGTTTCTGCTGTCTGAATGTTCTCCCAGATATTCTCAAAGTGTTGGTATCCTCTATTTACTCAAGCCTCTTCTCAGAGCCATATCACAGAGCACTTCTAAAGTAGCAACTCTCCCACATTGCCCCCTTGCTAGCATAGTTACCTATCTCTTTGTCCCTAATAAATGAAGAGATGCATCAAGAATATGTCAGGCTAAGTGAGGATTTCCAGCAGAAGCCCCTTTCTGATCATGTATGAAGTGCACATATACATTTGTTGTGTGTGCATTTTATGCTTCTTAAAGAATTAGTTCATTACCTAATGTACATTATGAATTATATTACTGACAAAATTACTAGAAAACTTAGCCACTTATTAGGAACGTTATCAGAAAACTTTATAACCTACCTATAGTGAATGTGTATCCCTGCAATATAGAATACATTATTTATGGTTTCATTGTTTCCACCCTTGTTTTTCCCTCTTTTGTTTCACATTTAATTTATGTTCTGCTGTTACATAATGTATTTTTTTTTCCAGCTGTCTTAAATTCTTTCTGGAACAAGGTAGAATATAAATAAATAAACCCAGATGTTATAGCATTGCCCACAGAAATTTAAGTTGGTAGAAATGCCAAATAAAATGAGATGAGTTCTGTCTTCTGTATAGTCACTGTTTTTAGTTCAACAGAAAAAATACATAGGGACATTGATAAATTTTAAAAGATGAACTTATGGAAGAGAATTTGCCTTTTTTTAGGGTAGGGAACATCTGTGGGATAGTGTGTCCAGCATATCTCTTCTGGAAATTTTTTCCCCATTCATATGTTTAACACGACTTTTGGTCCCAGATATGTACTTCAGGGATTATTTGCCCAAGCTTGGACACAGTTCCTTACCTACCAAGGCAAAGTTTATTTGTCCAGGGATAGACACATGACTCATTAGTTAGGTCAATGAGAACCTTCCCTAATAATTTTGCTTTTAGGACTAAAACACTATGATTGAAGCTGTGAAATGTACAACTCCCTAGCTCTAGGCAGCCATGTTTCTCTTTATGTGGAAAAAGACAGACTGCAGTGATGTTTGAAAACTAAGCTGGCCTGTGGAAATAGATATAAGAAAGAGCCTTTACAAGTTTCAACTGTATCTTTTTTTTTTTTTTTTCTTTTTGCGGTATGCGGGCCTCTCACTGTTGTGGCCTCTCCCGTTGCGGAGCACAGGCTCCAGACACGCAGGCTCAGCGGCCATGGCTCACGGGCCCAGCCGCTCCGCGGCATATGGGATCCTCCCAGACCGGGGCACGAACCCGTATCCCCTGCATCGGCAGGCGGACTCTCAACCACTGCGCCACCAGGGAGGCCCTCAACTGTATCTTTATCCTTCATCTTGTACTTCTTCTTTGTACAGTTTTGCTAAGCCAGTTCAAGATAGTTTTGGTCGCTTGTAACCAGAAGAGCCCTAACTGATAGAGTTAGTTATAGGCAAGGTGAGTAGTAGGAAGTACATGTGGGAAAAGAATCCATATCCTGGGAATTCCCCAGTGGTCCAGTGGTTAGGACTCCACACTCTCACTGCTGAGGACCCTGGTTCGGCCCCTGGTCAGGTAGCTAGGATCCCACAAGATGCACAACGCAGCCAAAAAAAAAAAAAAAAAGAATTCATATCCTGAACGTGAGAGTCTGCCCAAATATAGAAAGCTGTTACTCCTAGAATTAAATTGTGAAGATATGCAAATTGATGAGTAGTTAAGAATATGTAACACTTCTCATTAAAACACTTTTCTCCAAATTTAGACTGTTTTGGGTTTTTTGTTTCTTTAATATTATTATTTCAGAATCTCATGCCTATGCTTTTTTTTTTTTTTTTTTTTTTTTTTTTTTTTTGCCGCAAGTACGAGGGCCTTTCACTGCTGTGGCCTCTCCCGTTGCGGAGCACAGGCTCCGGATGCGCAGGCTCAGCGGCCATGGCTCACGTGCCCAGCCGCTCCGTGTCATGCCTATGCTCTTATAGGCAGTAATGAAACCAGAGATAATAGTAACATTAGGCTATATTTGGTCATTTCGCTGGAAAAACCCTTGGAATAAAAAGAAGTTTTGTGTAATGTACCTTGTATCTTGTGACTGAATGTTAGCCAAGTCCCCAGGGACAAAGCTTTTTTTTTTTTTTTTTTTTTTTTTGCGGTATGCGGGCCTCTCACTGTTGTGGCCTCTCCCGTTGCGGAGCACAGGCTCCGGACGCGCAGGCTCAGCGGCCATGGCTCACGGGCCCAGCCGCTCCGCGGCATGTGGGATCCTCCCGGACTGGGGCACGAACCCGTGTCCCCTGCATCGGCAGGCGGACTCTCAACCACTGCACCACCAGGGAAGCCCAGGGGACAAAGCTTTTATCACTGGCAGAGTGTAGCAGCAAAAACTTTCGTTTTATGTTGCAATCAGCACTTCGTGTTTAATGTTTTAAAATATTTGGCAAATGCAACAGAAGAAAGGTTGTAGATGTTACCTTTAATTGGACTTTAAAAATTAATACAGTGAAACAGTGTTCTGATTTTTGCCCTTTGCCATTGACCATATCTGGTCTATCGAGGGTACTTTTCTCAGCTCTATTTTGTTCTTAATGAAGGTAGTGGTATTAAGAAGAAATTATTTGCTCTAAATGGTACTGTGATCAGTTGCATTTTTAGTGGGTTTTTTCTGTGTATATAATCTATGTACAATAATATTGATATATAATGGTTCTTTATATACGAGAGGGATTATTCCAATAAACATAACCTCATTTCCACCAATAATCTCAATTTTCCCCCCAAAGATGCTAGATGCAGAATAGATGGTTTAGTTTTTATCTGCTCTTCTGAAGCCCTTGCCAATTTCTAATGGGTGTACGAATGAAACGTCAAAACGGAGAATGCAAACTGGTCTAGATAACCTACAAAGCAAAAATTAATTTTTCAGTTTTTTAATTAACTAAAGTCAAAACGCATATTTCCTCAAGCTTCAGAATTAGATTGATGCCACATCACAAGGTAAAGGAGAGTCTTTCATGGGAACTAATGACTTTTGACTTCTCTGGGATTAATGTTCCAAGCCACCAATCTATGCCACAGCCAGCTCCATTGAGAAAGTTCTTCTACCCTTTAGGTACTCTTATGATTTCTACCAAGACAGAAGTCTAGGAAATGAACCACTCTTTTCCCAGTATATCTGGACTAGGAATTTTTTGGCAGCACCAACAGAATCTGTGCAAAGATCTTTGCTGGTCAAGCCCTCTACACTTAACTGAATCCTCAACTTAAATAAGTCTTACTAAATTTGCATCTGGAACCTAGAGCATCTGGTGGGCATAATTATAAAAGTATAGAGTTTAGATTTAAGCAGAACTAAGTAAAAATCATTACTCCTCTCTTTAATAGCTATTTAACCTTGAGAAAATTATTTAACTTCTTGGTCTTTTCTGATCTACCATAAAATGTTGTTATGAGATGTTATATCTGAAGTATCTTCTATAGTACCAGCCATTTTTCGTTTCCCTAACATTCCTTATTTCACCATGTTCCATATTTATATCTTCGTTGTTCATGAGCCCAAATACTATCCCCTGTAAACTCCTTTCTTTTACCTTAAACTGTCATTCATGTAATGCTCTGTGCGTAGTCTCATGATCTTTCACTGCTTTTGCTCCTCTTCATCCCTTCCGTTGTGCCTGGTGGAACTGATCCTATGAGAAAAAATTACCTTAGGTCCTCAGGCTTTTCTCGGAATTACTCCGGTACTGACTTCTGTTTGGAGCTACACCAAGAATTTGACTACCCCTGAATACACTCTAGAGTGGAAACTCTTTGTTTTCTTCATTATATATCTATATGTCTGGGACATTGGTTAGTTATTCAGTATTGTTCAGGTTGTTTTTTGTTGCTTATAATTCATCATTCCTCTATTCTCTGCTAAAAATAATCTCCTATGGCACAACTATCTTTCAACAATATGACTATCTTGCTTTCTTGTGGTCTTCTACCAGTCTCCAAGTTACTTTTCCATTTTAATTAAAGGATTATGCCAGGATGGGAGTCCTCTTCCCTGATTTCATAGTATTCTGTGCTAGATGCCATCACTAGACTCAATGAAATGTTCTGTCTGATAACATAGTCACATAGTTTTTTTTGGTTTTTTTTTTGTGGTACGCGGGCCTCTCACTGTTGTGGCCTCTCCCGTTGTGGAGCACAGGCTCCGGACGCGCAGGCTCAGCGGCCATGGCTCACGGGCCCAGCCGCTCCGCGGCATGTGGGATCTTCCCAGACCAGGGCACGAACCCGTGTCCCCTGCATCGGCAGGCGGACTCTCAACCACTGTGCCACCAGGGAAGCCCTCACATCCTCACATTCTTGACATCCTTCTATATCTTGATGACTCTATCCCTGAAATCTTATCTGGTATTGTACAAAATCTGGAGATATTGTATAAGAAGTGAATTATTTGCTACATGTATTCCATCTCAGTGTACTCAGGTGAAAGTCTTAACAGTTGCCCTGCACAACATTACCAGGAATCACTGATCACTACTTTTGTCCTTATTGACAGACAGTCAGTCAGTGAGTGAATCAGCTCTAGAGTATGCTTTGTAGGGCTACTATGTCACCAATTCTCTTAGGTTGGGTCCCCTAGAAGCAGAGCTCAAGAAAAACATTCTTGTGCAGTGATTTAGTAAGAGGATACTCTTCAAAAGAAAGTAAGGAAAGCAGGAATGGACAGAAGAAGAAGCTAGACAAAGATGTGGTTTCAGAAGTCTAGCTTCATTTTGACCCCATGGGGAACTCTGGAGAATGAATGGTACCACAAAATTATCCTCTTATGGGACAACCCCTCTGTGGGACCAAGCTGTGATGACTTGGCTTTTGTAGCCCTGTATTTGTTACTCAACTGTTGTGGGCCACCCCTAGTTAGTTGACTCATATCACAGATATACCGCGTAAAGAGACTGTCATTAACAAAGGGTAAGATTGGCAATCACTAATTTTAATTAGGTTCCTAGTATTCCAATGTAGGATTATACCTATATTTTGTTTCGCAAGAGCCCTAATTATTAGACATTTTGATTGTTTTCATTTTTTCTGTTGTAAACCAGATGAAGATTAACATATTCTCTAAATAATTGAGCATGTGCAGTTTTTTAAAAAGCATAACAAGATAATTGGAAAAATATGAAAAAAACCTAGACTCATCAGCTTTTTATTGTATAATACCGGTATAATTTAAGGATGAAATTTAAGTTAAGTTTTGGTTTAAAAGATGAAAATATGTTAAAGTTGTTACATAGATATAGAGATGAGAAATGGAAATTAAAATGGAACCAAAAACTGCAAGGAAAATTTTGATAAGTAAGAAAGAGTAGAGAATAAATATAGTTCTTATTTTTAGGTACCTGCATACATTTGCCAATCTCTTAACAAATGTATTGACATATAAGACTTGGCTGAAAAGCAGGTTGAGACATCCTCTTATTGATTTAAGCAGGTGAAATCGGACCTATATGCCATAATTAGACCATAATAAGTAATTTAAGAATATGTATACACCCATAAATGAGAAAGAGGCAGCATCAAAAAATGGTCCAAAAATACATAAGTGAAGGGGAATGCATTGAAGAAGAAGGAGAAGAAGGAGAAGAAAAAAAGTTGTATGTAAAGCTAACACTAAGGATTTAGGTAAAGGAAGAATTAAAGAAAAAATGATTGCTTTCTTCCAAGATTATTGTGGACATATCACAAGATATTCATTATTCATGCAGGGAAAATGCAATATTTAGAAAAGAGAATAAATTAGTATAAGATGGAAATAGATAATTAACATGCCTGAGATAGTTAATTCTTGAAAAAAATACATCTTAGCTATAAGGATACTTAGATAACTGTATAAACAAAAAACATAAATATTTTCATAAAATTCATAAAAGCAGTTGCCCCTAAGAGAGAGAAAGCGGTGTGCAATTGGAAAGATGTATATAGATAGCTGCTAAGGTTACTGGGGATGGCATTTTTTAATCTGGGTGGTGGGTACACACATGTTGTTTTTAATATTATGTTTTCAAAACACACTTAGAGGAGTCTGACATATTTCCTCATAAAAATAAAATTAAAAATATGTTTTAATACAGCAAAAAGAATTTTAAATAATCAATAAATTAAAAAGAAATTACAGAACTTCCCTGGTGGCACAGTGGTTAAGAATCCGCCTGCCAATGCCAGGGACATGGGTTCAACCCCTGGTCTGGGAAGATCCCACATGCTGCGGAGCAACTAAGCCCATGCACCACAACTACTGAGCCTGTGCCCTAGAGTCCGCATGCCACAACTACTGAAGCCTGCGCACTCTAGGGCCTGCGTGCCATAACTACTGAGCCTGCATGCTGCAACTACTGAAGCCCACACGCCTAGAGCCCATGCTCCTCAACAAGAGAAGCCACTGCAATCAGAAGCCTGCACACTGCAACCGAGTAGCCCCTACTCGCAGCAACGAAGACCCAACGCAGCCAAAAAAATTTTTTTAATTAAAAAAAAAAGAAATTACACTTATAAATGTAAGGAGGAACAATAGTTTTGTTCAATTCACATGAACCATATTGATCTTGGTTCAACTTATCAATTCCAAAATACTTAAAATAGAAGCATTCTATTAATCTTTATTCATAGAATATAACAACATTATCATGGTAAATTGGTATCTAAAATTTAAACAACTCATTACATAACAACAGAATTTGGAATAAGATATCTTTGTAAGTTTACATCATGGATGTGAGAACAGCAGAGTGAGGCTTCCATGCAATTAGACTGCATCTATGAAAAACATAGCAATTGCAGGAGGATAGAATATTGTCAGTAAAAGCATTGCTATTCTGCTGAGAAACAATCATAATAGTAATTTAGTGCTAATATTAAAAAAAGAAAACCAGTGACCCTGAGCATGATTCTGTTTTTAGTCCACCATCAGCCACTCCTAAAATAATGAAACAAATATTAAGTGGCAAAAAAGTGGTATGTTCTTAAGAATGCAGCAAGACTATAAACATTGAACAGCCTTAGAATCTAAAAAAATAAAGCATAGAAGAACTTTATTAATGATTTATAAAAGAGGATACACATCCTGTTAATTAAATTTACAGATGATGCTAAATTGGATAGTGTTGAAAAAACCAGTGAGGGCAGATAAAAGGGACCTAAAGTGGTTAGAAATATGGGCAGGAAATGAAATGTGATTCAACCTGGAAAAATGTAGCTAATACATCTGGGGAAAAATAATCAGAAACACAGCCATTCAATTGGCAGGATATACAGTACTTGGAAAGCAGTAATACCAAGAGACTTTGAGATGATAGTGGGTAGCAAATTATATATGATCTAGTAATGTAATATGACAGTAGAATCAGTCAATGAGATTTTAGTCTGTATATGCAAAAGCTTCACATTGTATGGCTGGAAGATAAAAGTTATTTAAATGGTACTGCTGAGATCACAATGAGAATACCAGTTTAGGGCATAAATACCCCAAATAAATAAATTGAGTAGTGTTCAAACTGGAAAATAAATATACAATGGGCTTCAGACTTTAACTTGTCAGAGAAGATTAAAATAACAAAACATACAAGATTTGTCTATCTCTGACTGAGTCCAATTTTGATAACATTTCACAAATATTTGATATATATTTATATCTTTCAAATATAAACATCATGGAAGCCAAGTCATTTTGAAAGGTAGAATAAGGGGTTTATAGTCAAGTAATGGGATGAAATTAAGTAACGGAAATTTAAGACTGAATCGGGGATATGTTTCCTGACAGTGAAATCTATTAGTCTCCGGAATGGATCCCCTAGAGAGGTGAGGGGAAGTTCCATTGCTCTAGCCATTGGACTAGATCAAGGCTTGGCCAACACATTATTAAAAAAAAAAAAAAAAGTAAAAACTAATTCAATCAGTTTGCATTGGCAGGACTGCTCACAATAACAATGTTGGGTCTCATCCAATTGTCTTAGATGGCCTCAGACTTCTCTGACATGTTATGTCCTATCATTAAGGAACTGCATGTTACTTTTTTAATGAATGATTTCTAAAAGACCAAATTCATATTTTCCAGCTCATGGACTTCAATTTCCTGGATAATTATTTTTTTCTTCCAAGTCATAAGAGTGCTAGAAAACACCCCTCCTTTTCCCTATTGATGAGCTTTGGCCTTAAATATTCCAAGCCTTTTGGAACAAATCAGGTGAGGTAGCTGAACTCTGAAGTCTCACTTATACCAGTGCATTGAAAACATATTTTTACTGCAGTTTTGCAACCACAACTATGCAGTATATAAAAATTCATTCACTTCCTTTTCTCGGTTAATCCACAGAGAGATTTTTACCAGATGGTGTCCTGGAGGTACTATTTACTTTTAGCAAGCAATATAACTGAGTTTGAAAAATATAAAGTATGCACTTCATCCCAACATTAAAACATTCTGTCAGTTTTACTTTTAAGTTATGTAGCCTAAAGTTTGTCTATAATTTTGTTCTGTGTCCCCACTGAGTGAAATGAATGTGGAAGAATTCTTTTAAATGATAATCAATTTTAAACCAAACTGTGATTCTTCTAAGTAAAAACAAAAACAAATTAAAATTATGTATCAGACTTTGAGGTAAACTTCATATATATGCATATATTTATGTTTTAAGGTATGTGTATACACTATATATTTTACATTATTAGTTCTTGTTATCATCTCTGTAGAAAGAAGTAAAGAAAACAGAGACTTCTGTCCTTGATGTGCTTAACAGAATAGCTGGAGAGAAATATGTGAGAAGCAAATATAGGTGTTATAGATAAATATTAGTAATTTCGTAAAAGCATTTACATGGAATTGTGCAAATTATGTAGAAGGTGACAAATAGATTTGATTCAGTGGGGTGGAGAATCTGTTGAGGTTTAATAAGAAATGAGCTGGTGAAATGGGACTACAGAGTTGGAATAGACATAGTGTATTAGGGTTCTCCAGAGAAACAGAACTAATAGAGAGAGAGAGAGAGAGAGAGAGAGAGAGAGAGAGAGAGAGAGAGAGAGAGAGGAAGGGATGCAGGGGGAGAGAGAAAGAAAGGAGGGAGGGAGGGAGAGGGAGAGAAAGGGAGGGAGGGAGGGAGGAAGGAAGGAAGGAAGGAAGGAAGACAAAGGGAAGGGGGAAGGGAAGGCAAGGGAAGGGAAGGAGGTCTAGATCACCTATCTATCTATCTATCTATCTATCTATCTATCTATCTATCTATCATGATTATGGAGGCTGGCGAGTCCAAAATCTGCAGAGTTGATGTTTTAGTTCAAAGGCCATCAGACAGGAAGATCAGATATTACAGTTTGGTCATAAGCCACAAGTATAAATAGAGACTACTAATTTGAGTTTAAAGATATATATCAGTCTGACGATTTAATAGTTGTTAAATGGAAATGGGGAAGTTGAGATTATTTTGCTTTATTTGGTTTCCAAAAAAGATTTCTTTTGTCTACCTCTGAAAAAACAATTTTGAAAACCACAATTTTATTCCACTTTACTCTTAAATATATTAAAAATATTTTTGAGGGAATTAAATGATCAGTTCTGATTTTGGTATAATTAAAACATATGTAGTATAATATGTCATGTAGAGGTGAGTTACAAATGTTACATAAGTTCAGGTGAGTTGAAAACTGCCTGTTTTTTCTTCTTGACTGAGTAAATAGTATTGCTCTAGGAAAGCAGCTCTTCTAACATCACAGAATTAGGATACTTATTTTTTAGTTTTGGGGTGTTTACATATTTTTTGTTATAAACAAAATTCAAAAGTCCCTAATCCAACAAGGTGAGAAAAAATAGCCCCACATAAGTTAGAGATAAATCTTGACTTTAGAACAATTCACACTTCTAAACAACATGCCTTAAATTTAATCATAGAAGCAGAATTCACTTACATAAATAGAATTCATATGTTTGTATATTAATAACATAAGACAGTTCTGAGCAATTGTTGTATGGTAGCTTGCTGGGTAGCAGACAGTTCAACTTGCAGAGTTTTTACTTAGCTGTATTTACTCTTTGTGTTGCCTTTTGCTGGAACTTCCAGCTTCTTCCATGAACCTGAAAGAGGTTCCTTAGATGCCAATATTAAGAAAGGGCAGGAGTCTGAGTGGGAGGAGTCTGAATCTCCACTCTGTTTCAACCAGGGCAACTCCAGATTATTTTTGCTTTATTGGGTTTTAGCACTGACATATATACACTACCAAATGTAAAATGGATGGCTAGTGGGAAGCTGCTGCATAGCACAGGGAGATCAACTCGATGTTTTGTGATGACCTAGAGGGATGGGATAGGGAGGGTGGGGATATGGGGATATATGTATACATATAACTGATTCACTTTGCTGTACAGCAGAAACTAACACAACATTGTAAAGCAATTATACTCCAATAAAGATGTGGGGAAAAAAATCTCTTTTGTCCACTCCTAAAAAAAAAGTTTTGAAAACCACAATTTTATTTCATTTCACTTTACTCTTAAATAATATAAAGCTCTGTTGATTTAAATAGTGTGGTAAGAATCTATGAGTAGACAAGTAAATTAGTTGATTGCATAGAAAGTACAGAAATAGACTCAAATACATGTGGAAATTTAGCATATAATAAAGGTAATGTTTTGACTTAGTGTGAGAAGAGTAGATTATTCAATAATAAATGATGATGTGACAACTGGTTAGCCATTTGTATACATATAAAATGTTGTCTTTTTGCCTCATACTTTACAATAAAAATTTCAGATTTAATATTGAAAAATAAAAACATAAAAGTATTAGCAGAAACCCTGGAAGAATTATTTTTTTTAATCACAGAGGTTTGAAGTTCTTTCTAAGTAGGGCACAAACCTCAAAAGTCATAATGGAAAATTAATTTGACTAAACAAAAATAAAAGAAAAAAATTCCACATTAAAAAAAAACACCAGAAGCAGAGTAAAAGGGCCAACCAAAAACTGGGGAATTGAATTTACAATTCTATGTTGCTGATAAAAGATAACCTTTATATATAAGGAGCTGTTACAAATCAATAATAGAAATACCAACAGTCTGATAAGAGTGTATACAGACAGGTGATGAAAAAAGGAAATATAGGGACTCCTAAAATTCTGAACAGATGAGAACTTTGAATTAAAACTACAAGAGGAGTCTTGCATCATTGTCTATAAACACCAATAAGAGTGCAAACAAGATAAATGTCTACCAGGAGAGGACTATTTAAAGAAACTCTGATATAATTCTATGCATAATTCCTCATAAGTAGGGAAGTGTTGTCATTATAACAGAAGTCATGGTGATTCTAATGTGATTTTCATTAGCATGTTAATGCTTTGCGCCAAGTAGCAGTGGTTTCAAGTGCTTTTTTATAAACTGTATCTAGCCCATTATTAATGACTGTGGCTTGAACATCATTGCCTGGTAGCCCCCAACCAGCCCTGACTGTTGAAGAGCCTACAGGCTGGAAGCTGGGAAGAGGAATGTCTTAGTTTGGGTTGCTCAGAAAAGACCCTGAGACAAGAATTAGAATAAAAGGATTTGAAGACTTTATTTCGGAGGTGATCCCTAGGGACACTGGTAGAGAAGTAGGGAAATAAGTAGTCAATAAAGGATGCAGTATCATGTTAGAGGAGTCCTGTCTGTAAATTCTGGGTAACAGTGGAATATAGTGCTTAAGAGTTATTCTCAAATACAGATGTAGATTCACACTGAATCCCATCAGTCATCGGTAGAGAGCTTTAACTGTTTGTTTTGTTTTTGTTTTAATTCTCCTGCCCTTCCAACCAGCTGTGTACAAGCTGTGTATATGAGGGCCCAGGGGAAAGCCTTCCTACTCTGTTAAGCCCTCTGCCAAGAGCAAGAAGAGTGGATGTTTGTGGGGAGGAAGGGGCAGGATGGTAGGATGGGAGGATAATATCCACCTCCGTAGGCTGTAAGATGGGATGAAATCTGCCACGATAAGCTGCAAAACTGATTGCCAATGCCAAAAGGACTAGGAGAGAGGAAGCTGGCTTCGTCTTCAAGTCTGCAAACTCCCGTTCTTCAGGGTAATTCCCCACCAATATTTTTCTCAGCACCCTGATTTTGCAGAAACTCGGTTGTTTCAGAACTGTCGTAGCAGAAATACCTGTATTTATTACAGTCATTCAGCTCAGATGGAAGATGCAACTTCCTAGTTCAGGCAGAAATGCTTGTACTATGCAGCTATTAAAGCTTTTACATAGGTCAGCCATATATGAACTATTGGAAACATCTCTAAGATAAATTAAGCAAACACACACACACACCCTGTGGAGTAAAACAGTTTGAAGAATGTATGTTTAAGAAACAGCTGCTCTCCAAAGGTTCATGCTACCCTTCCATAGAGTAAAGTTGACTAAGTGTCAAGCCAGGGACTAAATTTCCCAGCCTCTCTACATCTAAAAGGACCACATGATTTATATCCAGTAGAATATGTTCAGAGTGATCTGGTGTCTTCTAGGCAAGATGGTTGAGAAGCAGTTATATCTTCTCTTCTCTTTCATTTTCCCCTATTTGTTGTTGAAGTGAAGACTCTAAAGCCCTGAGCTGTGGCAGAACTTGGGCTCCTGAAGCACACATGGAAGACTGCCCACTGAACATAGGACTGTCTGTGTGAACTAACCTTTTGTGTTAAACCACTGAGATTTCAGGGCTTAGTTATTGTGGCAGCTAGCATTACCTTAGCCTAACAATATGCTGCCATTTGAATGTATCTATAAAACCAAATATATAAATATATGCTTCCTTATGTATAGAGTGTGACTGAAGAAATACATAAGAAACTGAGAATGGTGGTTCACTGTGATGGTGGTGATTTCAGTTTCAGCATATGAGAGAGACTTACTTTTCAGGTTCTGCCTTTTATACCATATTGTTTATATATAATATCTAGCCAAAAAATAGAGAAAAGATAAGTATTTGAACTTAAAAAGAAAGGAAACCGTGAGGGGAATATTAAAGATACTGGAGAAATAATGAATAATTGAGGAAGTAAGTTCAAATGCAGTAGGAGGAAACTGAGTCAAAGGCATAAGTGGAAACATAAATCAGGAAAGATTCCTCATCCTCTGACATGTGAGGTAGCAGAAATAAGTTATATTGCCCAGAACAAGACAAATGCAAGTGAAAACTGTACTGAGACACAATTTCTCATCTATCAGATGGACAAAACCCCCAAAGTTTGCAAAATCCCATACCCCTTCACAAGGTTATTTTAAAGTCAGTCTCAGGCATATTATTGAATCTATAAATATCCACAGGTATTTCACTATGTATCTCTAACACATAAGAACTATTTGTAAACAATCATCACACCACAAATGTTACAATTTCTTATATACAAAGAAATTTAAAGAATATCTAATTAGAGTACATTTTTATGAACATTACCTTATGTTTCAGTTGCCCTGTTTGCCTCTCTCCTTATAAAGTGTGAGTTTATTATGGGGCTTTGTAGTACACTTTATTGATAAATTTTCATTTGTAAATAATTTTATTCCATTTATTTATTTATTTTTGGCTGCATTGAGTCTTCGTTGCTGTGTGCGGGCTTTCTCTAGTTGCAGAGAGCAGGGGCTACTCTTCGTTGCAGTGCACGGGCATCTCATTGCAGTGGCTTCTCTCGTTGTGGAGCATGGGCTCTAGGCACAGGGACTTCAGTAGTTGTGGCATGCAGGCTCAGTAGTTGTGGCTTGTGGGCTCTAGAGCGCAGGCTCAGTAGTTGTGATGCACAGGCTTAGTTGCTCCGCGGCATGTGGGATCTTCCCGGGCCAGGGCTCGAATCCGTGTCCCCTGCATTGGCAGGGAGATTCTTAACCACTGAACCACCAGGGAAGCCCTGTAAATAATTTTACCATATACTATTCACCCAGGTACCCAAATTGTTAGCAAAGTACCATATTTGCTTTCTATCATCTCCTCTCCACCCTTTCTCTGAATATATATATGAATTATGTGCATGTATTTTTTTTCTGAACCATTTGAGAATAAGTTGCAGACATAATGCTTCTTTACTCCAAAATACCTCAGTATGTATTTCCTAAGAATATTCTGGTACATAATCACAGGAGGAATTAACATGATACAATACTATTATTTAATCTATAAACTTGATACATAATATACCTATTTAACTTTGTGATAGCCTTCATAGAAAATAAAATAAATTTTTTCAGATCAAGATCCAATCCAGGATCACACATTGCATTTATTGTCATATGTCTTAGTCTCCTTTAATCTGGAATGATTTCTCTGTCAGTCTGTTTTTCATGAGTTTAACTTTTTTTTTTTTTTTCTTTTTGCGGTATGTGGGCCTCTCACTCTTGTGGCCTCTCCCGTTGCGGAGCACAGGCTCCGGACGCGCAGGCCCAGCGTCCACGGCTCACGGGCCCAGCCGCTCCGCGGCATATGGGATCCTCCCAGACCGGGGCACGAACCCGTATCCCCTGCATCGGCAGGCGGACTCTCAACCACTGCGCCACCAGGGAGGCCCAAGTTTAACATTTTTTAAGGAGTACAGGGTAGATATTTTTAAGGATATACTTCAGTTTGGGTTTGTCTGATATTTCCTCATGATTAGATCCAGGTTATGAAGTTTTGGCAAAGATATCACATAAGCAATGTGGCTTTCTCAATGTATCATATTTGGAGACATTTGATGTCTTTTTGTCCCATTATTATTGATGTTAACTTTGATCATTTTGTTTAGGTGATAGTTGGCAGGTTTCTCCATTGTAAAGTTAATTTTTTCTCCCTTGTAATTATTAAGAATTTTGTGGGGGGTGATTTGAGACCATAGAGGCATCCTATTCCTCATAAAACTTTCACCCACTAGTTATAACATATATTGATGATATTTGCCTGAATCTATTATTACTTTGCTATTTGTCAAATAGTGATATTCTGCTTTGTAAATAAGTTGATTTATATTATTTTTTAAGATTCCACATATAAGTGATATGATATTTGTCTTTTTCTATCTGACTTACTTCATTTAATATTATAATCTCTAGGTCCATCCATGTTACTGCAGATGGCATTATTTCATTCTTTTTTATGACTGAGTAATACATATATATATATATATATGCCACATCTTCTTTATCCATGCATCTGTTGATGGACATTTAGGTTGCTTCCATGTCTTGGCTATTGTAAATTGTGCTGCTATAAGCATTGGGTGCATTTTCAAATTAGTTTTCATCTTTTCCAGACATATGCCCAGGAGTGTAATTGCTGGATCATATGGCAACTCGATTTTTAGTTATTTAAGGAACCTCCATACTGTTTTCCATAGTGGCTGCACCAATTAACATTCCCACCAACTGTGTAGGAGGGTTCTGTTTTCTCCACATCCTCTCCAGCATTTGTTATTTGTAGACTTTTTGATGATGGCCATTCTGACCAGTGTGAGGTGATAACTCATGGTAGTTTTGCTTTGCATTTCTCTAATGATTAGCAATGTTGAGCATCTTTTCATGTGCCTATCGGCCATTGGTATGCCTTTGGAGAAACAGAAATAGACTCACAGACACAGAAAGCAAACCTATGGCTACCAAAGGGGAAGGGGAGGAGAGGGTTGAATTAGGAATTAGGGGTTAACAGATACACACTACTATATATAAAAAAGATAAACAACAAGGACTACTGTATAGCACAGGGAACTATATTCAATATCTTGTAATAACCTACAATGGAAATGAATCTGAAAAAGAATAGATACATATCTATGTATAACTGAATCACTTTGCTGTACACCTGAAACATTGTAAATCAACTATACTTCAATTCAAAAAAAGAACTGTCTAAAACATAAGACCATATGGTCAAAAAAATAGTGATATTCTAACTCTATTATTCCTTCTACATTTATTAGTTGATGTTCTACCCTAACGAAAAACTTTTCCTTCCCTCCCATTTAAAAATAAATTTATATCAGTATGGTTCGTGGATTTTACATTATTTCAATGCTTATACTGTCCCAAATTTAGCCTGTGGAAACGTTTTCCACCTGGCTCTTGTGTCTCTTTGAATGTCTCCAGAATTTTTTTTATCATTTTCTTTCTTTCTGGTCTAACAAGATGTTCCAGGTTTATCTTATACATTCCTTCTCTCAATCCTTCAATAAGCCATTTCTCCAAGGAGTCCTAGTTTCTTTTAATGGTTGAAATCAAGATCTACATACTAGGTATGCTTATTATTACCAGATTTTCAATTCTTCTAGGCTCAGTATTGACTTTTGAATCATGTAAGTATATTGCCTTTTAAAAATTATAATTTGAAAGTTTAAACCTGAATACACCTGATATCACAAATAGATTGTAAAGCCAGTGAACACAACATCAGGAAAAAAATTTAATATACTGTTTGAAGATGCAGGCTTTAGAGTTGGTTAGCTCTGGGTTCAAATTTATCAGCACCGCTTAATAGTTTTGTAATTTCATTTTATTTACCAGCTAGTTGGGGATGAATATATATCTAAATGGGTTGTTGTGAGGATTTAATGAGATGTAAAACTAATGACACATAACACACATTTAAACATAGCTGTTGCTTTATGAATAACTATATTTATACTTAGCACAGTTTTGAACATTATATTCAGGAAGTATTTGTTGAGTTGAATTGTAATGCTTTTCTCCCTTAACTCTGAGATACATTTCTAGATTCACTAGTACTGGAATGTTCCTGAGCATTCCCTCAAACCATGAAAAAATATGGAGTCAACTAATTTACAGACATGGGACAAAAGACAAATTGGAGTTGATTTCAGCTCTAGGATGTTCTGAGTTGAAAGAAACTTGAGGTAACAATGTCTAGATCAGACTTGTTAGATATAGACAAAGGTAATTTATTAAAACCATTTAGTCTAGGTTAAGCCTATATGTGCCTCATTACTAAATTTCCTCAGGTGTACTATTATAGTATTTTATACTTTGCCACTTTAAGAGTAGAGGATGAAAGCAAGAAGCAGGAAGAATAGCATTGAATTTAATATAATAATAGAACTCATGCAGTTTATCATAGAGGAATAGAAAGGAGAATGTTATTGTAAATTACATTTTCAGCTGGTTCATACTTGACATACAAGGTAGGATTGTTCAAATAGATTCTCATCAAGTTCAGGAAGATGGCAAGTTGACTGCTTTTGCAGCCACAACTATTACATTTTTTTATTCTCCAATAGTTATGAACCATTTCATATTCAAAATACAGAAGTGGCCACTGATAGAAATACTATTATTGTCACTAGTATTCACTTCTGCCCTGCCAAATCAGCAGTATTTTAAACGTTTTGGATGGGGAAAAAAGGGCAAGCCACTGCAGCTATGGTGGTGGTTAGTCACATATACTATAGCAAAGAACAGGCCTGGAGAAGGACCTTTTCCTTCAGCATAACTCTCCGTAGTTCATAACCTTTTTTCATGATTATGTTAACCAGCAAAAAAAAAAAAAAATTCTAATTTATAAAATGGTTACCAACGTGAATCAGGTGTTTCTCCTATTTCTCTTTACATGGTTTACCTTGAAGGAATAGATGTTCTTGGGGTGGGTGGGTAGAGTGTGTGCATGTGCATGTGGTGCACATGTGTGTATGCATTTTAGAAATAATGAATACAGAAAACAGATAAAAATTGTGATGGGTAGCTAAAAGTGTTCTTTCTATAGACAAGTAGGCAAAACTATGAAGGGGAAAATAAGGAATTAAGGTAGCTATCATATGAACATTATGTAATAACTATGTAATAGGATTTCATATATATATTCTGACAGATTTTTTAAAACTACGAAATAAGCTAAGATTTTCTTATATTTGGACTTGTTTTCTGAGCAGAATAGTAAGGATTAATGGGTAATTGTCTATATGGTACTTTTAGGTACACAGTTAAAAGATATTATGAAATAATTACTGCTCTTGTAAAAAAGCATTGCCACAAACTTGTGGCAACATTTGCAGCTCTTCTCAGAAGTCAGTGCTGAGTGGTATAGGTTTGTTACTGCTCCATACTTTTCAGTAATTACTAATGAATACTTCAACTTGAACATATAAAACTGTAATCTAGATTGCATTGTCTCAGGGCAAAAAATTTGTTAGTGGAATGTTCAGGTTTTCAATTTTTATCTGGATAATATCATCTACTCTAATAGTTTTAACTATACATGCATTGCAACTTAAACCACACCTCACTACCACCATTTCTACTATAGCAATTCAGAAACAACATTTAGTACCACAAATAGACTACACTCTTTTAATTCTTCATACTCTTTGCTCTGCCAGGAACATCTGATTCTCAGAGGCCTCACTGTTCCACTTCAGGTCTTACTTAACTAACTTTTTTTTTTTTTTTAAGAATGTATTGGGGGTAGGAGTTTATTAATTAATTAATTAATTTTTGCTGTATTGGGTCTTTGTTTCTGTGCAAGGGCTTTCTCTAGTTGTGGCAAGCGGGGGCCACTCTTCATCGCGGTGCACGGGCCTCTCACTATCGCGGCCTCTCTTGTTGCGGAGCACAGGCTCCACATGCGCAGGCTCAGTAGTTGTGGCTCACGGGCCTAGTTGCTCCGCAGCATGTGAGATCCTCCCAGACCAGGGCTCGAACCCGTGTCCCCTGCATTAGCAGGCAGATTCTCAACCACTGCGCCACTGCGCCACCAGCGAAGCCCCTTACTTAACTAACTTTTACTCATACTTCAAAATAGCTTGCAAACCATCTCTTCTAGAAAGTTTTCCCTGACTACCTGCTACCGCTCATGGACTTTGTCCCCATCACCACCATGGATGGGGAGGTGCCCCAACTTTTTATTCTTATAACACCTTCACTTCTGTGTTTCATTCCTCAAAGCATATTGAATAATAAATTTTTGTATAATTGGAGACTACATTGCATTATTTCATTTAATTTTTACTTTTCTAGCTTTATTGAGCTGCATATAATTGACAAATGACACGTTATTTTAAATGGAAAAAAAGTACAACCTATATAACAATCCACTAAGGGTATGTGTAAAACATAAAGCCTTTAAAAACTAACTACTTTTAGGGCTTCCCTGGTGGCTCAGTGGTTGAGAGTCCGCCTGCTGATGCAAGGGACACGGGTTCGTGCCCCGGTCCGGGAAGATCCCACATGCCGCGGAGCAGCTAGGCCCGTGAGCCATGGCCGCTGAGCCTGTGCGTCCGGAGCCTGTGCTCCACAACGGGAGAGGCTATAACAGTGAGAGGCCCGCGTACCGCAAAAAAAAAAAAAAAAAAGTGAAAATATATGGGAGATAGACATGGAAAGTAAGCCCAGTAAGATTCTGGGAATATATCAAAACTGACTTCCTAGTAACTGGTGGAATCAGCCATTATTTCTGGGTAGATTCTGGGCAGTTGCGTCTTATGTTGAGAGCTGTTATATTGCATTGGCTCCTGAGGTAACCTTGCTTCTGCCATTAGTAGGGTGCCGTAAGACTGGTGTTTTTCTGAACTATGAGTTGGGTGAGGGTTCAATATGAATCATAGGTCTCTTCTCTGTACTTGTAATGATTCTTTTACAGAAGCTGTTTGGCCCTATTTCTGTACTGGAACAGATTCTGAGCCTCTTAAAAATGTCTTCAGTAACATATCATGAAAGATGTAATACTTGGGAAGTGATTGTGTTTCAGTTTTTTGGCCAGTGAATTTAGTCTCAATAATTCTGGATTCTTTTTAAGTTTTACCAGTGAAAATCAGAATAGATTTTTCTCCTTAATTTTCAATAACTATAAAAATATAATAATGCCAGTTTCATAGATGTAAGGGGTATCATTTATCAAGTGCTTTGAAATTCTAAGATAAACCTTAACATATTTAATAAAATATTTTTTAAGGGAAAATAACCCAAAGAGTCATCAACTGATGAATGGAAAAGTTAACTGTGATATCTCCATACGATAAAACATTATTTGACCATAAAAAGGAATGAAGTAGTGATACATGCTATAACATGGATGAATCTTGGAAGCACTATACTTAGTGAAAGAGGCCAGTCACAAAAGGTCATATGTATGATTACATTTACATGTAATCATTGTATGATTACATTTACATGTAGCATTGTGGGTTTTTTTTTTTTTTTTTTTTTTTGCGGTACTCGGGCCTCTCACTGTTGTGGCCTCTCCCGTTGCGGAGCACAGGCTCCGGATGCGCAGGCTCAGCGGCCATGGCTCACGGGCCTAGCCACTCTGCGGCATGTGGGATCTTCCCGGACCGGGGCACGAACCCGTGTCCCCTGCATCGGCAGGCGGACTCTCAACCACTGCACCACCAGGGAAGCCCAAGCATTGTGTTTCTTAAAGGATTCAGCTCTTTTGGTTAGAGATGGCTAAGTGTTAATATTATACTTGTTTCATTTGTATCTTTGGTAAGTGGAATAATGACAAATAGAATTACTCCATTTGAGTAGCTATGAAAGGTCGAAAGTGAAGATTTTCTATTTATTTAGCTGTCATATGTATTGCTGATATAAAGGAAAACTAGAGGAATTTCTTTTAGTGCAGTGTGAAAGTCCATAAGGTTAGAAATAATTTTCATCCTGGCTTAAACCCATAGGTAATTTTTAAAAAAGATTTAATTACAGTTGTCATTTCTGTGATTTCTACTGAGAAAACAGTAGGCAGAATACCCCCACTGAATGTTCTCTCTGATTCTTGAATAATTATTATATTCTTGAAACAATGACCTTGTCAGGTGACACATATTGGTAAGGCCAGAGAGCACCTGATTTTCAAAGTGTTTGAATTCATGTATGGCAATTTCACCTTTTAATAAAATGTAACATTTTGACTAAATGAATCCTTTGACTTTTAGTAGTACTCTAATGGTAGCTCAAGTAAATAATATTTGCCCTTGATATGTTGACTGAAAAACAGAAAAATCTTTTTGAGGAGCTTTACTGTTTGAGGAAACTTTAAATTTATTGGATTATTGCCATTTTTTGTATATTAAAATATATTAACATACTGTAAAAAAGAGACTGACATAAGCAATACCCACATGCCTATTTTACAGGTTAATAAATTCTTACCATTTTGTCATGATTGCTGCAGAATTTTTAAATAATAATAATGATACCTTATAGGTACAATTCATGTCTTCCCAAATCTCATTACCTTCCTTCTCAGAAGTAGTTCCTACCTTGAAGTTAGTGGGTTTTATTCCTAAGAGTTTTTACATTATTATTATACAGTTATGTATCCAAAATTGTTACATGATATTATTAAGCATGTTTTTGAGTCATAAATGGTATCACACTATGTTTGTCATTCTGCAATTTTCTTTTTACCTCAACATCCTATTTTTGAGATTTATTTTCTTTGACACATTTTTATGGTATTCCATTTAAAGAATATGCCCCAATTTATTTATCCATTCATCTCTTCATAAACATTTGGGTAATTTGTCTTTTTCTCAGTGAACATTCTTGGGCCTGTCTCCTTGTGCTTACATGTAATATTTTTTGCCTGATTATATACCTAATTGTGGAATTGCTGGGTATATGTGTATATTTAACTTTATTAGATGTCGCTGAGTTGTTTTTCAAAGTGATTGTACCAATTTACATGTCAGCCCCATCCTCAGCCATTTTATAAACACTTTATTGAGATAAAATGAACATGCCATAAAGTTCACCTGTATAAAGTGTACAATCCAGTGAGTTTTAGTATATTTACAGAGTTCTACAGCCATCACCAAAAGCTAATTTTAGAATATTTTTATTTCCTCACTCCCAAAAGAGACCTTGTACCCATTGGCGGTCACTCTTCATTACTCCTACTTCCATTTGCTTATGACCTAGCCAACCACTAATCTACTTTCTATCTCTATAGATTTACCTATTCTAAACATTTGTATGTATGGTACCATATAGTATGTGATATTTTGTCACTGGCTTTTTTCAGTTACTATAATGTTTTTGAGGTTCATCAGTGTTTTAGCATGTATCAGTATTTCATTCATTTGTTTTTCTTTTGCTGAATAATATTACCACATTTCATTTATCAATCCATTCATCATTTGATGGAATTTGGGTTGTTTCCACTTTCTGGCTATTGTAAATAGTGGTGTTATGAACATTTATATACAGATTTTTGTGTGACTATGTATATATATATATTCATTTCCTGGAGTATATCCTGGAATTGTTGGGCTGGGTCATATGATAATTCTATGTTTAACATTTTGAGGAACTGTCAAAAGTGGCTGCACTATTGTACAATGATGCCAACAATATATGAGGGTTCCAATTTTTCCACATCCTTGCTAATACTTGTTATTGTCTGTCTTTTTATTGTGATTATCCTATGGGCATGAAATGACATCTTGTTGTGGTTTTTGGTTTGCATTTTCTAAATGACTGATGAGCATCTTTTCATATACTTGTTGACATTTCTGTTTCTTCTTTAGAGGAATTTCTAAGTTTTTAATTTTGATGAAGTCCAATTTATCAAACTTTATTTTATTGCTTGTGTTTTGGGTATCATATCTAAGAAACCATTGCTTAAGCCAAGGTCAAGAATATTTACTCTTATGTTTTCTTCTAAGAGTTTTATAGTTTTAGCTCTTATATTTAGGTCTTTGATCTATTTTGACTTAGTTTTGCATATGGTGTGAGGTACGGACCTGCTTTATTCTTTTCTGTGTGGATATCCCTTTGTCACTGCACAATTTGTTGAACGGGGATTTTTCTGCCATTGAATTATTTTGGCACCCTTGTTGAAAATCAGTTGACCATGAAAATAAGGCTTTATTTCTGCAATTGTAATAACTGTGTTTCATTGATCTATATATCTATACTTATGTAGTACCACATGGTCTTAATTACTGTAGCTTTCTGGTAAGTTTTGAAATCAGAAATTATGAGTTGTACAGCTTTATATTTCTTCCTCAAGGTTGTTCTGGTTATTCAGGGTCCCTTGCATTTCCATATGAATTTTAGGATCAGCTTGTCATTTTGTGCAAAAAGGCATCTGGAATTTTGCTAGGGATTGTGATGAATCTGTAGATCAGTTTGGGGAATATTACCATCTTAACAATATTGTTTTCCAATTCATGACCATTGGATGTCTTTCCATTTATTTAGGTCTTTAATTTTTTTTTTTTTTTTTTGTGGTACGCGGGCCTCTCACTGTTGTGGCCTCTCCTGTTGCGGAGCCCAGGCTCCGGACACGCAGGCTCAGTGGCCATGGCTCACAGGCCTAGCTGCTCCACGGCATGTGGGATCTTCCTGGACCGGGGCACGAACCCGTGTCCCCTGCATCGGTAGGCGGACTCTCAACCACTGCGCCACCCGGGAAGCCCTAGGTCTTTAATTTTTTTTCAACAATGCTTTATAGTTTTAGTGTACAAGTCTGCCCTTCTATTGTTACATTTATTCCTAAGTATTTTATTTTTGGTGATGCTATTGTACATGGAATTATTTACTTGATTTTATTTTCAAATTGTTCTCTATACATTAGTAGTGTATAGAGATACAACTGATTTTTATATATTGGTCTCATATCCTGCAACGTTGCTGAACTCACTTTATATTTCTAATAGTTTTATGTTATTGTTGATTCCTTATGGTTTTGTATACAAAATCCAGTCTAGAGTTTATCCATATTGAGTTTTTAATTTCAGTGACTGTTTTTTCACTTCTAAATTTTTTTTCCATGTCTACCTGTTCTTATTTTATTTCTGCCTCTTTCATTTCATAATTTCTTATTTTCTTTTGCTGGAAATTATTTCTTCATTTATGTCTTTAAACGTCCTAAACTTACTTCTCTTAAAGTCTTTTTCATACTGTTTCAATAAAACTTATTTTATGTGAAGTTAATTTGTTTTCTATGATTTTTTGCTTCTGTTGGATACATATGTGAAGATTAGATTTCTGTGAATTTTGGTTTGCAGGCCTATTTTGAATGAGAAGTTTTATGAGTGTTTTGTTCTTTCTATTTGACCCTACTTATTCCTCCCTATGATAATCTTTCAGTTATCTGCCTCTGGCTCCCCAAGGCTCCTGTCCAGATGTAGATCTTACAAGGACAGTTTGGTGTTCAGCCCAGAGTGATATTAGAAGTTCTACAGATTCAGTCACTGAACCATCTTTCATATGAGGGGGAGCCCCACGCCACCCCACAATGTCAAACCCTATAACTTTCTATTCCTTGTTTCTGTAAAACCTGTGTCGTCTCCTTTACCACACTGGAGCCTAATTCCTGGCTACCACTATTTCTCTCCAGAGTCCAGCAAGCCAGTAGCCTAAGCACTGCACACTGTTTTGCAGTTCACTTTTCATTCTGGTCCATGAAGGCATATATCTTGTTTATAAGCCTATTAATGTCTTTTGTTTTTAGTTATTTATATTTTATCTCCTTCTACTGTGTTTCCTATTTTGAGCAGAGGATGTATGTCAAGTTTTATATCAAATTGTGAAGTCACTATATCTTCATTACTGAAAGCCCCATAGTATTTATTCTTTAAGTTAATTTTAAATTGTCAGTAGGTTGAAACTAAATTATTTGTTCTTCTATATGGAATATTATTATTTTTTTGTTTGTTTTGTTTTGTTTGTTTTTCTTTTTTTTTTTTTTTTTTTTGGCAGTACGCGGGCCTCTCACTGCTGTGGCCTCTTCCGTTGCGGAGCCCAGGCTCCGGACGCGCAGGCTCAGCGACCATGGCTCACGGGCGCAGCCGCTCTGAGGCATGTGGGATCTTCCCAGACCGGGGCACAAACCCGTGTCCCCTGCATCGGCAGGTGGACTCTCAACCACTGCGCTACCAGGGAAGCCCTGGAATATTATTTTGTTATAATAAGTCATATAAAGTGAATATTATATTTACATTATCAGATAGGTCTCCCTCTCTTCCATGAAAGTCTTTTCGGTAATAAGTATCACTGCTCTATGACAGGCACTGTGCTGAGCATTTCACTTATTTAATCACAACAACCCTACAGAGTTGATATTCTTGTTATTATAGAAGAAGAAACGGAATGTTAGACTGTTCAAGAACTTGTCAGTTAGTAGTCAGTAGAACCAATATTCAAATCTAGGTTTGTCTGATTTGAAAGCCTGTGCTTTACATCACTTTTTTATGCTTTTATATTTTAATTGTTGAGAAGTTTGCATCCTCTTCTCCCTCTTGATAAATTAGTACAATTTGAATGATGTTTTGGTTCAACAAATGAAAAAACTTTCTCTGAGAAGGGAACAGACTGGATGTTTTCAGCACTTGGTCAGAGCTTTAGCTAGTGTTTACTGTAGTATAGGATTTCAGAATATGTTTGAGGGATATTCCCTGAACTGGTGGGATCTTTCCTGATAAATTGTCATTTTTGTCATTGTTAAAATTTTCAGAGGGTATCCTATGTTCATGGATAATAAAAATTAATATTGTTAAAATGTCAATACTACCAAAAGCCATCTATAGATTCAATGCAATCCCTATCAAGATTCCAATGACATTTTTTACTGAAGTAGAAAAAACACTTCTAAAATTTATTTGGAACCACAGAAGACCCCAAATAGCCAAAGAAATCCTGAGAGAGAAGAACAAAGCTGGAGACATCACACTTCCTGATTTCAAGCTATAATATAAAGCTATAGTAATCAAAACAATATGATACTGGCATTAAAAACAGACAAATAGACCAATGAAACAGAATTGGAAGCCCAGAAATAAACGCAAGCAGTCAACTAATATTTGACAAAGGAGCCAAGGATACTCAGTGGCAAAAAGACAGTCTCTTCAATAAATGGTGCTGGAATAATTAGATAGTCACATGTAAAAAATGTAACTGGAACCCTATTTTACACCACTCACAAAAATTAACTTGAGGTGTATTAAAGTATTAAATATAAGACCTGAAACTATGAAACTCCTAGAGTAAAACATAGGACTAAAGCTGCTTCACATGGACCTTGGAAATGGTTTTTTAGATACGATACCTAATGCATTAATAACAAAACAGAAAATAAACAAGTGGGACTATATTAAACTAAAAAGCTTCTGTGCAGGAAGGAAACCATCAACAAAATAAAGGCAGCCTATGGAATGGGAGAAAATAATTACAAATTGTATATCTGACAAGGGGTTAATATCCAAAATATGTGAAGAACTCATACAATTCTATAGAAAAAAAAAGAAAGAAAAAAACCACAAACAATTCAATTAAAAAATGGGCAGAGGAACTGAATTTTCCAAAGAAGACATACAGATAGCCAACAGGTACATGAAAATGTGCTCAACATCACTAGTCATCAGAGAAATGCAAGTCAAGACCACAATGAGATACTGTATTACCTCACATCTGTTAGATTGGCTGAATGGCTGTCATAAAAACAGAAGAAATAACAAGTGCTGGCGAGGATGTGTAGAAAAGGGAACGAACACTTGTGCACTGTTGGTGGAAATTTAAATTGATGCAACCACTATGGAAAACAGTATGGAGGTTCCTCAAAAAGTTAAAAATAAAACTACCATATGATCCAGGAATTCCACTTCTGGGTATTTATCCAAAGGAATTGAAATCACTATCTCAAAAAGATATTTGCACCCCATATTCACTGCAGCGTTATTTACAATAGCCAAGACAGGGAAGCAACCTAATTGTCCATCAATGGATGAATGGATACAGAAAATGTATACACACAGTGTATACACACACACACACACACACACACACAATGGAGTATTATTCAACCATAAAAAAAGAAAGAAATCCTGCCATTTGTGAGAATATGGATAAACCTGGAAGGCATAATGCTAAGTGAAACAGGTCAGACAGAGAAAGACAAATACTGTATGATCTCCCTTATATGTGAAATCTAAAAAAACAAAAAACAAATTTAAAAAACCAAAACCAAACTTATAGAAAAAGAGATCAGACATGTGGTTACCAGAGGTGTAGGGTGGGAGGATGGTAAATTGTAGGAAGGTGCTCAAAAGGTACAAATTTCCAGTTATAAGTTAAATAAGTACTAGGGATGTAATGTACAACATGATGACTATAGTTAACACTGCTAGATGTTATATAGGAGAGTTTTTAAGAGACTAAATCATAAGAGTTCTCATCACAAGGAGAAATTTTTTTCTTCTTTTTTTAATTGATTTACAATGTGTTAATTTCTGCTGTACAGCAAAGTGATTCAGTTATACATATATATACATTCTTTTTTAATATTCTTTTCCATTATAGTTTATCACAGAATAATGAATATAGTTCCCTGTGCTATACAGTAGGACCTTGTTGTTTGTTCATTTTATATACAATAGTTTGCATTTGCTAACCCCAAACTCCCACTCCATTTCTCTCCCACACCCTCCCTCCCCCTTGGCAACCACAAGTCTGTTCTCCCTGTCTGTGAGTCTGTTTCTGTTTCATTAAAGGTTGTGTCATATTTTAGATTCCACATATAAGAGATATCATATGGTATTTGTCTTTGTCCGACTTACTTCACTTAGTATGATAATCTCTAGTTCCATTCATGTTGCCGCAAATGGCATTATTTCATTCTTTTTATGGCTGAGTAGTATTCCATTGTATATATGTGCCACATCTTCCTTATCCATTCATCTGTCGATGAACATTTAGGTTGTTTCCATGCCTTGGCTATTTTCTTTCTTTTCTTTATATTGTATCTATGTGAGATGGTGGATGTTAGCTGAGCCTATTGCAGTAATCATTCCACAATATATGTAAATCAAGTCATCATGCTGTGTGTCTTAAACTGATACAGTGATGTATGTTGATTATTTCTCAATGAAACTGGAAATTTTTTTAATATAAATCAAATCAAAAATAACAAAAAATTTTCAGAGATGATGTTGAGAGAATTTTTTTTCTGGATGTCCATTTTCATTACTTTTATATTGTAAGGTTCCTTACTTGTGCTTGTGTGTCTTTGGGAACTTTATTTTTTGGGAATAGGGTTAATTTTTTATAATTTTACTTTCTAAGGGAAGTACTAAAGGATAAGAGACAAACCTAATTACAGAAGGACAAAAGAAAGTCAGAGAGTTGGCATTAATGAATTCAGTGATATCTTCGGAAGTTTTTAGCAAGATTCCTATAGTAGGAATCTGTAGATGAAGAATTAAACTTAAACCTTGTATCTGCCAGCACTTATTAACTAAAGAAATATGTAGGTATTTCCAGTAATTAAAAAAGAAGCTTCCAAAGTTTTCACCCTATACTGGATAACTGAACTTAAGGGTAAAGAATAATAATGACTGGGCAAAAGTAGTATTTTAAAGGGTTTTAATTTGTAATAAATCAAGAATTAAGATAGGTGTCAGAATCAAGTGACTAAGAAGGAAATACTTATGCCAGTGTTCTACTAGGCTGATTTTGAGAGTTTTAGTGCTAGTTTGGAGTGGAGCATTGGAGGGACATGAATTCAGTTAGGTTTTTAGTGATGAAATAAGTAAGAAGGAATAGAATAATTCTTAATGGATTGAAACTATCTGCTGAAATGAATCTCCTCCATGCCTTTCCTCTAATTGTAGGAGATGGTTTATTGGAAATCTCAATTTTGAACTACTCAGGTTCTGTATCCCACCCGTCTAGGGCCAGCTCAGCCCTTCATCCTGTCAAAACAGATAAAACAGAACAGCCTGCAATTTGCTATAAAGGGGTCCTTGGGATGAAGCATTTTAATGTCCATGAAGAGTAGACAAGACCTTCATTTTTAAAGACTCCCATGGAACATTTCAAATGGCATGGATTTGTCTTGTTGCCCTTTGCCAAAATTAATAGATTTGGGCTGCAGACTTGGAGGGAAGCTAAGCATTTAGGTCTGCTTATTATCCAATAATATTTTGCTATATTTATCTTATTTTTGTCAAGATGCCCTAAAACTGACAACACATTGAGTAAATAATACTTAAATAAGAAGGCTACTAATTTTTAGATCTGTGTCAACTAAACATAGGAGGAATACAGAGTTACAATAATATTATCTTAGAAACTAAAAATCAAGTATAATCATCTAGAGAACAAATTAAATTAAATTGATCTAATTCGGCCATTCTTTTTTAAAATTTTTACTTCTATTTATCAGTCTGGGGTTGAACTGCTTTTCTGATTCCCAAAGGCTATTCCAACAAAGAGCCTTCTGATGAGGAAAATGACACAGGGATTGGAGTGTAATAAAATACCAAGTGTGTTATTTTGAATTCTTCTCATGCTTGAGAACAGAAATATCTTAAGCTTTGACAAAATGGTGCAATTTTATATTTTCCATTTGACTATTTTAAAACCTTCATTGTCTTTTAATTAAACTACAGGGGGCAAGAGCAGAGATTAAAAGATGTAGTACTGTAAAAGGGATGGCTTTTAGCTACTAGTACTTGAGTGAAGACACTACAATAAAGCAAGATGGAGTGCAGCAACAAGTTTTGTGCCTTGAAGCCTCCTCTTCTCTGACTGTGGCAGTAATTTGGAGTTAATTTGTACAGCTTCTCAATAAAAGACTTTGTGTTTTATATTCCTTGATTCTTCCTAGCATCTTTTCCCAGCTGTTCTTTTACCTTCCCTTTCATGCGATCTGGTGCAGCTTATACAACTAGATGTGATAATGAGGTAAACCAGTTTAGGTGAGAAGCTTGGACCAGGCTCAGTACATGGATATTTCCTATTCATTAGCTCTTTTTACTTTCCACAAAATAATCACCTCAACTAGCCCCTTCCTCTAATCTCCCACTTTCTGTTCTTACTAATGAGTGGAGGTCTCCTTCCCTCTATAGTGATTTGTAGTTTTAGTGTGGAGTAAATGTTTGGGTTTCTACATTTGGGAATATTATTGCCTGATAGTTCTTATTTTTCTTTGTCTGCACAAAATTTTTTTTTCTTTGTGTCTGTTTTTCTCCCTTTGGTTTCTACTCCCCCACATGTCCCCAAGTCCTTCAAGCCAATGAGGCTGTGGTGACACCTTCTGGGCAGTACTGGGAGTGAATTACAGCCATAAGTTCCATGGCGGTGTTAGCATACCATAGATTTGGTGTATACTACGAAATTTAGTTTGCTTCATCAAAAGAACTGATACAGCATTCTGCTTCTGCTCAGTTTCTAAAACCTATTAATAAATATTGGTGCCATTTCTTACAATGAGCAGGGGTTTGTAGTTAACTAAATAAAAAGGCAGTGAGTATGCCTGCTTAATAAGTATAAGGATATGGTACTTGGTCGGGCCTGAAAATAATGTTAACAGAGGAAAAATTAACAATTGCATGTAATTAGAATATCAGCACTGTACACTATTGGTCTTTTCCATGCTCTGATATAACAGTATCATAGCAGTGGGAAATTGCCCTATAAAAAGTCTCAGTAGAAACAAGGTCATACATCATGACCATCCACTGCTGGGACAGCGTAGGATGAAGGTTCTCCAGAGACATTCTTGTCCTCCCATACCATTCATTAGTTTTAAGAAACATGTAAGAAGTCTTCTGTGTAGGTTCTATTGGATCCTTGCTTTTTTTCTGATCAGATTTCATTCCTTCCACCTCTACTTCAAAGCTAGTTTAACCCTTGTATTAAAAAAAATTTAATTATAGCTTTTTCATATACAGCACGAATACAATAAGAGATTACTGTTACCAATTTATTTATTCATTTTTTAACCTACCTTTGTTTGGACACTGAACATGCTAAAAGCTACAGTTTTTAGGAAAATCACTAGATAGTTCTACCAAACCTTATGAAGTTTGTTACTAAGTAATTTCAGACTTCTCAGGAATCTTCCCTCTGTTATCTTCAGTAACTCAATAGAAAATGCAGAAGTATCGAGCAGCAAAGATGTGACTGGCTGTCAAAGCAGCCATAAAGCTAGCCATCTCTATAACATTACCTTAGGGCAGTGTCAAATGGGAAAGCACAAGACATTAGACATAAGGACGAGGACAACTGGTACAGTTGGTTATACAGCCTTTAAAATGGCACTGCATGCTTTTCATAGCTCTTTGCATCATTCTTTGATCAAATATTGCATATTCCATATGTGATATGTGCATTTATACTTGGTATAGAACCCAATATTTCTATTACTACTACATAATAAAGTTAAGGCATGGACACATTGCCTTGTAATTTTGATTTGCAAACAGATGGTAGATAGCTGAAAAATAGACTGGGGCTATAAAAAAATTGGGGAAAATGCTTTTCTGAAGTTAAAATAAAATAAAGCTAATTTAAAATACTAAGAGTGTGAATGAGTAACAAAAATCATGTAGTAACTGTGGAGATGATAGTTTTATTTGAAGGGTGGGGGAGGGAAGAGAAAGCTAGAAGGAAGCAAAAACATAATTTGGCCTAAAATTGAATTTCTCTGATAAGGCATTTCAGAAGTGGCTTGTCTTATTCACTCAGCAGCAAAATAATCATATGCGCTTTAATAATCTTTATTTTACAGGAGTGTGTTGCCAGGGTAACTGGATGTAAGCAGGGGAACAGCACCTTGCAGATCACAAAGGCAAATCTGTGGAAAGAAATTTCACTGAGTTTCTCTTTTCCTTACCAGTGTAATAATGACTCATTTTTCCTGCACTATTTAATAATTTCACATAAACATTCTTTTCCCTTTCCATTTCTGTATCTGTTTAAACATGGACAATAACATAAATCTGGAACTGTCAAGCTCAGTGGGTTAAACAAAAAAACAGATGTTATATCTTTAACATTTTTATATAATTATTTTTTTTTACTGTTTTACCCCATCTCCATCCCTCCCAACCTTATTGTTATTTCCTTCTCTTCTGTAAACCAATCTAATGATAGTATCCCAAGTAGGGCAGGCCTGAGGTAGGAGTTGGTATTTGGCTACATTAATAGCTAAGCTTGCCTGCATGAAGATTCTAAAGAGGCAGGAATTGCAACTTAAACCATCTATCTTTTTGTAAGAGGGTAAATTGAATTATAGCAAATAGAGTGACAAGCATCCAGGCCAAAAGCTGTAAAAATAATGTTTTCATTACATTCATGCACATACAAACATATATACACATACATAAGAGAGGAGTGAAGAATGAAAGAAAGCAATATTAGATTCCTTCAGCTTCCCACTGGGCATTGGAACCTCAGTTTGTTCTAGGAAATTGGCTGGTTTGAAATTAACAAAATGAAATGAAAGTTGCCAGTGCCTTTGAAAAGAAATAGAAAACTAGCAATAAGAATGTGCCTACTAATAATAGTCATGGGGCCTCCCTGGTGGCGCAGTGGTTGAGAGTCCGCCTGCCGATGCAGGGGACACGGGTTCGTGCCCCGGTCCGGGAGGATCCCATGTGCTGCGGAGCAGCTGGGCCCGTGAGCCATGGCCACTGAGCCTGCGCGTACGGAGCCTGTGCTCCGCAGCAGGGGAGGCCACAGCAGTGAGAGGCCCGCGTACCGCAAAAAAAAAAAAAAAAAAAAAGTAATAATAATAATGATTTCCAACTTAAAAAAAAAAAGAAAGAATGTGCCTACTGATCATTTGATTGGATCAAATTTATGACAAAGCTATGGCTTATAAATGTTTGTCTGTCATTATCCTTGTCAAAAGCCATAGGCTGTGAAAGTGAATACAGAAACAAAGTAATATTAGGCTGTGGGACTGGAAAAAAATTTTTAAGGAGGCTTCATGATATTAGATATGAAAATCTATATTCAAATCATGATTAAAGGTTTGAATTCTGCAAAGATTTTTAAGTCAATGCTGCCTCTTAGTTTTAACATGCTCACTGTGTACCCAGGTTGTATAGCTCATACAGTTCTTTATCTAGGTCTATAGAATAATCAGCAACCAAAAACAGACACTCAAAAACCATTTCTGGATGGATTTCATATAAATTATATTCTTTCTGGGTTTTGGTGAAATTTATTGAAGTGTAGTTTTAATTATTATTAATATTAATATTTTTCCTAGAAATTATTCTTTCATCTTAGATAACCCTGCACAAATACTTAAGATTCAAACTAATTAGAGCAACCTTAAAAACAGGTAATGGTGAAAGAAAAAGTAGAATATTAAAAGGCCAAACAAGGCTCAGTAAAATGGCAAATTGTAAAGAAAACATTCCATAGTGGTATGGCTATTGCATCTCAGATGTTCAGAAAAGTGGAAAAGGGTTAGGTTGAAACAGTAAGATTTCTGATGTTCCAGAAGTAATTTTAAACCCAAATGCTACAGGAGTCAAAGCTTGATCATCATTAAGCACCACTGAATGTTTTTGAGAAAAATTTTAAACTTGAGTCCATTTAAAATTGTTTCTCCATATTATAAAACTGTTGATTTAAGCTCAGCTCGTGATTATTCATTCTACATAGAGTCAATTTATTTGGGGATTTTTTTAGAGCCAGTATTTTCTTTGATACAAAATATCTATTAAATGTCTATAATGTTAATTATTTCTTAAGAGCTTATAAGTTCCCTAAGATAATGTAGCCAAAAGGGAAGACATTTTTCTCTCCTTGGACTCCTGTTTACACCTTAGATACAACATTAAGTGGAAATATGGTTAGCAGCTTGGGGCACAGAGTTGCATGTCTATTTTCTTAGAATTTGAGCCATAAATTTATTCTTGGTATGTGAAAATCACCAATAACTACATTTTTATTTAATTGTTTTGAAGATGAGCATATGGTTGGCAAATGAAAGCATGGTGGTAAGTAAATACTGTTAATTTGGTGATCTTACTTTGGCTATAATAATTTTCAAATCATCTGCTAGTATTTGCTGTCTCTTATTTGGTGAAAAATAATTATTTCTCCTCACCACCTAAATTTCATGTAGTTTGGAACTGTGTGTAACAGGATCTTAAAATGGGACTATCCCTGTTTGTTTTAGCTGAGTCTTAAGAAAAGATTTGAAAGTAAAATACGAAAACACACTCCAGTTTTTACATGCAGAGGAGGGAGAAAACCACTTAGGTGATTCTTAAGCCGCTTAACCTTGTCAAGGATATAAAAGAATTGGGAGGGTGGAAATTAAGAAAAGGAAGATTCTTGGAGAGAGTTGCTGTGCTGAGTGTCCCATCACACCTCCAAGGAGGAGGGGTAAGGATGCATCTCCTTTCACCTGAATCCAAGAGAGAAGCTTCTTGGAGATGACCTAGAAAGCTTAATAACTGACACCTGCATTTTAAGAACTGCTATCGGACTAATGCCTGAAAGATCTAGAGCTTGATATTGATTGGCCAGCTGCTGTGAAGGTGGAGTGATGAACAGGTGGCTGTATTAGGTAACCTACAATTTCAAGTTTTTTTGGAGCAAATGTTGCTTAAGTGTATGTCATGTCATGGATCAGAGGTAGGCCATATGCACAAGAGAGATGATACAAGGTTGTCTTAGACCCATAGACTGCCTGGAGGAGCCCAGTGATCCCAATAATGAAGTGAACTGCCATTTTGTCAGTAACAGTAAGCAGAAAGAGAGTTTCACCCAAATCAAAGGATCTGCAAGTGAGAGTCAGACACCCTCTTTACCGCTGCAAGCAGACAGCCTACGGCAGAACTGAATTGGGAAAGAAAAGTAGCCATACGTTAAAATATAAAGTTTTTATTACCAGACTAGACTAGATGTATTAATTGTTGAGTATTTTTAATACCTGTAAATGAACGGAAACATGAAATCTGCCCTAAATTTCATGCATGGGCATGGGAAGTCCCATAGAATAAATTATCATATTGAAAGGCAACAATAACTTTTTTTTATTATTACACTTGTTCAATTTAATGATTTTGTGTGTGTGTGTGTGCGTGTGTGTATATGGTGAAATGGTGATCTTGAAAGAATAGAAGAGCTGCGTGTTGGAAAATACCATTACACGCTTCTTTTGATCTCTAGCTTGTTACCTCTATCTTGGCAGACAGTATTTCTATCCAGTGTACTTGACCCTATCCATACCTCAGTGAGAAGGTACTAAAGCCAGGCAAAAAATAGTAGACAGGAAGACTTTTTTTTTTTTTTTTTGCGGTACGCGGGCCTCTCACTGTTGTGGCCTCTCCCGTTGCAGAGCACAGGCTCCGGACGTGCAGGCTCAGCGGCCATAGGCTCATGGGCCTAGCCGCTCTGCGGCATGTGGGATCTTCCCAGGCCGGGGTACGAACCCGTGTCCCCTGGATCGGCAGGCAGACTCTCAACCACTGCGCCACCAGGGAAGCCCGACAGGGAGACTTTTGATAGACCGTTTTATCCATGTGATTTTTATCTCTTTTCCAAAACCCCTTTTACAGCCTTTCTTTGATTTAATATTTTGCCACATCTTTCTTTGTCTAGAGCTCAAGAAGGGGTATTAAAAATCAAGGGGCCTTGAATAACTTGCAAACTGGATCACACATTATTAAACATTGGAGAGTTAATGGTAGTATTTCTAGAAGGACATGATCAAGTTCTTAATACAGTATATGGATTAAATAAAAAATAGATACTGTAAGGTAATGCAGTGTTTTCTAAAGGCTCTAAATAATCTTTAATAAATTTTAAATACATAAGAAGAATGTCTAAAACATCCAAACACACACATGTTATTTTCATTACTACTTCCAGTTTGGTTTCCTGGGGATACTTTGGCCTCTGAGTTTTGCTGGGCTTGATTAGGCTATAGCTATATTATGCCTTTTATTTAATAGTCAGATGTTAGAAAAACTAGTATTGAAGTGGGAAAAACATAGAACTCTTTGGAGGGCATTTGGCTGAAAAATTGGAAGCCAATGCTGATGATGTGTGGATGACAAAGGAGAGATGATATGAATATCTACTTTCATAAATTAGGTCTCATCAAGCCCTCTAAGGGTGATCCCATAATGCTCTCTACAAAAACTATTCTTCTCTCTTGACCTTAATAGGAATTATATATCTCAATTCAGACAAAGAAATCAACATATTTTTTAAAGTGTCTCTCCCTCTCTCCCTCTCTCTCTCAATCAAGTTTAAAATATAGTTGGTCTCAGTGCTCTTATACTATTTAATAATTCTTATTAGTTGAATGAGATTTTATCATTTACAAAGTGATTTAAATTACAAACTGTACAAATATCAGTGTTTTTTCCACCAAAGTTCATTTATTGTATACAAGTGTATTTGTATACAAAAACATACAAATATTTGTATTTACTGTAAAAATTAGTACAGATATCACTAAAAATTGTTATTGAAGCATATAATTAAGGAAATTAACTCTTTATTAAACATTTCTAACTGTGCTTATAATTTTATCACAGTGAAGCAGACTGAAAATAATGTCTAAGCAGTTCAAGTCTTGATCTGCCACTTAATAGTTTTGAGACTTTGGGGCAAAGTGTTTTCTGTCTCTCACCTGTAATTTGGGAATAGTATTGATACTTCCTCCCCTGCTTAAATGATAGAGTTATTGAAAAGGTCAAGATAAGGAAGTATATAAAGGGTAACATATATCTATATAATATAGGTATTCTTTTATATATTATATGCTTTTTTATTATATGATTTAGTCATATTTATGATATTCTTTTTCATTATAATGATATTAAATGCACAGAAGTATCCAGTTGTGCTTCCTCCTTTCCACTACTGAGAATTGTTTGTTGAGTGAAGATATAAGTATATTTTCAGTCAACAAGAAGATTCATCATGTCCCACAATTAAAGGCAAGTCTTGAATTTGAGGGGAAACAGGACCTTCAGTAGTTTTCATTCATTCAGAAAAAAGCTGAATACAATAGGGACAAAGCTGTTAGAATAGGGACATAGCAAGGAACAAATCTTATTTAGAAGAATGCTGAAAGAACTATAAAGAGCTTTCCTGAATATTCTATTTAGACACCTAAGCCTGCAGTTTGGCTTTTGGATAACAGATCTCACTATCTCAGTAGTGGGGTAAAGTAAAATCCTTCAAAAAAAAAATACACACACACACACACAACCCACACTTTGCTTTTTTCTCAGGGAACCCACACAGGTCCATAGAAGTCTGTTAAAATAAAGAGGATACAGCATGTCTGGCTAGAAGTGAGAATAATATAATTAATCACAGATAAAATATTCAAACTCTTAGGAGCAAGTTTTGAGGCTAGTGCTAAACTTGAAACTTGGTTCATTTAATTCAACAATGGAAATAATTTTTAGAAATAGTGTAATATCATTAACCCTGAGAATCCCTCCCTCCCTCCCCCAACTCTATACCCTCTTAATCACAAGTGGTTGAACAAATGTGAGTAATTTGATGTTAGAAAACTGATGGACAAGTTATTATCTTGGCTATAGTTTTAGCCCAGTGTAATGTGTGATAGCCAAAATGTGTTAACCCTTCCAAATAGAAAACAAACCAGAAATGTTAGCCAAAAAACAGGGATAAGTGACTTCTTGAGACAACAGTAAGCACTTGTCCAGTTCCCAATTTTAAGATCACAAACTAAGAACTTTTGATATGAAGTTAGAATGCAAGACAAGAACCTTCTAACATCTTATGCTTAGTTCATAAACAAGGTTTTTTTAACAAGAAGTGTTACATATTTTTATTCCTTTAGGGCATAGCCTATTTATAATGCTTCTTCCCTCATCAGAGAATAGTATAGGCTTATAGGACATTTTTTCCCACAAATTAGCTTAGGCATGCATGTACAGGTCAATTAAGAATCCCTGATAAATAATGCTTTTTCAGATTTTAAAAACTATTTCATCCTTAATATTAATTAACACTGTATAGTGTCTTCTATGTGAATGATTTCATTTTCCTAAGGATAGGAAAAATATGTTCCATGAACTCCAGGAATTTGCAACTTAGGAAATTATTTCTGTGCTCCATTTAGATAAGAGAAATCCCCTTTGTTTAATGGCCTCAGTTTGAATTCATATTTCTCTAGCTTTGATATATTTTATATCACGGACTAAGGGAAAAGAAAATTTTTTTTTTTTTTTTTTTTGCAGTACGCGGGCCTTTCACTGCTGTGGCCTCCTCCGCCGCGGAGCACAGGCTCCGGACGTGCAGGCCCAGCAGCCATGGCTCACGGGCCCAGCCGCTCCGCAGCACGTGGGCTCCTCCCAGACAGGGGCACGAACCCGTGTCCCCTGCATCGGCAGGCGGACTCCCAACCACTGCGCCACCAGGGAAGCCCGGGAAAAGCAAATTTTTATTTTATTGATAATATGATTACTTTAACCATTATGATATGAACCATCTACTTATTTTGTAGATGGTTAACTAAGGTACGAATAAGATTGTAACTGGATGTCTGGGTTGCAATTCAAATCTTTTGATTCTCAGTATACTAGGCCACATACACTGGTAATAATTGTGGGCTTTTTGTGGCTGTTGTGTTTGAAATGGTTGCTGATCTCTTGTTGTAGTTAGAGGGTGGATCTTGGCATGACCTACTTCAATATAATATAATTCCTATTAGTAACTCCATTGAAGTGTTAAATGATAAATCCTTTGAAATTTTTTCCTTGGATAATCATAACTTAATCATATTATGAAAATAGAAATAGCTCTCTAAGGAAGTAGGTGGTGTGTGTGTGTGTTTGTGTGTGTGTGTGTGGGTGTGTTAGCCTTTAGTCCTTCTGAAGAGCAGATACTTTGGGCTTCCTTTTGTCTCTAGGAATGTTATTTAAAGCTGTAGTTGACATTTTCCTATGTAATGCAAGGATTTGTGAGAATGCTTTTTCATTTCAGGACGTGTATATAAAATGCAAATATCACAAGACTTAAATGATCCAGTTTCTTACTCTAAAGCAGAGGGGCAACACATCTTTATCCCCCCATAAAGTATCATGATGAGAGTAATGTACTCCAAATGTGATAAATCATGTCAGACAATAGCTTGTCTTTAAACTTTAAGTGTATTTACACCTACATTTTGAGACAGTGGGAATCATCTGCAAATATTATCAGTGATCAGCTAACGAGTTCTCCATTGAAAGCAAAGATAACTGTATATCTTAGCTAATTACAGACCTCCAAACCTAAGGATGTTTTGTAGATCATTATAGCTGAGAAGGAATATAAAGAAGGAACACTAATGAAATTGCACAAGGGACATGGATTCTCATCATTATAACCAAGTATTTGTTACTGACTGCCTTCTCTCCTCTTCTTTTCCACCTCCCTGTACATCCTTCCTTTTCAGGAAAGGAAATGAACATTTTTATGATTTTTTTTCTCTCATCAAGCTCCATTATCTCTTAAGCGAATAATGAGGTGACAACCTAGTTGCACTAACATAGTCTTACATGCCGGAGATTCTTTAGCTCTCATTCCTATTGAGAGTCTGCTTCTTCTCTCTCTCTCTCTCTTTTTTTTAATCTCTTTTAGCTGGTAAAGAACTAACTCATAATCTACCTTAATTTTCACAAGTAAAGGTAAAGTTGTTTTTATTTAAATAAGCCATAATATTCTCAACAGCTTAAATTAGATGATTTACTTTTTCCTGGCATGGTAAACTAGATTCTCCTGTCTTTTGAAATGGAAACTGTCCTAACCCCATAACCTCAACATCACTGTGAGTAAAACTCTTTCTAATTATATGACTGTGTTGTATGCACATTAGCATTGCTAGTCAGCTTACTGCAGTGGAATTGTATCTTTACTACTGATGTTTGTAGAATGTCCATTGACATAATTGCAGCTCTGTTCCAGTGCTTGGGTGCTAGTGTATTTCAAACCACAAGTCTGAAATTCATAGTGCGAACCGCAGTATATGGAAAAATTTTAAGCCATGTATAATTTTATGTCACTAACTGGAGTTTCCATACAATTTTATGTATCCAAAATGTTCATGGTGTCTAATGCTACATTACACCGGATCTTTAGCTTAAAAAAATGAATTTAAATGAACACTTGATCTCACTTGTTTTTACTGTATGTTTGTTTCTTCTTTGACTGATAGGCAATCATCTCTTCTGGGGGAAGATTTCTTAATCTGTGTTAAAGAATAGCTGATGATTTCTGAAAATCACTTTCAAAAAGCCTGTGTGAGGTCATCATGATTGCCACAAATGAATATTTATTAATGTCCATTGGATTCCTGACATTCTACTAAGTTTTGCAGAGATTTCACTGAAGATAAACAATGGTGTATAACATTCAGGATTGAGCTAAGGTGTAAAGGGGAAAAGATGTATGTGAATATAATTTTATACACATAAATTTGAAGAAAATTATTACATAATTAGAATGTATGTTTTAACAAATATATGGTATATCCCTAATGCATATGAACATGGCAGACAGAAATATGATGAAAGAGGCATATATGGAACAATTTCTGTATTTACTCCTGGAAACTAAACCAAAACCTTGTGTAAAATCTCTCTCAAGTTAATGAGATACCAAGAATAAAGCAGAATATAATAGAACCAAATAATTAAGACTCATGTGCTCCCCACATTTGGCACTGCCTTATTTAGTGGAAAGTATAGTTGAGTATAACTGTTGAAAGAAGAGTTTAAGGTGGTAAAAGCAATAATTAAAAAAAAAATATTTGCAAGTCCATTGGGAGTAAAATGATATGGCAAGAGTTTCATGTTAAAAAGATAACTGGCAGTTCTACATGAGGCAAAAAGAAAGGAGAAAGAAGTTAAGGATGGATTACCATGACTACTATAGTAGTCAATGTGAGAAAATTATACTAAATGAAGTCCATAAAACATAAATTTACAAATGTATAATGAGGTATTTGAGAAATAAATGTTTGATAAAAAGAATTAATGAAGGAAAGGAATACTGATAAAGAATAATTGATTCACTTTATCTCTCAATGAGACATTTGTTTGCACTGCTCTCTGCCAGCCACTATGCTAGGGGCTAAGTGAAGAATAAAAAAATTTATAAGAGAATTCCTGGACAGGGAATTTAGTATTAAGTTGAAAATTCTCCCACTACTCAACATCCAGAAGTGGTAGCTAAAATGCAACAAATATCCCTTTGAGTCCATAGTTGTGCTTGTCAGAAAGAAAAATCCTCAAGACCTAAAAATGGAGAGGGTTTAAAAAATAGAGTGGCAAGTATGAGTAGTAACATGGGCTATCCTGGGAATGGGATGGGGGTGGGGGAATGTCCTGGCCCAAGCATATAGGTTTAATAGCCAGTCAAGATTGGGAACCCTAGGAATTTGTTCAAAGAACAGAATTTTAAAAAACCAAAATCTCTCCAGCATAGGCAGACAACAAGGTAGATTTTTTTCTCAACCCGGACTGTGTGTCTAAGTGAATAAAAAAGCTTCCCTGAGAATTTCTAACCAATAGGCATACCATTTTTTAGGTTTGAGGTCTAAACTTACAATCCTTACATTCCATATGTTGAGGAATCAATATAAAAATATGAATTGAACATAAATATTCCCTAGGTGCCTTACGAGAAACTAAGACAAAAGCTATTCTAGAAGGAAGCACCCTCAACCCAGGCTACACTGTATTTCCTCAGAAAATGAACTGCTCAACATGGTTTCACTTTACAAAGGTTACAAAATATGCAAGGATACAGCCAATATGAATAAGAGTCAGTAGACCCAATTATGCACTACATTAGCCTCTATTAACTTCAGATAATTGAATGGAGAATATATATAGAAAAGTACAAAATATTTTCAACAAAATACCAAAACATTAAAGTAGAATATCCAAAGGTGAAAAAAATTGGCCATTGAAGAGAGAATTGACAACTGGAAGATAGATCTGAGAAAATTACCCTAAAGGCAGTAGAGTTAGAAAAATTGAAGTGGAGTTTCATGGACACGGCAAATAAAATAAGAAGATCCAACATACATATAATAGGAGTTGCAGATTGAGACCATGGAAGAATGAAAGACAGATAATACTTGATGATGAAGTTATTGAGAGTTTTCCCAACAGTTTTCAAAACACCTAAATTTCTGTAATAAAGACTTTTTAAAATAAATTTATTTAGTTAGTTATTTTTGGCTGTGTTGGGTCTTCATTGCAGCATGCAGGCTTTCTTTTCAGTTGCAGCGAGCGGAGGCTGCTCTGCATTGCGGTGCACAGGCCTCTCATTAAGGTGGCTTCTCTTGTTGCAGAGCATGGGCTCTAGGTGTGCGGGCCTCAGTAGTTGTGGCACATGGACTCAGTATTTGTGGCTCGTGGGCTCTAGAACACAGGCTCAGTAGTTGTGGCACATGGGCTTAGTTGCTCCATGGCATGTAGGATCTTCCTGGACCAGGGCTTGAACCTATGTCCCCTGCATTGGCAGGTGGATTCTTAACCACTGCGCCACCAGGGAAGCCCATGTAATAAAGACTTTTTCACTGTAATTATCTGGAATAGTTTCGCTTTTCCTGGCTGACCATGATTGATACATAATCTCACCTAAGCTATTATTTAAGAATGAGAGCATAATAAATAAATTTTCAAAACAAACAATTAGTGAAAGAGTTTATATACTTATAGACTCTCTGAAAGAATTAGTAAAGAATACTTCATGTGATAGGAAAATGATCCTTGAGGGAAGAATGGCATTATTCTGAGTGAAAAAATCCAATCTCAAAAGACCATATAAGTGTGATTCCATTTATACAATATCTTGAAAATGACAAAATTATAGTGAAGGAGAGCATGTTCATGGTTGCCAGGGGTTAAGGATGATGGGTGGAGGGTTGGCAGAGAGGACTGAGGTGACTATAGAAAAGTAGCATGAGAGAGAACTTTGTGATGATGGAACATTCTGTATCTTGATTGCAGTCGTGGTTACATGAATCTACATATGTGATAAAGTGACACAGAACTATATACAGATGTTTTACCAATGTAAATCTCCTGTTTTTGCTATTTGCCACAGTTATTTAAGATGTAACCATTGGACGATATTGGATAAAGTGTACATGGACCTCCCTGTATTATCTCTACAACTTCTTTTGAGTCTATAATTATTTCAAAATAAAAATTTCTCTAAAAAGGAAAAATAAAAGTGGAACTGGAACAAGGAAAAATAATATCATGTAAGAAGGGAGACGATTTTTCCCTTAAGAGTCTTAAACTCCTTGTATTATTTGAGAGGAAGATATACTGATTGATTTTAGATTTTAAGTCAATTTTCTATAGTAAAAGCTTAGGTATATCCATTAAAAATATAAAACTGTAATTAATGTGTGATTTCTAAACCAGTATAAAGAAAGGGAATAGGGCAGAGTAAAGAAAGTGTAGATGAATTTTATTTCTGGCAGTGTGGTTAGCTAAGTACTAACAGCAACTTCCCACTAAAAACAATTAAAAATGCTGAATAAAAATTTTTTTAACTTAATTCTATCCATGAGTTGGTAAGAAAGTGAAGGAAATTCCAGGAACTGTCCAAGTAAATATCTTAAGGCTGGGACCTGAAAGGAAAAAAGAAGGGAACAAAGTAATTGGAATTAAAAGTTAAGTTTCCTCTAATCTTTAGAAGGAAGGATTGGATATTTAGATCTTTATTAAGCTTGGGCTGTGATAATGTAGGTATGTGTGCAGAAATGTATGTGGAATTACTAAAAGAAAGATAATGGCAGGCTATATATATATATATATATATATATATATATATATATATATATATATATACATACATATATATATTTTTTAAGTTTGAAAAAACTATATAAATTTCACATAGACTTTAAGGGAAAAACTGTATTAGAGGCAAGGACATGTTACTATATAAGTATAAAAGTTTCACTACTAGAAGGATACAACATTTCTAAATGCATATGATAAGAGAGGTTAAAAATAAATATAGCAACAATTGACAGAACTGTAGGAGAAACAGACAAATTCACCAGCCTTCTTTGAAGTGTTTAACATGTATCTCTCAGTTTTGGCAAGATTCATCTTACATTAATAAATTAGTTACTGTAATTAGCCACTCATTAAAATCAAGAGCTAGATATACTTTTCACATGTTTTATAGATATTCTTTTTATTCCCTCATTATTTAATATAATTTTTAAAATTAAAAAAATATTTGTCGGGGCTTCCCTGGTGGCGCAGTGGTTGAAGGTCCACCTGCCGGTGCAGGGGACACGGGTTCATGCCCCAGTCCGGGGGAAATCCCACGTGCCGCGGAGCGGCTGGACCCGTGGGCCATGGCCGCTGGACCTGCGCGTCCGGAGCCTGTGCTCTGCAATGTGAGGGACCACGGCAGTGAGAGGCCCGCGTACCGCAAAAAAAAAAAAAAAAAAAAAACCCAAACTTTGTCAACAGAAGGCAGAAAAAAACAAGGAAGTTCTAAGGAAGAGCAAAGTAAAAATATTAAGTACAAAATATAATTGTAGAAATATACTCAAATATTAGTTTTCAGAAATGTAAAATGTACTAATCTTATCAGATTAAAAAACAATGTCAGATTTTTTAAAATTTATCTACATTTTACTTATGAGAGGCATACTTGACACATTAGGACACAGAGATTAGAAGTGAAGAATAAAAGAAATGTATGAGGCAAACACTAATAAGAAGAAAGCTAATATAATATATTGATATCAGATCCAGTGTTCTTTAAGGCAAAGGCTTTATTAGAGAAAAAGAGCCTACTACAAATTATAAAATGAAAAACACCAAAGAAAAATATAAGAAAAACTTGTATGCACCTATAACTGTACACAGCAAAAATTGACAGAATTACAAGAATAAAATGACAAATCTGCACTCATAATGGGAGATTTAATACCCTTTTCTATAATTGCTCAAGCATACAAATTATTAGTAAGGCTAGAAAAGATTTGAACAAAACAATTAACAGTGTGATCTAATGGATAGACTAACACAGTGATTACAGTAGTTAATGAATATAGTTTTCAAATGTGTGATATTTGTAAGAACTTACAACATATTAGGGTACAAAGCAAGTCTTAACAAAAGCTTTAAAAAAGTCAGTATCACACTAACTGTATTCTCTAACCAACATTATTAGAAATCAAAACCAACAAGATAATCTCAAACATCCCTTAGCCTTGGAAATTTAAAACCACAGTTCTAAATTCATGAGTCAGAAATAAAAATTGCAGCAGAAGATTGAAATTACTTAATATGGTACAATAATAAAAAATATAGTATTTCAGAGCTTGTGAGATGAAGCTAAGGAGGTACTTAGAGGAAAAGTTATAGCTGAATATTTAACTTGAGAAAGAGTAAACTGAGAAAGTAAAAGGAAGGAAATAAAGAACAGAAGTTGAGGAATTAGAAGATAAAGATACAATTAAAAGATTTTTCTTTGAAAAGAATAATATCATAGAGAAACATGAAGCAAAACTGATCAAGAAAAGCAGAAAGCCATAAATAATTAGGAGTGAAAAGGGAGTCATAGCTAAAGGTACATTCATATTTAAAAACATAAGGGAATACATTTGAAGATCGAGGATTACCTAGCTCTGTTCCCTTGGAGTTACAAATAATCACCACAGCTGACTTTTGGAATGTGAGTTATGTTTATACCAGGCATCATTGCTTATATTAAAAATGACACTTGATGAGTAAATCACATTGGCCTGGGAGAGCTGTAAACAAACTATTAATACCTGGTAGGAAATCATAGCTTTATACTTCTCTGAGTGTGGTAACTTTAAGGTATCCCTATATTAAAGGAAATATCAGTTACTCCTTTAGCCACCCAATGTGATTATTTTGGGGTTTTTTTTTTAACATCTTTATTGGAGTATAATTGCTTTACAATGGTGTGTTAGTTTCTGCTTTATAACAAAGTGAATCAGTTATACATATACATATGTTCCCATATCTCTACCCTCTTGCATCTGCCTCCCTCCCACCCTCCCTATCCCACCACTCTAGGTGGTCACAAGGCACAGAGCTGATCTCCCTGTGCTATGCAGCTGCTTCCCACTAGCTATCTATTTTACATTTGGTAGTGTATATATGTCAATGCCGCTCTCTCACTTTGTCCCAGCTTACCCTTCCCCCTCCCCATGTCCTCAAGTCCACTCTCTACATCTGCATCTTTATTCCTGTCCTGCTCCTAGGTTCTTCAGAACCTTTTTTTTTTTTTTTTTAGATTCCATATATATGTGTTAGCATATGGTATTTGTTTTTCTCTTTCTGACTTCACTCTGTATGACAGACTCTAGATCCATCCACCTCACTACAAATAACTCAATTTTGTTTCTTTTTATGGCTGAGTGATATTCCATTGTATATATGTGCCATATCTTCTTTATCCATTTATCTGTCAATGGACACTTAGTTTGCTTCCATATCCTGGCTATTGTAAATAGTGCTGCAATGAACGTTGTGGTATATGACTCTTTTTGAATTATGGTTTTCTCAGGGTATATGCCCAGAAGTGGGATTACTGGGTCGTATGATAGTTCTATTTTCAGTTTTTTAAGGAACCTCCATACTATTCTCCATAGTGGCTGTATCAGTTGACATTCTCACCAACAGTGCAAGAGGGTTCCCTTTTCTCCACACCCTCTCCAGCATTTATTGTTTGTCGATTTTTTGATGATGGCCATTCTGACCAGTGTGAGATGATATGTCATTGTAGTTTTGATTTGCATTTCTCTAATGATTAGTGATGTTGAGCATCCTTTCATGTGTTTGTTGGCAATCTGTATATCTTCTTTGGAGAATGTCTATTCAGGTCTTCTGCCCATTTTTGGATTGGGTTGTTTCTTTTTTTTTTTTTGATATTGAGCTGCCTGAGCTGCTTGTAAATTTTGGAGATTAATCCTTTGTCAGTTGCTTCGTTTGCAAATATTCTCTCCCATTCTGAGGGTTGTCTTTTCATCTTGTTTATGGTTTCCTTTGCTGTGTAAAAGCTTTTAAGTTTCATTAGGTCCCATTTGTTTATTTTTGTTTTTATTTCCATTTCTCTAGGAGGTGGCTCAAAAAGGACCTTGCTGGGATTTATGTCATAGAGTGTTCTACCTATGTTTTCCTCTAAGAGTTTGACAGTGTCTGACCTTACATTTAGGTCTTTAATCCATTTTGAGTTTATTTTTGTGTATGGTGTTAGGGAGTGTTCTAATTTCATTCTTTTACATGTAGCTGCCCAGTTTTCCCAGCACCACTTAATGAAGAGGCTGTCTTTCCTCCACTGTATATTCTTGCCTCCTTTATCAAAGATAAGGTGACCAGATGTGTGTGGGTTTATCTCTGGGCTTTCTATCCCGTTCCATTGATCTATATTTCTGTTTTTGTGCCAGTACCGTACTGTCTTGATTCCTGTAGCTTTGTAGTATCGTCTGAAGTCAGGGAACCTGATTCCTCCAGCTCCGTTTTTCTTTCCCAAGATTCCTTTGGCTATTCGGGGTCCTCTCTGTTTCCACACAAATTCTGAAATTTTTTGTTCTAGTTCCATGAAAAATGCCATTAGTGGTTTGATAGGGATTGCATTGAATCTGTAGATTGCATTGGGTAGTATAGTCATTTTCACAGTTGATTCTTCCAATCCAAGAACATGGTATATCTCTCCATCTGTTTGATTCATCTTTAATTTCTTTCATCAGTGTCTTATAGTTTTCTGCATACAGGTCCTTTGTCTCCTTAGGTAGGTTTATTCCTAGGTATTTTATTCTTTTGTTGCAGTGGTAAATGGCAGTGTTTCCTTAATTTCTCTTTCAGATTTTTCATCATTAGTCTATAGGAATGCAAGAGATCTCTGCATTAATTTTGTATCCTGCTACTCTACCAAATTCACTGATTAGCTCTACTAGTTTTCTGGTAGCATCTTTAGGATTCTCTATGTTTAGTATCATGGCATCTCAAACAGTGACAGTGTTACTTCTTCTTTTCCAATTTGGATTCCTTTTATTTCTTTTTTTTCTCTGATTGCTGTGGCTAAAACTTCCAAAACTATGTTGAATAATAGTGGTAAGAGTGGCAACCTTGTCTTGTTCCTGATCTTAGTGGAAATGGTTTCAGTTTTTCACCATTGAGAACAATGTTGGCTGTGGGTTTGTCATATATGTTCTTTATTATGTTGAGGTAAGTTCCCTCTATGCCTACTTTCTGGCGGGTTTTTATCATAAATGGGTGTTGAATTTTGTCAAAAGCCTTTTCTTCATCTATTGAGATGATCATATGGTTTTTATCCTTCAATTTGTTAATATGGTGTATCCCATTAATTGATTTGTGTATTTTGAAGAATCCTTGCATTCATGGGATAAGCCCCACTTGATCATGGTGTATGATCCTTTTAATGTGCTATTGGATTCTGTTGGCTAGTATTTTATTGAGGATTTTGCATCTATGTTCATCAGTGATATTGGCCTGTAGTTTTCTTTCTTTGTGACATCTTTGCCTGGTTTTGGTATCAGGTTGATGGTGGCCACGCAGAATGAGTTTGAGAGTGTTCCTCCTTCTGCTATATTTTGGAAGACTTTGAGAAGGATAGGTGTTAGGTCTTCTGTAAATGTTTGATAGAATTTGCCTGTGAAGCCATATGGTCCTGGGCTTCTCTTTATTGGAAGATTTTTAATCACAGTTTCAATTTCAGTGTTGTGATTGGTCTGTTTATATTTTCTATTTCTTCCTGGTTCAGTCTTGAAGGTTGTGCTTTTCTCAGAATTTGTCCATTTCTTCCAGGTTGTCCATTTTATTGGCATGGACAATTGCCAGTTGCGTGTAGTAATCTCTCATGATCCTTCATATTTCTGCAGTGTTAGTTCTCTGTTTTCATTTATAATTCTGTTGATTTGAGTCTTTTCCCTTTTTTTCTTCATGAGTCTGGCTAATGGTTTATCAATTTTGTTTATCTTCTCAAAGAACCAGCTTTTAGTTTTATTGATGTTTGCTATTGTGTTCCTCATTTCTTTTTCATTTATTTCTGATCTAATCTTTATGATTTCTTTCCTTCTGCTAACTTTGGGTTTTTTTGTTGTTGTTCTTCTTCTTTCTCTAATTGCTTTAGGTGTAAAGTTAGGTTTTTTATTTAAGGTATTTCTTGTTCCTTGAGGTAGGATTGTATTGCTATAAACTTCCCTCTTAAAACTGCTTTTGCTTCATCTCATAGGTTTTGGGTCGTCATGTTTTCATTGTCATTTATTTCTAGGTATTTTTTGATGTCCTCTTTTTTTTTTTTTGCGGTACGCAGGCCTCTCACTGTTGTGGCCTCTCCCGTTGCGGAGCACTGGCTCCGGACGCGCAGGCTCAGCAGCCGTGGCTCACAGGCAGGGCCGCTATGCGGCACATGGGATCTTCCCGGACCAGGGCACGAACCCGTGTCCCCTGCATCGGCAGCCAGACTCTCAACCACTGCGCCACCAGGGAAGCCCTGATTTCCTCTTTGATTTTTTCCGTGACCTCTTGGTTATTTGGTAGTGTATTGTTTAGCATCCATATTTTTGTATTGTTTACAGTTTTTTTCCTGTAATTCATATCTAGTCTCATAGCACTGTGGTCGGAAAAGATACTTGATATGATTTCAATTTTCTTAAGTTTACCAAGGCTTGATTTGTGACCCAAGATATGGTCTATCCTGGAGAATGTTGCATGAGCGCTTGAGGAGAAAGTGTATTCTGTTGTTTTTGGATGGAATGCCCTATAAATATCAGTTAAGTCCATCTTGTTTAATGTGCCATTTAAAGTTGTGTTTCCTTATTTTCATTTTGGATGATCTGTCCACTGGTGAAAGTGGGGTGTTAAAGTCCCCTACTATGATTGTGTTACTGTTGATTTCCCTTTTTATAGCTGTTAACATTTGCCTTATGTATTGAGGTGCTCCTATGTTGGGTGCATAAATATTTACAATTGTTATATCTTCTTCTTGGATTGATCCCTTGATCCTTATGTGTTGTCCTTCTTTGTCTCTTGTAATAGTCTTTATTTTAAAGTCTATTTTGTCTGATATGAGAATTGCTACTCCAGCTTTCTTTTGATTTCCATTTGCATGGAATATCTTTGTCCATCTCCTCACTTTCAGTCTGTATGTGTCCCTAGGTCTGAAGTGGGTCTCTTGTAGACAGCAACTATAAGGGTCTTGTTTTTTTATCCATTCAGCCAGTCTGTGTCTTCTGGTTGGAGCATTTAATCCATTTACATTTAAGGTAATTATTGATATGTATGTTCCTATTCCCATTTTCTTAATTGTTTTGGGTTTGTTATTGTAGGTCTTTTCCTTCTCTTGTGTTTCCTGCCTAGAGAAGAAGTTCCTTTAGCATTTGTTGTAAAGCTGGTTTGGTGGTGCTGAATTGTCTTAGCTTCTGCTTGTCTGTAAATGTTTTAATTTCTCCATCGAATCTGAATGAGATCCTTACTGGGTAGAGTAATCTTGGTTGTAGGTTTTTCCCTTTCATTACTTTAAATATTTCCTGCCACACCCTTTTGGCTTGCAGAGTTTCTATTGAAAGATCAGCTGTTAACCGTATTCGGATTCCCTTGAATGTTATTTGTTGCTTTTCCCTTGCTGCTTTTAATATTTTTTCTTTGTATTTAATTTTTGATAGTTTGATTAATATGTGTCTTGGTGTTTTTCTCCTAGGATTTATCTGGTATCCGTATTTATCGTCAGAGATGTATTGGTTATTAGAGCATTGTACGTGTGGTAGCCTCTCCAAGTATGAGATCCTCTTGTATTGGACATGAAATCAGGTCCTTTCTACCTTGTCAGACTGGCTTCTGTTCAGGATTTCCAAGCTGCTATAATTCTGAGTCATTCTCATCTCTGCTCATCTCCAGTCCTTCTGAAAATTTTGAACCAGGTACTAATCTAGGTCCATGGATTTCAGTAGTAAAAAGCAGTCAAAAATGTCTGGCTTCATGGAGTTTATACTGATCTTCCTAAAGCCGGGCCACGTGCAGCAGCAACTTCTTCCAGCCACTCTTCCATAAAGCCCCCAATATGATTTTGTTCCCTCAATTCTGAGATTAGCTCCTTTTTGGCTTAGTGGCCTCTTGTGATGACTTCTACTCAATCAAAATGCATGATATTGCCCTGCCAGTATGCTGTATATCCTGACCTGTATTCTGCTAAAAGAATTTATGCCAAGAGTGGCCTATAATAGTTATGTACATGTAATTGTAGGTTAAGCACGGAAAATCTTCTCCTAGTGGGCATAAATTACTTCAGGCCAATAAATTTGAAAATGTAGCTGAAATGGACAGTTTCCCATTTTAGAAAAATAAAAACTTTAAAAAATTGACTCAAGAGCCATTAGAAAATATAAATAGAACTGTAATTCTATAAGAAATTAATATATCCATAACTTTTTAAGAAATTAAATTTTTTGTTCACTAGAAGGTATGATAAACAGTGAAAATACAATCCAGACCCTGGGAAATGATTTTGATACCATGTCATAAGGGCGAAAATGATCATACCCTATGGTAGAGCAAATCCACTTCTAGGTAGTACCTTAAGGAAACTCTCATATATACGTGGGGAGACATGTACAAGAATATTTGTTACATCACTCTAAGAGTGAATAGTTGCAAACAAACTGTCCATCAAAAAGAGAATAAATAAATGTCCTGTGATCAGTTAATGTAAAAGTGTATTATATACCCAGTTAATAAATGAACTAGAGCCATTTGCAGCAACATGAGCAAATATGGTAAGCAGTGTAGAGCACAGTAAGCCAAAATATAATGTGTACATTGGGGTGTCATTAATATAAAGTTTTAAAATGTAGAGATAGTGGTATATGTAATAAAAATAGAGAAACATGCCTAAGAACTTATGATAGCCATTACCTCTACCAGGGGAAGGGGTCGGGATGGTGAGAACTGCACAGGTACTTCAGTTTTATCTTTAATGTTTTATTACTTCAGCTGGGTGCTAGTTAAATTTCTCGTAACTTTTTTGGAAGCATTAAATGTTGTATTAAATGTTGTATTAAATGTTGTATATAAGGTACGATACCAATTTTAATGCCCTTATATTACAAGAAGGGCTATAAGATGATAACGAACTATTATATTAAAAGGCATTACATAATCACCATAAGAATAGTCAAAAGAACAGGTATTGTACGGTTTTAGATAAAATAGCAATGCTTCTCTGTTAGCGTGATAAAAGAAAATTTCATGGAGATGGAGGCATTTGATATTGATAAAATTCTGATAGATTTGTTTTTAAGGTTATATTTTGTCCTTTTCCCTTTATTATATATTTAGTGAAATCCCTATGGCATATCTGCAAAGACAGTTGGCAAAGCATGGGGTGTGTTTTAAGGTAGGGCAATTAGATTAATTTGAGAGGGTTAATGGATTTGTGAAGCAAGAAGTGAACAGTAAGGATATAACAAGTAGTTAGGAATAAGATTGTGATAGGGCTTCCCTGGTGGCGCAGTGGTTGAGAGTCTGCCTGCCGATGCAGGGGACACGGGTTCGTGCCCCGGCCCGGGAAGATCCCACATGCCGCGGAGCGGCTGGGCCCGTGAGCCATGGCCGCTGAGCCTGCGCGTCCACAGCCTGTGCTCCGCAACGGGAGAGGCCACAACAGTGAGAGGCCCGCGTAACGCAAAAAAAAAAAAAAAAAAAAAAAGATTGTGATAAGTTTTGAATGTCTGGTGTAGAAATTTAGACCTTATTCTTTAAGACATTGTTTTTCAATTTTTTGTTTTTAACCATGATTCACAGGATACATTTACATTGTGACTCAAAACACATGACTAGGAAAAGAAGTTTCACAAAATATTATGTACCCTTTGAAAACATTGTTCTTAGCAAATGGAAAGCAATTGAATGCCTTCAAATAGCAATGTGAGATGCAAAAAATTAAAAATAAGCCAAACGTGTCTGACTATAGTCTGCAGTCTATTTTAAAGTGAAAAGATTCTGGGTATAGGGAGATCTGATAAGAAGCTGTTGTGTTAGGCTAGACATGATGGCCTTGTCAATTGAAAAAACAGTTGAGAGAATTGTGAAGGAAGAATTAGCAGAACCTGTGACTTTGGAAGTCCTGAAAGAGCTTTTACTACCAAGTGTCAGAACCTTTAACAAAAATGGAAGAATGTGGCATCTGGCCTTTGTCCTAAGGTGTTCACATTCTCATGACACATTGTAAAGGTACAGATTGTGACCCTGATTTGAGGTTGGTGGTCTGCCTTTATGTTAAAGAAAATGCAAATGATAGAAGAAAAATACTTGAAAGCATTAGGGCATTTAAAGGTACTTGGAGTCCTAATATGAAGTTAACGTTGGAAACAAGTAATTTGGGAATTAGTGGCGTCATGGAAATTGAAAACTAATGAGGTTAAATAGACTGCAGATAGACACTTAGTCATTGATTAAGTAAGGGCAAATAAAGCAGTAAGTGTAAACTGGATGGGAATTGGGTTATGGTATTTAAAATAACCTGCACTTTGGAGTGAAAAACAGAAATAAAAGATGGTGAAGCATTCTTCTAATTTAATATGAAATAAAAGTTAAAAACAGAATTTCTGAGAGAAAAGAGAGAACGACCCAAGTGTCAGTTACAGAACTGAGTCTGAAGCAGTTTGCAGAGGGGAAATTTTATAACAGCATACTGATGATTTTCTTTCTTAATATTGCAGAAAGATAAGAATAAAAAGGAAAAAGTGATATTACTTTTAACACCATTTCTTATTTCACTTATAAGGAATATGATAAAACACTTGTTTGTCAAAAGGGAAACTACAATTTTAAATAGACTGGATTTTATTTGGAGCTACATTGACATCTTTAAGATGATGCTTCTTGGGTTTTTTTGTTTGGTTGGGATTTTTTGTTTGTTTGTTTGTTTTTACTTCTTACTTTCTACCCCCTGCTCTGCCCCCATGAAGCAGATCACTTTTTTAAATTAAATTTTTAATTTTGAGATAATTGTAGATTCACATGCAGTTGCAAGAGATAATATAAAGGGATCCCATATACCCTTTATTCAGTTCTCCTCAATGGTCATATCTTGCAAAACTACAGTACTATATCACAACCAGGATGTTGACATTGATACAGTCAAGATACAAAACATTTCCATGACTGCAAGCATTTCTCATGCTGCTTTTTATAGCTACACGTACCTCCCGTCTCCAGCTTTCCTTATCCCCTGGCAACTACTAATCTGTTCTCCATTTCTATAATTTTGTCACATCAAGAATGTTATATAAATGGAATAGACAGTATATAATCTTTAGGATTGGCTTTTTCTTTACTCAGCATTATTCTTTCGAGGTTCATCCAGGTTTTTTTGCATGTATCAGTTGTTCTTTCCATTTTATTGCTGAGTGGTATTCAGCAGTGTGGATGTTCCACAGTTTAACTATTTACCCTTTGAAGAACATCAGGGTTGTTTTGTTTTGAGCTGTTTCTGAATAAAGCTGCTTGTATTAGTTTCCTGTGGCTACCATAACAAATGACCACAAACTTGGGCTTAAAACACTGGAAATTTATTCTCTCACATTTCTCTGAGGCCCAGAGTCCAAAATCTGGCAGGACCCTACTCTCTTTGAGAGTCCTGGGGGAGAATCCATTCTTTGCCTCTTAACAGTTTATCTGGCTTCCTTGTAGCTCTGTCACTCCAGTTCCTGCCTCTATCTTCATACCGACTTCCTCTGTCCTATCTGTCAACTATCCCCTTTGTGTCTCTTATAAGGACACTTGTGTTTAGATTTACGGCCCACAGATAATCCAGAATGGTCTCTTCATATCAAGATCCTTCATTATATCTCAAAAAACCCCTTTTCCAAAAAAGGTAACATTCACAGGTTCCAGGAATTAGGACATGAACGTATCTCTTGGGGAGCCATTGTTCAACCCAGCACACTGTTCTAAACACTCAGGTACCCGATTTTGTTTGAAAGTAAGCCTTCATTTCACTGTGATAAACGCCCTGGAATGCAGTTGCTAGGTTGTATGGTAATTGCATGTTCAGTTTTTTTTTTTTTTCTTTTAGAAAATGCCAGGGTACTTTCCAGAATTGCTTTACCATTTTACATTCCCACCAGCAGTGTATGAGAGATTCATTTTCTCTGCATCCTGAGCAGCAATTGATGATGTTGCTATTTTTTATTTTAGACATTCTGATAGGTATATAGTGATGTCTTATTGTGGTTTTACTTTGTATTTCCTTAATGGCTAATAGCGAATGATGCTGAACATCTTTTCATGTGTTTATCTGCCATCTATATATCTTCTTTGGGGAAATGTCTCTGCATGTCTGTTGCCTGTGTTCTAATTGGATTGTGTGCTTTTTTTCACTGTTGAGTTTTAAGCATTTTTTATGTAGTCTAGATACTAATTCTTTGTCAGATTTTCCTTTCCAATGCATATGCTGTTTATTTCCTTTTCTTGCCTTATTGCACTGGCTAGAACTTCCAGCCATGTTAAATTAGAGCAATGAGAGCAGACATCCTTCTCTTGTTTCCAGTCTTAGAAGGAAAACATTCAGTCTGTGACCATTAAGTATAATATTAGGTGTAGGGTTTTTTTTTTTACAGATGCTCTAAATTCCCCTCTCTTTTTGTCGTTCTGAAATTTTGTCATGAATAGGTATTAAATTTTGTCAAATGCTGTTTTTTTGCATCAGTTGATATGATCATGTGATTTAGCCTTTGAATTTTGAATATTTAACCAGTCTCTATCCCTGTAATAAATCCCACTTTGTCATGGTTTCTAATTCTTTTGGTATATTGTGAATTGTATTTGATAATTTTTGTTAAGCATTTTTGCATCTATGTTAATAAGAGATATTGGTCTGTAGTTCCCTCCCCCCTCCTCTCTGTCTTTCTTTCTCTCCTTCTTTCTTTTCTTTCTTTCCTTCCTTCCTTCCTTTTCTCTTTTTGGTACTGTCATTGTCTGGTTTTGGTATCAGGGTAATGCTAGCTTCATAAAATGAGATAGAAAATGTTCCCTCTTCCTCTGTTTCCTGGAATAGATTGTGTAGAGGTGGTGTTAATTCCTCCTTAAACATTTGGTAGCATTCTTCAGGGAAACTGTCTGGGCCTGGGGATTTCTTCTTTGGTGGTTTTTAAAATTATAAATTCAATTTATTTAATACTCACAAGGGTATTCAAGTTATCTCTTTCATACTGAGTGATTTTTGGTGGCTTAGGATTTTTTTGGAATTAGTCCATTTAATCTAAGTTGTCAAATTTATATGTGTAGAGTTGTCTGCAGCTTTTTTTCATTATTCTTTTGATGTTTGAAGGGTCCAAAGTGGTATTCTCTGTTTTATTCCTGATATTGGTAATTACTATGTTTGTCAACTTTATCGATGTTTTAAAAACCCAGTTTGTTTCATTGATTTTCTCTATTGTTTATCTGTTTTCAATTTCATTGACTTCCTATCTACTCTTTATTATTTCCTTCCTTCTGCTTGTTTTAGGTTTATTTTTATCTTCTCTTTCTAGGTTCTTGAGATTGAGCTTAGATTACTGATTTGAGAATTTTGTTCTTTTCTAGTGTATATGGTTAGTAGTATAAATTTATTGCATTCCATTTACTATACCAAAAACTATCTATATCTATATAATTTTTAAACTTTGCAACAACAATAAAAAACTTAAAGTATATATAGAGGAATAAATCTACATAAGGAGGTACATAATCTTTATAGTCAATGATAAACCTTATTAAAATTTAAAAATCTGAATAAATGGTCAGAGAAACTATGTTCATTAATAGGAAGACTACATCATAAATATAATATATTTATAATATATAATATATAAATATATAAATATATATCATAAATATATATACCATAAATATAATAGTTTCCCCGAAACTAGCCCTAGTCATTGCAATGGGATTCAAATACTGTGCATTTGAATTGAGTATTTCATACTCATCAGATTGACAAAAAAATAAGATTACAAATATTTATAAGCACAGATATGGAGAAATAACCTCAAAAACTACAGGTGTCAGCAATAAATAGGTGCAGTCACTTTGAGGGGCAGTTTGGCAATATCTAGAAAAGTTGAAGATGCTCATATGTACGTTTACAAAACTCTCATATATGCCCACAAAGAAAGTTAAAATTAATGTTCATTGCTATGTTGTTAATAATAATGAAAAATTGGGAAAACCTGATTGTCCATCAATAAGAGAATGGAAGAATGAATTTGGAAATATTCATTCAGTGGCATACATATAGCACTTAAAATATATGAACTAGAGCTACATGTATCATTAGGAATAAAACTTCAAAATACAATGTTAAGCATGAAAATATTGCAGACTATGTACAGCATGATATCATCAGTATAACTTCTAAAACATGCAAAGTATGATGGATGTCAGATTCAGGGTGCAGTTTACATCTGGGGAGACAAGAAGAGAGGGAAATGAGGTGAGGAAGTGTTCCCCATCAGGCTTAAACTATAACTGTAATGTTCTATCTCCTTAAAAATATTAAGCAAATATGGAAACATGTTAAATTTAACAAAACTAGTTGATGGCCATCCAGGTATTTAATGCCATTATTCTTTTTACTTCTTTGTATGCTTGAAATATTTGATTTTTTAAAAAAATTTTTGTTTATTTATTTCTTTTGTCTGCATCGGGACTTCATTGCTGCACATGGGCTTTCTCTAGTTGCCACGAGCGGGGGCTACTCTTCGTTGCGGTGCACGGGCTTCTCATTGCAGTGGTTTCTCTTGTTGCGGAGCACAGGCTCTAGGCACGCGGGCTTCAGTGATTGTGGCTCATGGGCTCTAGAGCACAGGCTCAGTAGTTGTGGCACACGGGCTTAGCTGCTCCACAGCATGTGGGCTCTTCCCAGACCAGGGATCCAACCGGTGTCCCCTGCATTGGCAGGCGGATTCTTAACCACCGCTCCACCAGGGAAGCCCTATTTGATAACTTCTTAAAAAGAAAACGAAAACAGGGACTTCCCTGGTGGCACAGCAGTTAGGAATCCGCCTGCCAGTGCAGGGGACACGGGTTCGAACCCTAGTCCGGGAAGATCCCACATGAGTGGAGCAACTAAGCCCATGTGCCACAACTACTGAGTCTGCACTCTGGAGCCCGTGAGCCACAACTACTGAGCCCTTGTGCCACAACTACTGAAGCCCGCACGCCTAGAGCCCATGCTCCACAACAAGAGAAGAGTAGCCCCCACTCACCTCTTTTGCTGTTCATCTCTCTTTATCTTTATCTTTTGCTGTTCATATCTCTTTATCTGTCTAGCAGGAAACATTTCTTTATTTTAACTGATCCCTTTTCTAAGTCAAAGGGCACACACAGACACACACACACACACACACACAGACATGAGAGACTTAAAGCAAATCTCTGTGCCTATAAAAACCCTCAAAGGGGCTTTTTTTTTTTCCTAAAAAGTGAGAGGTAATATTTTCAGGATCCTCCAGTAGAAACCAGTTCTCTTTTCCCTTTTATCTCTAGCCTTCCTCACATAGAAAGCTCTCTCTGTTGAAGTTCACTACCAGGACAGGTATGTGTGTCATGTGTTTGTGATCTATTCAAAGAGCTACTAATTTGATAATATATAAGCTTTAAACATATACACAAAAAATCCTTTGTTAATTCCTATAGGAGAGGATCAGACCCATTTAATGTAATATATCACATAGGATGTGATTCTATGAGGATTCTACCTGATTCATCTTAAAATTGAAAGACTTCGTTATTCTATGACATGGTTTTCCAAGCCAGCACAATAAGGTAGCAGGACAAATTTTCAATCGGCAATCATATTTAGTAAAGCCCTATAGATTCTGTTATCACCAATAGACAGATCTATGTTATTTATGGTAGGTGGTGATAAGTGTTATAGAGAAACATAAATGTAGGTAAAGGAAATAGAGAGTACCATGGGCAGGGAGAGATTGCTCTTCTCTAATGGGTGATCAGGAATGATACCAGAAATAAGAAAGAGAGAGAGACTTGTGACTCTGAGGAAAGAATATTTCAGCTAGAGGGAGCAGCAGTTATAGGGCTCAGAAAGTGAGAGTGTACCTGACACGTTCCAGGAACAACGGAGAGACCACTGGAAGCTGGAGTAGAGTGAAGGAGATGAAGACTAGTAAGAAATGAGGTCAGAGGAGTGCAGGTGGGGGTGTGGTCATATCAAGTAGGGCCCAGTAAGTCAAGGTAAGTACTTTGGCTTTGACTTCAAATGAGACAGGAGGCCACTGACGGATTTTGATCAAAGAAGGGACCTTTGGTTGTGGAGAAAAGAAGATGCCTGTAAGTCAGTCTTCCTTTATAAATTTATAAATGTTACAACAACAACAATAATAATAATAGTTAATATTTATGTTCTAATAAATATTAGCTATACTGTATTTTTCAAATATTCATGTATTTAATTCTTACCACAACACTATGAAATAGGTCATAATTATCTCCCATTTTCCTAATGAGGAAAGTGAAACACAAAGGGGTTCAGTAAATCGCCCAAGGCCACACAGCCACTAAATGGCATAGCTTGGATTCCAACCCAGGCAGTCTGACTTCATTGCTTCCACTCTTAATTAACAAAAATGCCATACTGCCTCTTGTACTTCAGGGTGGTACTATGAGGAATGTGTGGGTGTGTATATCTTAAAAATGTTAAAAATCCACCAAGTACATAAAACCAAAGAAGTAATGGAAAGAATAGAATTGTAATAGAAATAAATTATGTAGGTAGTTTTAGGTGTAGAGGATGGCACTTGTGGTAGATCACTGACTTGAGGGGGAAGATGGCTTGTAAAAGATACATGTATGTGAAAAGGATTTTATATTGAAGGAATAAATTTTCTGTAAATGTTTAATTAAAAGGCTAACTTAAAGGATAGTAAAGAATTAATCTAAGTGGCAATATTTTGGCCAGTGAGGATTGCTGCTGGATAAATTTAAATTTGAATAAAATCAGCAAGTATCATAAAAAAACTAAAGAACTAAAAGTTTTTTCTGTTATTCTGTAGAAGACTGATCTCTGACATGCCACAATATGTCCTGAAAGTACCCACTTCAGTTATTCTTTACCTATTTGCTGGATTAAACTGGGTTTCAAGATCAGTTCCATTTGAAAGGAAAATGTTTCTAGTGGTGGTTTAAGACACTTTTTTTCCTATTCGGTATTTAAACTGAGTCATCCAATTTGAAACTATTGTGTCACATTTTCCACCTTTCATTCTCCTCAAGAGGCAAGAGTCAGGAGAAACACAAATTATGAACATTAGTGGCAAAGTGTGTGGTTACAAGAATCAGTAAACCACAGGATCCTTCAGATTCTGAAACAGTTTTTTTTTTTAAAAAAAACAGGTGAGGCCACTATGTGGAGTCCACAAAGAGTGATTATCTAAAGGTGGTACTCAGAGTGTGAGAACCAGCCTATAATTAAAGCTTCCTTATCCCATTATAACTCCTTCTTTTACGTAGACATCCTGAGAGAACCTATAACCTTGACTGCCTCTGAATGTTTTACAGAATTTATGTTTTACAAAATAACAATGCCGTTTAGTAAAGAAATTAGCACATACTGTGTAGTACTTAAACTGTTATTGCAACAGTGTTAAACAGTCTTGCATGCAGATTAAAGAAAACCTCCATTCTCAGATTTTAAGACTTTAAACCAGTTCACTCTAATCTCTCCAGTCTCCTGTGATGATATAAAGCATCACAGCCTCGAAAAACTTGTTTAGGATTTGTATTTTGAATTTTTATTAAAAGTCTTTCTTGCTCCTGGTCTGATTTTTTAACTTTATTTTAATTTCTTCCATATTTAATTGTATAACTCAGACTGATAAACTTTTCTTGCCAGCTCTTTAATTGGTCCTTTAATTGAACAGATATAGGCTGTACTCTGTGAATTCTAGATTAGCCGAACAAAAGAGAAAACTAGGAAAACCATGACAGTGGTACCAGTTTTAACATGTCCCTTGTCCTCATTTCTTCAATTCCAGCTTTTATCCACTTAAATTGAGTGGTGTTAGCTTAGATGGAGCCTTCATAATATAAATAGATTCTAAAAGCAGAGGACTTTTACATTGTTTCAGGAATGAGACAGAAAATATGACAGATAAGAAACAGCAAGAATAGAGATGAACTACAACCCAATCAAAAAATGGGCAGAAGACCTAAATAGACATTTCTCCAAAGAAGGCATAGAGATGGCCAAGAGGCACATGAAGAGATGCTCAACACCACTAATTGTTAGAGAAATAAATATCAAAACTACAGTGAGATATCACCTCACACCCCTTAGAATGGGCATCATCAGAAAATCTACAAGCAGTAAATGCTGGAGAGGGTGTGGAGAAAAGGGAACCCTCTTGCACTGTTGGTGGGAATGTAAATTGATGCAGCCACTATGGAGAACAGTATGGAGGTTCCTTAAAAAACTAAAAATAGGGGGCTTCCCTGGTGGCTCAGTCGTTGAGAGTCCGCCTGCCAATGCAGGGGACACGGGTTTGTGCCCCGGTCCAGGAAGATCCCACTGGCCACGGAGCGGCTGGGCCCATGAGCCATGGCCGCTGAGCCTGCGCATCCGGAGCCTGTGCTCCGCAACGGGAGAGGCCGCAATAGTGAGAGACCCACATACCGCAAAAAAAAAACCCAAAAAACAAAAAACTAAAAATAGGGACTTTCCTGGTGGTGCAGCGGTTAAGAATCCGCCTGCCAATGCAGGGGACACGGGTTCGAGCCCTGGTCCGGGAAGATCCCACATGCCGCGGAGCAACTAAGCCCGTGAGCCACAACTACTGAGCCCGCACGCCTAGAGCCCATGCTCTGCAACAAGAGAAGCCACCACAATGAGAAGCCCGCACACTGCAATGAAGAGTAGCCCCTGCTCACCGCAACTAGAGAAAAGTCGCGCACACCAACAAAGACCCAATGCAGCCAAATAAATAATTTAAAAATTAAATAATTAAAAACAACAAAAAAAGTAAAAATAGAATTACCAAATGACCCAGCAATCCCACTACTGGGCATATACCCAGAGAAAACCATAATTCAAAAAGACATATGCACCTCAGTGTTCATTGCAGCACTATTTACGATAGCCAGGACATGGAAGCAACCTAAATGTCCATCGACAGATGAATGGATAAAGAAGATGTGGTACGTATATACAATGGAATATTACTCAGCCATAAAAAGGAACGTAATTGGGTCATTTGTAGAGACATGGGTGGACCTAGAGACTGTCTTACAGAGTGAAGTAAGTCAGAAAGAGAAAAACAAATGTGTATTAACGCATATATGTGGAATCTAGAAAAATGGTACAGATGAACTGGTTTGCAAGGCAGAAGTAGGAACACAGATGTAGGGAATAAATGTATGGACACCAAGGTGGGAAAGGAGGGGTGGGATGAATTGGGAGAATGGGATTAACATATATACATTAATATGTATAAAATAGATAACTAATGAGAAACTGCTGTATAGCACAGGGAACTCTACTTCGCTGTACAGTAGAAGCTAACACAACATTGTAAAGCAACTACACCCCAATTAAAAAGATAAAATAAAATGTTACATTTCATTATTAAAAAAAAAATAGAGATGAACTAGTTTGAAAAGACAAGGTCTTCTGGACTAAAGAAAAGAGGGATGTCAATGGGGGCAAATTGAAGGAGGTCTTTCAATTTGATAACAGTAGGTATACTTGTTCTTGTGTGTATTTAAGATGAGCAGGCCTTTAGCTTGCCTATGCAAAGCTGACATTTACTGAGCACCTACTATGTGCCCAACAGTACTTTACTTGTCTCAACTTACTTAATCCTCATAACAACTCTATGAGGTCATTACCATTATTTCTTCCATTTTATAGGTGAGTAACTGAGGCATAGAGAATGTAAGTAACCTAACCAGTGTTATGTGCCTTGTGAGTGGTGGTGCCAAGTTGCAAACTCAGATAGTCTAGCACCAGAGCCTGTACCCTTTACCTCTATGCTAAATCAGCTCTAAGATAGCAATTCTGTACTTCATTGCTATACAACAAATTTAAAAGTATTTTTTGCACAAGTCTTAATTTGTCATATATCAGAGGGGAGGATAGTTTCAATGTAGAGATGTGTCAAGATACTGGACCTACCAAACATGTAACAGAAGCTTTCTGAATTGGGAACCATAGTATAGTGTCACATCTCATTGGTTGAGAAAGAGAGGGGAATTTCATTTCATACATTCAAAATTTTTCCTAATCTTTTTGCTCGTTTTGTAGTGATCAAGCTATAGAAGCTATTTTCTAAATTTATCTTTAAATTTAGAAATTTAAAGATACTTTAAATTTTTTATATATTTTATACTTTTTTAATATATTTTATACTTTTTACAAAAAGTATAAATCCTTTTATAATACTACATAGAATGAAAAAATATGCACAGATGAAATTAATAGGAAATACTAACTATGAAACTGTCTACTATAAAGAAAATGTGAGAATGAATACTTTGAAGATTATCTAATTTCAACAAAATTTAAATGTTAGTAAATGGTTATACTTCTTGGTGTGGCTACAAGTGATTTTGCACCTTCTTTGTGCTTTTCTTGAATTCGAAAATTTCTTTCATTAACTTGTTTTCCCCATTATAACAGAAGTCATTTTTTTAAAGCTTCATGAATTTGAATAAGGAAATTTAATTAAAGATTATTCTGTAATTAATTTGTAATTTTTTAAAGTGGCTGAGTTAGCTTACTGCATTATAAACTCATTGAGAGCAGAGAATATAAGCTCTCCTTCTTTTAATTTCCCACAATACCTTTTCTTGCAGATGGTACCAGGCTAATATGTAATCATTGACCCAAAAAAATCCTTACTGTGAACGCTTAAATTCACCAGAGGGAGAAGTAAAATGAAATTTAGATGAATCTTCAAAAGCTGGTATAATAGAAGCAAGTGCTAGGGGATAGGGAGTCATGAAACTTAGGGAACTTAGAGCAGAGTAAGAAAAACTCATAAGTATCAGAGTTCCTTGTGCCATCGTGTACTGCAGCTCAAGTTTTCACTAAAATTTGCAGTTTGCCAAAAGTAGCTCTTGTGATTTCACCAGAAACTTTTTAAAAATATAAGAAAGGTGTTATTAAAACCAAACAAGATTACCACAAGAAAATTACAAACTGATCTGTCCCATGAACATAGGAATAAAAATCCTAAACAAATGCCAGCAAATTGAACCCAGTAATATACAGAAATTATTATAAATTATGACCAAGTGAAGTTTATTCCAGGAATGCATGGGTAGTTTAACATTTCAAAATCAATCAATGTAATACATTGTATTAATAGAAAAAGAAAAAGGAAAATCACATGATCATCTCCATAGGGGTTTTTGTCTTTGATAAACTTTAATAACCATTCATAATAAAAACTAGGAACAGAAAGGAACTTCTTTAACCTGATTAAGAGAATCTACAAAAATCCATGGCAGAATTCAAAACAAGACAAAGGTGCTCACTATCCATCATTTCTAGTCAGCATTGTACTGGAGTTCCTAGCTAGTACAATAAGACAAGAAAATGAAATCAAAATCATAAGCACTGGAAAGAAATAAAATAGTCATTATTCACAAATGACCTATTAATACACGTGAAAAATCCAAATGAATTCAGTCTTCTTGGAATAGGCCAAGAAGGTTTATTTCTTAAACAGAGCACCGAATGCTAACTGCAAAGAAAAATATAATTCATTGAGCTATGTCAAGGTTAAGAACTTCTGTTTATCAAAAGACACCCTTAAAAAGAATATAAAGGCATACCACACCTAGAAGATATTTACAGAAGAGGACCTGACAAAAGACATATCTATAATATACAAATAACTCCTACAAATCAATAACAAAAAGCCAGATAACCCAATAGAAAAATAGACAAAAGACTTAAATAGAAGCTTCATAAAAGAGAATACCTAAATGGCAATAAACATATGAAAAAGTGCTCTCAGCCTTATTAGACATAAGGGAAATGCATATAAAAAGAACAAGAATAGCTAAAATACCAAAAGTTGTTAAGAAAAAGAGCAATTAGAATTCTCGCAAGAGGGAGGAGATATGGGGATATATGTATATGTATAGCTGATTCACTTTGATATAAAGCAGAAAATAACACACCATTGTAAAGCAATTATACTCCAATAAAGATGTTAAAAAAATAATTTTCATGCACTGCTGGTAGGAGTGTAAACTGATAAAAAAGCACTATGGAAAACTGCTTAGCAACAACTATAAAACTGAACATATACATACCCTATATCCAGTAGTTCCACTCCTAGGTATGTGTATATTCACAAAAGACATGTTCTAGAATTTTGTAGCATATATTTATAATAGTCAATACTAGAAATAGCCCAAATGTCCTTCAAGAGTAAAATGGATATGTTGTGGTATAGTCACACAGTGGAACACTTTACAGCAGAGGTTAGCAAACTTGTTCTGTGAAGAGCTAGATAGTAAATATTCTAGGTTATATGCCATGAGAGTTTCTACTCCAGCTACTCAACTCTATTGTTGTAGCATGAAAGCAGCCATAGACAGTACTTAAACAAAAGAGCATGACTGTGTTTTTTTAAACTATTTATGGGCTTTGAAATTTGAATTTCATATAATTTTCATATCATTAATATTAGCTTTCTTTTGATTTTTTTAACCATTTAAAAATGTAAAAATTATTTTTAGCCACAGATCATACAAAAACAGGCAACAGGACAGATTTGGTTCACTGGCCATAGTTTGGTGACTCCAGATCTGCAGTAATAAGAATGAAGCAACATAACTACATACATCAATGTAAATTAACTGCACATAATTTTGAGTGAAAAATCTAGACACAAAATAGTACATACTGGATGATTTCATTTATATAAAGTTAAGAAGTAGGCACAGTTAATCTGTGACATTAGAAGTCAAGATAGAGACTACCCTTGGGGTAGTTGATAGTGACTGCACAAGAAGGCTTCTGGGACACTAGTAAGACATTCTGCTTCTTGGTCTGGATGCTGGTTACACAAGTATGTGCAGTTAGTGAAAATCCATAGATTATACTTTTGATTTGTGCACTTTTCAGTATTTATGTTACTCGAATAAAAACTTTATTGAAATAAGAGCCTGTTAGTTATGTGGGATTGGAGAGGGGAAAAAGAGGTTTACATGACAGTAGTTCTCTACCAGGAAAAAAAAAATTGACAGAAAAGACGCAGTAATCAATGGAAGATTTTTTTTTAAAGGATCACTGAAAAAGGTTTAAAAAATTATATCAGTGACAAAATTTCAAAACAAAAGAGGGCCTGTGAAGATGAAATGAAGTATTATAAAGTGGCTGAAGTTTTTAACTCCTCTTCAAACACTCCATTTTAAAAGGTAATTTGTCTATTTCTTAAGGAAAATGATATAGATGGATTTTATTGCTGAGGAAATCTCCAAAAGGAAAAAAATCAGAGAATCATTTGAGCTTTCATTAAACCTCTAGCCTTTTCAAGCATCTCTGAATATGGATTGATTAGTTCCCTTCTTATGTCTTTGGATCCTGCTAGTACTATAGTTAAAACTAGGTCATACTTGAAGTGAGAGAGTGACATGGACTTATATATACCACCAGATGTAAAATGGATAGCTAGTGGAAAGCAGCCGCATAGCACAGGGAGATCAGCTCAGTGCTTTGTGACCACCTAGAGGAGTGGGATAGGGAGGGTGGAAGGGAGATGCAAGAGGGAGGAGATATGGACATATATGTATATGTATAGCTGATTCACTTTGTTATAAAGCAGAAACTAACACACCATTGTAAAGCAATTATACTCCAATAAAGATGTTAAAAAAAAAAAAAAAACTAGGTCATACTAAGTCCCAACCATGCAGCCTTGAGAAAATATAGCCCTTTCATTTTATGCTATAGATGTAAAATTTAATTTTCATTTTTTATATTCAAAGAATAAAAAATATTTTATCCAAAGACATTATGTATATTTATACTTGTAGTGGTTTAAGTTCCCATGGGTTGATTCGATTGTTTCAGTGGTATCTGTGGGAGACTAAAGAACTTGTTTGGGGCTTTGCTGCAGCAGCCAAGAGGCAGCTTTAGCTACTGGAGTCCATGAAATTTTAAAATAATTTTTTAAACTAAGAATGTACAGAAAGTTAAGCAAGCTGTTACATAATTAGAAACCTGTAAGAGTTTTTACTCTTTGTCTGTCACTGAACTTTGAACTAAGATAAATGTAGTTTTTTAAAAAAAACTAGAATACTATACTTGCTGAGCACTCTCTTTACAGCTCCTTGGAGTATTTGTATAATGTAACATTAACTTATTTTCCATGCTTTTGCAATTCACCTTTTGTGCAACATTACTGAGAATTTTTTCACCAAATTCCTTTTGTTTAAAACCTGCTTTGTGTGTACACACACACACACACAGTCCTCTTGAATTGTCATCTTCATTTACAGACCAGCACATACAAACCACTCCAGCCTGATTTCTAGAATTTTTTATAGTTAAAAAAAATCCTGCTGCTTATGGCTGTGATACCTGTTATTTTTTATGGGTTTTCATAAAAAATAGGGGTGAGAAAAAAAATACAGTACTCTCTGGCCTTTCTCTACTTTCTCCTCCTTCTCTATTCCCCCTCTACACAGAGGAGTTTAATTTTAAATGATAAATGTGGAAATTAGAGACCATCGAGAAAATCCAATTTGGTGAGGAGTTTTAAAAATCCCATAATAAACGCAGAGTGAAATGTATGATTTAATGCAGGGCGCCAATGGCTGCTATTATGGGCTATTAGCAAATCGGGGCTGAGAGTGAATCTTTATCACTTGGTGAGTGCGGGTTGGTCCTGCCTTTCCCTCTGCTATTGATTTGTAGCCGCTTGTCATAATGACACCGGGAAGCAATGAATGGAAGATGTGCTTTTGATAGGATTCAGGGGGTCTTAGAGGGGGGAAAGAAAATTCAGCAAGTTTTCTATCTCTTCTGCCTGATTAGATTTTTTTCTTCTTTTAAGAGCTTTCACATTCCAATAAAAATGCTAAATCAGCTCTGTACCAGAATTGTTAGGGTGTAAATAGCTAGTCACATTCAAAGGAGGAAAAGATATAGAAATACCAGCCATACTATGGAATGTTAGATGAGTTTGACTTTATAGAAATGCAGTTCTGTGTGTGTGCATGTGTGCGTCTGAACACATGAGCAGTGTGAAGGAGTGTCAAGGCATAATGCTATTACGTACACTTACTATATAAAGGTACACCTATTTTTTTGTAAGGGTGTGATGGTTTGCATCTAAAATACAGTAGAAGGTGATCTAGCTTTATATGAGTGTCCATTTTATGAAAAGGAGACATTCTCTGTGTGTGTGTGTGTGTGTGTTTAACTCCATAGAGGACACATAGAAAGAGGTATACTTGTACTGCTGATAAAGAAAATTAAACTTTCTAAATCTAGCTGCTCATAGTGGAGATTTACTCAAAATTTTCAGCATAAGGAAAGCACACTGTTTGAGAACAAAGGCACTCATAGGGTGATCCAATGGGGGGAAAATTCTCTATAGAAAAACTACTTTAATTTTTCTTTAGAATAAATAAAATAGAATAAAAATTTCCTTAGCTGTGGTGATATGGAAATGGTTAGGTGCAACCTGCGTATATTTCAGTTCTACACTTTTACAAGGAAACAATTGCTTTCCTTCCATGTTCTTTTAATCCAAGGTAATGCAAGTCCCTGTCTTCGCATGCAGAAGTGCATGAGTACAGGCAGTATTATATTAAAGCAGTGAATATGGAAAATGCGAGCATGGAGGTAGGGACACATTCAGTGAACATATTAGGCCATCTTGTTAAAATCATATGATAAAACCCATCTTCTCACCAGCTTTATTTCTCAGGCAGGTCAAGATGAGACTTTTAGTAAGAATAACACAAATATTTCTCCTACAATAAGTAGATACCAAGTAGATACTTGTTAAATGCTTATGGTTATACTGTATCCCTTTATCTTTACTAGTTGAGGAAGAATAAATGGCAAAATACACTTGCACTTAAGCAGGAACCAGGTAAGGAAAATAAATACCGTCTGGATCCTTAGGACATCAAACACCACCAGGTTTTCTAGTCTATTGGAATATACCATGAAAAAATTAAATAGGCCTAGTTTATAGTATTTAATGTCAGGGACCCAAAAAGCAAAAAGTTTCAGAAGCAAAAAGTTTTGATTACTTTTTGAAAACAATCGAAACTATTAAAATAAATGTATTTCTCACATCTGTGAATTGAAAAAAGTTGTGTCCTACTCTACGTGTTAATTTCACTAAAACTGTGTGTGTGTGTGCGCGCGTGTGTGTGTGATTTAAAACCAATAGTAAGTGATATAGACCAAAAACAGTTTATCTGTAGTTAGAACTTTGTGCCAAATAGGGACTGCTTCCTGTTAGCCATACCACCTACCTGAAAGGACCTTATGAGAGCCTGTACCTTTTCAAACCTTGAGAACAATGCCCTTTAACAGAGAATGTTTCACAGGCTATGTAAACAGCTGCCGGAGTTCATACACTCCCATTCCCCATTCAAGGACTATGCCTAAACTCTGATAAATTAGAATGTTGCCATTTATTATGTATCACTTATTAAAAACTAATTAGTGACAGAAAGAGGAATTTCTCCATTTTCAATGGGGTTTTTATTTTATTGTATATAGTAGGTGATTATTGTTTGGTCTATATATGGCTATTTCATACTACAATGAATTACCTGTATTAAAGTAATAATACCATATGTTCACCTAGCTTTTGTTCTTAGGTTAAAGCATAATTAATCATTCCAAGAACACAATGAGGTAGTCCTTTCCATATTTTATATATGTTAAGTGATTTCTACTGTTATCCAACCAAAAGTAATAGAGTTGAAAATAGAAGTGTGAAATATTTTTATTTTTTTACCCTGAGGTTCTATAAGATATAAATGTAGTATATCTCATTTGATAAATTGGGGTAAATAAATATTTTATAACTTGAAATTTTTCCAAAATATCTGTGCTATTATTTGCTAGCAAATCTTTTAAAAATTATAATAATGTTTACTGTGAGTTTATTATGTCATTGGTTATTTCCTCTTTCAAAGTGACAGGATAAACATTTTCCTACTATTGAAGATTTTGTCTGGGGCTTATAAATAATATACATATATAAACTATCAACAGTTTTTCTAATTGACACTAACTTGAGTAAATAAATGAAATGAGATTATAGTTTGTTTACAAAGCACTTTCACATATATTAAATCTAGGATCATTGTTATAGTTGCTTTTATTATAGTTGAACAACATAGAAATGAGTAGTAGAAGAAAAATAGCCATGTCTACACATATAAATATAATGAGGGAAGGGAGAAACTCGAGACAAGAATAATTCATTGTTTTGTGTAAATAGAAGACTAAAAATAAGGCAAATAAGATAGAAGAGAAATTAGAAATTCCCGGACATAAAAATATTAACAAATAACACATAATAAAAACAGCACATTAAAAAAATGATCTAGATAAATGGAAATTAAGATGTTTTGCAGAATTTAACCTCATGTTTTATCCATCTACTATCTTCTTAAGCTTTTGTGGGGTAGTAAAAGAGCAAGATCTTTTCCAAAAGTGTTCACAGTACAGTAACATTTCTATAAGTTCTACACATTATCACACTAATCCTCCCATTATCAACACTCCTGTGTTGTTTCTGGCAAGAATTACTGCTCCTGTTTGATGGAGGAGCTGAATCACAGTGGTGATCACTAACTTTGTCAAGGTCAGTGCTGAGTCAGGAACAGAAACAGAGACCAGAGGTTTTTTTTACTCTAAGTGTTGTGGCCTGTTTATACCCATTTCTCTGTCTAGTGCTGTCATCTGTTTGTTAGAGCTCCTGTTCTAATTGGACACTGTTCAAGGATTTAGATAACACAAGTACTTGAAGGCTATGTTTCAAGAATATTTCATCTCTAAACGTTGTCCTATACTAGAAACATTAGGACATGTTGCCTTTTATTTGTACCAATTATATTTTTGGATTGGTATTTATTTAACCTTTTTTTAAATTGAGATATAGTTGATTTTCAGTATTATATAGATTTCAGGCGTACAACATAGTGATTCACAATTGTTAAACATTGTATGCTTAAAATTTTGTTTAATCACTTTATCATGCACAGTGCACATTTAAACTTATTTAATGTGCACAATGCAGAATAACATACCTCCCCCCCTACAAAAAGCCAAACAAAACAAAATTTTTAAATGAAACAGAACTAATAGATCTATGAATTCTAGTTTTTCCATCAGTGTTGTTTTCTCATTCATCAGAACACAGTTTCAGAGATCTTATACGTACCCATGTTCTCAGGCAGGTATCTGATTGACCCTCACTTTATTAAACAGAATGACAGCAGTACATAAACAAGCATACGTACACAGACATACCACACACATATACATGCTTAACCTGCTTATTAGTCCTTTAGCTTTTCCTCATCTTTCTCATGCTCTGGCTTTAATTAATTGTGCATATGGTCTTTTAAAAGGGAAAACGTTATGCCCAAGATAAAGTGGTAGTCAATGGAGTTACTGGTCTTATGGTTAATATTACTTGGTGTGTATTAGACAATGAAAACAATGATTTCCTTCACTCCTTTAAATTTCTTTGTACTAGTGTCAAAACTGTTTAAAGGAATATATTGCCATTATTTAATACTGCCTTTTGGATTATCTCATGTTTGTTTTTTTCCTGGAATTTAAAAGATATACTCACCTTATAGTCAGGTAATTTGTTTTTCTATGTTTTCGCTTTTGGATTTTGATTAAGCATGAACAAAATTTTTTACTATGTCATCAGAAATAAAAAGTTAAACACAAACGAGTTTTAAAAAATGTTTTTAGGATACCACCAGCCTAAGTAGATAAGTTTCCAGAGACTGAGGTTGAGAGAAGCAATTATTGTCACTTTTAACTTTTTTTTCTGAGAAAACAAACTCCTCTTTTTATAGGTACTATGAAGCACACTAAAATTTTGGCAAATTATTTCCTTTAAAAGCTAACCCTTCAACAAAAAGCCCGTTATTTTTAAAATAGTTGTACCTCATTTCATAAAAGTTAAAAAAAGAAAACCTTCTCCCTCTTTAATATATTATGATAGTCTTACTTAGCTGGAATTACAGCCAGAAAAATGTTCTAAAGCATCACTTATCTTTCTTGGCCCAAGTTCCAAAGAAAACCTAAGGTCCAGTATAAGCAGAACAATTCATGAAAAAATTGATATGAGCACATTTCATTTGCAAGATAACACTAGAGGGCGCTCTTCAGCAGGTTGCAAGAAAAGGTCTTTCTTACTGGTTTCAGAGCCTGACTTCGTAATGGGGGTTTGAGGAGCTGGTTCAGCGGGTGGGGGAAGATGGCATTTAACCTTTTATAAGCTCTACTCTACCAGAAAGACTAGAAAATTGCAATTAATGCCAATAGTACAATACATACTATGTTTCTTAAAAACATTGTTTTAATTTTCCATGAAGCATGCAATTTTTAGAAATTAAGAATCTCAATTACATCCAAGTGTCTCATCTTTTTAAGAGGGTACATTTATTTTTTTAATTAAGTGTTGTAAGGTTGTTCCCCCATGTTTCTGTTTATGTCAATATTCTTTTCTACATAGATGAATAGGAAAAAAATTATTGGTACTTCATTTCTGGAATAGGAAATGCATTTATTTCTCCTCTTAATTTAAAGAAGCTGAAATTAAACCTAAAGTAACATTCTTTATCTTCTCTGATAAACCTTTTTCCTTTCTTCTCCCAGCCATAGATGAAAATCTTTTCCTTTTTTTTTCTTTGGAGTTTGCTTTGAAGCAACCTCTTTGCATGCTATCCTAATCACTATTCTTATTATTTTATCCTAGTCCACAAAAGAGATATGATCTCTAAATCATATATTTTCTCTTATAATCCTTTGTTTTTTCCTTCTCTCTTTTCTTTGTCTTACATTTTCATTTTCCCTTTCTTAATACACCATGCTATAAGGCTGCAGGAAGAGGGTAGTCTATCTAAAGATTATTAATTCAGTTTTTCTAACAACAATTCTGAATCTATGTAAACAATTGGCATTTAGATTTCTACCTATAGTAGAGATACAGTTGACAGATCACCAGTGTTAATGGCTATAGTTGGGAGGCAGCAAAGCATATCAGATAAGAGGTTGGGCTTTGGAATTAGATCAACTTGAGTTCCTGCTGGCTTTGTGAGTGTGAGTGAACATCTATAAACCTTAGTCTCCCTACTGTAAGCATGGGGATAATAATAATAATACTTTAATTCAGAGTTGATGACTGAAATATATATATTCATCAATCACACAATAAGCACTAAGAAAGTATTTTCAATTAGTTATCATTATTTGGATTTAGCTGTGATTTCTAATTGTTAGTATTACCCTACTTGTTTAATTTTTTTTTTTTTTTTTTTTTTTTTTTTTTTGCGGTACGCGGGCCTCTCACTGTTGTGGCCTCTCCCGTTGTGGAGCACAGGCTCCGGACGCGCAGGCTCAGCGGCCATAGCTCACGGGCCCAGCCGCTCCGCGGCATGTGGGATCTTCCCGGACTGGGGCACGAACCCGTGTCCCCTGCATCGGCAGGCGGACTCTCAACCACTGCGCCACCAGGGAAGCCCTTGTTTAATTTTTATGCAATGCCTATTTGTTATAGAGTCTTAAAATTATTTACTTGATTTTTATTAACTTTCAAACACAACAAAACAATGTGAAAACAGATAGCATTGCCTTGACTCTTGAAAGACCTTTGGGAGTAAAAACCAGGGATAGGACCAGGATCAGGGTCGGGATTGCAAGGTGCCTATGTAGCAAAATATAAAGAAGGAGGTACTCACTCTCAGATGCCAACCCTGTACTTCCATGACCCTGAGACTGAGTGCCTCCTTAAATTTTGGACCCTAGGTATTTCTCTTGCCTCACTCCAGTCCTGGCCCTGATAAGAACCTCAATTTTCACTTTGACTTTTGCCTTAAGTTCATGGAATCATTGCTTATCAAAAAAGGTAACTTGCATATGGCTCAGCCTGTGTGCAGGGTCTGGGCATAAAGAAGTTTAAAGAACTTTATCCAAGACCTTCCAATCTTATGGACTGACTTGAAGACTCAAAGTGTCTTTGTTATTCAGATGGGTATTTTAACTCATAATAATGGAATGCCTTAAATATCTTGAATATCAAATATGATATAATAACCCTTTTTATTTTTGTCAGGCATATTATAACCTAAAAATCCAACTTAGCCTTTAATTCTTTTATTAAATTTATCTCTGACACAGCATGTTTTAGGCCATTCTAGTAAGGTTACCGATCATCCTTATTGCATCCAAGTCATTTCAGCTGCAAATGACTAAAGTAAAATACAAATCACCAGTGTTATATCCAGAAGGTAAAATTACATGGAGGTTTGGGCTGTAAGTAGCTACATTGCAGTTTAGTAAAGTGACAAAGCTAGTGTTTGTTTTGGTCATCACTGAGAGATACACATCTATAAGGGAACAAAGATCACCTTTTTGTGTTCTCATGCCAGACTAAAAGTTCATATCTGATCACAGAACCAGCATTCCTGCTCTTCAGAGACACTGTGTTCTCCACATTCCAATCAGTTCCAAAGCATTCTTTGTGCTAATAGTGGAAATACTTATTCTGTTCATTACTTTCATTTTAAAATCTAACTCATTAAGCCTGCATGCAGGGTCTGGGCATAAAGAAATTTAAAGAACCTTTAACTTTAAAGCTCATGTGTTTGCCTAATTTGACCCCATTCTCAGACTTTATGGGGACCTCATCATAACAACAATTGCAAACATAAAAGCATATGCATAAAAAAGACTATAAGCTTAAAACAAAATTTCTTGATTAAGTGATAATACCGAAGGCTATCTACTTAGAAAACTTTCCTAGATCCTCTTGATTTATAAATTCTTATCACTCAGGAAGCTTTCCTTCTCTTGTTGAGTCCAGTAAACTGAGTTAGATTTTCATATAGCTCAAGAAAACTAAGTCTATTGACACTGATGACTTTCTAGGAAGTATTCCCTCCTGTGAGCCAAACTGAAACCACTTCCTAAACAGAGTTACTCTTGGACTGACATCTTCCTGAAGATGATACTTGTAAAACAATTTAAGGTAACTGAACAGGAGGTTAATTTCTTTTTTTTTTTTGATTTTTTTTATTAGTTTCTGCTTTATAACAAAGTGAATCAGTCATACATATACATCTGTTCCCCCATCCCTTCCCTCTTGCGTCTCCCTCCCTCCCACCCTCCCTATCCCACCCCTCCAGGTGGTCACAAAGCACCGAGCTGATCTCCCTGTGCTATGCAGCTGCTTCCCACTTTCTATCTACCTTACGTTTGGTACTGTATATATATGTCCATGCCTCTCTTTCGCTTTGTCACAGCTTACCCTTCCCCCTCCCCATATCCTCAAGTCCATTCTCAAGTAGGTCTGTGTCTTTATTCCTGTCTTACCCCTAGGTTCTTCATGACATTTTTTTTTCTTAAATTCCATATATATGTGTTAGCATACGGTATTTGTCTATGTCATTGGACAAACCACTAAACTCATTCGATATTCTTGAAATCTTTGTTCTGCTCACACTTTATATGAGAGTAAAGCTGTCATGCTTTGTTCCTACATTATTGCTATAAATGTGCAGTGCTTACTCTCTATATAATAAGTCTTCAAAAGATGTTGACTGCCATAGTTGCTACTGTTTCTAAGAGGGAGGTTTACTAGAAGATGTACTGAGAAAATAGCCTAATAGAATGGTTAGGAGATCAGCCCTAGGTTTGAACTCTGGCTCCTAATTAAGTTAAATTATTTCTGAAAGACTTAGCTTCTTCATATGTAACATGAGAATAATGATAGTACCTACCCCATAAGGTGATTATGATAGTCTGTTAAGATAATACATTAAAACACTGATTATTATTTGACATCAGAAGGCTCATGAGAATTTGGTACAGTAAATGTGTTCTTTTCTCTAAAAGGCATTAAAATTAATTGGTTTTTTAAATTTTTACTTTAAATAATTGGAGGATATTCTCTCTTCTAGGAGCTTCCATCTCAGTTGAAGCTCTCATCCAGGCTTCAATTATCTGCCTTTAATTCTGGTTTTTTTTTTTTTTTGGCCTTTGATTCTTTTCTTTTTAGCATTTTTATTGGAGTATAATTGCTTTACAATGATGTGTTAGCTTCTGCTTTATAACAAAGTGAATCAGCTATACATATACGCATATCCCCATATCTCCTCCCTTTTGCATCTCCCTCCCACCCTCCCTATCCTTGAATTCTATCTCTAGTCCAGATTTCTGTTCTACTTGACATTTCTAAACTTAGCCTCAAACCAGCATGTCCAAAACTGTACTCAAGATCTTCAAACCCCCACCCCTTAAAAAATAAAAACAAAAGTCTGTTCTTTTGTCTTTCATTCCTTACCTTTTGTAAATGACTTCACTATCTATCCAATTACAGAAGTATAAGAATTATTTTTTGGAACTCCACCCCATGTCCAATTCATCAAGTCCTGTTAATTTCACTTTACAAGTATCTTTTCAATTCAACCACTTCTATCTATATCCACTGCTACCACCCTAAGTCAAGTTACTATCATTTTTCACTTGGTCTACTGCAGGGCCTCCTGTTTTTTCCACATCCATTCTTCTGACAATCACTTCTCCATATCACAACAAAGATGATCCTTTTAAAAAACACGAATCTGCTTATTTCTCTCCTGTTCATAAAACTTAAGGCTTCCCATTTCTCCTACGATGAAGACTTGACATCCTTAATGTGGCATTCCATGCCAAGCATGATCCGGACTTTGCCTGACTCTCCAACTTCATTATATCACATTCTTCCCTTTATTTTCTGTATCAGTCACATAACTATTAAATAGGATGTTTCCACAGATCTTTACTTCTGTACGTAATGATCTTTTTCCTCTCATCTCCCTTTTTCCCTGGGTAACTCTTACTCGTCTTTCAGATCTCAGCTTAGCTTTGAATTCCTCAAGGAAATCTTCCCATACTCTCCCCACCAAACTGAATCAGTTCTCTCTATTCTTTGCTTCTGTAGATCCCTATAGTGTTCTTTATACCACTCATGCAATTTTTGATAACATATAACTGTTTGATTAAAGTCTATAAACTTTGGGAGTGGGATCTATGTTTAGTTTTGCTTACAGTTGAATCACCTGAACCTACAGAGCTGGCTAGAACACAATAAATATTGTCACATGAGAGAGAGAAAGTAATCTTACTTGATAAAAGAATGGCGATACTCTATATCTTTAGATATCAAGAAACCTTAGAAAGCATTTAATCATATATATTTGTCTTATAGATTAAGAAGCAACATTCTGAAGTAGAAATTTTATCTTGGAAAAAACTTCTTAATTTCTGCTTAATGAACCAGTAGGAGTCATTGCAATTACTCTGTATCCCATATGGCTTCAGTAGCTAGTAATATATTGATTATCTGTTCTGCAATTGCCTGACTTCTTCATTGCATCCCAAAATAATTATATATATATTATATATATATATATAATTATATATATATAATATATATATATGGGTGTGTGTACATATGTATATGGGTATCTATGAATATATCTTCCCCCTCTTCTTCCTTCTCTTTATCCCCATTCACCATAGAATCTATATATTGAAGTATGGCATAAAGGTGAAAGGTGACAGGAATAAAGTGCAGGCTGAATTTAGAGAGGGACTATTTTACACTATAAAACCAAGAAAGAAAAGTAAGAAGGCAGAGTGTCAGCAAGGAGAAGGTATCACAAAGAGTTTTAATGACTTACAGGACAATGTAGAAAGCCAAAGAGACATCGCTCCCACATCCTAATGATGAACAAAAGCCAGATAATCTACAAAATCATATCTTTGTTGAACCCATCAGAGGGTTGAGCTTGTGAGACAACCAGATGAACTGAATTCCAAAGAGTGGCAAGCTCCTGCGAAGTAATGGGACACACAAGTTGTTTCAACTTTCTCATAGTGAAGAAAGAATACATGGCCTTTATTAGAGTATATGAGAACAAAACCACAATTTTACCGAGTTCTTAAAGGCCTAGTGTGGGTAACTGTGACATTGTAGAAGCCCTCAGAGTCCCAGACACAAATGGTGTCTGCATTTATTCGCAAGCTCTTTTCCATAGACTCTTCTACATGCTCATGAGAAAGATTAGGTACAGGGTAGAGGGAGGAGATTAGTAGATGAAAGAGATCTTCACTTTGTTACATCCAGGCATGAAATCCTGCTTACTTCCTGGACAGTTTTCTCATACAAAGCAAAAGTTTTATTAAGTGGTGGACAAGAAACTCTCCACTAAGATTCAACAAAGATTCGCTGCTTCTGGGGAAGGGGTAGACATAAAAGCCAGCACCCCCTCTAGGATAGGAGCTATCATTACAGAGGAGTTCAGTCAATTTGTTTAGTAGTCGAGGATAAATATTTTTTACCTCAGTCTCTACTGTACTATACACAGTGTCCATGATTCAATCAATAAAAAATTACAAGACACACAAACTCAAGGGAAAACAATTTCCAGAAGGAAAGCTGTTAAAAGAACTAGACTTGGAGAAGACACAGATGTTGGAAATTTTATACAGGGACTCTAACTATGATTAATAAAAGTGAATGTAGAAAGGGTGGATGCCATTCATGAACATGTAGGAAATTTTAGGAGAGATGAAAACTGTAAAAAAGGATTCAATAGGTATGCTAAAAAAAATCACAGATGAAGAATTCCTTGGATGGCTTATGAACAGATGGTACACACCTAAGGAAACAGTCAGTGAACCTGAAGATAGATCACTAAAAATTATCCAGAGTGAAAAACAGAAAGGAACAAAAGTAGGGGTAAAAAGAAAATTGAACAGGGTACCAAGAACTGTGGGACAATATCAAACTGTCCAATTTATATGTCATGGGAGTCACAGAAAGAAGAAAGAGAGAGGGAACTAGAGAGAAGAGTAATTTGAACGTATAAAATTGAGTATTTTTCTAGAAATAAGTAGACAAAATAACACCAATTGAATAGAACCTCAAGTAGGATAAAACACAGACACATGCCCCTAGGGACATCATATTCAAACTGTTAAAAAAAAAACCAGATATAATCATGCAGGCAGGCAGCCAGAGGGAGAAAGGAATATTACTGAGAAACAAAGATCAAAATTACAGCAGACTTCTCATTGGAAACAGTACAAGTTGAAAAACAATGTACCGGTATCTTTTCTGAAATAAAGAAACTATCAATCCAGAGAGGAGAAACAAAGATGTTTCAGTAAACAAAAGCTGGGAGAACTCTTTGTCCGCAGACCTGTGTGACAAGAATATTAGAGGAAGTTGTTCAGGTAGAGTCAGTACGGTAACAGATGAAAATTTGGATCTACACAAAGAAATAAAAAACACCAAATATGGGGAAAATGTTGGTAAATATAAATAAACTTTTTTCTGATTTTTAATCTCTCTACATATAATTGACTGTGTAAAGCAGGGGTCAGCAATTACAGTCCATAGGCCAAATGTGACCCATGGCCTGTTTCTGTATAGCCTGTGAGTGAAGATTTTTTTTTTTTACCTTTCTAAAGTGTTATAATACGTAAAAAGAATATATGACAGAAAACATATGTGACTCCAAAAGCCTAAAATATTTACTGTCTGGTCTTTAAAAAAAATGTTTGCCATCTCCTACTCTAGAAATAGTAGCAATATATTGTAGCATTTAAACATATGTAGAAGTAGAAGTAAATCATGTGATAACAGTAGCAGAAAAGATGGGGAAGATGAACTGGAAGTGTACTGATAATATCATAAGTCTCTAACACTGTAAATGAAGTGATATAATTTTAGTTGAAGGAAGACTGTATAAAGTATATATATTATAAACTCTAGAACAATCACTTCATTAAAAAGAGAGGCATAATTATTAAGCCAGTAGTGGAAATAAAATGGAACCATAAATTAATACTCAGTTAATCCAATAGAAAACAGTATAATGGAGGGGGGAGTGTTGCAGGGAGGGGAGAGAAAACTAACTGCAAAATGTAGGTGCAAACCAACCTTATTCACAGACAATGATCGTCTAAGTAGAAAATCCCAAAGAATCTACAAAATTAAGTGAGTTCACCAAGTTCATAGGATACAAGGTCAATAGACAATCACCAATTATATTTCTATTTCTCTATAGTAGCAGTGAAAACTTGGAAATTGAAATTTTTAAAATACCCTCTACAGTAGCATCAAAAAACATGAAGTAAGAGGGATAAATTTAATAAAACATAGGCAAGATTTTTACACTGATAATTGCAAGACAGTGCTGATGAAAATTAAAGAAGACCAAACTAAATATAGAGATGTACCATATTTACCTATAGGTTTGCCACAATTCCAGTAAGAATTCTAATGGCTTTTTAAGCATAGAAATTGACAAATTTATGTGAAAAGCAAGGAAACAGAAGAAGAACAAAGTTGGAGGGCTTACATCAGTTGATTTCAAGAGGTGCTACAAAGTTGTAAATAGTAATCAAGACAGTGTGATATTTACATACCGTTAGCTCTACAGATCAATGGAACAGGATAGAGTACAGAAAGAATCCCATATGTATATAGTCAGTTGATACTTGACAAAGGTGCCAGGTTGATTCAAATGGGGAAAGGATGATCTTTCAACAAATGATGCTGAAACAGTCAAGTATCTATATGCAAGGAAAAAGGAAGGGAGGGAGAAAGGAAAACTATGAAACTTGACTCGTATCTTATACCTATGCAAACATTTTATAGAGGAATATGTAGAAGAAAATCTTTGTGACCTTATATTGAACAAAGATTTCCTTAAAAGGAAACAAAGACACCATAAGAAAAATGATGGGGCTTCCCTGGTGGCGCAGTGGTTGGGAGTCCGCCTGCCGATGCAGGGGACACGGGTTCGTGCCCCGGTCTGGGAAGATCCCACATGCCGCGGAGCGGTTGGGCCCGTGAGCCATGGCCGTTGAGCCTGCGCGTCCGGAGCCTGTGCTCCGCAGCGGGAGAGGCCACAACAGTGAGAGGCCCACGTACAGCAAAAAAAAAAAAAAAAAAAAATGATGAATTGGATTTCATCAAATTTTTTTTAAAACTTGCTCTTCAAAATGTTAAAAGAAAATGAAAAGAGAAGCTACCAACAGAAAATCTTTTCAAAACACATAGCTGATAAAGGACTCCTATCTACAGCATATAAAAACTCCAACAACTCAATAATAAAAAGGCAAACCCTACAAATTTTTAAATGGGAAAAAGATTTGAACAGACTCATTGTCAAAGTAGATATTCAGATGGCAAATAACCATAGGAAAAAATGTTCACCATCATTAGTCCTTAGGGAAATGTCAATTAAAATCCAGAATGCTATAACACTACTATATCTAATAAAAGGTCTGGAAAAAAATTTCAAACCATGAGAATCCTAACTGCTGAAAGGATGTAGAACAACTGGAACTGCCATACATCACTGATGGAAATGCAAAATGGCACATCCACTTTGGAAAACAATTTGCAGTTGAAAAGTTAAATACATATTTTAATAGATGACCTGGAAATCCCACTCTTCAGTATTTACCAAAAAATGTGAAAACCTGGATAAGGCAAAACTATAGGGACAGAAATCAGATCAACAGTTGCCAGAAGCCAGAAGTGGGAAGAGGGGATTGACTGTATAGGGTCATGAGGAACTTTCAGGGGTGATAGAAGTATTATGTACCTTGATTGTGGTGGTGATTTCATGACTCAATACATTGATCAAAACTTATGGAACTGTACACTTAAGAAGGGTGAATTTTATCGACCTTAAAAAAGACAGAAATCTTGCCATGTGACAACATGGATGATTCTGGAGGATATTATACTAAGTGAAATAAGCCAGACACAAAAAGACAGATATTGTCTATGTCTATATATAAAGATAGATATTCCATATTATATATGGAATCTTTTTTTAAGTCAAACTCATAGTAACAGAGAGTAGAATGGTGATTGCCACAGGCTAGGGGTAGGAGAAAAAGGAAGACACTTATCAAAGGGTACAAATATTCAGTTATAAAATGAATTAGTTCTGGAGACCAAAGGTACAGCACAGTGACTCTAGTTAATAATAGTATACTGTATATCAAAATTCGCTAAAAGAGTAGATATCAACTGTTCTCACTACAAAAAATAATGGTGACTATGGGAGATGATGAATAATGTTACTTTGTGGTAATTTATTTGTAAAAATAAAATCAAAACAAAGATGAATTTTACTATATGTAAATTATATCTCATTGAAGCTGATTTTTTTAATAAAAAAATAACAGGAATGTGACATTTGGCTAATAACTTGATACCAAGAATTGACTATTGAAGTTTAAATGACATCATCAGAGTAAGAAACCATGCTGCATAATCTCTGTCTATAAAGTTGAATACTGCTTTTTAACTCTGATTTCTAAGATTCAGTGTTACACCTCAAGTATTATAAAAGTATCATACATAGGTTTTTGCTTTTATAATTTTATAAAGTCTGTATTATGATTGGAGATATTGCTATCAGGCAGTGATACTGCTATTTCCAGCCCCAAACATGGTGTAGTTTCTCTTTTGATAGACTATTTGCTTCTTTAGCAATTTGTATCCCTGAACCACTGTAACAAGGGACTCCTATTACATCTAGTTAGGTAACAGGAGTTTCTATCACATTTAAAATTTTCCTTAGCTATAATTAATTATGTTTATAATACAGTAATAATAGCTACTATTTATTGAGCACCTCTGTGTTTTAAGGGCTTTTTTTATTCTTCTATATCTTTGCTGACTTTCAATCTACTTGTTCTATCTATATATACAGAAAAGAGTGTAGAAATCATCAATTTATACTTGTGTATTTGCCAGTTCCTCATTTCAGGTTTATTGATTTGTCCATCCTTTATGTTGAGGTTCTGTTATCAGGTACACATATATTTAGGATTTGTATGTCTTCTTGATAAATTTACCCTTTTATTGTTATGAAATGCTCCTGTTTGTCTCTGGTAATGTTCTTTATCCTGGTGTCATTTTGCCTGATGATTAACATAGCCATGCCAGTTTTCTTATGATTAGTATATGAACGTTATATAGTTTTTCATCCTTTTAATCTATGTCTTGGTATTTGAGTTAGATTTGTTGTAGGCAGCATATAGTTAGGTTTTGCTTTTTTATTCATTCTGACAGTCTCTGACTTTTGTTTAACCATTTACATTTATTTTTATATTACATTACATTTAATTTATATTATCAGTATAGGTGATTTAAATCAACTATCTTGTAGTATAATTCTGTTTCATCTGGTTTTTTCTCTTTTTTTTTCCTTTCTTATTTTGGATTATTTCAATATTTCTATTTTGTCCCCTCTATTATCTCATTAGCCAAATTTATATGTTTAATTTTTTTAGTAGTTGCTCTAGGGTTATAATACATATTTTAACTTTTTACAATCTACTGTAAAAAGATTGCCACTTCCTATATAACAGAACTATTTTACAACAGTGTACTTCTGTTTCTCTTCCTAACCTTTGCGCTGCTGTTACCAAACTTTTTACTCCTGCATAGTTACAAAGTGCACAATGCAATGAGACGAGTTTTGCTTTAAACTAGTGGTCAGCAAACATTTTCTATAAAGGTCCAGATAGTAAATATTTTTGGCTTGGTGAGCTATATGGTTTCAAGTGCTCAACTCAGCCATCAGCCATACACAATATGTAAAAGAATGAGCTTGGCTGTTTTGCAGTAAAACTTCATTTTCCAAAACAGGAACAGATTTGGCTCTTAGTCACAGTTTATTGACTACTGCTCTAAAAAGTCAGTTGTCTTCTAAAGAGGTAAAAAATAAGAAAAAAATGTTATATTCATTCCACATTTTTAACTATTTCTTGTACTCTCCATTTTTTCCCCTGTAGATTCACATTTTCATCTTCTGTGATTTTTCTTCTCCTAAAGAACTTGCTTTAATATATATTTTTTTAGATTTTAGGTCTTCTGGAAATGGAATTCCTTAGCTTTTATTTATTTGCAGATGTCTTTATTTTACTTTCATATTTAAAGGCTATTTTTGCTAGACATAGAAAAGTTTAAGGGTTCTAAGTTTAAGGGCTCCCCCCAGCACACTGAAGATATCCCCTCCTTTTCTTTGGCCATGCCACACAGCTTGTGGGATCTTAGTTCCCCAACCAGGGATTGAATCCAGGCCCTTGGCAGTGGAAGTGCAGAGTCCTAACCACTGGACCACCGAGGAATTCCCAAGATACCCCATTTTTATAGCTTCTTCGATTTTGAAGAGAAATCAGAAATTGTTACTGTCTTTATTTGCTTATCTGTAATGTGTCTTCTTTTCCTAGTTACTTTTAAGATTTTCTTATTCTTGCAGTGTTTTTGACAATTCAGTTATGTTTTGCCTTGGTTTGTTTTTGAGTTTATCATGCTTCCGTTTATTGAGCTTTTTGGATCTGTGGCTTTATACTTTTCATCAGCTATGGAAAAATTTTAGCCAATATTTCTACAGACATATTTCTATGAGCCTCTCCCTTTTCCAGGAACTCCAACTGCACGTATGTTAGATCAGTTGATATTGTCCCTCATGTCATTAATGCTCTTTTCATTTTTTCTCATTTCTATTTTCTCTGTGCTTCAGTTTGGATTGTTTCTACTGCTGTGTCTTCAGTCACTCTGCTTTTACACTCATCTAGTGAATTTTTCATTTTGAATATTGTGTTTTTCAACTCTAGAATTTCCCTTTCGTTCTTTTTGATTTTTCCCATTTCTCTCCTCATTATGTTCATCTTTTTTCTTTAAGTCTTTGCACACATTAACAAGAGCTGCTTTAAGGTTCATGTATTGTTGTCATCTCTGTTGTTTCCAGGTCCTCTTCTATACACTGATTTTTCTCTAGGTATTGAGTCACGTTTTCCTGCTTCTTTGCGTATCTGTTTTTTTTAATTGGATAAGTTTTACACTATTGAGTCTGGATTTTATTGCCTTCAACTAAAGTGTGCTTAACATGTGTTATGAGGCAGCTAAATTACTTATGGATCAGTTTGATGCTTTTGATGCTTATTTTTAAAAAGCTGTTTTGGTCAGTCTACAGTAGTGTTTACTCAAGAGTTTAAGTTTAGCCCACTACTAGCTAAGGCATGGTCCTTCTGAGGGCTTTACTGAATGTCCTACATGGTCAACAACTTTCTCCACACTATTGGTTAGAATTCAGATATTTTCCAATCTTCTGTGAGCTTTGAGAATTGTTGAAGTTAGAGTTTCTTGGTAGTGCTTTTCCTGGCCGTGAGGATGTTCACCCTACACATATGCAGCATAGTATTTGGCCAAAGACTATAGGGCATAAAGTGTGGTCCAGAGCCCCATGGGAGTCTTCAGTATCTTTTAGGAACCTGTAAGTTTAGAACTACAGTTGGCCCTCTGTATCCACGGATGCAGAACCCATGGATACAGAGGGCTGACTGTACTATGCCATTTTGTATAAAGGACTTGAGCATTTGTGGATACTGAGGGATAACTATACTTTATTATAATACCAGGGCCCATGAGTTCAAAACTATTTTTATAATTATACTAAGATGTTACTAGCCTTTCTACTGTCATTCACTTAGTAGTATACAGTAGAGTTTTCCAGAGGCTACATGACATGTGATGTTGCAAAAAAATGAACTCAGAAACAAGTATGAAAATCCACGTCTTCTCTTAAGCCAGAAAATAAAGAGAACTACCAAAAAAAGTAAAATGTTGCTACTATTCTTACTATCACACTTTTATTTTTATAAAATGTATTGTTCATTAAAATATGTTAACATATGTGACTTTTGTATTTAAATGAATTGATAAACAAATATTACAAATAATTTATAAAGTTGCCAGTTTTAATTTCTAATACACTAAATATTGATAAATATAATCCACAGAAATAAAATCTCTTTGATGTCCTCAATTTTTAAGAGTGTAAAAGGGTTCTAAGACCAAAAAGTTTGAGAACCACTGTGCTAAGATATCACTAGGCAGCTTTTTGGACTTCTTTCTCATTTCATCTCCCTCCTTTTGGGTATAAATTCCAGGTACTTTAGTTTTCCTAGACTTTTGTTTCTGTTTTCCTCAACCACATGAAACTGCCATGCTCTGCTTGGTTCCATCTCCCTAGGCTTTGGTCTGAAAAGTGCCTCCAGACAGAAAGCTGGGGAGATTGTAGGGCTTGTTTTATTTATTTCCTTCTCTCAGGGATCATAATCCTGTGCTGCCTTTTCTCCAGTGTCTAAAACAAGTTATTTCATATATTTTGTCCAGTTTTCCCACAAGCACCCCAGCTTTCTGTCTGGAGGTACTTTCCAGACCACAGCCTAGGGAGGAGGAACCAAGCAGGGCATGAACATAAAGCAAATCTGATACCAGTAACTCCGTTGGTCATCTAAGAAAGTTGTTAAATGCTTTTAGATGAACATTTAATTTCCACAAGAACACTACAAGTGGGAATTATAATTTTTCCCGCTTTAAAGAAAAGAAACTAAAGTTTTATGGAGGGAGGTTATGGTTAAGCCAGAGTCTGACCCTGGCAGTCTAACTTCAGAGTCTTAAACTCTATACTACAGTGCCTTCCATTGATTAAATTGATATGTATTGAGTGCATATTATTTGCTAGGTTCAGGCTACACATCAGGGAACATGGCAGTAAATAAAATAAACAAAATTCCTGTCCTTGCGTAGTTGATATCCTAGTAAGGAGAGACAAAGAATAAGTTAGATAAGCAAATCATAGTTTTGTTAGGTAAGTATTCACGAGAAAAAGAAAACAATAAAAAAGGATATGGAATGATTCTGAGGTGGGGAGTACTGTCGATTTAAAATAGTGCATCAAGGAAAAGACTGCTTTGAGAAGGTGACATTGAAGGAGGTGAAGAGGAAACTGTGAGAATAACTAAATAACTAGAATAACAGGAGGAGAGCATGGCTTATGCATGGGCTGTGAGGCAGGAGTGTACCTGGCAAGTTTGAGGAGGCTAGCATGCAGGAGTAAAGTCCACAACGGAGAGAGCAGTGTAGTGGGTGAGATCTTTGAGGTAGTGGAGGACCTGATTGTGCAGAGCCCTATAAAACCTTTGTTTTTCACTTGAAATGAAATGAGACCTCACTGAAAGTTTTTAAGCAGAGACGTGACATGAACAGATTTATTTCTATGGCCATTATGCTAAGAAATACACTGGGGAGAAAGGCAATAGTGGGAACAAGAAGACCAGTTAGGAGGCTCTTGCGATATTCCAGGCAAACCCTGATAATAGCCATGGAGACAGTGAAAAGTGGCTTGTTTTTTCTTGATAAGCATAACAGTAACAGTAATTGTCTGTATGACAGTTACATTATTTTTGTTGTCATTTGTATTAAATTCCTTAAATTATACTTTCCTTATCATACATCATCTATCAATTATTAAGGTAGTTTTTAGAATCCTTTTTATCAGATATTATTTCTCTCAATATTTTACAAATTTGGTGTATTTAAAAATAAACAGGCACACACACACAAAGCCTCATTGCACCATCACCCACAAACAGTTAATAACATGCTGGTGCTCACTTTACACATAGGCCATTTTGGCCAATACACTCACCCCATGGAACTTATTGTTCATTGTTTGCAAACATTGCCTGAGGATCCATATCTTTCTCTGAGGATTAAGTCTGTAAAACACAGCTTGTCCCTTCTTACCATGTGAACATGGGAATTATCTGGTTTAATGCTATAGCTTTCTCGGAGACCCTGTTGGGAATGAGACAGCTCGCTCTGTTTTAGTTTACAGGGAGAAACTTGACATTGGTGGTCATTCTTCAGAAACAATAGCTTTATCCTTATACCTAATTTTCCCTAGGGACAAACAAGCAAGTACAGCCTTGCCTTAAAGGGCAAAATGAGGAAAACAAATAGAAAACAAAGGAAAAAATCTATGGTCTTCAGTTGTCTATGAACATTTGGCTTATCGGTTAACAATTGGCTTTGAGAGCTTATGATAACAGCCCCTACAATTACAGTTTTAGTTTGTGCTTTTTATTTTCATGGTAGTGAATTTATCTTTGTCACATTGAGCTGAAAACCCTTAAGACACAAGAAATTGGTTCTCAAACCTACTAATTTACTGTCTTCATTAACACATCGCCTTTCCTAATGGATCTTTATACCTTGGGTCCAAGATGGTAAAAGAGCTGGTTTTCAATCCTGTTACTCATCTTGGGATTATTTTTCAAGACTATACACAAATGAATATTAATTGCCCTTGTGGTTTGGAAGTGTGGAAGGAAATACAGAAACTGAGTCCTAATAAATTCCTTCAGAACGGTACCAAATAACAACAGCTTTTAGCTGTTATTTTCTGCAATAGAGTTTTTACTTTTAAGACTATTGATATAGATCTTAACAGCATGGTTTATTACTGTGTGAGTCACAAAGTAACATCCTCCTAATCTTTGACCTTGATTTTTTTAAAGCTGTTAGATTTTGCCTTGTTAAATTTTGCATTGATTAAGTGCACTTAATCATACTTACTTTCCTCCCATTGAAAATGAAGACAATTAACATTTATAACAACATATAACTGCCATGCAGAAAATATCATAGGATTCTGACTCCTAGTAACAGAAGGATTGAAGCGTGCACTGTTATGTTACCAATCAAGAAAACATCCCAGTTTCCCTTTAATAATGTATTATGAATCTCACATCTGTTTATTTCTTTAGATTGTTTCAAAACCTATTTATATTTTCTTGAAATAACAATTTCTGAAACTTTACTTCGTTATGTCAATTAATCCTGTTTCATTTCATCATGTGTGTTCTAGGTTTACCACTTTCAAACTTCAAGAGATGCCCCTAATTCTAGGATAAACTGGTAAATCAGTTTTCATCCTGTTAGAACCTTTATTATTCTCAGCTTTCCAGAGCGAGGCATCCTAACCATTTCAAGTTTTTCTCCCCATTCCCTAACCCCATTGACTTTTAGTGACCTATAGTGTTGTTTTTTCAAGGTTCCAGATCTATGCATAGAATATCAAGCATGAATGCCCTATAGTTTCATGCAAAAAGCCCCTTTGTGGATTCATTCACATGTATTTCAATGCCAGTATTTTAATTTAATTACAGTTGTGGCTGCTGGGACACACTGAGCCAAACTCTTCAGAGAACACTTAGTAACCACTTAAGAAGAAAAGTACTCATTAACATAATGGATCATTTTTTGGAATCTAAAGGTTGAATCACCCTAGTTAATGTTTTTCTCAGTTTTGTTTCTGCCATGCATTTCTTTGTCTCCTCAGCCTGTAGATCCAGTTCTGACAGAAGTTAATTTTGAATTACATTTTTACTTTATCTAACCAATTGAGCTAACTTTTTAGATACATTTAAAATAGCATTATAACTACATATACACTCATTCATACCTAGTATCCACAAGGTAAATTGAATTTCCTGGTGCTTCCCATATTAGGAAACCTTTGGAAGGGAAAATGGCTTTTGTTGTTTTCTAGAGTGATTTGCCGTAATTTATGGATATCTTTATTCCTACTTGAAAGATAAAGTTATTCCCAACTGTTAACCAAACATTGTTTTTAGTTATGTTCAATTACAATACCAACTAAGTGTTCATTTTATCCTATATATCATTGGTTTTTTATCATAGCCAAATTTTGAGATATAAATATAGTTGTTTTTCTGTATTGATGAGAATAGGGGGAATGAGGGAACTTGAATACCAAAAATAGTTGAGTTATTCTTTCTTATGAAGAAGCCTCTGAATCATGCTTTATAAAGAAAGCATCTAATATAATTCAGTGGATTTTCTCTGTGTGATATAATTTCATAGAAATTCAGATATCAGTATACTTATTTTTTAAATGGGTTATAGACAGAGGCATCAGTGGTTCAGTGTTTACAAACAAACTACGTAGTGCTTTGGCTTCCGTATAGGCACAAAGGATTTGATCCATAATTTTATTTGACTCACAATTTGTCTGCTGTCTAATCTGAAGACAGCAAGTAGAACTTCAAGCTCAATTATGTAGAAACCAAATGATTGTTTAAATCTGAAGGCAGAGAATAGAATTCCAAATTAGTGTATCCAGAACATATAGTCTCTTATGACTTTCACAAAGTCGGGAAGAGATGACTTCCTCTGGCATTTAAAATTATGAACACCTTTAGGTCTGAACCAGTTATTCTCATAAAGGGTGAAAATAATTCATCCTCCCAGCTAGTTAGTACATGAAAGAATGCCATATCATCAATTTATCCAAGAAAGCCAACATTTCATTAATAGCATCCTATTATCTCAAACTCTAGAATGACTTTGGATAGGTAGATTAAATTGTCCATTTCTCTCAAAGAATATATAAAGTTTTATCCTCTTAAAGCTTTTTTCTCTTTTCCCAAAACCATTGTCCAAACTGGATTGAAATATAATTTTATGAGAGAAAGAACTCACAATTTCTAACTGGAGGAATGATTTTATGGACAGAAAGAGTTCATAATTCTAATTTTAAGAAGGGATTGGCATATAGATATAGAAAAACAAACTAGTGGTTACCAGTGGGGAGAGGAAAGAGAGGAGGGGCAAGATAGGGGTAGGGGACTAAGAGTTACAAACTACTGTGTATAAAATAAATAAGCTACAAGGATGTATTGTACACCACAGGGAATATAGCCAATATAAACTATAACTATAAATGTAATCTTAAAAAATTTTGTACACCTGAAACATATGATATTGTAAATCAACTACTTCAATAAAAAAAAGTGATTGGGAAAAGAAGATGATGCTATGGAAAGAATACTGATCTAGGAGATAGGAGGCCAAAGTTTTAATCCTGATTCTGTTATTAACTAGCTGTGTGAAATTGGATGGATCACTTAACCATTTTACAACTCTATTACCTCCTCTCTAAGGGGATTAGGTTAGGTGATCTGATGTCTCATGTATATAATTCTGTAACGAAAGGAGGAATATCTTTCTTTGAAATTCTATAGCCTTATTTACCTAACAAGAAAAGAGTAAGAAGAAAATGAGGTGAGTTATGTGGGTATCTAGGTCTAACATCTATTAATTTGGAACTGAATATCCATAAAGCCCTTGCCCAGGAGTTCTGCGTGTTTTGCAGTCCTTTCCCCTATATTGGTGAAAAGATCAAAGCAGAAGTATACATTTTGTTCGCTCAAGGCCTTTAGCATACACAATAGCTTGAGTTGGTGTGACACTGCTGGCTACTGTGTCCTATTTTGCTAGTCTGAAATTCATAGCTAACTTAGGGATTTTATAAAGCATTTTCACTCTCCATTCTTTATCAATCACTGACAGACTCATTGTTTTATAATGTACTTCTCAGCAAGCTGTTTGCGACTCATCGCCTGCCTTGCTGTATAGTCTATAAATATTTAATTCTTTAATAAACTGCTTATATGTAATATAAAATGACTGATGCTATTCTCTCTTCCCTCTTTTAATAGTGCTACTATTTGCAAAACAATTCTTTTTTTTTTTCTAAATAGCAATACATTTCATAAATGTTTGACTTTCCTTTTTCTAAGTAGCAATTTATTCTGGGAGGTTGGTGGAATGACAGGCAACAAAACAGCCCCTTGCTCCTGGGAACACAATATAACTCTTCCCTCACCCTCACCCCTACCAAGCTGCATACCGATGAGGTAAACAGGATGGACTTTGGAATTGTGGCAGAGAGCAGTCACCTGTCTCTCTACAGACCCAGTGTGCAAAACAGCCTTTAAATCTGTAGACTAAATGTATACTTACAGTGAGCAAATATTGTTCCCTCTCTGCTCTGACATCTTTGTCTAGGGGAATCATAAAAGATAGTCAGTGATAGTATACAAGCACCTTAGTGTTCTCATCTTCTTTGTAACTGTGTACTTTATTTTTGCGTGTTGGCTTGATTTGCTTTCTGTGCCATGAAATGATTTTCAATATTTAAAAATCAGATAAGTCAGACATTTATTGGGGGTTTATTGTGTGCACTGCACAGCTGTTAACATGTTTTCAAGCAAGCTCCTATTCTTTTTCTATAATATTTCAATATAATTTATGAACTCTTAAAAATCAGGAACTGCCTTGGGGGCAGGCAGGGAGGATGAATTGGGGAATTCCAGAACAAATGTTTCTTCAGTGCTTACCACTAATCAGGTACATGTATTATCCCATGGCACTAACTCAGTTCTACATGTCTTTAACACACTGCCCTTCACTTAGAATACATTCTAAATGTTCTACTAGAACCCAGTATATTTGATTTGGAAAAAGCATGAGGAGTATAGGGGTGGAACATTTGTTTACAAGTTTTAAAAACTTGATTTATGTGCTACTTCTACCATGTATTAGCTATTACTTTAGATTTATCATCTAGCCTTTCTTATCTGTAATAAGAGAATAATAAAAATTATATAGTTTATATAAACACCTATATAATGCGCCATCAAATAATTGTTAATTCTCTAATTGTTCCACTCTAAAGAAGAACATCAAGACAAAATCAAAATGAGTGAATGTTGTTAATGCAAAGATGGTATAAATTTTATGTAAACAGGAAATGTAATTTCAGTTGTTTATATAATAATACTGATGGGTTACTTTAAGCAATAAACACTTTTAACTGAGGCTCCTTGTTTAACTGACAGCACACATTTGTGAAGAGACTTACAGGGTCTTTTTACTCTGGAGCAGAGAGGATTTTTAATGCAAAATTGTGTGGGTCAAGTTTTTATCCTTGTTCTTATAATACCTATGATCAATCTAAGTGAGCTAATTTGCTTATACAAGTGCAATTATTCCAGCTTCATGTTGCCTGTACCCCACTCCATTTTATATGATACTTTCCCTTATTTCATAGATACCATTCTATTTTCTTATTTCATTAGACATTCACAGCACAAATGGGCTTCCATTTTATTTTTCCTAAAACAGAATTGCCTGTGATGCTCTCCATATAACTTTCTACACTCTTTAAGCATAATAAATTTGAACCTGCCTAGGTGAAATCTCAGATTCCCTAATGAGTTCCATTTCCCCTGGTTGTACTGTCTAATTTGCTTCTGAAACAGACTTTAACTTCTACCTTTCTTCCTAACTTGATCTATCATATTTGACCAGTCATTGTCTCATATCTAATTATTTCCTTTGCATATTAAGGTGTATTGAAATGTTATGAAGGTCAATGAGAAAGAATAGATCATTTTAATCATAATAATGATATTATTATTATTGAGTTCCTACTATACACTAAGTATTGCTTTAGGATATGTAAACTTTTTCCCTTCATCTTGCTCTATGAGGTCAGAATTTCCAATTCACAGATGAGGAAAACGAAACATATGCAGGTTAAGTAGCTTACTTAAGGTTACATAGCTAGTAAGTAAATCAAACTAGGATTCCAACATAGGTGTTATTGACTCCAAAGCCTGTGCTTTGCCTTAATTGCCTTTTGAGAAGCTGAGCAAAAAAAAAAAGTGCTGTTTTCATACTATAAAAATGATAGGCATTATTTCTTTTTCTGTTTTAAAAGTGCCACTATTTATTGAAAAATAAATAGCATCAGTTCATGTTCTTATAATGCCTTTCTTTTAAAAGCAACAGTATATGTGAAAGTGCTTTGTACATTGTAAAGTCCTAGATAAATGTAAGGTATAATTGTAATAATAGTAATGAATTCAAAGTACTTTTTATTATAACCTTGTCAATAGTTATGGCATTTTTATCCCAAATGTAGGTATATCATGCTCTGTGTAAAAAAAAAAAAAAAGGTTTTCTGAAAAATTATAAGTAATTTAAATTTTTTAAAAGATAATACCATTTTAAATATATAAAAGAGCTTATGATAGAGCCTATAACAAAGTCAAGAATTAGTTTGTAATGTGACTAATTCCCTAATTATCTGTTTTGAATCTTAAATTTTTTAGTATTAAAGTTTTTAAAGGAGGGTACTCTTAAATAATGTTGACTGACACCTACAATCTCTTGAAATAATTGCCAAAAAGACACCATGAGAAGGCTGCTAACTTTTTTTAAAAGATTTTTTGATATAGACCATTTTTAAAGTCTTTATTGAATTTGTTACAATATTGCTTCTCTTTTGTTTTTTTGGTTTTTTGGCCCTGAGGCATGTGGGATCTTAGCTCCCCAACCAGGGATTGAACCTTCACCCCCTGCATTGGAAAGCAAAGTCTTAACCACTGGACCGCCAGGGAAATCCTGGCTGCTAACTTATTTTTCAGGTCAGGAACTGTTGTAAGAGCTATACATTACGGAATCCCTAGGTTTCTGTTAATCCAAAGCCTGAACTATTATCCCTACACATTGATGTCCACTAAAATATGGACAACCAGACATATTTCATTAGAAAAAAATTTAGGTACCCACCTATAAATCAGCTCATATATTTTATGTATGCAGTGAACACATTACTGTGCAATACTCAAATTTGAAAAATATTATGAGAGGCCATATGATATTTCTGTATTACCTATCATTCATTTTCAGACAACATAACATTGGATTCTCTCTATTAAAATAGTATTATTCTATTTTTGGGCTTCCCAAAATAGAAGTGGCGCAGTGGTTGAGAGTCCGCCTGCTGATGCAGGGGACACGGGTTCGTTCCCCAGTCTGGGAGGATCCTACATGCCGCGGAGCGGCTGGGCCCGTGAGCCATGGCCGCTGAGCCTGCGCGTCCGGAGCCTGTGCTCCGCAACAGGAGAGGCCACAACAGTGAGACGCCCGCATACCACAAAAATAAATAAACAAATAAACAGTATTATTCTATTTTTTTTCTAAAAACCCAATATAAACTTAAATCTTCTCTGGTAATTCTATAAAGATGTATAGGACATCTTTCACTTCATAAAACTAAATTCCTTATACCTCACTCACTATGTTTATTAACCTTCTGATTATTTCTTTCACACAAAGTTATGAAATACATATATTATGTATAAATGTATCTGCACACATAAAGAAGCACATACGAGCATTATAATAATGAGTTAAAAGTCATGTTCTTAATCCCTAAGTTGGCCAATTGGTTGCAATTTCTTCCATGATCATAAACTGCATTCCTGACTCTAGATATAGCACTCGTTATTGACTATTATGTCAACAGGGGGTGGAACTTGAGTGGAAACATGGTAAAAAGCATCTGGATAAGCTTAAAAATAGGAATCAGAAGTAATTGCTTAGGGTGGATATTCTACAATTTGCGAAGCCAAATGAAGAATATATATAGCAATCCTGATTCAGAGGCTAAAAAATATAAACTCATGATATAATGATCATATGGAGTCAACTATTCAAATGCATGCTCAAAGTCTCATGCCACTAAAAGTAAAATTTCTGATAGATTCATGGTTGGCCTTGCTAGTAATTTGCATCCTCAGTAGTTGGAAGAAATGATAGGAAAACTAATTATATGAGCCTAAAATTGCTCAACAAGTGAGAACTTCTCAGAGAGGTAGAAAAAAAAATTAGAACCCTGGAAGAAAGTAGTCATTTAATATTAGAGCTTAAAAGAGCCAGGAATGGTGAATATTGGACATAATCAGACATATGCCCTATAGCTACCTGTCCAATAAGTTAGCCCATTAAATTAAAATTAGTTAAAATTTAATAAAATTAAAGATCAGTTTCTCAATTGTACTAGCTAGCAGCTACCCTTTTGGACATAATATTTCCATTATTGCCAAAAGTTCTTTCAAACAGTGTTATCCTAGACATCAGAAAGGCAGATTTTTAAATATTTAGATTAAGGATAAATATAACTTTATGAGCATCATCTCTAAAAAGTTAGCTCAAGAAAAATAAGGAGGCCCTCCAAAATAACATTAAAATTGCACCTAACACATAACACATTGTTTTGTAATTGGTTTATTGCTTGTATTGCAATAAGGCAGGAGTGTGTGTCTCTTTCACTGTATCTACCACATAGTAAGTGTCTTGGTAGGAACTTCAACTGGTAGATAAAGAAATTCTCAGGCAAAAAAGGAGGGGGCATAAGTAAAGAGCAGTGTGATTTCACAGGGATCTGTTTGATTAAATTTAGATAATTGATTGTGTATAAAAGATATAAGGAGGGACATATAAAGGAGATAATTTGAGAGTTGCTTCTAGGGAAAAGTGAAAGAGAGAGACTTGCTGCAGGGTTTTTATCTTCTGTTAAGAAATTACTAAAAGAGAGAGTAAGAGGGATAGATGGAGAGAGAGAGAGAGAGAATTAATTATTCTCTAAATTCTTTTTCTCTACCTTCTCTGTCAATAAAAAGATTTTCAGACAAGGAAGAAGAGAATAAATCTGTTATTGAGGGATGTAGCCCAAGATCAGATAAAAAGATTATAAGAGAGCACTAATCATTGGAATTCAAGTCTCATATCCCAGATATATTACTTTCAGAGGTGCTATGAGAATTTGCAGTTGAGCTTGAAGAACTACAGATGTTTTTGAGAAAATATACATATTGAGAGAGGTGCTCAAAGCCTGAATAAGAGGGGAAATTTTCCCAATTTTCTAGAAATGTTTTGTTGATTTTAAAATCAGTTATTTAAAAATTATTTTTGTAAGCACTTGGAAAAGGGAATTTTGATCACTAGGAATAAATACAGGTTTGCAGAGAACAAATGTCTTCACTTCCTTTTTTTGATGGAATTATTTCAGAGAGCTTCTATAATCAGAGTTTAGCTCAGACTTTCAATTTTCCTTGCCTAGATAAGAGGCTAAGAAGCAGAGCAGAAAGCTGATGAAAGCCAAATGGAGCTTTCAGCATTCTTACAGTGATGGGAAGACAAAAATTGGAGTTCAGGAGGAAATGGAACCTGGGAGATAAAGTGAGCTAGAGGTAATCAGAGCCTCACAAAAACTACGTCTAGCTTTAAATTAACTTACTCTCTTATTGGACTGGGGTGATTTGTACTTTTTCTGTCCTACTGCTTCCCAGATGTTAGGGTACATTTTCTTCAGAGAAAGCTATGACCATTCAAAGCCTTTAAAATTCTCACACACAATATCTGGCATCCATTCTATACTTTCCAGGAATATCAAGAAACAGGACCAAAGGGAGAAAAAAATGTATACAGTAGAAACAGACACAGAGTAAACCAGATATTGGAGCTATCAGAAATAACTCCTAAACTCCAAACTGATAATATTTTGAAGAACAAAAAAACTGCAACTCACAAAAAAAAATTAAATGAATATTCTAGAACTGAAAATGCAATAACTGAAATTAAGGCATCTATAAATACATTTAACAGCACAGATTGGAAACAGATGAAGAGAGGATTATTATATGATAGATCAAGATATTCAAGCCAAAGCAGGAAGAGCTAAAAGGATGGAAAATGAACAGCATAAAATACATACGAGACATGTTGAAAATATCTAACATATGTGTAATTGGAACCCTACAAGGAAAAGACAGATTGTAATAAAAATAGTATTCCAACTGATAATAATTTCCAAAAGCGTGGAAAGATATCAAGCCACAGGTACCTCAAGCAGGATAAATACAAAGAAAACACACATAGGCACATCAATAGGACTGATGAAAATGAAAACTGAGGAGAAAAATCTTAAAAGAAGGTAAAGAAAGACATTATTTTATAGAAGCAATAATAAGACTAACAGCTGATTTCTCGACAGAAATTATGGAGACCAAAAGCCAATGGAATGACAGCTTTAATATGCTTCAAGAAAATAATTGCCAATCTGGAATTCAATACTCAGTGAAAATATAATTCAAAACAAGATGAAACAACTTTATAGACAAACAAAAATGGAGAGAACTTAGCATCAGCACACCTCACCTAAAAAAACAAACAAACAACAACAAAAAAAAAGGAAGGGAATTCTTTAGAAAGAAGAAAAGCAACCCCAGAAAAAAAGTGGAAATAGAGGAAAAAACAAAGATCAATGCACAAGGTAATATGTTAGTAAGTCAGAATGAATCTTAACTATACATTAAAAAGAAAAAAATAAAACATCTTGTGAGGTTTAAAATATATAAACAATAAAATGCATGTTAACAATAACATGAAGGGTGGTAGAGGGTAAACAAAATGAATCTAATCTAAGGTTCTAGTATCATCTGGGAAGTGGTAAAAGTACTAATTTGTAATTAATAGATTATAGTAAGTCAGAGATTCATGTTGTCATATTTAGGGTAACACTTAATAGTAAAATAATGTATTATTAACAAGCTAATAGAGAAGAAAGTGGAATAACAAAAGTACTTGATTAATCTCAAAGAATGCAAAAAAAAAGGAATGAAACAACATAAATCACGTAAAATAGGAAACAATAAGGTAATACGTATACAATTTTAAATGTATAAGTAACTACTTTAAATATCAGTTGACTCAATTCTCCAGTTAAAAGTCAAAATTGTAAGAGTGGATAAAAGATAAAGTCTAAATAAAAACAGGTAAAGTTAAAATAACAAGATAAAAAATAACCCACCTATACCAAAATATGACTAGAACAACTGTATTAACATTAAATAAAATAGATTTTAAGGCAAGAGATAAAGATGTGTATGGAATAATTTTTAAAGAGTCAATCCAACACAATATAATTTCTTAATTTGTGTCCACTTAATAACATAGCCACAAAATATATAAAGCAAAAATTGACAAAACTAAAAAATATGTACACAAATTCACATCATGGTGTAAGACTTTAGCACACTTTTAACACACCTTGCTTGTGGTAACAAATAAAATGAGTATACAAGCAGACAAAAAAAATTAGTAAGAATATAGATGAACAGGGCTTCCCTGGTGGCGCAGTGGTTGAGAGTCCGCCTGCCGATGCAGGGGACACGGGTTCGTGCCCCGGTCTGGGAAGATCCCACATGCCGCAGAGCGGCTAGGCCCGTGAGCCATGGCTGCTGAGCCTGCGCATCCGGAGCCTGTGCTCTGCAAGGGGAGAGGCCACAACAGTGAGAGGCCCGCCTACCGCAAAAAAAAAAAAAAAAAAAAAAAGAATATAGATGAACTAAACAACATAATTATCCAACATAACTTAGTTATATGTAGAACACTGCACCTAACAATGTCAAGATTCATTCTTTTCAAGTGGACATTTACTAAAATTGACCATAATATCCCTTTGGACTGTGTATTTTTATTTTATTTATATTTCTGCAGCTCAAAGAAGTGCTGTGTTGTTGCTTCAGGGCAACACATAAGAGCCTAGTCCTCGTGCCTCAGTGCACTCACCACAGTCTCCCTTGGAACCTGAGGAGCCAGCATGCAGCGAAGGCAGACAAAGCCATGAGAAGGTGCTTTCCCCGTGGGGAAGGAAAAGACATTTCAGACACCTTGAGAAGGAAAAAGACAACTGTCCTTTCTATGCCTGGCCACCCTGGGGATTTAATGCTATAGCAATCATGTACATCAAATAGGAACTATCTGGTAGGTTGTCTGAGAAGGGATCTCAACAATTCTCTAAACATATTATGAGAATCAGGGACCCAAATAAATGGTATTAAGTCAAAAAAAATTGAACATAATACAACTCTCAAAAATAGTCAGATTTAAATCATTCAGAGTAGACTATGACCACAGAGATCTGGAAAGCACTGACAAGAAGCTAAAAATCAATAACACTAAGATAACTAAAAGTTTCGTGAATTCCCAAAGGTGTGGAACTTAATCCATATACTTCTCAAAAACTATGTTGCAAAGAGAAAATTAGAAAATATTTTGAATCAAATAATAATGCATATATGACATATGAAAAGCTAGGGGTTATATCTAAAGCTATGCTTAGAGGAAAATGTATAGCCTTTAAATGAATGTTTAAAAAGAAAAAGAGGCTAAAAATCAGTGATATAAATACCTTATCAAGAAATCAGAAATAGAATAGAAAAGGAAACCCAAAGAAAATAGAAGGAAGAAAATAATGACAGAAATGAACGAGATAGAAATTAACTGTATAATAGAGGAAATCAACAGTAGCAGAATATTCATTTTTCTCAAGTGCACATAGCATTTCAAAGAAATAGACCGTATGTTGGGCCATAAAACAAATCTTGAATTGAAATTACACAGAGTATATTCCCTGAATACAGTGGCATTAAATTAGGAATTCATAGTAATAAGATACCCAGAAAAATAACTGAATGTTTGGAAATTAAACAACACACTTCTAAATAATACATGTCCAAGAAGAAATCACAAATCACAAATAAATGATAATGAATACACATCCTATGAAAGTATATGGGATACAACTAAAGCAGTCCTTAGAGGGAGATGTATAGATCTACACATCTATATTAGAAAAGAAGAAAAGTGTAAAATTAATTATCTAAGATTCGACCTTGTGAACCTAGAAAAAGAGAAGCAAATCAAACCCAAAGTAAGTAAAAGAAAGGAAATTATAAAATTAAGAGTAGAAATCAAAAGAAGATCAACAAATAGAAGTTGATTCTTCAAAAGATTAATAAAATTGATTTTTAAAAGAACGATCAAGAAAAAAGAAAATAGGGCTTCCCTGGTGGCGCAGTGGTTGAGAGTCCGCCTGCTGATGCAAGGGACACGGGTTCGTGTCCCGGTCTGGGAAGATCCCACATGCCGCGGAGGAGATAGGCCTGTGAGACAAAAAGTAGAATAATAACAAGATACTGAACAACTTGTTCTAATCAATCCGATAACTAAGATGAAATGGACAAATTCCTTGAAAAACACAGCTTACTAAAATTGACACAAGAAATTAAAAATTTGAATACTCCTAGATCATTTTCTTAAATATTGAATTTATAATTGAAAAACTGGCCACAGTTTTTAGGCCTATAGCTTCACTGGTGTATTCTATCCAATGTTTAAGGACAAAACAATGACAATCTTACACAAACTTCAGAGTATAGAGGCAGGGGACACTCTCCAACTCAGTCCCTAAAGCCACGAAGACCCTGATAACAATACCAAACTCATTTCAAGAAAAGAGAATTATAGAACACTCTCTCGTGAACATGAGTTCAAATACCCTTAACAAGATATTAGCAGGTAAAATGTTGCAATATATAAATAGATAAATACATCATGAGGAAGTGGGGTTTTCAAGGATTGCAAGGTTGGTTTAACACAATGAAGATCAGTCATTGTAATTCACCATGATAACAACTTTGAACTGTTACTTATTTCAATAGAGGCAGAAAAGGCATTTGACAAAATTTAACAACCATTAAAAAAAATTCTTAGCAACTGGGAATAGAAGGATCCCTCTTCCATTTGATAAAGGGCATCGTTCTTTTTTTTTTTTTTTTTTTTTTTTTTGCGGTACATGGGCCTCTCACTGCCGCGGCCTCTCCCGTCGCGGAGCACAGGCTCCGGACGCGCAGGCTCAGCGGCCATGGCTCACGGGCCCAGCCCCTCCGCGGCACGCAGGATCCTCCCGGACCGGGGCACAAACCCGTGTCCCGTGCATCGGCAGGCGGACTCCCAACCACTGCGCCACCAGGGAAGCCCCAGGGCATCGTTCTTAATGATGAAAGACTGAATTCTTTCTCTCCTAAATTCAGGAACAAGGCAATGATGTCTCTTCAGATTGGAAGCAAGGAAAGAATGTTCACTTTCACCACTCACTACTTCTATTCAACATTGTGCTAGGTGTCCTTACCAAGTTAAAGACAAAAATTAGTGGACATGGTTTCTGGAAATGAATACTTAAGCTATCTATTTACAGATGAATTCATTGCATTTGCAGAAAATTATAAAGATTCCTTGTAAAAGCTACCATTTGTGTAAAAAAATGGGAGGGAAAACATATCTGAGTATAATATATCAATATCTGGAAGGATAAATGAGAAACCAGTAACTGATTACCAATTTGGGGGTGAGGTTAGAAAATCATGGCCAGAAGAGCAGGAGGGAGACTTTTTGCTTTCTACATTAAATTATCAATTCTGAAAAATAGTTAATGTATTACCTATTCAAAAATATCTTTTTTTAAAAAAGACTGAGGGACTTCCCTGGGGGCACAGTGGTTAAGAATCCACCTGCCAACACAGGGGACACAGGTTCAAGCCCTGGTCCGGGAAGATCCCACATGCCGTGGAGCAGCTAATCCCGTGTGCCACAACTACTGAGCCTGCGCTCTAGAGCCTGCGAGCCACACTAGCCTGCATGCCACAACGACCGAAGCTGGCGTGCCTAGAGCCTGTGCTCAGCAACAAGAGAAGCCACTGCAATGAGAAGCCCACGCACCGCAACGAAGAGTAGCCCCCGCTCGCCGCAACTAGAGAAAGCCTGCACACAGCAATGAACACCCAATGCGGCCAAAAATAATTAAAAGACATACATGCTAAAAAATTTTTTTAAATAAAAAAGACTGAAAGTTGGCATTGCCCTATCAATTTGGTAAATAATGAGCACCTCTCAGTTCTACAGCTCTCCTCCTAGTTCCCATAGCCCTCCACCGCAAACAGGATAGGACTCTCTTATTAGACTTAGATATTATGCAACATGATCCTCATTTCAGAATTATACATACATTTTTAAAGGAACACTTTCATGGGTATATCATGAACTGCATTAATATGAGCTGTAGTTTGACTTTTGATTATTTATAATTCGTAATCTATCTACCATAGATACCTATTTAATGCTTTCTCACTAAATCTTTTACCTGCATTGCTATTTAGTAGTAGCAGTAAAGACTGAATGTTATTTCCTTTACCTTATTTCTCTCTAATACTAACCAATACACTGAAATAATATAGCAACAATAAAATCTAACATTATTAGTGCTTATTATATGGAAATACTGTGCTAAATTCTTTACATGCATTGTTTCAAAATTTAATACCCATAATTCTGTCAACAGAGATAGAAAATATAAGAAGTTACAGGCCTGATTCAGATTAAATAGCCATTCTCCACATTAATTCATTGTACTCTGTAGTTTGGTACTCTGTACCAGTTAAGAAGCTTGTAATAATTGAGGGGGTGTGTGTGTGCGTTTGTGTGTGTGTGTGTGTGTGTGTTATAAAGGACACTCATAAATGGAAGTTTGGGCGAAGAGCAACAGAATTTAGAACATACTTACATGCTCATATATAAACAGAGAACAGTTTCAGGTCAACATTATGCCATCAAATAGAAATCTGTGCTGGTATACAAACCAGACCGAAACTGTCTCTGTCTCTAGGTAATTCAACAGAGGTATAAAATTGTTTTAACCTGAATTATTAAAGTAATTTGAACTATGTCCACCTGACTAAGGGAAGTAATGAAATCTCTTTTTTTCTGACTGCTGCTTCTTGCTTTTTTTTTCTTTATGAATTCTTTGAGGCCATTAGTAATATTCCAAATATTATATCAGTTCTGAATCCACCCAATAGGTTCATTCACTATTTGTTCATCTCTATTCATCATAAACATGCATTAATCCACACTGGTAATTTTCACATCCTGAAAATGTTAGACAAACCACAGTAATCTTTACCCTGAGAATTAACCAGCACCAACATTATCAGGCCTGCTTAAGCACCCAGATGATTCCACCTGCTCTTTAGCAACATATACTATGATAGCACCAAGAATTCCCTCTGTCACAAATACCTGGACCAGGAGGCACTCTACTGCATCCCCACATTAGGAGTAGCTGTGCTTTTGGCTTCCGAGCTGTAGACAGCTGCGGGGGGCAGGCACCAAGTTGCCGCTGCTGTCCTCAGCCTCAGACCTAGAAGGGCCTGTCTCGGTGCTCATCTTGGCAAACCCTGATAGCTCCCTGTAATGGGAGCCCCATCTGAGACTAATGAAGAAGCAAAGATGGTTTCTGAAAACCTCCTGTACTACAAAATATTATGCTGTGGCTCTGAATATACTCCTCCTCATATATTCTCTCTTCTCCCCTCCCTTCCATATCCATGCCCTTGTTTAGTTCCGGTTTCCATTAAAATACTATTTGTGCAGCAAATTTCACAGATTGGATCCATCTCGATTCTGCCATGCAAAGAAAACACATTTAAAATAAGGAAAAAATTGAAATAGCAAAATGCTGCAGTCTCTCTGAGCTATCTCCTAATGAACCAGTTTGTCCCATGAGCTGTAGTAAGGAGCTTCTTCTCCACGGTGCGAACTCTTTATGCATATTAATATTATGCATGTTTTCCATGTGACTCCTTCTGACTTGCTCTCACCCCATCCTTTGAATTGATTTAAATAAAAATAATTTATGTGGACATTCCTTCAGTCAGGATTTTCTCTCCCCTTCTTAAGGACATCCATAATATTTCGTTGATGCTTTGCATCCAAACCGAGTAGTTATGCTTTTGCATATCATTAGAGCTTTATAAAGAACAACAGCGACATCTGCATGTGCTGCAGCGCCAAGGAGATAGGAAAAATACCGAAAACAAACTCCGTATTGGCTTGGAGGCTGTCTGGCTCTCTGCCTCCCCAGCAGCCCCTGCCACCACCATGGATAGGAGTAATTGTTCAGTGTAATCACATCATGCCTCATCTGAATATTCATAGCAGAGACAAAGCTTTAGAGGATAAGGGAGGAGCAGGGATAATTTGAATATAAAACAGCATCTCATTTCCAAATCAACTTGTGCCAGTTAGACTGTGCACCAGAATTCAATATTAAGCAACATCATTTTACAGTTTGGAAATTGGAAGTGAAAAAGATGGAGGAGAGAAGACACTCAGTAAAGAAGGGGTGACATATTCTCATCTTGACTGAGGAAAAACAAAACAAAGCAACAATAACAACAGTGACAGAATAAAAATACTTAAAGTGTTATTTGAAGAGTCACCAACAGTGGCTAACCAGCTGCTATTTTACCAGGAATGAAATAGCCTATTGAGGGAGCTTTAAAAGCTCCCAATTAATATGTTGTGCATGTATTGGATCTACAAAGAACTCACTGTATTCCTTCTCTCCCCACAAATCCCCCCAATACACACATATTCCCTAACCACCACCTTTCTTTCCTGTCGGGTGCAGGGGAAAAAATCAGAGCTACAGAATAATTGACTAATCACTTCAAAAGTGACAACATCCCTCTTCAAAAAGAAAGGACAAAAAACAAACACGCACAAAAGGTGACTGTTCATTAATGAAGGGATAAATTACCGATGGCTTCTTCATTCTGTTTAGTTCATTACCCCCCAAAAGAAACAAATATAATCCACATGTTAATATTGGAGTCTTCATTTTCTTTGCTTTAATATGATGCTCTTTTTAATTTTTTTTAAGTGGTGGTATTTGTAGAAGCCTCTGCCACTGCATTCCCCAAAGAGCTACTAGTTTCAACCCACTGGAGTTTATATTCCTTTAATTGTCTAGTGCAGGAACATTTCTGCTGTTTTTAAAAATATACCGCTCTGCAGGAATTAGAAGAATCCAAGGTTGTATCCAACTTCAAAGGTTTCCAAGTCATAATGATTTTAGCAAAAGTAGAAGACAGATCATGGAACAAGTTCCCCGTTTGAAGATAAGCATCATAGGGACCTTTTTTTCTTCCCTCTCTCCCCAACTTTGTACTTCTCCTGGCTCTGAATGCCACTCGCTAACACAGTTTAATGATATGCAAATGAAATATGCATAAAACCATTCTACTGTATGATGATTAAACACTGGAGACATTAGCAGCGGAGGCTTCACTCTTTGTAATAATCCTTCCCGACCATCCACTTTGGTTGCGGAGTTATGGAAACCCATAGCAGTTGGCAGAGAGTGAAAGAGAGAGAAGGAAGGAAAGACGCAGGGACACATCACCCATCTCAGTGCTTCTCCCACTCCAGGAGAGGTTCCCCCCCTTTGTACTGCGTTCCTATTGCTGTCTTTTGTAATCCATCCATGCAGTCGCACCACAGCGATTAACGGGAAAAAAACCTCTTTTCTCTTAATGTTTCAAAGCTCATTAGCCAAACGATTATTCCTCATTAACAGCAAAAGCTCATTCATTAAAAGGAAGAATATGCCCAAAAAATGCCAGCACGGTTAATCCTGAGTCCCATTCTGGGCTGTAAATCCCATACTACTTGTATATTCCATGCGAAAGGGACACGCGCCAATCCACATTTTTTTAAAAAAAGAAAGAAAGAAAAAACAGTTTGTGTGTTTTGTAAAATCCACAAGAGCAGCAATTAATATTCCCATTGAATGACTTTATTTATTTATTTTTTTGTCTCTCCCTTTTGTTTCCAGCACCTGCCCCTGGCTCAGCGCCCGGTGCCAACAGAACACCTTTCAGGATCCACAGCAACACAGACAACGTAAGTACCAGTCGTTTCCAGAAACCCTTTTTCAGATTTTTTTAAAAAACAACCACCTAAAACATAGAGAGAGACAAGCCTCTTTCCCCTTCTTCTCCCCTGCGTTATGCCACCAGGGTTTCCTAAGTAGCACCTTCCAAATCCCTCTGCCTTCAAGTTTGTGCATGTCTGTGTGGCATCCCTCCTCCTCCTTCACTCCCATAGTGGATCTTGTAAAAGGGCTTCAGATCGGCCCCATTCATCTCCCTGGTGATAGCAGTGAATGTAGATAAATCTCTGACTGCCTGCCTGCTGCTGGAGTATGATTTTTATTTTGCTTTCTGTGTATACCTGGGTCAAAAAGTGGGATGTATGCACACACATACATGCACATACACACATTTCCTTCTCTCTTTCTGTGCCTTCCTCTCCTTTTTCTCACACATGCATACATCCCACATATGTGTGTATATGCATAAACATATACACCAATATACATACCCATACCTACAACACAAAAATATATACATATCTAAATGTTTAAATTGCCTGAAAATATGTGTATTTATATACACATACAACCTTACACACGTGTCTATATGCAATCGATAAGTGCCTATCCTTTAATTTATACCCATCTATATCTCCATTTGAATATTCCCTCTCTCCTCCCAGCAGAAGCTGCGTGCAATTGCAATCCAGGATTGTAGAAGCGGTATTCTTTCCTTATGATTTCTGTTTGTAGACCTCTCTGCTCCTTTTTCTGACTTCTTCCAAGCTGTAGAATTGGCATCTTTCCCTGAGGTTTTCCGAATGGCAAGTGGCACCGGCTGTGGCATGCATTGATGCCGCTTCCTATGGCATTTCTCTTCCGATGTCTGCTTTTTCTCTTTGTTTGTTGTTGACTAGGCTGAATGGTGTTTTTTTTAAGTTAATTATAAACGAAGTTGAATAGCAAACAAGCCAACAGCTTGCCCCCACCCAAAAAAAAAAAAAAAGCCCAACAGAAGTGCCTTCTGCTGCAACAGATGCCCAGATCACCCCTGGCATGGGCAAATGGGCACACAGTTTTTGTGGTTGTTAATTTTTTTGTTTGTTGCTGTATTTGTTGTATGTTTTCCTTGTTTCTGATTTTTCAAGGAGTCCAGAATCCCGGCCTCTGCTTGGAACGGAACAGTGTCATGGCGGAGACGACGGCCTTTGTCTTGCTGGGTGTGAAAGCATTCGCTGTGCTGGCTCCAATGCGGCAGAATCAAGTTTAAAGGAAAAAAGTGATTAAAGTCAGCTTTGTGCCTCTTTGGTGTGGAAGACCCCCAAACCCCAAGTAGCCGAGTCCCTGGATCCGAGGAAGGGCTCATAGTTGGAGCCAGCCTAGGCTGTAATCCTGGCACTTGCGCCTTCGGTTGCTGCTTGCTGTTCGCTCCTGGGAGTCTGGATAATCTCCCTTGGCTTTACCGCACTGTCTGGCCCGCGTACAGGGCCCCCGTAACATATACCCGCTGCTCCTATCACACGAAACTGTGGCGTTGCCCCTGAATGGATGGCACTGTGCCAACTCTTCTGCCATCCGCCCTTGCAGCTTTTTTCTTTCCTCCCTCCCTCCCCTTCTCCTCCTCCTCCTCCCGTCGACTTGACGTTAATTAACACACGGGTTAATTGATTTTAAAAGCCGAAGAATTACAGTTAACTTTTCCCACAGGGTACAGACGCCAGCCGCTTGGCACACTCTGCTTTCCGCACTGGTGCAGGGGGGCCGGGAAAGCCCACAGCAAAACTAGCAACTGCTGAGGAACGTTGCCTGCTTATTGGAGTAGAGCCGATAGAAGTCGACGTGGTGCTGCCTCCTCCTTCCAGTATACAGCCATTCTGTATTTTGTTAAATAATCAGATCACAACTCTATCTTCTCCTCCATTCGTCTTTCAAAACGGGAAAACCCTTCTGAAGTTGTTATGGGGGGAATAAACCCTCCCCCAGACCATTTATTTCATCCATAATATGCTTTTCTCCAATAATAAGCAAATACCTGGTGCTTTTTTTTCCAAGTCATAAGGAGGAAGGCTACCCCCTTCCTAAATATCACAGGCAAAGGAGAAGATTTTTTTTTTTTTAAGGAGAAAGTTCCATAAAGTTCCTTTCTCTCTATCAGTGTTTTGTTTTGTTGCTGTTCCTCATGACTCAGATTCGTTATTTATGGTGAAGAATTTCACGAAGAAAGTAGGTACACTGTAATTAAAAATGAAATTCATATGAAAGCTGTTTGCTTTTTTGTTTGTAAGTGTAGATTTTTGTTTTCTGTCCCCTTCACCCCAATCCCCTGTAGAAAATGAAAGCAATTGATACTGTAGTTGGGAAGGAGACATGCAAGGCTGGAAACTTGATGCTTTCACCTTTTCATGCTTTCATTTTATTTCATTTTGTTTTTTAAAAGCATGCGGCAAGTGAAGCGACAAAAGGAATCCATTATGCAAATCATGTCACTTTGCATAATGTCTCATGACTGGAAGATGCAGATGAGCTGTATAATTTATGAGTGCCAGTGTCTGTCTAAAAGTGTTGTACACAATTTACCAAGTGAGCCTGAGAGACATGGGGAAGGCAGCTCTTCCAACTCCATTGCCAGGAAAGCTCTATATATTTTCCTACAAGTGTTCCCCAGTAACATTAAATGCTATTTAAAAGAAATTAAGGTTCCAGGGCTTCCCTGGTAGTGCAGTGGTTGAGAGTCCGCCTGCCGATGCAGGGGACACGGGTTCGTGCCCCGGTCCGGGAAGATCCCACATGCCGCGGAGCGGCTGGGCCCGTGAGCCGTGGCCGCTGAGCCTGCGCGTCTGGAGCCTGTGCTCTGCAATGGGAGAGGCCACAACAGTGAGAGGCCCATGTACCGCAAAAAAAAAAAAAAAAAAAGAAATTAAGGTTCCAAATATTTATGAAAGATGAAGATTTTCCTTTCACTCCCTTCACCCAAATTCTTTGCCTAAAAGTTTACAAGAAAGTATTAGACTCTAAAACATTAATTTTTAGATTCAATTTGGAAAAGAGAAGTGTTTTGAGCCAAATGTGCCATTTGTATATGGATTTTCCTTTCTACGGCAAGGAATGTCTTAGAGAAACAGACACTTTATCCATTTGTCTGGATCTGTGTAGTCAGAGAAATGGGATATCTCATTTTGGTTGGTTTTGTGTGTGCCCTGCTGTGTACAACATTTTATAAGTTATAGTCTCTTGGACGTATTAGATATGTAATATGGAAGACTGATACATTCATTATCCTTCTGATGGCATAACTCTGCTTTCATAGAAGTTTTCAAAATAGAAATTCTATTCAATAAAGACTACATTTTAGTTAAGTCAGCTTAGTTGGTCACTCCATTTCTCATTTTGGTAACTTTTTTGAGAAGATGATTCTGTACCTTTTGAGAAGTTATAACATCTTTGATAACCTGACTAATTTGGCCTTATATTTTTCATTTCAGTCATAGCAAGGTGTGTGAAAGAGAGGTAGCGGTTGCCATGAGAATGTATACCGGAGGATCTAAACTTTGGCGAGCATGTCAGGAAAGGCTTCCTGAGGAAAGTGAATTCAAGATCACTTCTGAAAGTTGAAGAGAAGTTAGACGAAAAGAGGGAGAAAATATTCTCCATGCAAAGAATATGTTCCGTAAATCCTGAGACAAGAAAAGATCATGATTGCTTGGAAAAACTAAAATAAAACCAGTGTGGCTAGAGTATAGATTATGGGTCATTGGATCATACTGGGAACAGATCAGGAGGTAAGCATGTGAGTAAGAGGTAACTTATTCATTATTTGCATCTATTTTCTGGTGCTTGGTCTCTTATGTCATTATTAATTGTATGTACATATACATCAAGTTCATACTGAGAACTACTTACCATTATAATACTTTTTATAAAATAATTTTTAGATTTTTCAAAATCAACTTATGCATTGAACCCTGAGATTTCTGAATCCAACCTTATGTGACATATTTCTTCTTTTTGTGAAGTTTTATTTTCAAGAAGTTAATAGCCATTTAAGAAAATAAAATAAGAACACTCCACGTAATAAGAGCAAAATACAATTTTTTTTCAAGTATACTTGGAACATTGGCAAACATAGACCACTTTCTGGTTCATTAAAAAAATTAAAATTATTGAAGTCAAGCAAAATATATTTTCTGACCATAAACAAACTAAACTAAAAATCAGTAACAGACGTCTGGAAAAACCCAAATTTTGGGAAATTAAACACATGAGTCACAGAGGCAGTCACAGGGAAATTAGGAAAATTTTGAATTGAATGACAATGAAAGCACATTACAGAATTTGTAAGCTGCAGCTAAAGAAGTACTTACAGAGAAATAAGCTTTAATGCCTTATTTTAGAAACCAAAAAAGTTTTGAACTGATAATCTAAGTGTCTTAAGGAAACAAATTAGGCCCAAAACAAGAGGAAGGAAGGAAATAATAAAGATAAGGACATAAACCAATGAAATTGAGAAAAGTAGGGAAAATCAACATACCCAAAACCTGGTTCTCATGAAGAATATAAAAATTGATTAACATATAGCCAGACTGAATAAGAAAAAAAGTGTGAAGACACAGATTATCAAAACCTAGAATAGAAGAGGGGACATCACTACAGATATGACAGATAGTAAATGGATAATAAGGGATAAATAAATTAAAACTTTGTAAATAAATTTGATAACCTAACTGAAATGGAAAAATTCCTTGAAAGACAGACTACCAGAATTCAAGAAGAAATAACCTGAATAGTTTTAGATCTATTAAAGATATTGAATTTGTAGCTAAAATTACTTTCCTATAAAGAAAACACAGCCCAGATGGTTTCACTGGCAAGTTCTTCCAACATTTAAAGAAGAAATAATGTCAGTCCTAAACAACCTCTTTTAGGAAATAGAAAAGGAAGGAACCCTTTCCAACTGATTTTATGAAGTCAGCATTACTGTGATGCCAAAACCAGACAAATACAATATAAGAGCAGAGAACTACAGACCAATAACTCTCATGAGCATAAGCACAAAAATCTTTAACAAAATGTTAGCAAATTGAGTTGAATAATATGCAAAAAGAATGCATGACCAAGTCAGGTTTATTCCAAAAATGAAAGGTTGGGTCAACATTCTAAAATCAGTTTGACTTACCATATCACCAGATTTGTTAAATCATGAATTTAATGGATGTAGAAAAAAATGAGCCACAGTAATCAAAACAGTGTGATAATGAGGTAAGGATGGACATAAAGATTCGTGGAGGAGAAGAGAAAGCCCAGAAATAGACACAACTTTTTTTTTTTTTTTTTTTTTTTTTTGGTGGTACACAGGCCTCTCAACTATTGTGGCCTCTCCCGTTGCGGAGCACAGGTTCCGGACACACAGGCTCAGCCGCCATGGCTCACGGGCCCAGCCGCTCCGTGGCATATGGGATCTTCCCAGACCAGGGCACGAACCCATGTCCCCTGCATCGGCAGGCGGACTCTCAACCACTGCGCCACCAGGGAAGCCCTTAGACACAACTTTTTGATAAAGGATCAAAGATAATCCAGCGGAGAGACAGTAGTCTTTTCAATACATGATGCTGTAACCAAATAAATACCTTTACCCATGCTTTACTGTAATATAAATGTTAATTTTAAATGGGTATTGAAACAAAATAAAAACCTAATACTGTAAAAGTTCTTGAAGAAAGTATAAAATAAATATTTGTAACCTTGGGCTAGGCAAAAGATTTTATAGAGGGGGAAGATTTTATAGCAGGGAAAGAAACCTGGACCATAAATGAAAAAGATAAGTTGGACTTTAGAAAAGTTGAAAACTTTTGCTATTGGAATGACAATGTCAAATAAGTGAAAAAGTAAGCTATGGACAAATATTTGCAACCCATAATGAGATACATTAATCTAAATGAAACAAAAAATGACACAGAAGCTAGAATTAGTAGATGAAGACATTAAAACAGCCACCACGAGCTTCCCTTGTGGTGCAGTGGTTAGGAGTCCTCCTGCCAGTGTAGGGGACACAGGTTCGAGCCCTGGTCCGGGAGGATCCCACATGCCACAGAGTAGCTAGGCCCGAGCGCCACAGCTGCTGAGCCTGCGCTCTGGAGCCTATGAGCCACAACTACTGAGCCCACGTGCTACAACTACTGCAGCCCGTGTGCCTAGAGCCCATGCTCTGCAACAGGAGAGGTCACAACAATGGGAGGCCTGTGTACCGCAGCAAGGAATAGCCCCCGCTCAACACAACTAGAGGAAGCCCACGTACAGCAATGAAGACCCAATGCAGCCAAAAATTTTAAAAACAAACAAGCAAAAAAACAAACAAAAAAACAAAACAGCTACCACAACTGAATTCCATATATTCAAGAACTTAGAAGAAATCAGGAACGTATTAAATGTGGATATGAAAGACAAAAAATACTCTAATTGAACTTGTAGAGACTAAAACTACCATGTCTGAGATGAAGAATACCATGTCAGGAAGGGATTGACAGATTAAATATTTCAGAAGAAAGGATTAATCAACTTCATGACATATAAATAGAAACTATCCAAAATGACACACAGAAAGAAAAGTAACACAAAAATTATGGACAGAGCAACGGCGAGTTGTGGGACAACTTCATGTGGCTTGATATATGTGTAAATGAAGCCCTTGAAGGACAGACAGAAGGAGGACAAAAACTGTATTCAAAGAAGTAGCTGAAAATTTTCTAAATTTGGTGAAAATTATAAGCCAATGGCTCCAACTATCTCAATGAACTCCAAGCACAAGAAACATGAAGAAAACTACACTAATGCAGATCATAATGAAATTGCTTAAAATCAGTAAAAAGTAGAACATTTTAAGAGTAGCTAGAGAAAGAAGATACATTATGTACAGAGGAACAAAGATTAAAATGACAGCAGATTTCTTGTTGGAATTAATGCAAGCCAGAAGACAGTGGAGTAATATCTTTAAAGTATTGAAAGAAAAAAAAGGTTACACTGAAATTCTATAAACAACATAAATATCTTCCAAAAGCAAAAGTGATACTAAATTTTCAGATGTACAAAAGCTGAAATAATGCATCATTAACAGACATGCACTACAGGAAAAAAAAATTAAAGGAAATTCTTCAGACAAATGGAAAATTATACCACATGAAGAAGATCCTTCGAAATGGTAATCATGTTGGTAATTTTTTTTAAACTTAAATGTATTTAAAGGTAATTGATATTTAAGGCAAAAGTAGTAACAAGATACTGTTTTTATAACACGTAACAGTAAAATCCATGACACAGGGCTTCCCTGGTGGCGCAGTGGTTGAGAGTCCGCCTGCCAATGCAGAGGACATGGGTTCGTGCCCCAGTCTGGGAAGATCCCACATGCTGCAGAGCGGCTGGGCCCGTGAGCCATGACCGCTGAGCCTGCGCGTCCGGAACCTGTGCTCCGCAATGGGAGAGGCCACAACAGTGAGAGTCCCGCATACTGAAAAAAAAAAAAAAAAAATCCATGACACAGTAGCACAAAAGCTAGGTTCTTATATGTGAAGTGGCATAACATTACATGAAGGTAGGCTATGATAAGTTAAAGTTGTATACTATAAACCCTAAAAAATAAAATTACATGCTAAAGATATATTTAATATGATAACAAATGAGAGAAAATTGAATTATTGTTGCCAGATAATCTCTGCTATTTCTGGAACATATTATTCACATTTATAGAAGAGATTTCATTTCTGCAACACACCACCTTCAAAGTCCCCACCTACAGAGGACAGTCACTACTAAGTTACTCAGTGATGCTGGTTAAGTGAGTCATCTTCCAGATCCTTCCAGGGTACATAGTAAGCAGGGGTTTGGTCTTATATAACATGTCCACTCCAAGATACCCACTTCTCTGAGGTTTTTATTACTTCCTGAATAATTTATATAACCACTTGTCATATCTCTACTTTGTTTAATGTGGGCTACCACTCTTCAGGTTTCTAAGAACTACCCCATCAGAGTATTAAAAACTGAGTGTAAGGGCCCTTATCAAAGCATTAATTCTGAGTCATAGAAAAGTTACCCCATTAAAAACAGCTTTGTATTCCACTTCCCTGATCCAGTGGCCTCAGAATCTACTCCCCGGAATAGTCTATAAGTTCCTACAGTACTAATTAGCCAGGTGCTGCAGTCTCTGTTGGCATTCAATCTCTCTTCTCCCTTAGCAGGCTCAAGATTCCCACAGTGGGGCCATGCTGAGAATTAACACTACTACCACTCTGGTGCCCAGGAAGTGAAGTGAAGTCAACTTCTGAGAAAGGAAACCATTATAAGCCACTTGCCTCATTTGAACCCTCTGCATGGTCATCAAGGAAGATGGAGTCCCATCCCCTAACAGGTAGAAGTGGGTCCCTTCCACAGGCCCAAAGGATTGAGGGTAATCTGAGTGTTCCAAATTCTTAACTGCACCAATCCTAATATCCCCAGCCCAAGGCTCAGGGTTCCACTTCTCTATCAGGGTCCTGACTTTGGCATAGAAGATTTGTCTGGGATGAGAAATCAACCTCTTTGGCTCTGCCACTCATAATTAAGTCACATTCCTAGTCATAATTCATGCTTGCCCTCTGATTTTTATTTCTCCTTTCAATTTGTGCTCAGTTGACCTAAGTCTGTCATTCTCTTTTTCAATAAATCAGTGGTGCTCAGCAATAATCACTCAGTTCCACAGTCCTAATACTTAACTTTCTCCATCATTGATCTGAAATGCCAGAGAAATTACACAGGCTGGTACATTTCCTTCTACCTGTATCACATCCCCATTTACCACAAGTGAAAGTCTTAATATTTGCACTACTACAACCTGCCAGACTCTAGGACCTTTCCTAGACCATGCTTCTGATTATCAGTGCTGGTAGCAACTGTCCTAGGTAAGGCTCCCTAAAGTCAGAGCCTTTATTGGGCAGAGCCCCAGAAGCATCTACAACAATAGCCAAGTATCCAGTAAAGATATGAAAGTGTGTTTATGCTCATTAGTTATGAAAATGGAAATTAAAACCCAATGAGATAACACACGTTCTATATGTATTTGGAAAAAAATTATATTCTGCCATTGTTAGATGCATCATTCTAATAGGTCCAGCTGGTAGCTGTTCTCATCTATATCTTTTCTGATTTTCAGTCATCTTGTTCCATCAATTACTAAGGAAGGAGTGTTAAAATCTTCAGTTTTGAGTAAGTACTTTTATTTTTTATTTCTGTCATTTTTGTTTCATGTACTTTGAAGTTTTATTTTTTTGATGCATACACTTTTAGGACTGCAATGCATTCCTAGTGAATTGAATGTTTTATCATTATGAAAATATTTTTCTTTGTCTCTGACAATACTCCTTGTTTTGAAGTTTACTTTGTGTGATGTTAATTGACTAATTGTGTTTCCATAATATATCTTGTTTCACTAAAGTATAGTTTTTAGTAATGCATACTTACATGGTATTTTTATTAGGAAAAGCAAGTACCTGGAGAACCTAAAAATCAAGGCATTGGTTTTCCTCAGGTGGGGGTGAGCATGTGAGCAGGGAAGACATGATTGGAACATAGCACTTGGGATATTTTTCTGTCACTAGCAAGATTTTATTTTTTCACCTGGATAGTGGTAACACAGGAGTCTGCTTTATAATAACTCACTAAGCATATAATTATATTTGGTGCACTTTTACATGTTTTATAGTTCACAATGAAAAAACTTCAGAAACAAAAAAGAATGTTCATTATGTCATGCATGCAAAGAATATTTACAAAAACCCACATGCTTTGTCACAAAGAAAATCTCAATAGATGTCAAAAATGCGATATCATTCAGATTGTGTTTTCTCAGCAATACATAATCATATTCAAAATCAACCATAAAAAGTAATTTTAAAAACCCCATGTGGCTAGGATATATAATACAAGTAATGAGTTATAACCCATAGCATTAAATAAATATCCATGATACTACACTGATATTTAAAAATTAAATAAATTGGGATAAAAGGATAGCTCTTTGTTTTAGTAAAATCTCAATAAGTAATGTAGAAAGAATAATGGAAATAGAAAATCACCGTAGCAAATACTACAGAAATAATTACTGCAGGCAGTAATCATCCATGGATGCTAAAATTGCTGGATTGAAGTATGCCAAGAAAGAGACTGTTTATCCTTTACTTGCTTATTTTATCCCATCTCAAAGTATATTCCCTTCAAGATATGAATTAATTGCAAAGCTAAAAATCATAACTTTACTATGGGGAATCCTGGCAGGCACCATCTTAATAAGTTTTCAGAGTTATTAAAAGTATTGGGGAACTTCCCTGGTGGTCCAGTGGTAAAGAATCCGCCTTCCAATGCAAGGAACGCAGGTTCAACCCCTGGTTAGGGAACTAAGATCCCACATGCCACGGAACAACTAAGCCCATGCACCACAACTACTGAGTTTGCGTGCCTCAACTAGAGAGCCTGTGTACCACAACTACAGACCCCACACACCCTGGAGCCTGTATGCCACAACTAGAGAAGAGAAAACCCACACGCCACAACTAGAGAGAAGCCTGCGTGCTGCAACAAAAGATCCCACGTGCCTCAACGAAGATCCCGCATGCCGCAACTGAGACCCGATGCAGCCAAAAATAAATAAATAAATAATCTTCTTTTAACAAGTATTGGGACATTTTAACTTTGGGTACCTGCTGATATGATGCACTCTCACTGTATGCTCTTGAGTTTAGCATCATCTTGGCAAAAATGTATAATCTCAGTCTAATCATGAGAAAACTTCAGACAATGTCAAATTGAGAGATGTTCTATAAGATAACTAATCAGTATTCTAAAGTATCAAGATCATGGGAAAACAAGGAAAGATTGAGAAACTGTCACAGATTGGTGAAGACTAAGGAGACATGATAACTTAAGGCAACCTCTTCTTCCTATACAGACACTTCAAAAAGGGATTTGTCCCTACACTAAAACCATAACTACCTTTCATATCTAGTAGGAGATTCTCTATAAAATATACTAAGGTCTTCTCACATACACAAGTGCCCTTCAACACTGTGAAAATATTCCTTTCTTTATCTATTGCTGCCTGTTCATGGACCATAAGCCCTTATGGCATGCCTTTTCCACTAATCAGAGGTAGTAGTCAGCCAGTTCATTGGTGGGGAGATCCTGCTGGATAAACATATGACACAGAGGTACAAGAAATTCATGATGACCACTCATCACAGACAAGTTTCTTCTACATTTATAAACCATAATATACAAAGATCACCATAATATGAGGAAAATCAGCAAAATGATATGAAAGAATAAAACAAGAAAAAAGAATTATTGACCCCAGAGGAAATAAATGTTGCAAGAAACACAAACTTTTAAACTGTAGTTTGAAGCAACCTAAATGTCCATCAGCAGAGGAACAGATAAAGAAGAGGTGGTACATATACACAACGCAATATTACTCAGCCATAAAAAGGAATGAAATTGGGTCATTTGTAGAGATGTGGATGGACCTAGAACCTGTCATACAGAGTGAAGTAAGTCAGAAAGAGAGAAACAAATATCATATATTAACACATATGTGTAGAGTCTGAAAAAATTGGTATAGACGATCTTATTTACAAAGCAGAAATAGAGACACAGATGTAGAGAACAAACAAACGTATGGATACCAAGGGGGAAGAGGGATGGATGGGATGAATTGGGAGATTGGGATTGACATATATACACTACTGATACTGTGTATAAAATAGATACTAATGAGAACCTACTGTATAGCACAGGGAACTCTACTCAGTGCTCTGTGGTGACCTAAATGGGAAGGAAATACAAAAAAGAGGGGATATATGTATACATATAGCTGATTCACTTTGCTGTACAGTAGAAACTAACACAATATTGTGTTAGCAACTATACTCCAATAAAAATTAAAATGAAAAAAAAAACTGTAGTTTGACTTTTTAAATTCACTGAGAAAAGCTTTCATGCAAAGGAGAAGTCAGAGCAGGAAAGAATTCTTTTTTTTTTTAACATCTTTATTGGAGTATAATTGCTTTACAATGGTGTGTTAGTTTCTGCTGTATACAGGAAAGCATTCTTAAAGATTAAAAAGCATGACACTCAAAACAGAAAATTCGATAGAATTGATTAAATGACATGACACTGACTGAATTAGTAATGTGAAAGGAAACCCCCCATAACATAGAGCAAAAGACATATAAACAGAGAAGCATTGAGATGTAGTATCATTGTTTATCTCATTGTTAGTTTCCTTTATTTTAGAGTATTCCTTTTAGTCATTTCAATTTGGAAAAGGCATCTCATACTGTTTTTCCACTGTGAACCCAGAAGTCACAAACTTATAAACATAAAAAATATTCAAAATGTTTAAACTGACGTATAAAGTAGCTTTTCTATAGCCACCAAGTCTATGTATTTACATTGTTCGCATTGCCTTTTTCCAAAGCTGAATGTTTATTATTTACTTAGAAATTAACAAATTATTGTTGTAAGACAATGAGGCTTATAGATATGTGAAAAAATAAAGTACACCCCATCCCTACTATCCTCATTGCCACTCTCTGAGAGGTAACCATTGTTGACAGCTTTCTGAATATTCAAGTTTTCTATGTATGTACAACTACATAAGCAAAATGTTGAACAAAAATGGGATCCTACTTACTTTTCAGCATCTTGCATTTTTTATGCAATAACAAATAATTGGATTATTTTCTTGTTTATGTCTGCATATGTTTCATTTTTAACAACTACATAGAATTCCACACTAGGAATACATAAAAGGTTTTTTATTATTTCTTTATTTTTATTAATTAATCAAATTTTTTTTTTTGGCTGCATTGGGTCTTCGTTGCTGTGCATGGGCTTCTTCTCTAGTTGTGACGAGAGGGGGCTACTCTTTGTCGTGGTGCGTGGGCTTCTCATTGCGGTAGCCTCTCTTGTTGCGGAGCATGGGCTCTAGGTGCACAGGCTTCAGTAGTTGTAGCACGTGGGCTCAGTAGTTGTAGCTCGTGGGCTCTAGGGTGCAGGCTCAGTAGTTGTGGCACACAGGCTTTGTTGCTCCATGGCATGTGAGATCTTCCCGGACCAGGGCTCAAACCCGTGTCCCCTGCATTGGCAGGCGTATTCTTAACCACTGCGCCATGAAGGAAGTCCTATTTCTCTTTTTTAATTGAAGTATAGTTGATTTACAATATTATATTAGTTTCAGGTGTACAGCATAGAGATTCAGTATTTTTATAGTTTATACTCCATTAAAGGTTATTACAAGATAATGGCTATAATTCCCTATGTTATAGAATCTATTCTTGTTGCTTATGTATTTTATTTTATTTTTATTTATTTATATATTTTGTTGACTGCATTGGTTCTCCATTGATGTGCACGGGCTTTCTCTAGTTGCAGCAAACGGGGGCTACTCTTCGTTGTGGTGCGCGGGCTTCTCATAGTGTGGATTCTCTTGTTGCAGAGCACGGGCTCTAGGCATGCGGGCTTTCGTAGTTGTGGCTTGCAGGCTCTAGAGCGCAGGCTCAGTAGTTGTGTCGCACTGGCTTAGTTGTTCCGTGGCATGTGGGATCTTCCCAAACCAGGGCTCGAACCTGTGTCCCCTGCATTGGCAGGCGGATTCTTAACCACTGCGTAACCAGGGAAGTCCCTAAGGATTTTATATATAGTAGTTTGTTTCTCTTAATCCCGTACCCTTAGTGTGCCCCTCCCTGCTTCCCTCTCCCCACTGGTAACCACTAATTTGTTTTCTATATCAGCGAGTCTGTTCCTGTTTTGCTGTATACCATCATTTGTATTATTTTTTAGTTCCACATATAAGTGATATCATATAGTATTTTTCTTTCTCTGATTTATTTCACTAAGCAGAATATTCTCTAGGTCTATTCACATTACTACAAATGGCAGAATTTCATTCTTTTTTATGGCCGAGTAATATTCCATTGTGTATATATACCACGTCTTCTTTATCCATTCTTCTGTTGATGGATGCTTGAGTTGCTTCCATATCTTTACTACTGTAAATAGTGCTTCTATGAATATTGGGTGCATGCATCTTTTTGAATCAGTGTTTTCATATTTTCTGGATATATACCCAGGAGTGGAATTGCTGGGTCATATGGTAGTTCTACTTTTAGTTTTTTGAGGAACCTCAATACTGTTTTCCATAGTGGCTGCACTGATTTACACTCCCACCTAAATGCACAAGGGTTCCCTTTTCTCCACATCCTCACTAATGTTTGTTATTTGTAGACTTTTTGATGATAGCCATTCTGATATATGCGAGGTGATACCTCACTGTGGTTTTGATTTGCATTTCTCTAATAATTAGTGATGTGATTTACATTTCTCTAATGATTAGTGAGGTTGAGCATCTTTTCAAGTGACTGTTGGCCATCTGTATGTCTTCTCTGGAGAAATGTCTATTTAGACTTTCTGCATATTTTTTGATTGGGTTATTTTTCTTTTTTTTTGTTATTAAACTGTATGAGCTGTTTGTATATTTTGGAAATTAAGCCCTTGTCAGCTGCATCATTTCAAAATATTTTCTCCCAGTCCGTAGGTTGTCTTTTCATTTTGTCTATGGTTTCCTGTGCTGTGCAACAGCTTTTAAGTTTATTTAGGTCCCATTTGTTTATTTTTCCTTTTATTTCCTTTGATTTTACAGACAGATCCCAATAACTATTGCTACGATTTATGTTGTTTATGTCAAGGAATATTCTGCCTTTGTTCTCCTCTAGGAGTTTCATGGTTACAGGTCTTACATTAAGGCCTTTAATCCATTTGAGTTTTCTTTTATAGGGTGTGAGGAAATGTTCTAATTGCATTGTTTTACGTATAGCTTTCCAGTTTTCCCAGCACTACTTATTGAAGAGACTATCTTTTCTCCATTTTTATAGTCTTACCTGTTTATCATAGATTAATTGACCATAGGTGTGTGAGCTTATTTATAGGCCTTCTATTCTGTTCCATTGACCTTTGTGTCTGTTTTTGTGCCAGTACTTTGCTGTTTTTGATTACTGTAGCTTTGTAGAGTAGTTTGAAGACAGGGAGCATGATTCCTCCAGCTTTGTTCTTTTATTTCATGATTGTTTTGGCAATTCAGGGTCTTTTGCTTCATTCCACATGAATTTTGGTGTTATTTTTTCTTGTTCTGTGAAATATGTCATGGGTGTTTTGATAAGGTTTGCATTAAGTCTATTGCTTTGGTTAGTATGGCTATTTTAACAATATCAATTCTTCCAATCCAAGACCATGGAATATCTTTCCATTTCATTTTCAATTTCCTTCATCAGTGTTCTATAGTTTGCAGCATAAAGGTCTTTCACCTCCTTAATTAAGTTTCTTCCTAGATGGGACTTCCCTGGTGGTACAGTGGTTAAGAATCCACCTGCCAATGCAGGGTACATGGGTTTCAGCCCTTGTCCGGGAAGATCCCACATGCCATGGAACAACTAAGCCCGTGTGCCACAACTACTGAGCCTGTGCTCTATAGAGCCTGAGAGCCACAGCTACTGAGCCTGCGTGCCACAACTACTGAAACCTGCGTGCCTAGAGCCCATGTTCCACAATAAGAGAAGCCACCACAATGAGAAGCCCGCGCACCGCAACAAAGAGTAGCCCCTGTGAATCGCATCTAGACAAAGCCCGTACGCAGCAATGAAGACCTAATGCAGCCAAAAATAAATAAATAAATAATTTTTCTAAAAAAAGATTCTTCCTAGGCATTTTATTCTTTTTGACATGATTTTAAATGGGACTTTCTTTTTTAACTTTCTCTTTCTGATAGTTCATTATTCGTATATAGAAAAGCAACAAATTTTTGTATATTAATCTTATATCCTGCAACTTTGCTGAATTCATTTATTAGTTCTAATAGTTTTGGGGTGGAGACTTTAGGGTTTTCTATATAAAGTATCATGTTATCTGCAAATAGTGAGAGTTTTACTTTTTCCCCTCAATTTAGATGTCTTTCATTTTTTTTTCTTGTCTGATTGTTCATAAAAATCAGATCAGAAATACATGAAAAAGAAATGAAGGACACAATAGCAAAGATCAATAAAACTAAAAGCTGGTACTTTGAGAAGGTACACAAAATTGATAAACCATTAGCCAGACTCATGAAGAAAAAAAGGGAAAAGACTCAAATCAACAGGATTAGAAATGAAAAAGGAGAAGTAACAAGTGACACTGCAGAAATACAAAAGATATGAGAGATTACTACAAGCAACTATATGCCAATAAAATGGAAAACCTGGAAGAAAATGGACAAGTTCTTAGAAAAGTACAACCTTCCAAGACTGAACTAGGAAGAAATAGAAAATATGAACAGACCAATCACAAGCACTGAAAATGAAACTGTGATTAAAAATCTTACAACAAACAAAAGCCCAGGACCAGATGGCTTCACAGGCAAATTTTATCAAACATTTAAAGAAGAGCTAACACCTATCCTTCCCAAACTCTTCAAAATATAGCAGAGGGAGGAACACTCCCAAACTCATTCTATGAGGCCACCATCACCCTGATACCAAAACCAGACAAAGATGTCGCAAAAAAAGAAAACTACAGGCCAATATCACTGATGAACATAGATGCAAAAATCCTCAACAAAATACTAGCAAACAGAATCCAACAACACATTAAAAATACTGTACACCATGATCAAGTGGGGTTTCTCCCACGAATGCAAGTATTCTTCAGTATATGCAAATCAATCAATGTGATACACCATATTAACAAATTGAAGGAGAAAAACCATATGATCATCTCAATACATGCAGAAAAAGCTTTTGACAAAATTCAACACCCACTTATGATAAAAACCCTCCAGAAAAGGCATAGTGGGAACTCACCTCAACATAATAAAGGCCATACATGACAAACCCACAGCCAACATCGTTCTCAATGGTGAAGAATTGAAACCATTTCCACTAAGATCAGGAACAAGAAAAGGTTGCCCACTCTCACCACTGTTATTCAACAGAGTTTTGGAAGTTTTGGCCACAGCAATCAGAGAACAGAAAGAAATAAAAGGAATCCAAATCGGAAAAGGAGAAGTAAAACTGTCACTGTTTGCAGATGACATGATACTATACATAGAGAATCCTAAAGATGCTACCAGAAAAATACTAGAGCTAATCAATGAATTTGGTAAAGTAGCAGGATACAAAATTAATGCACAAAATCTCTTGCATTCCTATACACTAATGATAAAAAATCTGAGAGAGAAATTAAGGAAACACTCTCATTTACCACTGCAACAAAAGAATAAAATACCTAGGAATAAACCTACCTAAGGAGACAAAAGTCGTGTATTCAGAAAACTATAAGACACTGATGAAAGAAATTAAAGGTGATACAAACAGATGGAGAGATATACCATGTTCTTGGATTGGAAGGATCCACATTGTGAAAATGACTCTACTACCCAAAGCAATCCACAGATTCATTGCAATCCCCATCAGACTACCACTGGCATTTTTCACAGAACTAGAACAAAAACTTCACAATTTGTATGGAAACACGAAAGACCCCGAATAGCCAAAATAATCTTGAGTAAGAAAAATGGAACTGGAGGAATCAGACTCCCTGACTTCAGAGTATACTACAAAGCTACAGTAATCAAGACAGTATGGTACTGGCACAAAAACAGAAATATAGATCAATGGAACAGGACAGAAAGCCCAAAGATAAACCTGCACACATATGGTCACCTTATTTTTGATAAAGGAGGCAAGAATATACAATGGAGAACAGACAGCCTCTTCATTAAGTGGTGCTGGGAAAACTGGACAGCTACATGTAAAAGAATGCAATTAGAACACTCCCTAACACCATACACAAAAATAAACTCAAAATGGATTTAAGACCTAAATGTAAGGCCAGACACTATAAAACTCTTCAAGGAAAACATAGGTAGAACACTCTATGACATAAATCCCAGCAAGATCCTTTTTGACCCACCTCCTAGAGAAATGGAAATAAAAACAAAAACAACAAGATGAAAAGACAACCCTCAGAATGGGAGAAAATATTTGCCAATGAAGCAACTGACAGAGGATTAATCTCCAAAATTATACAAGTAGCTCTTGCAGCTCAATATCAAAAAAACAAACAACCCAATCCAAACATGGGCAGAAGACCTAAATAGACATTTCTCCAAAGAAGATATACAGATTGCCAACAAACACATGAAAGGATGCTCAACATTACTAATTATTAGAGAAATGCAAATTAAAACTACAATGAGGTATCACCTCACACCAGTTAGGATGCCCATCATCAGAAAATCTACAAACAGCAGATTCTGGAGAGGGTGTGGAGAAAAGGGAACCCTCCTGCACTATTGGTGGGAATGTAGATTGATACAGTCACTATGGAGAACAGTATGGAGGTTCCTTAGAAAACTAAAAATGGAACTACCGTACGACCCAGCAATCCCACTACTGGGCATATACCCTGAGAAAACCATAATTCAAAAAAGTCATGTACCACAATGTTCATTGCAGCTCTATTTACAATATCCAGGACATGGAAGCCACCGAAGTGTCCATCGACAGATGAATGGATAAAGAAGATGTGGCACATATATACAATGGAATATTACTCAGCCATAAAAAGAAATTAAATTGAGTTTTTTGTAGTGAGGTGGACGATGGACCTAGAGTCTGCCATACAGAGTGAAGTAAGTCAGAAAGAGAAAAACAAATACCGTATGCTAACACATATATATGGAATCTAAAAAAAAAAAAATGGTTCTGAAGAACCTAGGTGCAGGACAGGAAAAAAGATGCAGATGTAGAGAATGGGCTTGAGGACACGGAGGGGGAAGGGTAAGCTGGGACGAAGTGAGAGAGTGGCATGGACATACATACACTACCAAATGTAAAATAGATAGCTAGTGGGAAGCAGCCACATAGCACAGGGAGATCAGCTCTGTGCTTTGTGACCACCTAGAGGGGCGGGAGGGAGACACAAGAGGGAGGGGTTATGGGGATATATGTATACATATAGCTGATTCACTTTTTTATACAGCAGAAACCAACACAACATTGTAAAGCAATTATACTCCAATAAAGATGTTAAAAAAATAAAGTTGAGAAAAAAAAATAAAGTCATTATTGATAGGTGTATACTTTGCCATTATATTACTTGTTTTCCAGTTGTTTTTGTAGTTCTCTGTTTATTTCTTCTTCTTTTTGTTTATTCCCTTGTGGTTTGATGATTTTCTTTAGTAGTATGTTTGTGTTCCTTTCTTTTTAGTTTTTGTGTATTTGTTGTAGGTTTTTTATTTGTGGTTACCATGGGGTTCATATATGTTGACCTATATCTACTTGTCTTAAACTGGTAGTTCAAACACATTCTAAAAGATCTATATTTTTTACTACCCCCCCATTTTTTGTTTTCTATGTCATATATTACATCTTCATGCTATCCCTTAACTATTTATCATAGTTATACTTGCTTTTACTATTTTTTGTCTTTTAATCTTCATACTGGGTTAAGTGGTTGGATCTCAGTGCTTACTATATATTTGCCTTTCCTAATGGGAATATCCCTTATAGATTCTTACTTCTTTTCCGCTTAGAGAAGACCCTTTAACATTCCTTTTAGTGTAGGTTTAGCATTGATGAACTCTTAGTTTTTGCTTCTCAGTGAAGTTGTTTATCTTTTCTTCTTTTCTAAATGATAATCTTGCTGGGTAGCAAATCCTAGGTTGCAGGTTTTTCCCTTTCAGCACTTTGAATATATCTTGCCACTCCTTTCTGTCCTGCAAAGTTTCTGCAGATAAATCAGCTGATAGACTTACTGAGATTCCTTTGTTTGTGACTGTTTTTCTCTTGCTGCCTTTAGAATTTTCTCTTTAACTTTGCCATTTTAATTATGATACGCCTTGGTATGGATCTGTTTGGGTTTATCTTTTTTTGGACCTTCTGTGCTTCCATATCTGGATATCTGTTTCTTTCTTCAGTTTTGAGAACGTTTCAGCCATAATTTTCTCAAATACGTTTTTTGTTCCACTTCTCTCTCTCTCTTTCTGAGGCCCCTATAATGCAAATGTTGGTATGCTTAATATTATCCCAGAGGTCTCTTAAATTGTTTTCATTTTTTTAAATTTGTGTTTCTTTTTGCTGTTCTGATTGGGTGGTTTCCATTATTCTATCTTCCAGATCACTTACACATTCTTCTCTATCACTTAGCTGCTATTCATTCTTTCTAGTGTGTTGTTTATTTCGACTATTGAATTCTTCATTTCTGATTAGGTCTTTTTAATATTTTCTGTTCCTTGTTAAGTGTTCACCATGTACATCAATTTTTTTCCCTATTCAGTTAACATTTTTATTACCAATGCTTTGAATTCTTTAACTGGTAAATTGTTTATTCTGTTTCATTATTTATTCAGGTATTTTCTCTTGCTTTTTCAATTGAAAGTAGTTCCTCTGCCCTTTTATTTTGCCTAACTTTCTCTGCTTCTGTGAATTTAGGCGAAACAGCTATCTGTTGTGGTCTTGAAAGGGTGATCTTGTGTGAGAGTATCCCTATACAGACTGTGTGTGCCTAATGCCTATGGTGGGAAAGCTGGATCTGATGTGGATGCAAGTCACATCTTTCCTCGGGGTATGCTGACAGCTCTCACCTTGGTCGGGGGTGGAGCTAGAGATGGAAGGGCTAGAGCTGAAGCCAGGTGTAAGACAGGACTTCCCCTCTGCTCAGTGGCCATCATCGCCCCATCAAGGGTGAGGTCTAATCCCAAATTGCTGAAGCAGAATCCCTACGGGTTGGGCCAAGCTGGCTCTCTTCCCTTTAAGTTTGTGTTTTTCCCTCTCCCTGCACCAAGACCCTTGCTCCAGAGGAGGGTAGTGCTGAAACAAGGAGGTCCATTGTGGGCTCTCACCTTGTGTTGGCCACAGATAGAAATCTGATGTGTTGCCTGTGCAGTTACCCATAGCTCCACTCAGACATAGCCTCAGGTGCAAGTCCACTTTATCCTTCACAGCAGATCACTCTGCCCCCAGCCTCTGCCATCCCTGCCCTGTGGTGAAATCTCTCTACAGGGCAGGTGGGACCCACATGGCCTCTTGGCATGTATGGCGGTGCTGTTGAGCTGTGGTGGAACAGCCACCGTCAGAGATCAAGGCTGTTTCTGAGGTGCTGCTTGAGGAAGGGCCAACAGTGACCTTTTCAGCTACACCCTGGCTGTTAACACCCAAGTTATTCTCAGGGGTGTATTTCACATTCAGCCAGTTTTTAGCGTTATTAAGGATGTTGGAGTGCAAACCCATTTTAACCTACCAGTTTCTATTTGCATTGTTGTAACATGGTTTGGGTTAAGACTGAAATTAGCATTCAAAATTGCTTTTTTGTGTGCTGAACTGTGAATACTAATGATATGTCCCTTGCCTAAAACTAAGTGTTATGTATCCTCCCTTTATTCATAAGTAATTTTTTCCTGAAAAGATCTTAAATCCATTTGCACATCTAAAGTATTTTGAGAATTCCGTTTGGCAGCAAAACTTAAACCAAGGAATAAATTTACACTGCTTTTTCTTAATATAGTACATCACTTTTAACCTCTTCCTTCAGTGGTTGTGGGATACTGCAGTAAAATGCTGAGATCACCTCAGTGTGTTCCTCAAATACCCATGGCTTTCTGGCCATGCACACTGCCTAAGGGTTCAATCAGTAGGTTAATTCTTCCTTCAGGGTTGGCCTGAGGGTTAAGGTTCCTGATGAGCCAAGTAGATCTTGCATGTAGGAAGAAGGTGGGTAGATTAAGTGTATATGAATGCTGGGGGACAAAAACTACTCATGTGCAGCTGAAGTCACAACATGATCTTTATTTTGTATTTTTTATCTATCTGTTTTCATGTTGATTTGTTGTTTTTGGCTTATTTTACAGCCCTATTATAGCCAAGCTCTTTCAACATCTGACAAGTGATTGCTTTGAAAACATCTTGTATTTTCATGCAGTTGTTTTAGTGGAAGTTTTGCATCTTGTTCCTTTTTACCTTTTAATTTATTCCAAGCCTGTTTCCTATTTTATCTTTTTATAAATAAGATGAACTAAGGAAGGGAAAATCATGATAATATGGAAAAGTTTAGTTTTATTTGATTAAATCTTTTTTCTATGACATCTCTTATAGTAATAATGATGATCTCCATATATGCTGATATTTTATTTACTTTATGTATTAGCCATTTATTAATATTTTAATAGACTTTACATTTTACCACGGGGAAGAAAACACAGACCCCCTGAATTTAAGTAACTTACCCAAAGTTACTTAAAGCTAGTAAGTAGCAGAATGAGAGTTAATAGCTAAGAAATAGATTCAAACTCAGATCTATCTGGCTCCTAAGCCAATGCTTTTTCCTCCATGCCAATATTTCTCAGTCTGGGGATCCTAAAAGTTTGGGGTGTCCCAGATGTCATTTTTTTTTTTTTTTTTTTTGCGGTACGCGAGCCTCTCACTGTTGTGGCCTCTCCCGTTGCAGAGCACAGGCTCCGGACGCGCAGGCTCAGCGGCCATGGCTGACGGGCCCAGCCGCTCTGCCACACATGGGATCTTCCCAGACCAGGGCACGAACCCGTGTCCCGTGCATCGGCAGACGGACTCTCAACCACTGCCCCACCAGGGAAGCCCCCAGATGTCATCTCTTGACAAGTTTTTTATTCTTCCAGGTATTTACTGAGTGCTAATTACATGTTGGATGTTATTCTAGGCACTTGATATACATTATAGAGGAAAGAAAACAAAATGTTGCTCCTCTAAGAGTTTACATTCTTGTGGGAATGGGGGATATAGACAATAAACAAAGACATAATGTATATAATATGTTAGAAGGTGGTAAGTGCTATAGAAAAGAATATTCTCGGGGCTTCCCTGGTGGCGCAGTGGTTGAGAGTCCGCCTGCTGATGCAGGGGACACGGGTTCGTGCCCCGGTCCGGGAGGATCCCATATGCCGCAGAGCGGCTAGGCCCATGAGCCATGGCCGCTGGGCCTGTGTGTCCGGAGCCTATGCTCCGTGCTCCGCAATGGAAGAGGCCACAATAGTGAGAGGCCCAAGTACCACAAAAAAAAAAAAAAAAAAAAAAAGAATATTCTCTGACAGTTTTATATTGTGCTTTCATTGTATTGATTATAAATATTTAATATAATGATATTGTAAATAATCTTAATGACCTCCTAGAACAAAGTACTGACTTGTGATTTCAGAGCAATTATTTATATTTGTGTTTTCTCTCACATAATGGCTAGTGAATGCAAAAAAAAAAATGTTATGGTACAATCTTAAAATGAAGGAGTCATACTGGTTCAAAGAGGATTGATTCATAACAGCATGAATGTAAAGATGCCATGAACCCTAAAGAACATTGCAGAAGTTGGTTTTATACTGAATTTGAAATCACTGTTGTATCGTACAAACCGTATCTTTGCATGTACCTCCTTTAAATAATTCTACAGTGTTTAAAACCCTGTTCTGAATCCCATTAATCAGATTGCTTAGTGCACACTTAAATCACAAGAATATTTAAACACATCTTCAAGTAAAAGATAGCTCTACAATGTTAACAATGATACCTTGTTAAAATAGGCACTCAAAGATTGTTTATGGCCAAGTGTTGGTTGAATATAAATCTGATCATAGTATACTGTCAAACAAAGCCTTTAAATTGTGAAAAAATATTAAGGTTTAACTTACATATATTAAAGTACAGAACACTTGAGTATGCAACTCAGCAAGCATTAAGGCTGTTTTATACAGCATAAATTTTTACTTCTGTAAAGAGACAGGGTCCACATTAGTAGCATTAAAATTTTAAACTACAGAAACACATTAAATGTAAAACCAGACTGAAGAAAAATCACCTTATATTAAATCCAATGATAGCAATTTAGTTTTAGTAAAACAAAATAACTTACCATTCAGTTACTATTATTTATACATTATTGGTTTTTCATTGTTTTAATTTGTAAATTTGCTTTAGTTTTATTGTTATAGGAGCTTAAAATACATTATACCTAATTTATGATTTTATATTTGTACATACTTAAGTAATATAGCATTGAGATTCTGTGAGATTTCATTTTTAAAACTCCGTATATTTCTGACATTTGAGAAACACTGCACTATGCATTGCTGTCTCCTTCTAAATAAAAATGTATTTGATAAACAATCATTGGGCTTCCCTGGTGGTGCAGTGGTTGAGAGTCCGCCTACCGATGATCTAGTAGAATATTGTCTTCTATAGAAACTAGGACCTGTATCTATCTAGTTCCCATTTGTAATGCTCTCAGCTATTAGTGGTCATTCAGGTTGGTGATGAGATTCAAACTATTATCATTTCAAAAATTCCATTTAATTGGGAATTTTTTACACATATTAATTCTTCCTGTATAGGTCCTTATTATAGAAACTTCAATCATTCTATCCTTTACTGTGTTTTCATGTTAACATTTTTACGATTCTAAATTTCTAAATTTTTGAATTTAGGTTTAAGAGACTGGATTGAAGTAGAATTAAATTTTTAAACATAAATTATATCCAATAAATAAGCCATGTTCCCCAGGCCGGTTTGGGGGAAGATTTGGAGAGGTAAACTGGAGCACCTATTTGCATCATGGCAATGAAAACAACTGCATGTTGTTTAAAATGTCTTTGCCACCTACTGTGAATATAATTAAAGCCACTGAATTGTATGCTTTAAATGGGTGAAATGGGTGAATATAATCTGAATTATATCTCAGTGAAGCTGTTGTTTAAAAGAAGTAGAGCCATGCAACAGTTGACGTTCATTTACTGTCTTTTCCTTTGTGATACCAATTTCATATATAGTACATCTGTATATATTAATTCATAGTTCAATGTTATATTTCCATCAGGTAGTCAGATTGATGGAAAAATAAACTCCTTTAAGTTTACCCAAATATTTTCTATTTCTTGTGCTCATCATTTCTTGCTATATATCTAAGTTTCCATCTAAATTTCCTCAGCCTGTAGAATTTCCTTTAGAATTACTTGTAATACAGCTCTGCTGATAATAGGTTCTCTCAATTTCAGTTTTTCTAAAAATATATTTATTTTGCTTTCATTTTTTTAAGATAATTGTTTTGGATATAGAATTTTTTTATTTTTTATTTTTTTAACATCTTTACTGGAGTATAATTCCTTTACAATGGTTTGTTAGTTTCTGCTTTATAACAAAGTGAATCAGCTATACATATACATATATCCCCATATCTCCTCCCTCTTGCATCTCCCTCCCACCCGCCCTATCCCGTCCCTCTAGGTGGTCACAAAACACTGAACTTATCTCCCTATGCTGTGCGGCTGCTTCCCACTAGCTATCTATTTTACATTTGGTAGTGTATATAAGTCCATGCCACTCTCTCACTTCATCCCAGCTTACCCTCCCACCACCCATGTCCTCAAGCCCGTTCTCTCTACGTCTGAATCTTTATTCCTGTCCTGCCCCTAGGTTCATCATAACCTTTTTTTTTTTTAGACTGCATATATAAGTGTTACCATATGGTATTTGCTTTTCTCTCTCTGACTTACTTCACTCTGTATGACAAACTCTGGGTCCATCAACCTCACTACAAATAACTCAATTTCATTTCTTTTTATGGGTGAGTAATATTCCATTGTTTTTATGTGCCACATCTTCTTTATCCATTCATCTGTCGATGGACACTTCAGTTGCTTCCATGTCCTGGCTATTGTAAATAGTGCTGTGATGAACATTGCGGTACATGACTCTTTTTGCATTATGGTTTTCTCAGAGTATATGCCCAGTAGTGGGATTGCTGGGTCATATGGTAGTCCTATTTTTAGTTTTTTAAGGAACCTCCATACTGTTCTCCATAGTCGCTATATCAATTTACATTCCCAACAACAGTGTAGGACGGTTCCCTTTTCTCCACACCCTTTCCAGCATTTATTGTTTGTAGATTTTTTGATGATGGCCATTCTGACCAGTGTGAGGTGATATCTCATTGTAGTTTTGATTTACATTTCTCTAATGATTAGTGATGTTGAGCATTCTTTCATGTGTTTGTTGGCAATCTGTATATCTTCTTTGGAGAAATGTCTATTTAGGTCTTCTGCCCATTTTTGGATTGGGTTGTTTGATTTTTTGATATTGAGCTGCGTGAGCTGCTTGTATGTTTTGGAGATTAATCCTTTCTTAGCTGCTTTGCTGGCAAATATTTTCTCCCATTCTGAGGGTTGTCTTTTTTGTCTTGTTTATGGTTTCCTTTGCTGTGCAAAAGCTTTTAAGTTTCATTAGGTCCCATTTGTTTGTTTTTATTTCCATTTCTCTAGGAGGTGGATCAAAAAGGATTTTGCTGTGATTTACGTCATACAGTGTTCTGCCTATGTTTTCCTCGAAGAGTTTTATAGTGTCTGCCCTTACATTTAAGTCTTTGATCCATTTTGAGTTTATTTTTGTGTATGGTGAAAGCGAGTGTTCTAATTTCACTCTTTTACATGTAGCTGTCCAGTTTTCCCAGCACCACTTAATGAAGAGGCTGTCTTTTCTCCACTCTATATACCTGCCTCCTTTATCAAAAATAAGGTGACCATATGTGTGTGGATTTACCTCTGGGCTTTCTATCCTGTTCCATTGATCTATATTTCTGTTTTTGTGCCAGTAGCATACTGTCTTGATTACTGTAGCTTGGTAGTATAGTCTGAAGTCCAGGAGCCCGATTCCTCCAGCTCCATTTTTCTTTCTCAAGGTTGCTTTGGCTATTCGGGGTCTTTTGTGTTTCCATACAAATTGTGAAGTTTTTTGTTCTAGTTCTGTGAAAAATGCCATTCGTAGTTTGATAGCAATTGCACTGAATCTGTAGATTGCTTTGGGTAATATAGTCATTTTCACAATGTAGATTCTTCCAATCCAAGAGCATGGTATATCTCTCCATCTGTTTGTGTCATCTTTAATTTCCTTCATCAGTGTCTTATAGTTTTCTGCATACAGGCCTTTTGTCTCCTTAGGTAGGTTTTTTCCTAGGTATTTTATTCTTTTTGTTGCAATGGTAAATGGGAGTGTTTCCTTAATTTCTCTTTCAGATTTTTTCATCATTAGTGTATAGGAATGCAAGAGATTTCGTGCATTAATTTTGTATCCTGCTACTTTACCAAATTCATTGATTAGCTCTAGTATTTTTCTGGTAGCACCTTTAGGATTCTCTATGTATAGTATCATGTCATCTGCAAACAGTGACAGTTTTACTTCTTCTTTTCTGATTTGGATTCTTTTTATTTCTTTTACTTCTCTGATTTCTGTGGCTAAAACTTCCAAAACTCTGTTGAATAACAGTGGTGAGAGTGGGCAACCTTGTATTTTTCCTGATCTTAGTGGAAATGGTTTCAGTTTTTCACCATTGAGCATGATGTTGGTTGTGGGTTTGTCATATATGGCCTTTATTATGTTGAGGTAAGTTCCCTCTGCACCTACTTTCTAGAGAGTTTTTATCATAAATGGGTGCTGAATTTTGTCTAAAGCTTTTGAGATGATCATATGGGTTTTATCCTTCTATTTGTTAATATGGTATTACATTGATTTATTTGCGTATACTGAAGAATCCTTGTATTCCTGGAGTAAAACCCACTTGATCATAGTGTATGATCCTTTTAATGTGCTGTTGGATTCTGTTCGCTAGTATTTTGTTGAGGATCTTTGCATCTATGTTCATCAGAGATATTGGCCTGCAATTTTCTTTCTTTGTGATATCTTTGTCTGGTTTGGGTATCAAGATGATGGTGGCCTCGTATTATGAGTTTGGGAGTGTTCCTCCCTCTCTGATATATTTTGGAAGAGTTTGAGAAGGATAGGTGTTAGCTCTTCTCTAAATGTTTGATTGAATTTGCCTGTGAAGCCATCTGGTCCTGCGCTTTTGTTTGTTGGAAGATTTTTAATCACAGTCTCAATTTCAGTGCTTTTGATTGGTCTGCCTATATTTTCTGTTTCTTCCTGGTTCATTCTCAGAAGATGGTGCTTTTCTAAGAATTTGTTCATTTCTTCCAGGTTGTCCATTTTATTGGCATATAGTTGCTTGCTGTACTCTCTCATGATCCTTTGTATTTCTGCAGTGTCAGTTGTTACTTCTCCTTTTTCATTTCTAATTCTATTGATTTGAGTCTTCTCCCTTTTTTTCCTGATGAGTCTGGCTAATGGTTTATCACTTTTGTTTATCTTCTCAAAGAACCAGCTTTTCATTTTATTTATCTTTGCTACTGTGTCCTTCATTTCTTTTTCATTTATTTCTGATCTGATCTTTATGATTTCTTTCCTTCTGCTAACTTTTGGTTTTTTTGTTCTTCTTTCTCTAATTGCTTTAAGTGTAAGGTTAGGTTGTTTATTTGAGATTTTTCTTGTTTCTTGAGGTGGGATTCTATTGCTATAAACTTCCCTCTTAGGACTGCTTTTGCTGCGTCCCGTAGGTTTAGGGTCGTCCTGTTTTCGTTGTCATTTGTTTCTAGGTACTTTTTAATTTCCTCTTTAATTTCTTCAATGATCTCTTGGTTATTAAGTAGTGTATTGTTTAGCCTCCATGTGTTTGTATTTTTTACAGTTTTTTTCCTGTAATTGGTATCTAGTCTTACAGCATTGTGGTCGGAAAAGATACTTGATACAATTTCAGTTTTCTTAAATTTAGAAAGGCTTGATTTGTGACCCAAGATATGATCTATCCTGGAGAATGTTCTTTGAGTACTTGAGAAGAAAGTGTATTGTGTGGTTTTTGGATAGAATATCCTACAAATATCAATTAAGTCCATCTTGTTTAATGTATCATTTAAAGCTTGTGTTTCCTCATTTATTTTCATTTGGATGATCTCTTCCTTGGTGAAAGTGGGGTGTTAAAGTCTCCTAGTATGATTGTGTTACTGTCTATTTACCCTTTCATGGCTGTTAGCATTTGCCTTATCTATTGAGGTGCTCCTATGTTGGGTGCATAAGTATTTACAATTGTTATATCTTCTTTTTGGATTGATCCCTTGATCATAACGTACTGTCCTTCTTTGTCTCTCGTAAAAGTCTTTATTTTAAAGTCTATTTTGTCTGATATGAGAATTGCTACTCCAGCTTTCTTTTGTTTTCTATTTGCATGGAATATCTTCTTCCATCCCCTCACTTTCAGTCTGTATGTGTCCCTAGGTCTGAAGTGGGTCTTTTGTAGACAGCATATATACAGGTCTTGTTTTTGTATCCATTCAGCCAATCTACATCTTTTGGTTGGAGCATTTAATCCATTTACATTTCAGGTAATTATCGATATGTATGTTCCTATTACCATTTTCTTAATTGTTTTTGGTTTGTTATTGTAGGTCTTTTCTTTCTCTTGTGTTTCCTGCCTAGAGAAGTGCCTTTAGTATTTGTTGTAATGCTGGTTTGGTGGTGCTGAATTGTCTTAGCTTTTGCTTGTCTGTAAAGGCTTTAATTTCTCCCTCAAATCTGAATGAGATCCTTGCTGGGTAGAGTAATCTTGGTTGTAGCTTATTCCATTTCATCACTTTAAATATGTCCTGCCAGTCCCTTCTGTCCTGCAGAGTTTCTGCTGAAAGATCTGCTGTTAACCTTATGGGGATTCCCTTGTATGTTATTTGTTGCTTTTCCCGTGCTGCTTTTAATATTTTTTCTTTGTATTTAATTTTTGATACTTTTATTAATATGTGTCTTGGTGTGTTTCTCCTTGGATTTATCCTGTATGGGACTCTGCACTTCCTGGACTTGATTAACTATTTCCTTTCTCATATTAGGGATGTTTTCAACTATGGTCTCTTCAAATATTTTCTCAGTCCCTTTTTTTAATCTCTTCTTCTTCCAGAACCCCTATAATTCAAATGTTGGTGCATTTAATGTTGTCCCAGAGGTCTCTGAGACTGTCCTCAATTATTTTCATTCTTTTTTTCTTTATTCTGCTCTGCAGTAATTATTTCCATTTTGTCTTCCAGGTTACTTATCCATTCTTCTGCCTCAGTTATTCTGCTATTTATTCCTTCTAGAGAATTTTTAATTTCATTTATTGTGTTGTTCATCGTTTTTTCTTTGCTCTTTAGTTCTTCTAGGTCCTTGTTAAATGTTTCTTGTCTCAATTCTATTTCCAAGATTTTGGACCATCTTTACTATCATTACTCTGAATTCTTTTTCAGGTAGACTGTCTATTTCCTCTTCATTTGTTTGGTTTGGTGGTTTTTGACCTTGCTCCTTCATCTGCTGCGTGATTCTCTGTCTTCTCATTTTGCTTAATTTACTGTGTTTGTGATCTCCTTTTCGCAGGCTACAGGTTCATAGTTCCCATTGTTTTTGGTGTCTGCCCCCAGTGGCTAAGGTTGGTTCAGTGGGTTCTATAGGCTTACTGGTAGAGGGGACTAGTGCCTATGTTCTGGTGGATGAGGCTGGATCTTGTCTTTCTGGTGGGCATGTCCCCATCCAGTGGTGTGTCTTGGGGTGCCTGTGACCTTATTATGATTTTAGGCAGCCTCTCTACTAATAGTTGGGGTTGCATTCCTGTCTCGATAGTTGTTTGGCATAGGGTGTCCAGCACTGTAGCTTGCTTGTTGTTGAGTGATGCTGGGTCTTAGCATTGAGATGGAGATCTCTGGGAGAGCTTTTGCCATTTGATATTACGTGGAGCTGGGAGGTCTCTGGTGTACCAATGTCCTGAACTCGGCTCCTCCACCTCAGAGGCACAGGCCTGACATGTGGCCGGAGCACCAAGACCCTGTCAGGCACACGGTTCTGAAGAAAAGGGCGAAAGAAAGGAAGAAAGAAAGATAAATGAATAAATAAAATAAAAGTTATTAAAATAAAAAATAAAATAGAATTATTAAAAATAAATAAAAATTAAAAAGTAATAAAAAAGAAAGAAAGAAGAGAGCAGCCAAAGCAATAAAGGAAATCCACCAACAATAACAAGCACTAAAAACTATACTAAAAAAAAAAAAAAAGACAGAACCCTACGACAAATGGTAAAGCAAAGCTATACAGACAAAATCACACAAAAAAGCATAAACACATACACTCAGAAAAAGAGAAAAAAGAAAAAAATATATATATATCATTGCTCCCAAAGTCCACCACCTGAATTTTGGGATGATTCGTTGTCTATTCAGGTATTCCACAGATGCAGGGTACATCAAGTTAACTGTGGAGATTTAATCCACTGCTCCTGAGGCTGCTGGGTGAGATTTCCCTTTCTCTTCTTTGTTCACACAGCTTCTGGGGTTCAGCTTTGGATTTGGCCCTGCCTCAGCATGTAGGTCGCCTGAGGGTGTCTGTTCCCACCCAGACAGGATGGGGTTAAAGTAGCAGCTGATTAGGGGGCTCTGGCTCACTCAGGCCAGGAGGAGGGAGGGGTACAGAATGCGGGGAGAGCCTGCGGTGGCAGAGGCCAATGTGACATTGCAGCCACCTGAGACATACCATGTGTTCTCCTGGGGAAGTTGTCCCTGGATCACAGGACCCTGGCAGTGGCTGGTTGCACAGGCTCCCAGGAGGTGGGGTATGGATAGTGACCTGTGCTTGCACATAGGCTTCTTGGTGGCTGCAGCAGCAGCCTTAGCGTCTCATACCCGTCTCTGTTGTCCACGCTCATAGGCACGGCCCGCGCCCATCTCTGGAGTTCATTTAGGCGGTGCTCTGAATCCCCTCTCCTCACGCACCCTGAAACAGTGGTCTCTTGCCTCTTAGGCAGTTCCAGGCTTTTTCCCGGACTCCCTCCCAGCTAGCTGTGGTGCACTAGTCCTCTTCAGCCTGTGTTCATGCAGCCAACCCCAGTCCCCTCCCTGGGATCTGACCTCCGAAGCCCAAGCCTCAGCTCCCAGCCCCCACCTGCCCTGGCGGCTGAGCAGACAACCCTCAGTGCTGGTCGGCACTGATCCTCTGTGTGGAATCTCTCCACTTTGCCCCCTGCACCTCTGTTGCTGCGCTCTCCTCCATGGCTCCGAAGCTTCCCCTCCCTGCCACCCCCTGTCTCTGCCAGTGAAGGGGCTTCCTAGTGTGTGGAAACCTTTCCTCCTTCACAGCTCCCTCCCAGTGGTGCAGGTCCTGTCCCTATTCTTTTGTCTCTGTTTTTTCTTTTTTCTTTTGCCCAACCAGGTACGTGGGGAGTTTCTTGTCTTTTGGGAAGTCTGAGGTTTTCTGCCAGCGTTCAGTAGTTGTTGTGTAGCTGGATATAGAATTTTAAATAACATTTCCCACTCCCCCAGTATTTTAAAGATGTTGTCCTATTCTCTCCTGCCCTCCATAGTTTCTAATGAGAAATCAGTTGTCATTTGTATCAGTTTCCCCCTGTTTTTAATGGGGCTTTTTCCCACTGGCTACTCTTCTCTTTATCTATGTTTTCAGCCAATTGATGAGAATTTGCCTAAGTGTGGTTTTCTTTATATTTATGTAAATTGGAATTCATTGATCTTCTTGGATCTGTAAGTTTGCTTTTTCATCAGCTTTGGAAAAATTTGGCCATTATTTCCACAAATATTTTTTCTGCCCAATTTTCTGTCTCCTCTCTGAAAATACAGTTAAATTTAACTTAAATCATTTAAATATGGTCCCACACGTGACTGAGTCTTTGTTCTATTTTTTTCAGAATTTTTTCTTTCTTGTCTTCAGTTTTTAAATTTTCTATTAATCTGCCTCAAGTTCACTGTTTCCTTTATTTGGCTATCTCTAACCTACTCTTATTCCCATCCAGTAAATTTTTCATTTCAGAAGTTGTATATTTCATTTCTAAAATTTTTATTTGGCTCTTCTTTTTGATAGTATGTATTTTCCTTCTGAAATTCTCCAACTGTTTGTGAATTTTGAGCACATTTTTAATTCCTTCCACATATTTGTATAAGCTGTTTAAAATTTTTTATCTTCAAATTCTAACATCTGGCTAATTTTAGGATTGGTTTCTGTTGAGTGTTTTTTCTCTTGAATATGGGTCACATTTTTCTGTTTCTTCACATATTTAGTAATTTTTAGTTGTACCCTTGTAGAGACTATAGATAGCTTCATCTGTGTACTATTTATTTTGTTCTACCAAGCAGTTCAAGTATCTGAGTTCAAACTCCAAACTCTCCCCTGAGCTAAAATTGTCACTTTTTTTTTCAGCCTTCCAGTTGTTGCTTTCTGCCAGGCCCTCGGCACATACATTAATCATGGTCAGCCAAGAATTTGAAGGAGTATATATGTAGATTTTGCTCCCCCTAGTTCCTTAGCTTCCTCCTTTCTGAGATTTTCCTTTATTTTCTAGCCATTCCGGCAGTCCAAGACTCTTCCCTCTGAACCTTCAAATCAGTCAAGACTGCATTTTTCTGCTTGAGTTCCAGCTACTTCATGCAGTGCAGACTGGGAGGTGCCTTTAGGTGAAAAGCCACGTAAATGCAGAATTAGTGCAGTTTCCTTCTTTCAAGTGTCAACTCCCAACAGCCACTTTAAGTTTCTCTCAAGTACCTTCAAACAATTGTTTGTATATTTTTCCCCAAGGTTTATTGTTATCTGTAAGGTTTATTGTTATCTGTAAGGTTTATTGTTACCTTTATGATGGTTAACCTAATAAAAGTCACTCCCCCAATACCAAAAATGTAACTTATGTATTATATTTTTTAACTTGGAGAATAACTACCTAGAGAACATTCCTTTTTTTAGTCTCTTGTTCTTGTCTCATGAATGCAATCAAGACGTTTTCTTAATTCTCTGAGAATATTCATTATAGGTCTTATGAGGCTATTTTCTCCTTCTTGTTCTTTTATTTCCTCAAAGGTCCTTTTTTTTTCTTAATTGGCTTTTCAATGTATCAAGAGAAGACCTTTACTCAAGTATCTATTCCTTGACTTTCAATTTGTATTTGAGTGTGAGGTACTAAAAAGATCTTTGAAAACTCTCTCTGCATGAATGTGGATTGTTATCTGTTAGTGTCAGGTTAGGTAAAATAACTGGTCATTTTATTATGAACATCCAAATGTCAGTATTTCTAAATATTTTATCTTATGATGGATTTTTCAGAGAAGGTTTTTCTAAGCTTCTCGTTTGTGAGTATGAGCTTGGCTTTCAGCATTGTTGGGACCATGTTTGGGAAAGAAACTACTATTGTCAACATTTTAATACATAGAGTTTCAAATAATTCACCTGTTTTCAAGATGAAGATACAGTCTTCAGCCCAATCTGGTGTTCCACTTCACAGTCTCACTGGTTGTACTTCTTCAAAGAGTAAATCTCTAGTCTTCTCCATGGACATATGAAAGACAGTTTGCTCAGCTACATGATTGACAAAGGCTATATGTAGGTCTAAGTCTTTCTAATACAGACTTTTACCCAATCCCCATTGCTTCCTACCTTAGCTATACCCCCACATTCAGAAGTATCTAGGACCTACAATTTATGTATCTTTATGAGATTCTGGAGTGTGAATTGACTTGTTTCTCAGCTGTCTCCCCTTCCTGGCTTAACTTTCTCTTTTCAGACATTTGTTGAATCAGTTTTGATTTAATCCATATGCTTTCTGGCTTCTAAAATTTGAAAATTTTTTTCTCCTTTTCTGTTATCTTCGGCCTGTGGGTCTATTCCTTTTTGATCATTCTACTGTCATTTCTGTGCAGTTTTCAAAGGGAAAGGTATAAGTTTTTATGTTCAAGCCACTATTTTTAACTGTAAGTTAGTCTTCATCTATTGCTTGGGACTATTATGATAACCATCTAATCTACTTGTCATTATTCTCCTTCCTCCAATTCATTTTGATATTTACCTTCCCCCAACTTCTTCTAGTTTTATTTTAAATTTCTAGTGGGCAAAGACCCAGACTTAAAAAATCTTAATTCATTTTGGAAAGGGCACTGCCCTTATTAGGCATAAATAGTTCTCCTTGGCTTACTGTAGTTTTTGTGGCCTGTAAATATAAATTCTTTGTCATTAGTCAGCAGCACTGGAGAATAAGTGTTTTATACTGTCATCCCCCGACAGGTCATCAATTTTGACAGTAATGCACAAATGAGAGTACCTTTGTGGAAGTCCAGGAGTCCAGTGGGGAAGTTTCAGCCCACCGTTGAAGCAAAAAAGTCAGAGGATAGATGCATTGAAGAGGGTAAGAATAGTTTCCCTTTATGTGGCACCTAATCCCCAAGGCAGCACAGCTCAGTGCCAAGAGACACCTCCTTGGCCAGCAGTTTCTTCCACAAAACAAATCTTAAGAAATTTAGGGAGATTATTAGGTTACAAAACAAGTCTTAATAAATTTAGGAAGATTGAAAGCATGCCAAGTATCTTTTCTGCATACAGTAGTATGAAACTAGAAGTGAATAACAGGAGGAAAGCTGGAAAATTCATAAATATATGGAAATAACACTCTTCTAAACAATCAATGAGTCAAATAAGAAAACAAAGGGGAAATTAAAATATCTTAGAACAAATGAAAATAGAAAAACAACATACACAAACCAAGGGGATACAGCAAACCAGATCTACACGGCAGGTTTTTAGCAATAAATGCCTACATTAAGAAAAACGAAATATCTCAAAAAAAAAAAAAAACCTTATCTTTACACCTCAAGGAACTAGAGAAAGAAAACAAAACTTAGCCCGAAGTTAGCAGAAGGAAGGAAATAAAGATCAGAGCAGAAATAAATGAAATAGAGAAGAGGAAAACAGTAGAAGAGACCAATAAAACTAAGAGCTGGCTTTTTGAAAAGATAAACAAAATTGACAAACCTTTAGCTAAACCACGAAAAAAGAGAGAAGGCTCAAATAAATGAAGTCATAAATGACATGAAATGAAACAAAATGAAAGAGGAGACATTAAACTGATGCCACATAAATAAAAAGTATCATAAGAAACTGCTAAGAACAATGATGTGTCAACAAACTGAATAACCTAGAAGAAGTGGATAAATTCCTAGAAACCTACAACTGTCCAAGACTGAAACATGAAGCAGTAGGAAATCGAAATGGACTGGTTTAAGCAATTGAATTAGTAATCAAAAAACTCCCCCAAAAAGAAAAACCTAGGACCAGATGGCTTCACTGGAGAATTCTACCAAACATTTTAAAGAAGAATTTATGGCAATCCTTCTCAAACTCTTCAGAAAAAGTGAAGAGGATGCAATACTTCTAAACTCATTTTATGAGGCCAGCATTACTCTAATACTAAAGCTAGACAAGGACACTACAAGAAAAGAAAACTACAGACCAATATCCCTGATGAACATATATGTAAACATCCTCAGCAAAATACTAGCAAACTGAATTCAAGAGCACATTAAAATAATCATATACTATGTTCAAGTGGGATTTATCTCTGGGATATAAGGATGCTTCAACATACACAAATCAGTAAATATGATACAGCACTTAACAGAATGAACTATAAAAGTCATATCATCTCAATAGATGCAGAAAAAGCATTTTAAAAAAATTCAACATCCTTTCATGATAAAAACTCAACAAATTATAAAAGGAATATACCTCAACATAATAAAGGCCGTATATGAAAAGCCCACAGCTAACATTATACTTAAAAGTGAAAAGCTGAGTGTTGGGCCTCCCTGGTGGCGCAGTGGTTGAGAGTCCGCCTGCCGATGCAGGGGATACGGGTTCGTGCCCCGGTCCGGGAGGATCCCATATGCCGCGGAGTGGCTGGGCCCGTGAGCCATGGCCGCTGGGCCTGCGCGTCCGGAGCCTGTGCTCCGCAACGGGAGAGGCCACAACAGTGAGAGGCCCGCATACCGCAAAAAAAAAAAAAAAAAAAAGCTGAGTGTTTTCCTGTATGATTAGGAACAAGACAAGGATGCCCACTCTTGCTTCTATCCAGCACAGCATTAGAAGTCCTAGCCAGGGCAATTAGGTAAGAAAAAGAAATAAAAGTCTTCCAAATTGGAAAGGAGGAAATAAAATTGTCTCTGTTTGTGTCTTAAATGATCTTAGAAATAGAAAAACCTAAAGATTCCAGCAACAACAACAAAAACTGTTAAAACTAATAAACAAATTCAGTAATGTTGTAGGATACAAAATCAGCATAAAAAATCAGCTGTGTTTCTATACACTAGCAAGTTTGAAATGAAACTGAAAAAGAAGTAAGAAAACAGTCCCATTTAAAATAACATCAAAAAGAATAAAACACTTTGGGATTAATTTAACCAAGGAGGAGAAAGACCTATACAGTGAAAACTATAAGACATTGATAAAAGAAACTGAAGAAGATGCAAATAAATGGAAAGATAACCCATGTTCATGGATTGGAAGAATTAATTTTGTTAGGATGCCCACACTACCCAAAGTGATCTGCAGATTCAATGCAATCCCTATCAAAATTCCAATGACATTTTTCACAGAAGTATAAAAAACAATCCTAAAGTTTGTGTGGAACCACAGAGGATCCCAAATAGCCAAAGAAATCTTGAGAAAGAATAAAGCTGGAAGCATCACACTTCCTGATTTTGAAATAAGTTACAAAACTATAGTAATATTAAAAGTATGGCACTGGCTTAAAAACAGACATATGAATCAATGGAACAGAATAGAGAAGCCAAAAATAATCCCACAGATATATGGTCAACTAATCTCTGACAGGGATGCCAAGAACACACAGGGGAAAGGATAGTCTCTTCAATAAATGGTGTTGGGAAAACTAGATATCCGCATGCAAAAGAATGAAATTTAACCCTTACTTACACCATACACAGATATTAACTGGAAATAGATTAAAGACTTAAACTTAAGACCTGAAAGCATAAAACATAGAGAAAAGCCTCCTTGACATTGGTGTTGGCAATGATTCTTTGGCTATAACACCAAAAGCACAGGCAACAGAAGCAAAAATAAGCAAATGGGACTACATCAAACTAAAAAGCTTCACAGCAAAGGAAACAGTTAACAAAAGGAAAAGGCAACCTGTGAAATTGCAGAAAATATTTGTGTATATCTGATAAGGGGTTAATATCTAAAATTTATAACAAACTCATACAACTCAATAGCAAACAAATAACCTAATTAAATAATAGGCAAATGACCTAATGAGACATTAGGTCTAATTTCCAAAGAAGACATACAAATGGCTAACAGGTACAAGAAAAGAAGACATACAAGTGACCAATGGGTACAGGAAAAGATGCTCAACATCGCTAATCACCAAAGAAATGCAAATCAACACCACAGTGAGATATCACCTCACAACCTATTAGAATGACAATTATCAAAAAGGGTTAGGGTTAGGGTTAAGTGTTGATGAGGATGTGGAGAAAAGGGAACACTTGTACAGTGTTGGTGGGAATGTAAATTCATATAGCCATTATGGAAAACAGTATGGAGTTTCCTCGAAAAATTAAAAGTCAAACTTTCACATGATCCAGCAGTCCCACTTACATATATATATAAATCCAAAGGAAACAAAATCATTATCTTTAAGAGATATCTACACTCCTATTTCATTGCAGCATTATTCACAATAGCCAATATATGGAAATAAGTGTCTGTTGACAAGATAAATGGACAAAGAAAACACACACAATTGAATATATTCACCCATATAAAAGAAGGAAATTCTGCCGTTTATAACAACAGGGGTGAACACGGAGGACATTATATTAAGTGAAATAAGCCAGGCAGAGAAAGAAAAATACCTTTTGTCTCCCTCATATGTGGAATATACAAGAAAAAAAAAGTTGAACTCATAGAAACAAAGAGTACTGTGGTGATTGCCAGGAACTGGGGAGTGGAAGAAATGGGGAGATACTGGTCACAGGGTACAAACTTTCAGTTATAAGATAAATAGGTTCTGGGGATCTAATGTATAGCATGGTGACTGTTGTTAATAATACTGTATTGTATACTTGAAATATGCTAGAGAATCGATGTTAAGCAATCTCACTGCAACAAAAAAGTGATAACTATATGAGATGATGGATGCGTTAATAATTTGATTGTGGTAATTATTTCACAATGTATATTTATATCAAACCATCATGTTATACACCTTAAATATATATAGTTTTATTTGTCAATTATACCTCAATAAAGCTGGAAAAAAATACTTTGTCATCTGTAATGAGGTGCAGAATTCCAGATGCAAGGAATGACATGAACTGAAAAAATGCTTAGAGTCAGAAAGTGTAAGCTATGTTCTAGGAACAGCAAATAACTAGTTCTGTTATACATAGGGGATCTGGTAAAATAAGGTAAAGTGTGATGGGGCTGAATAATTAATGATCTTTAAAGGCAAGCTGTACAGGAATGGATTTGTTAGTAATACTGTTTTCAAATTATAGCTTTAGAGACTACTATTAAACTAGAAGTTTTATTTTCTGAGATTTGATGCACATCTTCTTTTAATTGCCACATACTTTTCTCTAGCATATTTCCACATAGGTGTAAGTAGTCAGAACTAATGAAAGGCTAGAAATGCCAGTATTTGTTTCGTCTAGCCCTTTTAGTGGAGCTGGGTAAAGATGTTGAGATTAAAGACTTGGTCAACCAAACAACAGTGTCTCTATGTGTACCTATCATGGTAAAGACTGCAAAAAAGAGAGAAGAAATTGATTGCCTGGTCCCTAACACTAGCTGGGTATATATGTAACAAGGTGACATTTTTCCCTTGAAAGCATTGTTATTTATCCTGGAGTAGAAAATGGAAGTGATCTTTGGAACCAAGAGGGGACATATCTTTTGTTCTTGGAGCAGAAAAACCAACAGAAGATAAATTTATATTAGTCCAGTAGTAGCTGAATCTGGAAATCTCTTCAAATTTATCTACTCTGATACTACTGGCAGCCTTAAAGAAAATATTTCTGTCTATATTTGAGTACTGACCTCAAAGATCTGAAGCCTAGTCTATTAGTACATGAAGACCTGGCTGTGAGCCAGGCACAGAAGCCAGGTGGGTAAGTGCAGCTTGAGCTTTCTCCACACACTGGGAGTACTCATAGACTCATAAGTTAGGCAGGCTTGCACTGGGCAGAGTGGCCAGGTTTTCACCAGAGTCATGTCCAATTTATTGTGCCTCATCCAGTACTGATCAAGGGGTAGGGTGCTAGAATATTTTAATAGTTAACAACAAAGACTATTCTGGGGCTGCTTAGTTTTCTTTGTTTCAACAGGTGTATCTTGTGCCAGTGACATTAGTAACAGCTGAAAAGAATTCATCTCCTTGGTTGACTAAGCAGAGGATGGTTACCAGAATTGACCTGTAAGTCTGAATAAGCATCCCTAGAGTTCTTAGAGTTTTTAACAAAGCAGGCATCCTGAGGAGAGAAGAAAGGGGTAGAGGCATTTAATTTGAAAATTAAAAGGAATGTGACATTATTTTGTATTCTAGTCTGATGATAAAAAATGTGTATAGACACATATAATAAACATGTATGTACTGAAACATATGTACTGAAAAGTGCTTGATATAATACAGTATCAACAATTGCATACAAAAAAAATCTAAATAAGGAGCACAGATATGGATTAGAGGGCATATTTTAACCGTCGGCAGTCAGTATAGGAAACATTCCTGAAGTTACATTCTGAACTAGATGTTGAAGGGGATGAAGCTTATGAATCTTTAAAGTAAAAGAGGGCAGTGGTATAAAGTTAAATTCTAGGCTACCAAGCACCCCCCCAAAAAAAATCCAGGTGAATTTCCTTTTTTGATTGCAGAACAAATGATCCTCTGCAGTTTTTCCCCTCTTTTTGATCTCCCACTCTTACCACAGTAATTAAGGTGTTCTTTCAGTCACGTTATGCTTACGGCAGACCCGAAAGCATGGAAGGCAAGAAAAGTCAAACTTGAGAATAGCAAGTGTAGTAGAGCAGTTGAAGTGAAATATTTTTATGGAAGTAAAATTGTGGTTAGCAAAATCGTAGTTCCAAGGATGAAGAACTTTGAGTGATAGACTTACTAATTAAGATTTTATAAAATAAGGAATAGGCAGCCACTATGAATACTTGGGCTGAAGCATAAATATTGTACAAATATTCTCAAAGTTTGGTTAGTATGGGAAAAGTTAAATGATGAGGAGAATTCCTAACAGGCCATTGTAGTAATCCACACATGAGATAGTTTAGGCCCAAGAGCTGGAAAGTGGCAAAATTGGGGAGTGGAGGTGTGGTGGGTCAATGATGTTGATGGAAAAGTGAATCTCAAAGTTATTACAGAGAAAGCATTAGCAGAATTTGTAACTATAGGTCAAAATAGAACTAAAAAAAAAAAGGAAGAAAGAAAAAAATCATGATACCAAGGTTATAAGCCTTGAAACACTGAAGGGGTTGTTGATAATTATGGGAAATTTTGTAAAGACAGCTCTTGGAGGGAGATGGACTTGTTTTTCAATATGTTTCAGGAGTTGTGGCAATTAAATTAAAATGTTCGGTGGACAGTGGTGTATAGAGAACTAGAAAGAAGGTAAGTGTATTTGTAGATGGGTGTATGGTAGCCCAAACTTGGTAATATCTGAAGCCATAAGACTCATCTAGAACCTTCAGAAGGTGAGTGTCAAAGGAGTGAAAAATTTAGAATTTAACCTTGGGAAATGCCCAAAATTATAGGAAATGAACTAGTGATGGACGCATCAGAGAGTGCTGGGAGGAATTGTTTAACCTCCAAAGACTCACATAATCCACAATGCCATGAATTCACCTCTAAAAATCTACAAAAGGTAGACCTCCAGTCTTCTGTCAAGAACCTAAAGGCACATTGTTTCATTTAAGCGAAAGCAAGAGAGAGAGAGAGAGAGAGAGAGTGGAGAAATAACTTTGATAGTTTACATTTTATGACATTGCAGATTGTACAGGGCTTGCCTAGACAGTATCTTTATTTCTGCAACAACTCACTGAAATGACTGTTGTTGTCCCCCGTGTGCTGATGAGAAACTGAAAGAAGGGCTAATTGTATAAATTTCTTTAAAAATGAAAACAGAGTGGGGGGAAAAATGAATTTGGACAGGGATTCATTTGAGAGAACATTGAGTTTTTCAAATTTTCGTGATTGGAAAAAATTATTTCCACATAGGCCTTTTAAAGATGGAAACTTCTGCTCTTTTAAAAATCCTTGCTGATGGTGGAAAACTTTCTTTAGTTTGTCATGGAACAATCTCTCATAATGCAGCAGAGTAATAAGCAAATCAAGGCATCTGCTCCATTCAAAGTGGTGAATAAGCTGTCTTAATATTTTATTAAAAATAAATGTATCTGTTTAGAGATATTTCATTTTGATATGACTTCATATTTCTATGCCTCCTATTCTTGAGGAACGTCTCTGTTTTTCCACAAACTACTGATTTTAACTATAGATAGGGACTGTTTATAGAAAATGCCAGAGAGAAAATTTATAAGTATAATAGGGAAAATACAACTACCCTCATTTATTGTAGATTCAAAAAAGCACATGCAACCCTTAACCCCTCCTCTTCCTTCTAAACTCTCCTTAACATTGTCTTCAATTCATTGTACTTCTCTTTCCCACACACTCATTTAAACTTTCCCCAGGATGGATGTTTTCTTACCATGGTGTACTCAATCTACAAGGAATGGCTACTCAGACAATCACCCCAGTATGTAACCACAAGCAGCCTTCAAAGTTGGAAGATGGGATGTGAGCTGAGAGAGGCTTACTTTCTAAGTTAAACACAGCTTTTTACAAACCTAACAATTAAAAATATTTTCCCTGTTATATGCACTGACATATTTAAATATGTGCATATTCACCTATTTCTATTGTGGTATGTTTAATCTAAGCTTCAAAATATATTTGTGGACTTCTATAGAGTCATACTATTCACTACTAGCCTGCCCCAAAATTATCTGTAATCTTTGTAAATTCTTAAAATCTGCCTTTTTCTTGGTGTCCTCTATGTTTTCCATTAGTTAAGTGACTCTTGAAAACTACTGCTAATATTGGGAATATAAAATACTCCCATATATCCTTTATGCAGATTGGCCAGTTGTTTATTTTTTATACCCCAAAAGCTCTAGATCCCTGGATCACAAACTGTGCACCGAGGCACCCCTGGGCACTACAGTCAACTCACAGGTGCACTGCAGGATATTTTGTATTTTTGAGAGAAACACAGCGACATCTGTTGGGCATGACCTGAACTACCACTGTTAAATTGTTGGGACTTGCTTTCTAGCCTACGCTAATCATGAAAAAAACAATTCCAACACTAAGGGCCCCATAAACTGAGAAAGTTTGGCAATCTCTGCTCTAGGCATTAAGATTTCTTTTGTATTAAATTAGGATTACAATTATTTTTGTACACAGTTGATCAAAACAACTTAAATACATTACCCAAATTTTTATAGTTATTAAACAAAAAAGTACATTTTTATCAAAACCCATCTGTTAATGAGATGCATGGGACATTTTCCCTCCAATTTCTCATGTGCCTATATATGAATTTTACTGACTTTACTGAATCAATTTTTTAAATATTTTTTTGTTGTAAGCCCTGAGAAAACTTGTTTACATAAGTAAATAGATGGAAATAGGAGGAGATTTATTATAGCAATGTCCTTATGCTTTGAACTCCTTTTGAGTTATATATCAAATATGTAAGCAAGGAATTGGAAAACTACCATACTTGTAGAAAAATTTGTTGTCTAGACCTGTATTGACCAGTAGGCATTAGCCACATGGCTATTTAAATTTCAATTAATTAAAATTAAATGAAATTTAAATTTCAGTTCCTCAGTTGTACTAACTATACTTCATGTGCTCAAAAGCCATGTAGCTAGTGGCTACTGTATTAGACAGTGCAGATGTCTAGGCCAGCACTGTCCTGTAGAACATTTGCATCATTGCAGAAATTTCTGTTGGATAGTGCTGGTCCAGACATTTAAGCCATCCTCTTTCTCAACACTTACACAAATATTTTAAATAATTTCTGTTTTTGTACCCCAGAGGTTTCTCCACCCCAGGGTAAATGCAGCACAGATATTTATTTTAATATACATGTTATCATACTAATGTATTTTTATTAATTTGTCTCCTTTTTAATGCATATCAAATGTTTATTATGTATCAATACATGTGTATACATTATACACATCATATTTAATCTTAAATGAAATCCTTATCTTAAAAATCAAAGCACAGTATTACTTCAATTGACTTACAATATTATATTAGTTTCAGGTGTACAATATAGTGATAAATATTTTTATAAATTACACACCATAAAAAGTTATTGTAATATTATTGGCTATGTTTCCTGTGCTCTACATTACATCCTTGTGACTTATTTATTTTATAACTGGTAGTTTGTACCTCTTAATCCCCTTCTCCTATTTTGCCCATCCTGCAACCCCACCCCCACTCAGGCAACCACTAGTTTGTTCTCTGTATCTGTTAGTCTGTCATATTTGTTCGTTTGTTATGTTTTGTAGATTCCACGTTAAGTGAAAATATACAGTATGTGTCTTTCTCTGACTTATTTCACTTAGCATAATACCCTCCAAGTCCATCCATGTTGTTACAAATGGCAAAATGTCATTCTTTTTTTGGCTGGATAATATTCTTTTGTGTATATATACCACATCTTCTTTATCTGTTGGTGGACACTTGGGTTGTTTCCATATCTTTGCTTTTGTGAATAATGCTGCAATGAACATTGGCTGCATATATCTTTTTGAATTAGTGTTTTTGTTTTCTTCAGATAAAATACCCAGGAGTGGAATTGCTGGATCATATGGGACTTCTATTTTTAATTTTTTGAGGAATCTCCATACTGTTTTCCACAGTGGCTGTACCAGTGTACATTCCCACCAACAGTACACAAAGGTTCCTTTTTCTCCACATCCTCACCAACACTTGTCATTTCTTGCCTTTTTGATGATAGCCATTCTGACAGGTGTGAGGTGATACCTCATGGTTTTGATTTACATTTCCCTGATGATTAGCGATGTTGGACATCTTCTTATGTCTGTTGGTCATGGCCATCTGTATGTCTTCTTTGGAAAAATTCTTATTCGGTTTCTCTGCCCTTATTTAATTAGATTTTTTTATATTGAGTCATAGGACTACTTTATATGTTTTGCACATTAACCCCTTATCAGACATATCATTTGAAAATAAATATCTTCTCCCATTTGGTAAGCTGCCTTTTCATTTTGTTGTTGGTTTCCTTCACTGTGCAAAAGTTCTTAAGTTTGCTTAGGTCTCATTTGTTTATTTTTTTGTTTCCCTTGACTGTGGAGACATATGCAAAAACAGTGCTAAGACCTATGTCAAAGAGCATACTGCCTATGTCTTGTAGGAGTTTTATGCTTTCAGGTCTTACATTTAAGCCTTTAATCCATTTTGAGTTTATTTTTGTATATAGTGTGAAAAAATGGTCTAGTTTCATTCTATTACATGCCCAGTTTTTCCCAGCACCACTTACTAAAGAGGCTGTCTTTTCCCCCATTGTATAATCTTGCCTCCTTTGTCATAGATTAATTGACCATAAGTGTGTGGGTTTATTTCTGGGCTCTCTATTCTGTTCCATTGACCTAAGTGTCTGTTTTTGTGCCAGTACCATACTGTAGTATAGTTTGAAGTCAGGAAGCATGCTACCTCCAACTTTGTTCTTCTTTCATAAGATCGTTTGTCTATTTGGGGTCTTTTGTTGTTCCATATGAATTTTAGGATTCTTGTCCTAGTTACGTGAAAAAAATGCCATGAGTAATTTGATAGGGATTGCTTTGGGTAGTATGGACATTTTAACCTTATGAATTCTTCCAACCCATGAACATGGGCTATCTTTGCATAATTTTCTTTCATCTTCAATTTCTTTCATCAGTGTCATCAGAGTACAGGTCTTTCACCTCCTTGTTTAAATTTATTCCTAAGTAATCTTTTTGATGTAGTTGTAAATGGGATTATTTTCTTGATTTCTCTTTTTGATAATTCATTATTAGTGTATAGAAGTGCAACCATTTTCTGTATATTGATTCTGTATCCTGCAACTTTACTGAATTATTTTATTAGTTCTAACAGTCTTTTTGTGGAATCTTTTGGGTTTTCTATGTATAGTGTCATGTCATCTGCAAATACAGACAGTTTTACCTTTCCCTTCCAGTTTACATGCCTTTTATTTCTTTTTCTTGTCTGATTGCTGTAGCTAGGACTTCCAATACTATGTTGAATAAAAGTGATGAGAGTGAACATTTCTATCTTGCTCCTGATCTTAAAGGAAAAGCTTTTATCTTTTCTTCACTGAGTATGATATTAACTGTGAGTTTGTCATAAATGGCCTTTATCATGTTGAGGTATGTTCCCTCTGTACCTAGTTAGTTAAGTTTTTCATGAATGGATGTTGAATTTTATGAAAAGCTTTTCTGCATCTATTGAGATGATCATGTGGTTTTTATCCTCATTTTGTTAATGTGGTGCATGATGTTGATTGATTTGCAAATATTCAACTATCCTTGCATCCCTGGAATAAATCTCATTTGATCATGGTGGGAAGAAGTCAGGGCTTCTCCTGGGGAGAGTTGGAACCTGCCACATTGGAGGGGACAGGATGGAGCCAGAGGGGGCCAGGGCTTCTCCCAAGTCATGAGTGATAGGCCTTTTTTTTTTTTTTACATCTTTATTGGAGTATAATTGCTTTACAATGGTGTGTTAGTTTCTGCTTTATAACAAAATGAATCAGTTATGGAGCTTCCTTAAAAAACTACAAATAGAAATACCATATGACCCAGCAATCCCACTACTGGGCATATACCCTGAGAAAACCATAATTCAAAAAGAGTCATGTACCAAAATGTTCATTGCAGCTTTATTTACAATAGCCAGGACATGGAAACAACCTAAGTGTCCATCATCGGATGAATGGATAAAGAAGGTGTGGCACATATATACAATGGAATATTACTCAGCCATAAAAAGAAACGAAATTAAGCTATTTGTAATGAGGTGGATGGACCTAGAGTCTGTCATACAGAGTGAAGTAAGTCAGAAAGAGAAAGATAGGCCTTTTTTATTCAGTGTTACGTTTTTAAAATTCAGTCATTGATTTATGTAGCTTTTCTTCATTTGTTTTACTGTTGGATATTTCATAGTATGAATATGCTTTATCAACTTTCACATGCATGGATAGTTTTTTCCAGTTTCTTTGTCATTAAAACCAGTGCTGCTCTGAAATTCTCGTTTGTGTCTCCTATGGTTCAAGTGCAAATTTCTCTAGAATTTATACATAGGAGTATAATTCCTGAGTCATAGGATATTTCCATCCTCAGTTTTACTGGATAATGTCAAATTGTTTTCCAAAGTGGCTATACTAATGCACACTCCTATTAGCAATTCTCACTTCTTCATGTATTATATCAAATTAGGTTTGGCTGTGATTGATGAAAACAAACAAATATGAATAATAGTGGATTAAACAAACAAAAGTTTATTTCTCTTCATGTAGATAAGGTTCAGAGATAAGCAATTCAGTGCAGTGTGGTGGCTCCAGGATCATTAGGGTTCACTCTCCCAACTTGTTGCTCCACCATTCTCAACCTGTGGTTCTCACCTCATGGTACAAGGGGGCTGCTTGATCTCTTGCCGGCAGGTTTGAATTCAAGCCCTCAGAGAAGGAAGAGGGGAAAAACTTCCTGCCTCCCATCCCTGCCATTTATAAAAACATCTCCTCTAATTTGGGCCATCTATATCTTATACCCTATTAGCCAGGCCTTAATCCTATAGTCACACCAAGCTACAAGAGTGACTGGAAAATTAGGTCTATGATAATTTATTATAGCCGCACAAAATAAATAAGACAAACATGGATTCAGGGGCACTTATTTTATTCTATAGGTTATAATCCAGTACTGTCATTATTTATTTATTTATTTATTAACATCTTTATTGGAGTATAACTGCTTTACAATGGTGTGTTACTTTCTGCTTTATAACAAAGTGAATCAGCTATACATATACATATATCCACATATCTCCTCCCTCTTGCATCTCCCTCCCACCCTCCCTATCCCACCCCTCTAGGTGGTCACAAAGCACCGAGCTGATCTCCCTGTGCTATGAGGCTGCTTCCCAGTAGCTACCTATTTTACATTTGGTAGTGTATATATGTCCATGCCACTCTCTCACTTTGTCCCAACTTACCCTTCCCCCTCCCCAAGTCCTCAAGTCCATTATGTACATCTGCAACTTTATTCCTGTCCTGCCCCTAGGTTCTTCAGAACCTTTTTTTTTTTTAGATTACATATATATGTGTTAGCACATGGTATTTGTTTATCTCTTTCTGGCTTACTCCATTCTGTATGACAGACCTAGGTCCATCCACCTCACTACAAATAACTCAGTTTCGTTTCTTTTCATGGTTGAGTAATATTCCATTGTATATATGTGCCATATCTTGTTATCCAGTCATCTGTCAGTGGACACTTAGGTTGCTTCCATGTCCTGACTATTGTAAATAGAGCCACAGTGGACATTGTGGTACATGACTCTTTTTGAATTATGTTTTTCTCAGGTTATATGCCCAGTAGTGGGATGCTGGGTCATATGGTAGTTCTATTTTTAGTTTTGTAAGGAACCTCCATACTGTTCTCCATAGTGACTATATCAATATACATTCCCACCAACAGCACAAGAGGGTTCCCTTTTCTCCACACCTTCTCCAGCATTTATTGTTTGTAGATTTTTTTAAAAATTTATTTTATTATTATTTTTATTTTTGGCTGTGTTGGTTCTTTGTTGCTGCACACAGGCTTTCTCTAGGTTCAGCGAGCAGGGGCTATGCTTCATTATGGTGCACGGGCTACTCATTGTGGTGTCTTCTCTTGTAGAGCACAGGCTCTAGGCACGTGGGCTTCAGTGGTTGTGGCACTCGGGCTCAGTGGTTGTGGCTCACGGGCTCTAGAGCACAGGCTCAGTAGTTGTGGCACACGGACTTAGTTGCTCCATGGCATGTGGGATCTTCCTGGACCAGGGCTCGAGCCCGTGTCCCCTGCATTGGCAGGCAGATTCTTAATCACTGCACCACCAGGGAAGCCCTATTTCTAGATTTTTTGATGATGGTCATTCTGGTGTGAGGTGATTCCTCACTGTAGTTTTGATTTGCATTTCTCTAATGATTAGTGATGTTGAGCATCCTTTCATGTGTTTGTTGGCAATCTGTATATCTTCTTTAGAGAAATTTCTGTTTATGTCTTCTGCCCATTTTTGGATTGGGTTGTTTGTTTTTTTGATATTGAGCTACATGAGCTGCTTATAAATTTTGGAGATTAATCCTTTGTCAGTTGTTTCATTTGCAAATATTTTCTCCCATTCTGAGGGTTGTCTTTTCCTCTTATTTATGGTTTCCTTTGCTGTGCAAAAGCTTTAAAGTTTCATTAGGTCCCATTTGTTTATTTTTGGTTTTATTTCCATTTCTCTTGGAGGTGGGTCAAAAAGGATCTTGCTGGGATTTATGTCATGGAGTGTTGTGCCTACCGTTTCCTCTAAGAGTTCAATAGTGTCTGGCCTTACATTTAGGTCCTTAATCCATTTTGAGTTTATTTTTGTGTGTGGTGTTAGGGAGTGTTCTAATTTCATTCTTTAGCATGTATCTGTCCAGTTTTCCCATCACCACTTCTTGAAGAGACTCTTTCCTCCATTGTATATTCTTGCCTCCTTTATCAAAAGTAAGGTGACCATGCATGCATGGGTTTATCTCTGGGATTTCTATCCTGTTCCATTGATCTATATTTCTGTTTTTGTGACAGTACCATGCTATCTGGTTTACTGTATCTTTCTAGTATAGTCTAAAGTCTGGGAGCCTGATTTCTCCAGCTCCGTTTTTCTTTCTCAAGATTGCTTTGGCTATTCGGGGTCTTTTGTGTTTCTGTACAAATTGTGAAATTTTTTGTTCTAGTTCTGTGGAAAATGTCATTGGTAGTTTGATAGGGATTGCATTTAATCTGTAGATTGCTTTGGGTAATACAGTCATTTTCACAAAGTTGATTCTTCCAGTCCAAGATCATGGTATATCTCTCCATCTGTTTGTATCATCTTTAATTTCTTTCATCAGAGTCATAATTTTCTGCATACAATTCTTTTGTCTCCTTAGGTAGGTTTATTCCTAGGTAAATGGGAGTGGTAAATGGGAAGGAGCTCATAATAAAGGACTCCCTTCCAGTCCTACCATATACACATTATCACCATCTTTGAAGACCAGCCTTTGGTGTGGTTGGTGGTGGTGCATTTCGCTTGCCCCATGATCTCTTCCATTCCACATTATTGTACAGTATCCACTTTTCATCGCCCATCACAATTTGTTTTAATTACGTTTTCATTACGCTTCAGTAGAGAATCAAACGTGGAAATATGGTCAAGAAGGGTTTTTTCCTTACTTATGAGGAGCCCGAACATCAAAGCAATGAACATAACCAAGCTGGTGCAAATGATTTTCAATGCTTGATTTGGATATTTTGAGTATGTCGGCTGTCTCCTATGTGGTATAATGTTGATTGTTCTCAATTAATGTCTCGATTGACCGCTATCAACTTTGACTGGTCTACCTGACCATGGAGCATTGTCCAGCAAGAAATCTCCAGCATAAAATTTAGCAAACCACTTTTGACATGTTCAATCAGTCACAGCACCTTCTCCATGTACTGCACAAATCTTTCTTTGCATTTCAGTTGTGTTTTTACCTTTCTTGAAATAATAAAGCATAATATGCCAAAAATGTTGCTTTTTTTCTTCCATCTTCAGTATTAAAATGGCTACACAAAAATTCACCAATTTTGATGTCTTTTTTAAAATGCACACTGATTTGACAGCTGTCACATACAATCTAACAAAATTGTTTCGAATGAAGTTAAAGAGAGCTAAGTGCTACTAGAGCCATCTTACAGAAAAAACCGAACAAAACTTTTGGTCAATCCAATATATTTTAATATTTCTAAAACACATATATTTTATATACATACATGTATACACCTATATCTATATTTTTCTAACTATCAAAAATGTATTTATCCTGATATCTTTAACTCCAATTTAATACTATATGGTATATTCCAGTCTTTCACCTTTCCATATTTGTAGCTCCCTCCTTTAACAGTGAGAAATCTGGCTTGTGTTATCCTCATTATGTTTACTTATTTGCTCTAGCCTAGAATTCACAGAAGTTAGTTTCAGATTGCTAACTCATTGCAAAAAGCAAGCCCACTAACTGGAATTTTAAATTTTATAGCTCTTTTTTTAAGCTAAAATTCACATACAGTGAAATGTGCATGTCTTATGTATACAATTTGATGAGTTTTTTTCCACTTGATAAATTTCACTTTTAGATTTATTTCTATAAATCAGTCTGTCTGCCTATCTATCTACCTTTCTATCTATCTATCTTCCAGAATTTATCATTGTTACCTGTAGAGAGGTTTGCCTGATATCATTTATTCCACTACTTCCTGAAGTAGAGACCTAATTTTATCATTTTGATAAATGTGTTGATTTAGACATACCTGTATCTAATATATCCCTTTTTTAATTGTTCATCTGTTTTTACTTGCCATTTCTTATTGCACCATATACTTTCTTTCTGGGATCATTTTATTTTCTTGAGGTGTAGCCCTGTGAGTGTCAGCTCATAAGCCCTCAATTTTTGTCTGAAATCTCTTCATTTTAGCTTCATCCTTTAAAGGTAATTTCCTCAATACAATTTTGGGTTACAAATTATTTTCTCTGAGTAATTTAAACATATTCTGTCCCTGGTTTCTAGTTTCCATAGTTGCAGTTGAAAAGTCAGGTATCAGTGTTGATTCTTTCATCATAAATTGTCATTCTCTTTGTTTGCTCTTAAGACCTTCTCTTCAAATTTGGTGCCTTGCAGATTCGCTATGGTGAGGTAAAATGTATGTGTGGATTTCTTTATATTTATTCTTCTCAGGATCACTGTACTTCCTTATTCTAAAGATTTGTTGTTTCATCATTCCTGGAAAATTCTCAGTAATTATCTGTTTGACTATCTTTCTTATCTTATTTATTATCACACTTAAAACTGTGAATTGATGGTTAGTAGGCCTTCTTATTCTCCTCCACATATCATAATTTCTTTTTCATATTTTCCATATCTGTGTCTCTCTGTACTTTATTCTGGCTAATTTCTTTAGTTTTATCTTCTAGTTCACTAATTCTCCCTTTATCTGTGTCAAATCTGATGGTTTACTTGTTCATTGCATTTTAAATTTTAATTATATTTTTCCATAAACAATCTAGTTGAATCTTTAAAAACTCTGGTCATATTTTGTATTTTCTTATATCTGGCTTATATTTCTATTCCCTCCTTTATTTCTTTGCAATTTTTTTTTTTTTTGCGGTATGCGGGCCTCTCACTGCTGTGGCCTCTCCCGTCGTGGAGCACAGGCTCCAGATGCACAGGCTCAGCGGCCATGGCTCATGGGCCCTGCCGCTCCGCGGCATGTGGGATCTTCCCAGACCGGGGCACGAACCCGTGTCCCCTGCATCAGCAGGCGGACTCTCAACCACTGCACCACCAGGGAAGCCCTCTTTGCAAATATTATATATATTTATTTTATATTCTGAATTATATAATTTCAATATTTGAAATACAGTGTTTGTTCATCAGATTTCTCTCTTTGTTATTTATGTTGCCTCTTGCTCAAAGTATCTTGTTTCCTCATGGGTTTTGTGATTTTTATTTTTCTTTTCCATAATGAGATCATGTAAACTGGGACTTTGAGCAAATTCTATGAGGCCAGGGTTGAGGATACATTTTTCCTAGAATGGATATGCATTTTTTCCTGCTGGGTGCCTGGAAAGAACTATCAACCAAGAGTTACTTTAACTGGTCAGTTTGGTTATTTTTCACCCCATATAGGTAGTGTGATTTCAATCCCCATACCGACGTGACAACTAACCTGTGGTTATAACTAGGGCGCTCATACATTCTGGTTTGCCCAAAACAGTCCCAGTTAAAATGTCCTTTGTCTTGATGTAATTATTAACAATACCTTCTTCTACTCCCAGAAGATTCCCTGTTCGGATTATACATTATATGTCACTCTATTAAGAATACTAAGAGGAGAGAATTTTTCCCCTTCCAACCATAGCCAAGGCGAAACAGAGGTTTTATTATTTCTCCTTTGCAGAGAAGAATTTCTAGTTCACTCTTTCACTGAAGGTGTATCTCCCAGAATCCTGATTTTACACATTGGGGTTTCCATTCCAACTTCTCAAATAAAAAGCTCTAGGTTTCTGGGGATTGGCAGATGCCCTCAGGGCAGCTGCTGGCTTTAGCATGTTTACCTCTTTGGATTCATGCTTTTGCTTAGTTCTTTGCTTCTAAGGATGTTTCTTACTTTATTGTTAGCTCAGCTATATATTTAAAAAGATGTTGTAAATCTTTTATCCAGAATATTTAATTGTTTGGTTGCAGGACATTTTTTTCCCCTAGAACAAAATCCCTGGGCTCATCATAAATACTGACTTAACTGCATGTGGTATTGGAAGAGCCAATTTTTCTAGTGTTGAGGTAGCCCAGAAATTTCAAAGAGCAGGTTTCCTATTTGAGAGCTCTAACTTGTCCCACTCTGTTGAAACTAGGAGGACATTTTACTTGAAGGGAAAAAATATCCAAAAACAATTTATCTCTTAATGTTTTATATTCTACAGATACGAACTGAGAGCATAAAATCACTTTTGTTTTTCTAACAAAGGAAACAGACAAGTTCTAGCATGGAAGATAGAAGATAATATTATTTGCATCTTACAGATGAAGAAAATGAGGCAAAGAGAGGCTAAGTAACTTATCCATGGCCCACTATTAGTAAGTGATGGAGCTGATATTGGAAGCCACAGTCAGTCTGTCTGTAATACGCATGACCTTAGCCACTACCTCTTATGTTCCTTTGCACAATCATATGCTTTCTTCTATCTCATCATCATAAAATGAATGCTCATGGGGGAAAGTACTGCTACATTGATACCTGTTATAGCCTTCCTTGTATTTTGGGAGCTGAAAAATATCCAAACTCCACTCGAGATATAAAGGATACAAAAGGATAGGAAAAAAGAAAAAGAATGCCAGTCTTGTTATAGATTATGAGTACTATGGGGAAATACCAACCTTTTAAACCTAAATCATAAATGCTTCCCATATCTTCATCCCTTCTCTTATTCTGTTCTATCTCCCTGGAAGGCTCTTTCCTGTTTCTTATGTGAACATTTCTTGCTTATCTTTTGAATGCAACTCAAATATTATCTCCATTAAAAAAAATCTCCCATGAATCCCATCCTCCACACAGCCTTGGTCAGACAAAATTAATGATTCATTCATCTGTGCTATCATAGTATTTTTACATACCTTTATAATAACACTTATTAACTGTATTATGCTGAACCATACTTTTTTGTTTTATTTATTTATTCATTCATTCATTCATTCATTCATTCATTTTTGTCTGCATTGGGTCTTCATTGCTGCGCACAGGCTTTCTCTAGTTGCGGCGAGCAGGGGCTACTCTTTGTTGTGGTGTGCGGGCTTCTCATTGCAGTCGCTTCTTTTGTTGCGGAGCGTGGGCTCTATGCGCACGGGCTTCAGTAGGTGTGGCATGCGGGCTCAGTAGTCGTGGCTCACAGGCTCAGTAGTTCTGGTGCATTGGCTTAGTTGCTCCACAGCATGTGGGATCTTCTCGGACCAGGGCTCGAACCCATGTCCCCTGCATTGGCAGGCAGATTCTTAACCATTGTGCCACTAGGGAAGTCCCTGAACCATATTAAATTATTATTTTCATAGGTCAAGAATGTAGCAAGATCATATGGTTCAACCTAACTTTTTTAGTGGGGTATATGTATACCCCACTAGACTTAGGGGTAGAAACCATGAATTATTTACTTTTGTTTCTTTAATTTGGTTCCTGGGCATATGCTCAAAATATGACTTTTGGATTAAATGATTGTCCATATGCCGGGCAATATTTAAAAAATACTAATCATTGACATCTACTGCATGGACATCAACTAGTCAGAACATATACTGGCCTTAAACAACTGCTAAAACTGCACCCATTCTATCAGCTGCATATCAGCCCAGCCTATACCAAGGATACATACAAGAATAAGACTTCTGGGTTGTAGTGAACCCCAAAATGGGGTTCTAGCCAACCATATTCAATGCTTAAACCTTCTCTATAACAGTGCCATGAAATATCACTTCAATTTGTGACAGGGAACTAAGAACTTTCTGTGGTCACCAGTTCAATCTTTGAGCACCTTTCATCCCTAGAAAATTCTTTCTTCATTAGACACTACAGTCTATCTTCCTTTAATTTCCACCCATAGAGCCTAATTATATCCTTAAAGGCTTATTCCTCTCCTAGATGACAGCTCTTCAGATATTTGAATATGGGCATCGTATCTGCCCTCAAGTTGTTTCTTCTAAAGATAAAGTAGCCTTGGTTTCTTAAACCAGTTGCATTTTACATGGTTCATATTCCCCCATAATTGTAGGGTTTTTTTGGTTTGGGGGGGTTGTTTGTTTTTACTATTTTTGTCTACTGATGATGCCCAGAACTGAGCCCTGCATTCTGAGTGGGATATGACCAGAACAGAAGAGAGCAGGACTATCCCATCCTTCAACCCCATTTAGGACAAAATTTGACAGCAGGATGCATATGACAGTGTAATACACAATGCATTTCCTGTGGTATAAAACAAAAATGAGTAAAAGCCCAGTCCTGGGGAGCCATGCTATAGGAAGGACAGGATAGTAACCAAACTAGACCTGTGGTTCTTAACCCTGGCTGTGCATCAGAAGTGCCTGCAGAGGTTTATAAAAACAAAGATGCCTGAGCTCCATTCCAGGCCTACTGAATATAACAATCTAGATGTGGGACCTTTGAAAAGGATATAAGAAGCAGTATGTGGTCAAGAAGCCATCTCTGGAGCAAGACTGCCTAGATTGAAATCCAGACTCATAATTTTGTAAATTGCTTAAATCTCTACTTTCTCACCTCTATAAAGGTATAATGACCTCAAAGGGCTGTTGTGAGGATTAAATGAGTTACTATAAGTAAAGAACATAGAATAGTTCTTCCTACTGAGTATGTGCTAAGTTAATATTGTCTGTTGCTGTGATCTAGGTGTATTTAAATCTCTGCTGCTGGTTTTCATGCACAGGCTGAGAAAGCACTGGTACAGGACATGGTCTGACATGATAGTCCCCTCTGTCAGGAGGGGCAGATAGCAGATGATCCTTCTACGTTTCTCAAACAAGAATTCTTAATTCCTATTTCTCTCCTTTCCCATCAGGTTATCACCATGGTGACCCCACAGAGACTTCAGTTCTTAGGTAGTCAGCAGGACACAACTGCTACTGAGACATCGCCTCTCCCTTCCCCCTGAATTCTCTGGATCAATGCTTCTCACACCTTTATATCTTATAAGGTACTTTAAAAAGTGGGTACATAGATTTGCCAAGCTTTCACATTACCAAGCAAGAGCATTCAAAAATTAAATCACATCTGCTATCATCATAAAAGAAAAAGCATTGAAACACTAAAGAGTAGAAAGTTGTAATATTAGGATAAATAATAAAGCTACCATAATTAAGTTAAATCTATGATCTCCCTGTGACAGTAGATTGTTTAATTGCATATTTTTGTTAGTTACAAATGGGGAAATTTTATCATTAGTAAACATCACTTTCTTTGACTGAATCCTCACTTGCAATCATAATTATAGCATATGCATAGAGAGACTCTAAAAATGGTACACACTGCCTGAATTTAAAAAAAATGCTACTCTTGATTTACAGCTAAGTTTTGGCATATTTATGTTTCTGCTTTATAACAAAGTGAATCAGCTATACATATACATATATCCCCATATCCCCTCCCTCTTCAGCCTCCCTCCCACCTTCCCTATCCCACCCTTCTAGGTGGTCACAAAGCACCGAGCTGATCTCCCTGTGCTATGTGGCTGCTTCCCACTAGCGATCTATTTTACATTTCATAGGGTATATATGTCCATGCCCTTCTCTCACTTCATCCCAGCTCACCCTTCCCCCTCCCCCGTCCTCAAGTCCATTCTCTACGTCTGCGTCTTTATTCCTGTCCTGCCCCTAGGTTCTTCAGAACCCTTTTTTTTTTTTTTAGATTCCATATATATTTGTTAGCATATGGTATTTGTTTTTCTCTTTCTGACTTACTTCACTCTGTATGACAGACTCTAAGTTGGATTTGTTTTGGTAGTCTATTTCAGTAGAAAATTTATGTAGCTGTACTTTTGAATGAAAAATAACATATATTTTCCTTTACAAGTTTCTCTCATTTTAGCTAATGAAAATTCTGCCGATTACGCAGTGGGAAAATATCTGTCAGTAGTTAATGCTAATAGAGACACCAGAGCATTCTCTCCACTATTAATCTGTGGATAATGGAAGGCCCATTTCTTAAGTACACACAGAAGAAAGAATAGAAAAAATACTGGCTATGACACCAAATGAACTGCCTTCCTCCCACACTACTGTGCCCTTGTAACCTAGGGCATGTAGAGCAGGCTGGCAACCATTGCATTACAGATTTAAAAGTCCTGGAATCTCTCAGTCCTATAGCAGGTTGCCTGATGGATTGGTGAGTAATGTACTTGAAGAGTGCATTACTGAGATCTAGACTAATGGCCACCTCTTGCCCATGGCCTTTATGGTAGATCATTCATTGTGCTGCCTCATCAGTTTCCTGCCAGTCTGTATCTGGCATGAACACTGGCTGTTCCAAAGCTGATTAATCCCCTAGGAATGAGTCCACCTGCAAATCTCAGTGTGGATTACACAAAAGTGGGAATGTTCTAGTGCTATGGGGACAACAAAACTTTTCTTTGAATTCAAGAATCCTCATTTTAGAAGATTAAATTAGTTCACCTATCAAGTATGTTACCATCTATGGCAAATCTTATAAAAAATGTAAGAAATTTCCAATAAAGTAAATGCAGTGATTGGTAATTTCCAGGTTTTAAGTTTACAAGGATGAAAAAATCTTAGAAGGGATCTCTACAATGTAAAATTGCTAGCATATCAGTAATCTAAGGAGACATCACATCACAACATAACTTTACATTGCATTTTTATTTAGCTTTTCTCTCTCAGATGTTTTTATTGGTTCCACAATTTTTAAAAAAGGTGAAAGTCTGTAATTTCTACCTAAAAAGTTATGTAGACTTTCCTCTGAAAGGCTTATAATATTACCATAAAAAGTAATATTACTATAAGCAAAATGTCAATCACATTTCCATGTATCAGCAGCAAAGCATTATAAAATGTAATTTTAGGATAAAAATATAAATTTACAATAACAGAAATTACAGTCACCTAGGAATAAGTCTAACAAAATATTTAGAGAAACTTCAGGGAGAATATTATAAAACCTTACTGAAGAAAACAATTTTAATAAGACAATGCATAAATATACACCACGTTTGCATATTAGAAAGGCTTAATATTGTAAAGATTTAAATTCTCCACAAATTAACCTATAAATTCAATGCAATTCAAATAAAAACCCAAAATATGAAAGTTGAGAAACATCATTGTAGCAGGTTTTAATACCTATAAGCTTAGTGCTCCCTCATAATTTTTTACTTTCACCGTTTTCAGAGCTATCATTGCAAGTTTGTTTTTCTATATGAAATTTAGTATCAACTTGTCTAACTCCATAAAATACCTGGTTGATACTTTATTGTAATTGTATATAATTTATAAATCAATTTCAGGAGAACTAACAGCTCTGTAATGTTGAGTTGTGCTGTCCAAGAACAGGTGAGGTCTTCCCATTAATAAAGTCTATTTTGGGGTCTTCTGAATGTTTGTAACATTTTTCCCATAAACTTTTATACATTAATTGTTAAACTTATTTATGAGTGTTTATATTCTTTATTGATACTATAAGTGGGGTTTCTCTACTACTGTGTCCTCTACTTATTGTTTATGCATAAAGGGCTTATGATTTTTGTATGTTAATTTAAAATCTTGCTATCTTGCTGAATTATTGTTTTAGTTAGTTTTACATTTATTTTTCTCAGATTGTCCAAGTATGCTATCATATCATTTACAAATAAACATAGTTTTACTTCTTTGTCTATACCTATGCCTCTAACTGATTTTTCTTATCTAACTGTATTGGCTAATACCTCTAGTACAGTTTTTTTTCATATTTTAGAATAATTTTATAAATATTTTAATATATTAATATTTAGATATTTGAATGTTTTTAGAATATTTTTAACATCTTTATTGGACTATAATTGCTTTACAATGGTGTGTTAGTTTCTGCTTTATAACAAAGTGAATCAGTTATACATATGTTCCCATATCTCTTCCCTCTTGCATCTCCCTCACTCCCACCCTCCCTATCCCACCCCTCTAGGGGGTGACAAAGAACCGAGCTTATCTCCCTGTGCTATGCGGCTGCTTCCCACTAGCTATCTATTTTACGTTTGGTAGTGTATATATGTCCATGCCACTCTCTCACTTTGTCCCAGCTTACCCTTCCCCCTCCCCGTATCCTCAAGTCCATTCTCTAGTAGGTCTGCATCTTTATTCGCATCTTGCCCCTAGGTTCTTCATGACCTTTTTTTTTTTTTTTTTAGATTCCCTATATATGTGTTAGCATACAGTATTTGTTTTTCTCTTTCTGACTTACTTCACTCTGTATGAGAGTCCTAGGTCCATCCACCTCACTACAAATAACTCAGTTTCATTCCTTTTTATGGCTGAGTAATATTCCATTGTGTATATGTGCCACATCTTCTTTATCCATTCATCTGTCGATGGACACTTAGGTTGCTTCCATGTCCTGGCTATTGTAAATAGAGCTGCAATGAACATTTTGGTACATGACTCTTTTTGAATTATGGTTTTCTCAGGGTATATGCCCAGTAGTGGGATTGCTGGGTCGTATGGTAGTTCTATTTTTAGTTTTTTAAGGAACCTCCGTACTGGTCTCCATAGTGGCTGTATCCATTTACAATCCCACCAACAGTGAAAGAGGGTCCCCTTTTCTCCACACCCTCTCCAGCATTTATTGTTTGTAGATTTTTTGATGATGGCCATTCTGACCAGTGTGAGATGCTATCTCATTGTAGTTTTGATTTGCATTTCTCTAATAATTAATGATGTTGGGCATTCTTTCATGTGTCTGTTGGCAATCTGTATATCTTCTTTGGAGAAATGTCTATTTAGGTCTTCTACCCATTTTTGGATTGGGTTGTTTGTTTTTTTCATATTGAGCTGCATGGGCTGCTTGTGAATTTTGGAGATTAATCCTTTGCCAGTTGCTTCATTTCCAAATATTTTCTCCCATTCTGAGGGTTGTCTTTTCATCTTGTTTATGGTTTCCTTTGCTGTGCAAAAGCTTTTAAATTTCATTAGGTCCCGTTTGTTTATTTTGGTTTTTATTTCCATTCCTCTAGAAGGTAGGTCAAAAAGGATTTTGCTGTGATTTACGTCATACAGTGTTCTGCCTATGTTTTCCTCGAAGAGTTTGATGGTGTATGTCCTTACATTTACGTCTTTCATACATTTTGAGTTTATTTTGTGTATGGTGTTAGGGTGTTCTAATTTCATTCTTTTACATGTAGCTGTCCAGTTTTCCCAGCACCACTTATTGGAGAGGCTGTCTTTTCTCCATTGTATATTCTTGCCTCCTTTATCAATGACAAGGTGACCATATGTGCGTGGGTTTATCTCTGGGCTTTCTATCCTGTTTTCTTTGATCTATATTTCTGTTTCTGTGCCAGTACCATACTGTCTCGATTACTGTAGCTTTGTAGTATAGTCTGAAATCAGGTAGCCTGATTCCTCCAGCTCCGTTTTTCTCTCTCAAGATTGCTTTGGCTATTTGGGGTCTTTTGTGTTTCCATACAAATTGTGAAATTTGTTGTTCTAGTTCTGTGAAAAATGCCAATGGTGGTTTGATAGGGATTGCACTGAATCTGTAGATTGCTTTGGGTGGTAGAGTCATTTTCACAATGTTGATTCTTCCAATCCAAGAACATGGTATATCTCTCCATCTATTTGTATCATGTTTAATTTCTTTCATCAGTGTCTTATAATTTTCTGCATACAGGTCTTTTGTCTCCTTAGGTAGGTTTATTCCTAAGTATTTTATTCTTTTTGTTGCAATGGTAAATGGGAGTGTTTTCTTAATTTCACTCTCAGATTTTCACCATTAGTGTATAGGAATGCAAAAGATCTCTGTGCATTAATTTTGTATCCTGCTACTTTACCAAATTCATTGATTAGCTCTAGTAGTTTTCTGGTGGCATCTTTAGGATTCTCTATGTATAGTATCATGTCATCTGCAAACAGTGACAACATTAGTTCTTCTTTTCCGATTTAGATTCCTTTTATTCTTTTTCGTCTCTCATTGCTGTGGCTAAAACTTTCAAAACTATGTTGAATAATACTGGTGAGAGTGGGCAACCTTGTCTTGTTCCTGATCTTAGTGGAAATGGTTTCAGTTTTTCACCATTGAGGACGATGTTGGCTGTGGGTTTGTCATATATGGCCTTTATTATGTTGAGGAAAGTTCCCTCTATGCCTAGTTTCTGGAGGGTTTTTATCGCAAATCTGTGTTGAATTTTGTCGAAAGCTTTCTCTGCATCTATTGAGATGATCATATGGTTTTTCTCCTTCAGTTTGTTAATATGGTGTATCACGTTGATTGATTTGCATATATTGAAGAATCCTTGCATTCCTAGGATAAACCCCACTTGATCATAGTGTATGATCCTTTTAATGTGCTGTTGGATTCTGTTTGCTAGTATTTTGTTGAGGAGTTTTGCATCTATGTTCATCAGTGATATTGGCCTGTAGTTTTCTTTCTTTGTGACATCTTTGTCTGGTTTTGGTATCAGAGTGATAGTGGTCTCGTAGAATGAGTTTGGGAGTGTTCCTCCCTCTGCTATATTTTGGAAGAGTTTGAGAAGGATAGGTGTTAGCTCTTCTCTAAATATTTGATAGAATTCGCCTGTGAAGCCATCTGGTCCTGGGCTTTTGTTTGATGGAAGATTTTTAATCACAGTTTCAATTTCAGTGCTTGTGATTGGTCTGTTCATATTTTCTATTTCTTCCTGGTTCAGTCATGGCAGGTTGTGCATTTCTAAGAATTTGTCCATTTCTCCCAGGTTGTCCATTTTATTGGCATATAGTTGCTTGTAGTAACCTCTCATGATCTTTTGTATTTCTGCAGTGTCAGTTATTACTGCACCTTTTTCATTTCTACTTCTATTGATTTGAGTCTTCTCCCTTTTTTTCTTGATAAGTCTGGCTAGTGGTTTATCAATTTTGTTTATCTTCTCAAAGAACCATCTTTTAGTTTTATTGATTTTTGCTATCATTTCCTTCATTTCTTTTTCATTTATTTCTGATCTGATCTTTATGAATTCTTTCCTTCTGCTAACTTTGGGTGGTTTTTGTTCTTCTTTCTCTGATTGCTTTAGGTGTAAGGGCAGATTGTTTGAGATGTTTCTTGTTTCTTAAGGTAGGATTGTTTTGCTATAAACTTCCCTCTTAGAACTACTTTTGCTGCATCCCATAGGTTTTGGGTCATCGTGTTTTCATTGTCATTTGTTTCTAGGTATTTTTTGATTTCCTCCTTGATTTCTTCAGTGATCTCTTGGTTATTAGGTAGTGTGTTGTTTAGCCTCCATGTGTTTGTATTTCTTACAGATTTTTTCCTGTAATTGATATCTAGTCTCATAGCATTGTGGTCGGAAAAGATACTTGATACGATTTCAATTTTCTTAAATTTACCAAGGCTTGATTTGTGACCCAAGATTTGATCTATCCTGGAGAATGTTCCATGAGCCTTTGAGAAGAATGTGTATTCTGTTGTTTTTGGATGGAATGTTCTATACATATCAATTAAGTCCATCTTATTTAATGTATCATTTAAAGCTTGTGTTTCCTTATTTATTTTCATTTTGGATGAGCTGTCCATTGGTGAAAGAGGGGTGTTAAGGTCCCCTACTCTGATTGTGTTACTGTCGATTTCCCTTTTTATGGCTGTTAGCATTTGCCTTATGTATTGAGGTGTTCCTGTGTTGGGTACATAAATATTTACAATTGTTATATCTTCTTCTTGGATTAATCCTTTGATCATTATGTAGTGTCCTTCTTTGTCTCTTGTAAACGTCTTTGCTTTAAAGTCTATTTTGTCTGATATGAGAATTGCTACTCCAGCTTTCTTTTGATTTCCATTTGCATGGAATATCTTTTTCTGTCACCTCACTTTCAGTCTGTATGTGTCCCTAGGTCTGAAGTGGGTCTGTTGTATACAGCATATTTACGGGTCTTGTTTTTGTATCCATTCAGCCAATCTGTGTCTTTTGGTTGGAGCATTTAATCCATTTACATTTAAGGTAATTATCGATATGTATGTTCCTATTACCATTTTCTTAATTATTTTGGGATTATTATTGTAGGTCTTTTCCTTCTGTTGTGTTTCCTGCCTAGAGAAGTTCCTTTAGCATTTGTTGTAAAGCTGGTTTGGTGATGCTGAATTGTCTTAGCTTTTGCTTGTCTGTAAAGGCTTTTATTTCTCCATCAAATCTGAATGATATCTTTGCTGTATAGAGTAACCTTGGTTGTAGGTTTTTCTCCTTCATCACTTTAAATATGTCCTGCCACTCCCTTCTGGCTTGCAAAGTTTCTGCTGAAAGATCAGCTGTTAACCTTATGGGGATTCCCTTATGTGTTATTTGTTGTTTTCCCCTTGCTGCTTTTAATATTTATTCTTGGGGCTTCCCTGGTGGCGCAGTGGTTGGGAGTCCGCCTGCTGATGCAGGAGACATGGGTTCGTGCCCCGGTCCGGGAAGATTCCACATGCCGCGGAGCGGCTGGCACCGTGAGCCATGGCCGCTGAGCCTGCGCATCTGGAGCCTGTGCTCCACAATGGGAGAGGCCACAACAGTGAGAGGCCTGCATACTGTGAAAAAAAAAAATATATATATATATATATTTATTCTTTGTATTTAATTTTTGATAGTTTGATTAATATGTGTCTTGGCCTCTTTCTCCTTGGATTCATCCTGTATGGGACTCTCTGTTCTTCCTGGACTTGATTAACTATTTCCTTTCCCATATTAGGGATGTTTTCAACTATAATCTCTTCAAATATTTTGTCAGTCCCTTTCTTTTTCTCTTCTTCTTCTTAGACCCCTATAACTCGAATGTTGGTGTGTTTAATGTTGTCCCAGAAGTCTCTGAGACTGTCCTCAATTCTTTTCATTCTTTTTTCTTTATTCTGCTCTGCAGTAATTATTTCCACTATTTTATCTTCCAGGTCACTTATCCGTTCTTCTACCTCAGTTATTCTGCTATTGATCCCTTCTAGAGAATTTTTAATTTCATTTATTGTGCTGTTCATCACTGTTTGTTTGCTCTTTAGTTCTTCTAGGTCCTTGTTAAATGTTTCTTGTATTTTCTGCATTCTATTTCCAAGATTTGGGATCATCTTTCCTATCATTATTCTGAATTCTTTTTCAAGTAGACTGCCTATTTCCTCTTCATTTGTTAGGTCTGGTGGGTTTTTGCCTTGCTCCTTCATCTGCTGTGTGTTTCTCTGTCTTCTCATTTTGCTTAACTTACTATTTGGGGTCTCCTTTTCACAGGCTGCAGTTTTGGAGTTTCCGTTGTTTTTGGTGTCTGTCTCCAGTGGCTAAGGTTGGCTCAGTGGGTGGTGTAGGCTTCCTGTTGGAGGGGACTAGTGCCTGTGTTCTGGTGGAGGAGGCTGGATCTTGTCTTTCTGGTGGGCAGGTCCACGTCTGGTGGTGTGTCTTGGATGTCTGTGGCCTTATTATGATTTTAGTCAGCCTCTGTGCTAATGGATGTGGTTGTGTTCCTGTCTTGCTAGTTGTTTGGCCTAGGGTGTCCAGCACTGTAGCTTGCTGGTCATTGAGTGGAGTTGGGTCTTGGCGTTGAGATGGAGATCTCTGGGAGACTTTCACCATTTGATATTACATGGAGCCGGGAGGTCTCTTGTGAACCAGTGTCCTGAACTTGGCTCTCCCACCTCGGTGGCACAGCCCTGATGCCTGGCTGGAGCACCAAGAGCCTTTCCTCCTCATGTCTCAGAATAAATGGGCGGAAAGAAAGAAAGAAAGAGAGAAAGAGAGAAAGGAAGGAAGGAAGAAAGAAGATGATAAAATAAAGTTATTAAAATAAAAAATAATTACTAAGAAAAAAAAATTTTTTAAGTAATAAAAAAAGGAGAACAGACAGACCCCTAGGACAAATGGTAAATGCGAAGCTATACAGACAAAATCACACCAGAAGCATACACATACATACTCACAAAAAGAGAAAAAGGGAAATGTATATATATATATATATATATATATATATATATATATATATATAGTTTCTCCCAAAGTGCACTTCCTCAATTTGGGATGATTTTTTGTCTATTCAGGTATTCCTCAGATGCAGCATACATCAAGTTGATTGTGGAGATTTAATCCACTGCTCCTGAGGCTGCTGGGAGAGATTTCCCTTTCTCTTCTTTGTTCGCAAAGCTCCCAGGGTTCAGCTTTGGATTTGGACCCGCCTCTGCGTGTAGGTCGCCTGAGGGCATCTGTTGTTCGCTCAGACAGGACGGGGTTAAAGGAGCAGCTGATTTGGGGGCTCTGGCTCACTCAGGTGTGGGGGAGGGAGGGGTACGGAATGCGGGGCGAGCCTGTGGCGGCAGAGGCCAGCCTGAGGCGCACCGTGCGTTCTCCCAGGGAAGTTGTCCCTGTATCACGGGACCCTGGCAGTGGTGGGCTGCACAGGCTCCCAGGAGGGGAAGTGTGGATCGTGACCTGTGCTTGCACACAGGCTTCTTGGTGGCTGCAGCAGCAGCCTTAGTGTCTCATGCCCGTTTCTGGCATCCACACTGAATCAGCTGTAGCTCACGCCCGTCTCTGAAGCTCCCTTAAGCGGCTCTCTTAATCCCCTCTCCTCGAGCACCAGGAAACAAAGAGGCAAGAGAAAGTCTCTTGCCTCTTCAGCAGTTCCAGACTTTTTCCCGGACTCCCTCCCGGCTAGCCGTGGCACACTAGCCCCCTTCAGGCTGTGTTCATGCAGCCAACCCCACTCCTCTCCCTGGGATCCAACCGAAGCCCGAGCCTCAGCTCCCAGCCCCCGCCCACCCCGGCTGTTGAGCAGACAAGCCTCTTGGGCTGGTGAGTGCTGGTCGGCACCAATCCTCTGTGCGGTAATCTCTCCCCTTTTCCCTCCGCACTCCTGTTGCTGCGCTATCCTCCGTGGCTCCGAAGCTGCCCCCCTCCACCACCCATGGTCTCCGTCCGCGAAGGGGCTTCCTAGTGTGTGGAAACCTTTCCTCCTTCACAGTTCTTTCCCACTCGTGCAGGTCCCATCCCTATTCTTTTGTCTCTGTTTTTTCTTTTGCCCTACCCAGGTACGTAAAGAGTTTCTTGCCTTTTGGGAGGTCTGAGGTCTTCTGCCAGCGTTCAGTAGGTGTTCTGTAGGAGTTGTTCCACAAGTAGATGTATTTCTGATGTATTTGTGGGGAGGAAGGCGATCTCCGTGTCTTACTCTTCCACCATCTTGAAGCTCCTCTCTAGTACAGTATTGATTAGTATTGAAGATAGTGGCCTCTTACTTTGTTCCTGATCTTAGTGGAAATGTGTTTAGTGTTTCCCCATTATATGATACTAACTTTAAAATTAGGTATATAAATTTTATCACAGTAACAAAGTATTCTACTGTTGCTGTTTTCTTGAGCATTGTCATCAGGAATTGGTGTTGAATTTTGTGAAAGACTTTGTCAGCATCTATAGAGGTAATCATATGACCTTTTCCTTAGATTTTTTAATATGGTGTATGTTATTAATGGATTTTAAAATATTGAACTAAAAAAATGTGGGTTTTTTTGTTTGTTTGCTTGTTTTTTCCTGTACGCGGGCCTCTCACTGCTGTGGCCTCTCCCGTTGCGGAGCACAGGCTCCGGACACGCAGGCTCAGTGGCCATGGCTCACGGGCCCAGCCGGTCCGTGGCATGTGGTATCCTCCCGGACCGGGGCACGAACCCGCGTCCCCTGCATCGGCAGGCGGACTCTCAACCACTGTGCCACCAGGGAAGCCCCCAAAAAATGTTTTTTAATTTGAAAGGAATTTCCTTGTGGTCCAGTGGTTAGGGCTCCACACTTTCACTGTGGTGGGCCCAGGTTCAATCCCTTCGTGGGGAACTATGATCCCACTAGCTGCACAGCACAGCCAAAAAAATAAAATATTGAACCAACCTTGCATTCTTGGAATAAATCTCACTTGTTTTCTTAATGTGGTTAATGTGGTGTTGGATTCTGATTGTTAATATTTAGTTTAGAATTTTTGCATCAGTATTTAGTGGATATGGACATGGGACCATATTCTTTGTATTCTTTTTATCTAATTTAAATATCAGTGTCAAACTTCCTTCATATAGGGAGTTGGGAATTTTCCCTTCCTTTCAGCACTGTGGAATAATTTACAGAGCATTGAGACCATCTTGGTCTTTGAAAGACTGGTAGAATTCCTATGTGAAAACATCTGGGCCTGGTGCTTTTTTGTCGAGTAGTTCCTTAACAACTTACAGTATTTCTTCTGGGAAACATGGTCTGTTTAAAAGTTCTAACTCTAGAAGAATTAATTTTGGTAATCTGTATCAAAGAAATTATCCATTTCATCTAGGTTTTAAAATTTATTTGTATAGAGGTCTGCAAAATTATCCATTTCATCTAGGTTTTAAAATTTATTTGTATAGAGGTCTGCAAAATTATCTCCTGGGTTTTTATTTTAATTTCTTCTGTTTTAATGTTTTTTTACTCATCTCATTTATTATTTGTGCATCTGTGCTTTCTTTTTTGTGATAAATTTAGTTAGGTGTTTTCTCAGTATTGGAGGTTTTTTTTTCAATACAACAGAATTTTAATTCATTATTTTTTTAATTTTTGTTTTATATTGGAGTATAGTTGATTAACAATGATGTGTTAGTTTCAGGTGTACAGCAAAGTGATTCAGTTATACATATACGTGTAACTATTCTTTTTCAAATTCTTTTCCCATTTAGGTTATTATAGAATACTGAGCAGAGTTCCCTCTGCTATACAGTAGGTCCTTGTTGGTTATCTATTTTAAATATAGCAGTGTATACGTGTCAATCCCACACTTCCAATCTATCCCTCCCCCCTACCCTTCCCCACTGGTAACCATAAGTTGGCTCTCTAAGTCTGTGAGCCTGTTTCTGTTTTGTGAATAAGTTTATTTGTATCATTTTTTTTCAGATTCCACCTATAAGTGACATCATATGATATTTTTCTTTCTCTTTCTGGCTTACTTCACTCAGTATGACAATCTCTAGTTGCATCCATGTTGCTGCAAATGGCATTATTTCATTCTTTTTAATGGCTGAGTAATATTCCATGTTATAATATATACCATATCTTATTTATCCATTCATTTGTCGATGGACATTTAAATTGCTTCCATGTCTGAGCTATTGTAAACAACGCTACAATGAACATCCAAAAGAAAGTCCTTTCTTTTACTAAAAATGTCTCAAAAAGCAGAAGTTCTTATTTCAATGAAATACATTTTATCAATTTTTTCTTTTATGGGGCATGATTTTTGTGTCATACTAAGGAATCTATGCCTAGCCCACAATACAAAGATTTCCTTTTTCTCCTACAATTAAGTATAGGAATTTTAAAGTTTTAGAATTTACACTTAGGTCTAGAATACTTTTTTTTTTTTTTTTTTGCCGTACGCGGGCCTCTCACTGCTGCGGCCTCTCCCGCTGCGGAGCACAGGCTCCGGACGCGCAGGCCCAGTGGCCATGGCCCACGGGTCCAGCCGCTCCATAGCACGTGGGATCCTCCCGGACCGGGGCACGAACCCGCGTCCCCCGCATCAGCAGGCGGACTTCCAACCACTGCACCACCAGGGAAGCCCTAGAATACATTTTGAGTTACATTTTGTAGATTGTGCAAGGTATGAATTAAAGTTTATTTGTTTGCATATGCATATCCAGTTCTAGTATCATTTGTCAAAGAATATATTTTTCTATCAAATTGCATTTACACCTTTGGTTGATAATCAGTAGTCCATTTATATATGGTCTCTCTATTGTTATTTATTATATTTCTCTCTATTATTCCTCTCTATTGCACTTCCAGAAATTTAATAATCCACTGATCTATTTGTCTTTATTGACAATAGTACCACACCATCTTGATTACTATAGCTTTATTATGTGTCTTGAAATCCAGCAGTTTTAGTCTTCCAAATTATTCTTTTTCAAGGTTATTTTAGCTATTCTAAGTCCTTCATATTTCCATATGAATTTAAGTATCATGAATTTCTAACCCCCCCCAAAAAGCCTTCTAAGGTTTTGAGTGGGATTGCATTGATTCTATTGATAAATTGATATGTTAATGATATTGAGTCTTCTGACCCATAAATATGCTATAACTCTCATTTATTTAGGCCTTTCAATTCTCAGCAGTGTTTTGTAGTTTTCATTGCACAAGTCTTGTACATCTTTTGACAGATGTATTCCTAAGTATTTCATATTTTTAATGCTATTGTAGATAGTGTTTACTTTTAAGTTCAAATTCTATTGTCTGTTCCTTGTACATAGATGTATAATTGATATTTGTATATTGATATTCTATCCTGCAACATTACTTAACTCACTTATTCTAACACCTCTGCCTTTTAATTGAAATATTTATCCCATTTACATTTAGTGTGAAGATTGATATGGTTGAGTTTATACTTACCATCTTGCTATTTGTTTTCTATTTGTTCCATCTGTTCTTTCTTCCTTTGATCCTCCTTTCCTAAATTCTTTTGGATTAAGTATGCTTAGGTAATTGACTTTTAAACTATACCACTTCTTTTTTCTCCTTAATGGTTGGTTACACTATGGACTACAATATGCATTCTTAACTAGTCATAGTCTCTCTTGAATTATATATTATATATGTATTATAATTATATATATTATATATATAATTATATATATTATATATATTATATTATATATAATTGTATATATTATATATAATTATATATATTATATATTATAATTATATATTATTATATATTATAATTATATATTATAATATATATAATAATATATAATTATATATTATATTCATATATAAAGAACCACCAACATTATAATTCCATTTGTCCTCTTCCATACTTTATGCTGTTTTTATCATACATTTTACTATTACATACTTTATAAATGCTACACTAAAATATTGTATTTTTGCTTTCAGCAATCATCTGTTAAAAGAGTTAGAAAAATATTGTTTTATATTTATCTACTCTTTCTTTCTTTCTTTTTTCTTTCTTCTTTCTTACTTTCTTTAACTATTTCCAATGCTCTTAATTCCTTCCTATAGTTTGAAGTTTCTATTTAATATCATTTTCTTTTGACCTGAAGAACTTTCTTTAGTATTTCTTATAGTGTAGGTTTGCTATTGACAGATTCTCAGTTTGGGGTTTTTTTTAATCAGAAAATATCTTTATTTTGCCTGCATTTTGAAGGATGTTTTCACTGGCTGTAGAATTCTAGATTGATAATTTTCTTTATTCAGCACTTAAAACAGTCACTTCATTTTTCCTAGTTTCCATTGTTTCTTATGAAAAGTCAGCCACAATTCTTATCATTGTTTCCCTTCTGGGACTTCAATTACATATGTATTAGATTGCTTGACATTATTGCATAAATCACTGACACTCTGTTCAGTTTTTTTTTTTTAATCTTTTTTTCTTTTTGTCTCTGTTTGGATCATTTCTCTAAATGTTTGAACATGTTTATATCAGTTTTTAAAGTCGTGGTCTGCTAATTACACTGTCTGAAGCATCTGTGGATCTACTTCTTATTGTTTTTTTCCCTTCTTATTGTTTTTTCTCTTGATTGTGCATCATATTTTCCTGCTTCTTTACATGTCTTGTAATATTTTTTTATATGCCAGACATTGTGCATAGAAAAAGGATAGAGACTGAAGTATATTTTTTTCTGTTCCATTTGATTTTTTTCCCCAAGAGGGTGAGCTCTTTCTATGTCTGGCATCTGAGCTGAAGAACTGATAACTCAAACTTCACAAGAGGTTAAGTTAATCTGTGACTAAGATACAGCTTTAATAAAGATTCATCTCATCTTGCATAGCCCAATGTTCAATCCCCCTGGGCTGCCTCCACTGAGAAACTAATCCTTTTTATCTTATTAGTATTGAGTTTAGAGGGGTATTACCTGCAGTTGCAGCTAATTTCCATTCATCTTTATATTTAGTTACACCGAAGTCCTAGGTTCCAGGCATCTCAAGAATGTAAAAGATTATTCAAATTCTTTATTATTTTAAGCCCTGCCTTCACTGTTGCTCTGTCAGCAAAATTTGACTTGGAGGAAGAATTACTATGCCAAGTAAACTAGTAGTGTGTATGGGGCTCCTGCAGACTCCAGTCTGCCCCCATCAGCCCTCGTTATTGCTGATAGCTTGATTGGTTTCCACCTGACCCCACAAAATCTCTCCATTTATCATAGACTTTTTTTTTTGCTACTTACCTTTGAAGGATTCCCTTTTTCTTTTTCTTCCTTTCTTTCCATCTTTCTTTCTTTCTTTCTTTCTTTCTCTGCTTACCTTTGAAATGAATTCATCATGACTACCTTGCATCTACTACTATTTTTATAATTTTAATTTTATCTGTTTTTTTTTGTTTTTTCTTCTTACCATGGGACAAAGTATAATGAGGTTTATAATTTAGGAAAATTCCCTAACAGTTGTATGGACCCTGGATTAAAGTGGTGAGTGGAGACAGTGAAACTTATTATAAGATGATTGTTAAAGTGTGACCTAAAGGTAATAACATTAATCAAATCTATTAAGAAAGAATGTAGAAGAAGGAGCCAATCTGAGAAATCAGGGTTTATACTTATGGCAATGTGGAAAGCCTGTAGAATGGAAATTGTTAATGGAAAATAAGATCACAAGATTGTCTAGGACCGGTTTATGAATCTAACAGGATTTTTTAAAATTCAGCAGGCCTTGAGAATTTTTGAGGAGAGGAGTTTAGAGATTAAAGTAGTAATTTTAAAATATTAATCTAGAAATGGAAAGGAGAACAGATTAGAGAGGAAAATAAATTTAAGAAAGAGAAAGTCAGATGGGAAGAATGTTGGCCTAATACACAGGACTTACTAAATCTCTAAACTAGGGTGGTATAGCAGGAATGGAGATGAAAGAATAATAATGACAAGCAATAATAATCTTAATAAGTTTATTCCTTTTCATATTATGAAAGGGTACACCATTAACTCTCAAAGCATTGATTTGAATCTGTGTCACATTTCATCATTTTCAAAGTTACTGTGTACTTCTAGCATTTGGTACCATCTTACTAAGTGATTTCTCAATGGACAATAAGAGAATAAAAGGAAAATTAACCAATTTCAATGATTAAGTTTCATAGCATCTAACTACAGTTAGAATCCAAGCTAATAAAGCCTCATAAATTCTAAAAAGTGTTCCCTATTAAAAATAATTTAAATGGGAACAGAATTATGGTTTCAATAATGCAAAAGAATAGTGCAATTAAATATACAACTATAAAAGGTAAAGGATTCTAATCCTGATTTTCAGCTATCATGAGAATATTTTTCTAGATATGGTCAAACTGTTTGTAAACAAAGCCTTTCTCCAGTCTGACTATGAATTCTGGATTATCCTGAAATAGAAAACAATAAGACCGCTACATTTTCTCTCTACAGCAGGGTTTGGCAAACCTTTTTCAAAAAGAGCCAGAAAATAAAAGTTTTAGGCTTTATGAGCCATACAGTCTCTGCCATAACTTCTCCATTGTGTCATTGCACCATGAAAGTAGCCATGGACAATGTGAAAATATGAGCATGGCTGTATTCCAATAAATATTTATTTACAAAAATAGGTGGTGGGCCAGGTTTGGCTTGTGGATCATAGTTTGCTAGCCCCTGCTCTACAGAGTCTGTCTATATGGGAATATCCTGGAGACTTTACTAGTATATTCTGGAGCAGTGCTCTCCAATAGAAGTGTAATATAAGCCACAGAAGACCACTAAATTTTCTAATTACATTTTAAAAAATTAATTTTAACCATATGTTTTTTAACCCAATATATCCAGAATGTTATCATTTCAACGTGTTATCAACATGTTAAATTTATTAATGAGATATTTACATTCTTTTTTTCAAAGTAAGTCTTCAAAATCTGGCATGTATCTTATGCTTACAGTACATCTCAATTCAGAGCAGCCACAATTCAAATGTGGCTATCAGCTACCATATTAGACATTTCATTTCCAGAGACTTCATAGTTATCCAAGATCTAATTGCTTCTTCTTTATCCTGGAAATTACCCACTGGTAAGACTATTTCTCACCCAGCAAGGTGTTCTTGGTACCCTCTTCCTTCCCTAGCCTCAACTTCATCAGCCTCACCACTAGAAACTATCTCAAGCATTGTTTCTCAAACTTTAATATGCATAAGACTTACTGGGAATCTTATTAAACTGCAGATTCTGTTTCAATAAGTACAGGACAGACCCTGAGATTATGTGTTTCTAACAAGCTCCCAAGTGGTGCCAGTGCTACCTGTCCAAGGACCATACTCTAAGTAGCAAAGATAGAAAATACCACTCCCAAAAGGATAGCCATAACTGGAACTGATGTCCTACCTTCCCCTTAAGAAGCTATCAGATCTAATCCCAGCATGCCTAATGTCCCTGTTCAGGCCACCACCAGGAATGAAAGTGTCTAAGGCAGCACCACCCAATGAGAATATAGTGTGAGCTATTTATGTACTTTACAATTTTCTAGTAGACACATTTATGTTTTTAAAAAGTGAAATTAATTTTAATAAAATATTTTCTTTTTAAAAAAATTTTTAAAATATTTATCTTTTTATTGGCTGCACTGGGTCTTAATTGTGGCATGTGGGATCTTTCATTGCAGTGTGTGGGCTCTTTGTTGCAGTGCACGAGCTCTCTAGTTGTGGTGTGCGGACTCAGTAGTTGCGGCACACAGGCCTAGTTGCCCTGTGGCATATGGGATCTTAGTTCCCTGAGCAGGGATCAAACCGGCATCCCCCACATTGCAAGATGGATTCTCAATCACTGGACCACCAGGGAAGTCCCAATAACATATTTTCTTCATCACAATATGTCCAAAATATTATTTTAACATTTAATCAATATAAATATATTAATGATGTATTTTAAATTCTTTTCTTTTTTTTCTTTTTTTTTGGTATTGAGTCTTCAACATCCAGTATGTGTTTTATATTTACAGCACATTTTAGTTCTGATCAGGCACATATAGCTAGTGGCAACTGCATTAGACAGTAGAACTATAAGGTCATTGTCATGACCTGTATGCTTACCCCTATGTGGCTCTTTACCTCCCCAAGCCTGACCCACTTTCCCATCCCTTTCTATTCCCAACAAACCCTCCTACTATATTTTTTGGAACTACTTGCCTGTCATCAGAAAAAAAAAAAAAAAAAGCCCTCTATTATTAACCTCATCTCAAAAATGTTCATTTCACCTCCTTGCTCTAACTATAAACTGGTTATCCCTTAAGGTTCTGTTTCTCCTCCTTCCCTTTCAAGTGGTGGCTGCTTTCTTTCACATATCCTCAGGGCTTTGAAGTGGGATAGACGTCCTCCTTACACTAATATTTTCCTCTATCCTTTCTCAGATACCCACTATACCACTTCCAAAATCTAGATTTAAGAATTGCACTTCAAAAAACGTTTCCAGCTCACTCATACTTCAGTATCTATATGCCAACAATTCTTTAAACCATTGTACCCACCCATCAATTGATTCAGCCTCATATTCACTTTTCTCATACAATCAATCCTCATATCATCAATATTATATTTGGTCCATTACTGTAATCATTATGCTATATACTGCCTTGCCCCTCTTTTCCTTATTTAACTTGCTGGTAAACCCAGTATTGGTAAATCTATCACACCACCTAATCTCAGCCCTTACCTAAACAGATAAATGTGATTAGGGAAAACATGATCATGCTGACTGGTCACATTTAAATTTTTTCACTACGAATGTCAAATCATCCTTTATATTACATACTCTTAATTGATAATTTCATGTCTTATTTCATTGAGAAATTAGAAACTATCAGAAGAGAACTGGTTCTTCCCATAACCAAATCTACTACCTATAACCTCTACCTTCCCTTCTCTTAAAATGACTGACTTGTCCTTGTTCCTGTCTAAGGCTAAAGCCTTGACTTAAGGATTGAATCCCATCCCTTCTTTGGCCAAAGTCATGGTTCCTGCAATTATACACTCTCTCTTACACATCATCCTCTTCCTTTTCTGGTAGGATCGTTCTTGATGGTGTACAAACATCCTATGGTTGCCCCTGACTTAAAACCTTCCTTCATCCCAATATAACCCTCCAACTACCACTCCATTTCTTCGCTCTTCTTTCTGAGAAACTCAACAGTAGTCTATATTGCTTACTCGGCATTTTTCACACCCCATTTGTCCATAACTCACTTCAATCGTTTTTGTCCTTATCACTCCACTGAAACTCTTTTGTCAAGGTGAGCAATGATTTCTATCTTGCCACATCAAATAACCAATTCTCACTTCTCAGTTCTCTCAAACTCCTGGTGGCATTTTATATTATTAATTACTCCCTCCTTTTTCAAATATATATATTTTTGTTGTTGTTGTTGTTTGGTGATGTTTTCTGGGTTTTTCTCCTATAACACTTGTTACTCCTTTTCAGTCTCCTTTGATACCTCCTTTTCTTCTTCCTGACCTCTGTTTTTTGGAATGTCCCGAAGCCATCTTTGGGCCTTTTCTCTGTCTAAAGTTAATCCTGTGATGATCTCATCCAGTTACGTGGCTTGAAATGATATTTATAAGTTTGTAATTACAAAATGTTTATCTCTCTTAACTCCACATTTCTTCTATGGGCCCCACACTATCTATTCTTGGATATCTAATGGTCATCTCAAATTTAACCTGGCCAGAATGAAGCTTTTTATTTCATTTTCAATCTGTTCCACTTTACTCTTCTGCCACTCGGTTTAAAGACATCACCATTCTCTTCTTCATCCAATTCCTCAACAAGTTCTATAGATCTGTCTTCAAAATATATCTTGAATCCCACCACCTCTCGCCACCTCCATTACCACCTTAAGTTCAAGACACCATAATAATTTCTTGTTTAGACTTCTAAGATAACCTTCTATCTGGTTTCCTTGCTTTTATTCTGTTCCCCTATCTCTACCCTTGAATTTATTCTTTGCAAAACAGCAGGAGTCACCTTAAAGCATAAACATATGACCTTTGATCGCTTCCATCATAGTTAGGATAAAATTCAAACTCCTTATCATGGCCTTTAAGAGTCTACTTCTGGCCACTGCTTATTTGTCCCAGTACTTTCTCCTCTGTCACTCCACTCCAGCCACATCAGCTGTATTTAAATTTTAATATGCCAACTTATTCTGGTCTCAAGGCCTTTACATTCTGTCTGGAACACTCATCCCCAAGATCCTCAGAGGGCTTGCTCCTTTACATCATTAATGTCCCAGCTTGAATGTCAACTCTGTAACAGATCACCCTGTTTCAAATAATTCCCCTTAACACTCTATTCTTTTAGATGTCTTCATTTTCCTTCATAGCACTTATAGCTACCTGAAGTTACATTTTTTTCTTTTCTTTTCTTTTCTTTTGCGGTGCGCGGGCCTCTCACTGCTGTGGCCTCTCCCGTTGCGGAGCACAGGCTCTGGACGCACAGGCCCAGCGGCCATGGCTCACGGGCCCAGCCGCTCCGCAGCATGTGGGATCCTCCCGGACCGGGGCACGAACCCACGTCCCCTGCATCGGCAGGCAGACTCTCAACCACTGCGCTACCAGGGAAGCGCTGAAGTTACATTTTTAATTGTCTGTTTACTTTCTGGTTTTTTACTACTTCAGTAGAAGGTAAGTTCATCCAATGAAGAGATGTCATACTACTCACTATTGTATCTCCTGTGTCTAGAACAATACCTGGCACACAGTGAGTACTGAGTAAGTGAGTCTGAAAGATTTCAGGAGACAGGTCAGTTGTCTGACCAAATCAGAATTAGCTGCTTCGCTTATCTTCTAATGCTGACCTGGGTCATATTAAACCAAAGAGACGTCTAAGAATGAAAGGTCCTAGTATAAACGAATTCCTGTAATCTGCTCCATACCAGGGAGCTTGTTCCAATGCTTGTTAGTATTTGGATGCAGAAATTCTCAGTGATCCCTGCTAATCAGCTAATTTGCCTCTTTCTATCAATACTTACTAGCTATTAGTTTCTCCTGGCCAGTCTCCACCTAAATTCCCTTATAAGAGCTTGCTTTTAAATGAGGAATTTTCTTTGCTTGCTTTGCCATCTCCTTGCTTGGCTTTTCTTTCTCTAACAAGCACAACAGCATGCTGCTGCATCTTCAAAGAGTAAATTAATTCCGTCCGCAAAAGGGTCAAGTGCTAGAAAGTGCATAGCCATGCAGTTTGCATGGCAGGATACAGAAGATATGATGCTAATAAGATTCTAAGATGAGAACAGCAGACTGTCTCTGGGGATTCAGATGAAGGGGTCTGTAAATTTTAAAAGAAATAGTCTCCGAAAACTAATGATGTCTGCTTTCCAATTCATTAATAATGTGGAGTGGAGAGATGGGAGTGAGATCCAGGCCATGCTTTGAAATATCAAAATGTAACGAGGAAGAAAACAGTAAGAGCGATCTCAATGGGGTCATAAAGCTGGGAGAAGAAGGCAAACTGTAAGAAGATGTGGTGGTGCTGGTTGGAGGGGAGGAAATCAATCCACCCCATGTGTGTATATTTATGTGCATATAGTACCTTTATCTATACACGAGTAGATAAAAAGTTCTTCTGCTACGAAAAAAAACACTGCAACATTGATAAGGCTTTTGCAATTTTCATATTTAAGGTGACTCAGAATATTTCAAGTATTGTAAAAACACGTCTAAGCTGTCTGCCTTTCCATATTTACAAATCCTGCCCTTCACCTCTTTGCGTTGCATACAAGGAACTGAGTAACACAACCTCAACCTTGTTTGCAGTTAATAGTGGAAGAAAAAAACCCTCAGGCAAAGCCTAATGAACCAAGAGCAATTCTGAGCTCTTCTCTCTAATGTCTGCCGAGGCAGTGTCTTTCCAAGGGCTTCCTGGACATATTGTGTGACCTTGCTGCTTTACATCATTAAAATTTCCCATTACTGGAATGGTGTTTGCATGGAAGGGCCGTTGTGCAGATATTATGGCTGAGTTTCTCCCTGCTGCATTCCGAGTTTGTGCTAATAGAAAATGCTTCTCTGCTTGAACAGTTCCCTTGAGCTGGGGGGTGTACAGCAGCAGGAGAGTTTAGCTTTGGCTTTTATTTTGACGGAGCTATTACATTTTGCAGATTGAGGTTATGGTCTTTTCTCCTATCTCTGTATTGTATCTGCATGATATTTTCTGATATCCCTTTTAAACCCCCATTAGTTACGATTGAGGCTCTGAGGTGGCAGCCTGCCTTGGAGCCGTGATACCGTCAGCTTTTCTTACAAGCCACTAAATAGACTGACTGATTCAGTAGTGTTCAGTCATGTGTAACCTTTCCAAGGGGACTAGCTTCAGAAAGGAGACACATATGTGCCAGACAGACACTGTGTGTTTGTGTGTATGTGTGTGTATGGTTACTGCAACACCAAGGGACCAACAATCTTAAAAATGAAAGTGCATCCTTATTCTCCAGGGCCGTAAGTTCCATCGGCCATGTCTTCCTTCTGAGCTTCCCTCTTCTGCAGGTGGCCGACTACACCATGAAGCTGTGGAGGCTGACAGCATTGATGGCATTTCCAAACTCCAGGCCCACCCTCAGCCCGTTTTACTACCCTCCTAAAGAAGCTGCTGTCCTGACTATTCTTTTCTAAACTTTGTTTCATCCACAGTCATAGTGTTACATGTTCATGCAACTCTAATCTTATAATTTTAGCAGAAAGTTTCACAATAATGAGTGATTTTGCCCAGAGGGAGTAGAAATATTTCACAGTACTGGTTATATAGCCATAAACTATTTAGAACCAACTGAAAGGGTGAGATTCCTTGGCCAGCCCTCCCAAATCTCTAAGCAAACCATAGCCGATTGAGAGATTTTGAACCCAAAGTTAGTGCTCTAATTTCTAAAGCAAGATAATGTGACCATTTCTTTCCCTATGGCTTTCCTATTTTAAGTAAGCACAGTGAATTCTGCCCAATAAATCCTTTTGAAACTGGGAGCGTAGCACAGCCACATGCCTTAAACCCTTCACTTTGTCCACCTTCTCTTGCAAGTGTGGGACGTTGTGGTCTAGAGTGGGGAGTGTCACGGAGAGGGGGTTACAGAGGTGAGGAATTTATTTCCCCAGGAAATCTCATTAGCGATGCAGTGCCTGTTTTTCATTTTCATTGAGGTTTCTGCTCTTTGGCTTTGTTTTCAGCTGAGTAACTGAGCCTGAAAGCCGTCTGGTGACTCACAAAAGGTCACACTGAGAGTCGGGGGCACAGACCGGAGCACACTGCCTACCTGTGATTGATGTGTATTAAAGCTGTCTTGAGCCACTCATAAACACAGCAAGAATCCTGTTCTCTTTTCATCAGTGCTCTTGACCAAGACTTGATTTACTGTTTTGAAATCAGCTGCTCCTTCAGTCCTCTACAATAGCTTCTTTAATAGCTTGTCATAACAGTTGATGACAATTTGGAAAAGCTCACATATTCAATATATTTTTTAAATTGACTTTGCACTATTCTAGGTACCAAGCCTTTATAAACAGTCTAATTGTTCCCTGAGTGTTTGCTGACCAAAAGGAAAGTGTTGATGAATAAGACCCTCCTTTTCTATCTATGAAGGTATTGAGATGTGTATTCAATATCGTAGCAAATCACTGCTGAAAATTGGTTCTATGTCCCTGAGGCTACTTACCTCAAAAGGTGAAACAGCAGAAGTACCTGCTAGACAAAACCAACCAGCTCTGCTATTTCTTTCTTTCCTTCTTTTTTCTTTTCTTTTTTTTTTTTAAGATTTCTTGATGATATTCTTTTAAAGTTTGTCCTGACAAGGGATTGAAATTGGATGAGTGTTATAAGAGACAGTACAGTTCTTGTTCTAGTAAAGAATAATAATAATCATTTATACCCATTGAGTGTGTTTGTCAGTTTGATACCTGTGGCTGTATGATAATGAAGTTTAAGATTGATGTCAATCTGACTGAGAGATTAGTTGTATAATCTCAGAAGAAATGTGTGCACAGCGTACATAAGATTTAACTGAACACAGCAACAATTTAAAACAAATCTCTATTTCTAATCAGTTGGTTACCTTTTGATGGCCTGGGAAAGTTGAACTGATCCCCGACCTCCCAACAGCCACTTCCACAGCAGTGTCCAGGAATGCCTGCTGGGGTGATCTTCAGAATATCTAATGACCAATTTGGCAAGTACAGCTACCATTCAGAATGGATTACCAGTCACACAGAATAGATGCCGGTGCCGCTGTTCCAGAACATCCAACTGAACATCAGCTCTGCTCCTTATTCCTCTCCACATGTACAGATTCTACCTATCCTTAAATTTCATTTCTTACATGAAGGCTTTTATGTTCCATACAGTTCTATTTCTTGATTCTGAATTCCTACAATATCACAGCCTGTGCGTCCCAAATGTCCCTATACCATGTGCTACGTTCTATTGTTAGTCTATTTGGTACTTCCCCACAGCACAGTCTTGTGCACATACATTTCAAAAATATTTTTGAACATAGAATATTCTGATGAAAATACCCAGAGATGATGTTTGAAAGTGCTGCATTTGATATAGACCTAATTTGAATTTCCTTTGTGGACTTGAACTTGGTATCCAAGTGTCCCGTTTTCTTTTAGAGGGGCCACCTGAAAAACATTTCAGCAAAGAACTGTAGCATCAAGACACTGTCACCAGTGCCTTTTCCACTGTAAGTTTTATTTTCTCATATACTCTACCCATTTTCCAGATGTTGAGACACTTTGCTCCATTATGTTGAATTTGGAGTAGAATTGTGGGCACAACTGCTGTAGCAATGGAAGAGTTTAGTTTTCACCAGAACCTATGGAGGTTTGTACACAGAATAGCTGAATTTATATAAATTAGGTCATAGTTTCAGATTCGAGCAGAATATGTCATTCCTCTAAAGAACAGAAAAAATTACATACTCAGATAAATTTATAGAAAGTCCCCAAGTATTTGGCTTTTTGTTGAAAGTTTAGTTTGATTATTTGGAACTAGGAGCATTCTTTTCCCCACATAAATGATATCAAGAGAGTCAAGGTTTCAAGCTAGCCCTAAAGTGAATCATTATTAAACCCTCCAGCAAAGAAGGGGGCCTGAATTCTGCCAAGAGGGTTTTGGAAAGAAAGGTGGAGATGGATTAACTGAGAAAGACTGTGAGGGTAGCACCTCCGAGGCATTGGGTATGTCCCCAGGTGATGGCTAAATGTATTTCTTTTGTAAAGCTAGAGTAGGATGTAAGGGCTCAAAAGCAAATGTGAGTAAGTGGAAAATTACGGGTTGCTTCCTGAAAGCAACAGGATAAGCCATGCAGGGCAGTAAAGTGAACATCAGAACAGAATTAGGAAAACTAGTTCTAGTCCTAGCTCTGCTACAACTTCTCTGGTTGACCTTCAATGTGTCACTGCACCGCTCTGGGCCTGTTTCCTCATCTACAGAATGAAAGGCTTCTTGGTACAAGGCTTCTTTCAGCTAGCACAAACCATGGCAATCATCTTTCCTATAATGTCATCTCTACCCAAATCCTTGTTCCGTCCTCTTCATGTGCTTCTGCATCTTCTTGTATTTATTTCATTCTGCTGAATCCAGCCAGTCCTTCCACTTAATGCACTTCCTCTCACCTTCCTTTCCCCACAGGCTAGCCATAATAAAATAGAGAGGGGGGAAAAACACCTCCTGGTTATCATAGACCATATTCTATTTATTATAAATATGTCCATGCTTATTTTCTCTCTTAATCTGAAAACCCCTTGGGAACAAAGAATATACCTTCTTTTGTTTATTTCTGTAATATATGTTAAAGCACCTGATGGATGTAGAAAATAAGACAATGATGTTGACATGTTGATGTTGACAGGTTTTTTTTAAAGTATATTTGCAAAGAAAAATGAACAGTGATTCCCTTCTAAAATCATTTAAATCAGTGAGGCACTTGGGAAAAACAAGTGGGATTTCAGAGGGGAGAAAGAAAAAAATAAGCTAGTTGGCTTGTTCATATTTGAGGTCTGCATAGCATTCTCCCAGATGAAAAACCTGGCTTACCAGGTGAAACACATCAAGTGGAATTTTGATTCACTTCCAAAATGTTGTATTTGGGGATTACCAAGGGGCATGAGAAAACTTTTTGGGGGGTGGAGGGGTGGTGGAAATATTTGATACCTTGATTCTGGTAGCAGCTATGCAACTGTATAAATTTATAGAACTGTACAACTTAAAAGGGTGAATTTTAGTGAATGTAAGCTATGCTTTAATAAACCTGACATAAAATTAAAAGATTATAAAAGATACTTATATCTATGCTAGAAGAAAGATAACCAAGTAAAGTGATTTGTAGACTTATTTATTCACTTATTTTAAACTTACAAGAGCAAACTACAAGAAAAGATAAGATATTATATTTTAAAAATTAAACAAATTGACTAGGAAAAAAGTAGTATCCCTTGTTCTATTATTTTAATATTTCTGAAAGCATAACAGAATATTGCTACTTGTGCATACACTTGTCATTAACTTTGTGCTAGTTCTAGTGGATACAGTTGGTACAAACCAATGCTAATGCTTTTATGACACTGCTAATTAAAGCCACCTGTAACTATTTGGTTTGAGTTAATGATTTTGCAGTGAATTGAGAAGCCACTGAGTTTTATGCCAGTGTGTATATGTGATTATCCTCCCTTACAGAAATATAGATAGCATTATTGATTCAAGTTGGCTGCTTAGACTGTCAATGGTTACTTGAGTCTGATTGTTGTAGCTCAGGTTGTGGTACTTTTGTCAGATAAGAATGCTGGTGGCATCATCCAATATTTAGATGAATATTTTCAAAGCTCAATTTTTTTTCATATAGGTCCCTTAAGGATTATAGAACAACTTCCAAGCTTGTGCTTTCATGAGTAACTGATATTCTTAACTTCTCTGTCATTGTATGTGTGAAAGATTGCAAGCAATGGTTAATCTATTTTCCAGATCTGTTCTTTTCTTACATCATAATAGAGTTATAGCAAGTGATGTGGCCAGTCACATTTCCCAGCCTCCCTCGCAGTTAGTATGATTAAATGAGTAAGTTCTCTCTAATGGTATGTTAGTGAGCATGATGTATACCACTTCTAGGGTGAGGCTTTTAAGAAACCAGGTGTGCCTTCTCTGTGCTCTCTTTTTCCTTCTACTAGTTGGAAAGAAAGAGTTGGTGTGCGTTTCTCCGTTTTAGTGAGCAGTGGGAAAAAATCTTTCCCAATGTGCCTGTAGAAGACTTCCTCTTACATCTGGAGGACATGGCCATACCTAGCTCCAAGACTATCTGGGAAATTGGGTGTCTAGCTATTTTAACCTCTACAGTTGGAAGTAGAAAAAGGATAAGGGGGTTAGGAATGGGTAGCCAATAAACAATGCCTGAAATAATGACCTAAGCACACAATACAATAAATTAGAAGAAAAAAAACAATTTGGATGGAGAAAATTAAAAAGTTAAAAAGCAGAAAATAATAATGTAAGCAAAAAGCCTGAAAGGACTACTTAATAAAACCATTACCTGGTTCTTTAAAAGTCCAACGTAATTGTACAATCTCTGGCAATTCTGATCAAGAAAAAATAGAGGAGACTAAAATAAACCACAGAAGACAGGTAAGATAAATATAGACATAGAAAAACTTTTCAAGTGTGAAAGAAAGGTAGGTTTGAATTAATGCTAACATATTTGAAATCTAAATTAAAAGGTTGATTTTTCTAGAAAAAAATATATAACAAAAATTGGCTCAACAGAAGATAGAGTAAGGTCATAGAAGAAATTTTAAAAGTAGTCAAAGATATATCCCTTAAAAAAAACCCAGATCAAATGGTATTATGGGTAAATTATATTAAAATTTAAACAGATAATTATTAGGTTAAAAAAATTTTTTCCAGAATATAAAAAGATGGAGAGCTTCCCCACTATCTCTATATGGTTAACATAATTTTGATTATAAATCCATACAAATAACATTAAATAGTAACAGAATAAGCCAGTTTAACTATGAACGTATAAATCCTAAATAAACGAAAGTCTACACTGCTTTCAAAGAAAATAATATATTTCTAACAGATATAAGATTCATGTTTTTGAATCTTATATCTTATAACATAATTAAAATTTATGTCTGGAATGCAAGGATAGTTTAACATTAAGAAACCTATTAATTTAATACATTACATTATCAAATTAAAGTAGAAAATCACATAATCATATTAAAAGATGCCAAAGAACAGTTTAACACCTATTCCTAGTTAAAAGCAGTTTTAAAAATCCTTTGGCAAGCTGAGAAAGATAAAAACAAATACCTTAATCCAATAAAGGTATATTTCAGAAATCTGTAATAAACATTATAACACGTTATAATTGAAATGTTTGGCAGAGATGGCTAGCTGTACCCTACTACCAGTTCCCCTCGTCTTCCTTAGTAACATAACCCAGATTTTTAGCCAGGGTTGTGGTTTCCTGGAATAAAAACCACATTTCTCAGTTTCCCTGGCTACTAGGTGTAGCCATGTGACTGGATTAGCTAAATTTGACCAATGGATATAAATAAAATACCATGAACAATTGTCCTTGTCAACAAGGATGAATTTCAAAAGCCCACAGTATCAAGTTACAAAAGGCTACACATGTTTTGATACCAACTATGTAAATGTTAAAAACACACCAGATAATAAATATAACTTATAGCTGCACATTAAAATCATAAAAATATTTTAAATGTTCTTAAGGGTGAAACACACCAACATCAGAGTGAATGGGAAGGGAAAGGGTTGGTGCTTTAGCTGTGTTCGTAATATTTTATTTCCTTAAAATTAATAAGAACAAAAGCAAAAAAGGCCTGAACTAAATATGACAAATAAATAGCTATTAAACTTGGGTCATATTAAATGACTCAGCTATTAAATTAAGGTTATATTATTTTATGTGCTTTTCTATGTGCATAATTTTAAAACTTTAGTTGTATAAAACAAAGGCTTGAAACAAAAGGAGGTCAAAATAAAGCAGCAGGGGTGAATATGGAAAGAAGAAGCCCCATTGCTTTGTTTTCAGATTCCAGAGTGATTGAACATATATGAGCCTCAGGGCTTGGCCTAATTGCCTACTCCCTGAGTAAATAAATGTCCCAAAGCAAAAGCTAAAGGTAGTCTCTTTGATTTGTCATATCCCAGAGATTGTTCTGATGAGGGAATCAATTCAGATGCTCTATTGCTAGCAATAAATTATTAAATGACTACAATCAGTGTAAAGCTACCCTTATACTTCTATTTACTGCAGGATTGGGGTTTTTTCTTTTTTTTCTGAATTTATCTAATAACATTAAATCAAGATATTAGAAAATAAAATGTAATACACTCCTTCATAACCAGAAACATGAAAAAAAAAGCCTAAGAATAAACTTAACAAGAAATATGCAAGATCTATGTGGAACAAAACTGTAAAAATGTACTGAAAATCATGAAAGGAAATCTAAACAAATGGAAAGATCTATTCTCTAAATGAGAACACGCAATAATTTACCAATGTTAATTCTCCTCGTTAATCTATACATTTAAATTAAATCCCAATAAAATGGACCTTGCTAAGCTAATTCTCAGATTCATCTGAAATAGAATCTCCAGGAATATTTTTCAAAAGACAATGAAGAAAAGTTATCCATATCAAGTACCTAAATACACTACAAAGCTTTAATAATTGAAACAGTGTGGTATTGACAGGTAAATAGAAAACAGAACTGAATAGGCAGTCTAGAAACAGATTAATATATATATGAACTTTTAATATAATAAATTTTGTATTTCAAATCAGAAAAGGGAGAAAAAATAATATATATGCATATATTATATGTATGATTATACCTTAACTGTGACATTCACAAATATAAATCCCAAATGGATTAAAAAGCTAAACATAATGAACAACAAATTTATAAAACCATCAGAAGAAAATATAGGAAAATATTTATTTTATGATAGGGAGGGTCTCCTTAACTTAAAACAATATCAAGAATTTTTAAATAAAATGTACAGGTTGGGTTTCATTAAAATTGAGGCAAATTGGGAGAACATATTTGCAAGACGTATAATTGAAAAAGGCTTAAAAATAATCAGAATATATAAAAATCAATAAGAAAAAAGCCAATCAAATGTGAGAAAAAGATATGAAAATACAAATGTAGAATAAGAACAAAAATGGCCAACATACATGTGAAAAGATTCCCCATCTCATTAGTAATCAGGCAGAATACAATTTGAAAAGAGTGAGATTTGCCAGTAGATTGGCCAGCACTTTAAAGATGAATGTTCCTTGGTGTTAGAAAGAGGCTGGGGAGATGGACACTCTTGTACCTTCATTACGTCTCTCTTCTACTTTCCCCCTTTCTCACTACAGTCCTGCCATACTGGCCTCCTCGTTTTTCTTAGTACACACCAGCTTTCTGTCCTCTTCAATTACTTTTACTTGCTGTTCCCTCTACCTTGATCCTTTTCCCTCAGATATATGTGTGGCTTGCTCCAGTTCTTTCTTCACTCTTTTCTCAGAGATCACCTTTTTTAGCAAGGTACATGTACCACCTAACTTAAATATGCACCCTGTCCCTTTCACTCCTAATAACTGTTGACCTGCTTCATTTTCCTCCATGTGTTAGATAGGTGGTGGGTAGGTAGCTGGGAGGTAGATAGATAGGTAAGTAGGGAAGTAAGTAAGTAGCCACTGTGCAAATCTTTTTTGAATGACATAAAAAATACTGCCAGTGGAGAGAGTGTAAATTTGTACAGATTTTTGGAATATTTTGCACTTAATTAAATACTAAAATATGGGTACTCTCTGACCTAGCAATTCCACTTCTACATATCTGTTCTTAATAAATACATTTGTACACAAAGAAACATGCACAAGGATGAGCATGTACATTCAGTGCAACATTGTTTTTAATAATAAAAAAGAAACAACACAAGTAGCCACCAATTGGAAAGAGGTTAAATAAAATGTTGGATATTTATGCAACACAATACTATGCAGCTGTTATAAAGAACAAGATGGGTCTGTACCCGTACGTAAAGATATTCCAGTGTCATGATATTATGTGGAAAACAAATCAAAAAAATAGCTAAAGTGTAATCTCATTTATGGAAAAATAATCCAGTATGTGTGGATATATAGATATAAAGATACAGGTAAACATATGCATACATATGAACATATTAATGCAAATTTAATATATAAAGGATACGCACCAAATTGTTAATAATTTATTAGCTTCTCTCTGTAGAGAGGAGTTTGGGTGTGAGAGAGCTGGTACAGGAGTATATCCTATATATTTCCATATTGCTTAGTCTTTTACAATGAGAATATATTCATGTATTACATTTTTAATTAAAAAATAGAATGTCTCCAAGGTTACCCTCTTTCAATGTCAGTCTCACTCATTTGTATCCTGAAATGCTCTCTTGGGTGGCAGTGAATGAAATGAAGTAATGACCAGTGTGCTGGGAATCGCATTTAGAAGAGCATTGTGCTAGGAAACGTTAGTCAGCCACGGGTGCCCCCGTAGAAAAAAAGGTTGAGAACTGTGTTCATGCCCCATTGTTTCATTTCCTCCAGCAGCATTTAGAAACAAAAGAACCTTCATTTTTCCTTTACTGTGGTCACTGTGTCAAAAGTGCAGAAGAGGGTTTTGTTTTTCTTTTTTTTTTTTTTATTTAGACACATTTCATACCTACAGAATAGTTCTTTGTGCTGTATTCTGAGTAATTTTAAATAAAGAAATGCTTCCCTGCTAACATCAAATACAGTGAAATAAATTGCAGGGCTCAGGGTGCATAAATGAGTATGCTGGCTGTCCCGTCTTTTAACTCTCATGTGTGGATCAGAAAATATAATATATAGCACTCTGACTCACCTTTGCAGGAATTTTTAAATGTTTCCTTATGTGCAATTATCCTCAGTTGTTTTATTGGTTCTTTCCAACTTATGCACAAGCATGTGTGTGCTAACACGTGAGAACACATACACACACCCATGTGTGCACACACAGACACTCTCACACAGCCAGAACTGCCTGTCTGAATCCCAGGCTTTTTTCTGGATAAGCATTGCTTGACCTTGCGTCTTTTTGCCATCGACATCCTTTTAATGACTACGCAGGGTTACAACTCACTGACCCACGGGCCAGTGACAACCTTCTGGGGCAGCTCTGTTTAAATCAGATCCCCTTCTCTTCCTCCTTTTCTCCTTGATTTGACAGGATAGAATTGAGTTGATAGGGTAGGAGAAGGAGGAAAGTGATTTCCATTGAGATGTATTAATAATGATAGAAATAACCAAAATAATAATAATATTATCGAGCACTTGCTATTTGCTAAGCCCTCTTCTAGGCACTTTATGGGTCTCATTTCATCTTCACGATAACCTACAATCCAGATACTCTCATTAGTATTACTATGTCCATTTTACAAATGAAGAAAATAAGGTGTAGATAGATTAAATAACTTGCTCGAAGGTCACACAGCTAGTACAGATATAGTGGCCTATATCCATATCTCCACACATAGTAGATTATTTTTCCACAAATAAGATTATATTTTAGATAGTTTTCCTTGACTTGCTCTTTTCCATCAGGATAGCTTTTCATATGTGTACATACAAACACATCTTATTCTTTATTACAGCTGCACCATATTGTGTTACATAAATATACCACACTATATTTAGCTTCTGGCCATATCCCTCCACTACCATCTCCCTGATGAAATCTGGGGTGTATCTTTCCATGACTTTTTCCTTATTTATACTAACATAAAAGTATACATATGCTTACATAGGTGTCTTATTTATGTATGAATTCCCTTCCCTGTATGTTTTTGAGCTAAGATTGGCTACATAGAAATTTGCATGAGATATGAAAGGCAAAAATGAAGCAGCAGGAATGTTTAGATTGTGAAGGTTGGTATAGAGTCAGATACTGTAGCAGTTTATACAAATTTTTTGTGGATCTGGTCTCTCACCTTGTTGGCATCAGGTAGCAGCTGAGCCCACAGATTCTCCAGCTCCCACAGGATCTCCTCCTTAAGCTTCTCCTGCTCTTAGGTCACCTGTATGTTCCACTCCATTACTAAGGGCATCATTTCTCCAGCAGGTCACCCATGTCATCAAAGTTGGAGGTTTGAAGGAAGTGAAAGAGCCACTTGAGTTTCAGTTTGTCCTCCTAGGTTCCAATTTATCCTTGGAATGGCATGCGACTTCGGGCCCATCTTTCCCTTCCAACTGCCTATCTTGAAGACTTCAGACCCAGCACTGGACACAGAAGCAAGTCATATATAAACTGCTTAACCAGCTCCAACCTTGACCTCGCATGAGGTCAAATCCCTGTGATAAATTCCTCATTCTATACGACACCTAGAAGGTCTCCTTCTCTGATCAAACTTTAATACAGTGTGTCTGTTTTTATCTAAATAGCATCAAATTATACACATTGATCTTTAACTTGCTTTCTTCACTGATAGGCCATAGAGATTCTTACAGGTTGTTACTTCTCTTCCCCCACTCCCATACATTTCTCCATACACATTTACACACAATCACCCTAAAATATAAATTTTTTTCATTCTAAGAATCTGATTCTAGAAATATGATTCTAGAACATGAATCTGGAAATCATACATTTTAAGTTTGCATGTTGATTTATTATTTTTCTTTTTGTCTCTTTCTTCTCACCAACTCCTGCCTAAGTCCCACATCCACCCACTAGACAACTTGTGTAACAACTTTATGTATCCTTCTGAATTTTTCTTCATGCTCTTAGTTCAATATATGAATTAATACAAACACTATTGCTTATATAAAATATACTTCCCCCACCAAATTGAGATACAAATCTTTTCTGGATTTTCTATTCTGTCAACTTATCTATTCTCATGCTGATACCATATTGATTTGATTACAAAAGCTGTACAATATGTTCTTATATACAGTAAACACACATAAACTGTTCTTTTTCATCTTAATTATTCTAGAATATTTATTGTTACATATGAATTTTAAAATAATAGGAGCTATTTTTTTAATTCTCTTAGGATCCTAATTGGAGATATACTTTCTTTTATATTAATTTGGGAGAATCACCACTTTATCACCTATTTTTCCTACCCAAGAACATGAAATGTTTTTCCAATTGCTTAAATCTTGTTTCATACCCTTCAGTAAGATGGTATAGTTTTCTTCATATAATGCTGTGCCTTTCTAGTAATTTTATTCCTAGTTTCTTTATACTTTTTTCAGTGTTGTGAACAAATTACTATTATTTTTATATTTTTATTCCTAGGTCTGTATTGCTAAAATACAGAAAATACTTGTTTTTAGCATCTATCTTGTATCCAGCCCCCTTAACAGATTATTTTATTAATTCTATCAGTCAGAATTTAGTCAGAGAAGCAGAAAAGCTAGTATCATGAAAAGGGGTTTAATTATAGGAACAAGACCTTACATAATTGTGGGAGATACTAAGAAATAAAGATCTAAAAAAGGAAGTTGGAGAATTAGAGAAAACTCACTACCCAGACTTTTTAAAGTCTGTGTTAATGGAAATCTGGAAAGCTAGACATATCCAGGTGCCAGAGAGGAAACGTGAAAGCAAAGTGGCAGAAAAGTTTCTGGAAATCTGCACCTCTTCATGGCTCCCACTTCTGAAGTCTTCAGTCAAGCATCTGTTGGAAGGCCTGAGGCTACTTTTGGTCAGTGGGTCTAGCAGCCAGAAGGTAGAGTTGAACATGGAGTAGAGGAAAACAATGACAAACTGGAATTCACTGGGCACCTCTGCATCTGTCCTTCATCATATCTGACCAAAAAGAACTTAAGAAATAGTGACTACTACTCCACTTCCACATTCCAAATCTCATGTGACTTTAGATTTTGGCCAACTCTTGCATGAGACCACAAAGGGAAAGTCTTCTGAAAAATATAGTCCCCTTTGTAATCTTGTTAATATTAGAACAATCCAGCACACCTGTCTTAGTGGGGTTTTTTCCCAATGCTTATGCATATTACTTATTTTCCTGCCTCCTTGCAGTCACTAGAATCTCCAAGTTAATGTTAAAATAAGAATTACTGTCAATGGACCTTCCTAAATAGTTCCTAATTTTAATTTAAATGGATTTAGAGTTCTGTTATTTTAGAATGACATTTTCTTTTGGTTTCTGGAAAACCAACTTTATCATACTTAAGTAGATTCCTTCTGCTTATTACTTATTAGGGCAGACTTTTGAATAGTATTAAGAGTCTTTCAACATCTACATACTGATATGGTAATTTTGTTTTTGCTTTTGGATTTGGTGACACAATGAATTATGTTGATAGATTTTCTGATATTAAAATACTTTTATTCCTGAAATAAACCCTCTTGGCCATAGTGCATTATTATTGCAATGCATTGCTAGATTCCAGTTGTTACTCCCTTATAACTTTTGCTTTTGTATTTAAAAATGAGATTACCCTTTTAACTTTTTAAATTTAAAAACGTGTCATTTTTTTTTTTTTTTTTTTGTGGTACGCGGGCCTCTCACTGTTGTGGCCTCTCCCGTTGCGGAGCACAGGCTCCGGACTTACCGGCTCAGCGGCCATGGCTCACGGGCCTAGCCACTATGCGGCATGTGGGATCTTCCTGGACCGGGGCACGAACCCGTGTCCCCTGCATCGGCAGGCGGACTCTCAACCACTGCACCACCAGGGAAGTCCACATGTGTCTTTTTTATTGAAGTATAGTTGCTGTACAATATTATATAAGTTGCAGGTGTACAGTATAGTGATTCACAATTTTTAAAGGTTATGCTCCATTTGCAGTTATTATAAAATATTGGCTATATTCCCCATCCCGTGTTGTACAGTATATCCGTGTAGCTTATTTTATACCTAATAGTTTGTACCTCTTACTCCCCTACCACTATATTGCCCCTCCCCACTTCCCTCTTCCCATTGGTAACCACTAGTTTGTTCTCTATATCTGTGAGACTGCTTTTTGTTGTTGTTTTGCTCACTAGTTTGTTGTATTTTTTAGATTACACATATAAGTGATATCATACAGTACTTGTCCTTCTCTGACTCATTTCACTTCACATAATGCCCTCCACATTCATCCATGTGGCTGCAAATGGCGAAATTTCATTCTTTTTTATGGTTGAGTAGTATTCTGTTGTATATATGTACTACATCATCTATATCCATTCCTCTGTCGATGGACATTTAGGTTGCTTCCTTATCTTGGCAATTGTAAATAATGCTACTATGAACATTGGGGTGCATGTATCTTTTCAAATTAGTGTTTTTCTTTCTGGGGGTGATATACCCAGGAGTGGAATTGCTGGGTTACATAGTAGTTCCATTTTTAGTTTTTTGAGAAAACTCCATACTGTTTTCCACAGCGACTGCACCAATTTACATTTCCACTAACCACCAGTGTACAAGGGTTTCCTTTTCTCCACATCCTCACCAACATTTGTTATTTATGTTCTTTTTTATGATAACCATTCTGACAGGTGTGAGGTGATATCTCATTGTGGTTTTGATTCGCGTTTTCCTGATGATTAGTGATATTGAACATCTTTTCATGGGCCATCTGCATGTCCTCTTTGAAAATATGACTATTCAGTTCTTTTACCCATTTTATGTTCAGATTGTTTGTTTTTTTTGATGTTGAGTTGTATGAGCTGTTTATATACCTTGGATATTCATCCTTTGTCAGTCATATTATTTGCAAATATTTTCTCCCATTCAATAGGTTGTCTTTTTGTTCTGTCGATGGTTTCCTTTGCTGTGCCAAAGCTTTTAAGTTTAATTAGGTCCCATTTGTTTATTTTTGCTTTTATTTCCTTTACTTTGGAGACAGATCCAAAAAATATTGCTGCAATTTATGTCAAAGAGTGTTCTGCCTAAGTTTTCCTCTAGGAGTTTTATAGTATCCAGTCTTACATTTAGGTATTTAATCCATTTTGAGTTTATTTTTGTATATGGTGTTAGAGAATGTTCTCGTTTCATTCTTTTACATGTAGCTGTCCTTATAACTTTTGCTTACGTATTAAAAAATGAGATTACCCTTTTTAGATTCATCTGTATGTTTTGTAGAGTATTTTTCTGGGACACTTCACAATGAAGAATCAGTAATTTGAATAGATCATCTGAGGAATTTATAGGTGACAAGCAGGATAGGGAAAGAGGAGGAGATTCAATGTTTACTCCCATGACAGCTTTCCCGTTGCTTGACCTCTGAGTTCTGAGATAAATTACTCACTGCACAACTGATATGCAGTCTCTCATGTCTTTCTCTTCAGCATGTTTATTATTTCATTACATGCTTATTAATGGGAAGGACCATCTGCTATGACGTTTTCATATAACATTTAATTAGTCATTCATTTGGTGCTGAGAAGATAAAGGAAGGCATTCAATACAAAATGCTTTTCTAACTTTTCTCTGATTTCAGTAGGAAATAAACACTATTTCTGGTCATCCCCTCAATAAAATTAATATTTATACAATATTAAAAACATAACTTTGATTCCATAAAGACCTCACTAGGAATCCAAGTTTTTTCATATATGTCAACCACAGTGATTTCAATAAGTTTGTATCAAGTTCATTCCATGAGCCTGATGTTGTCATTCAATAAAAAATCCAATCTGCTACTTCACATGTCCTCTAAACATGTAGATTTCCTACTTTAACTACTAAAAAATGCAGGGATCCATGAACACTTATAATGTGTACAGTCTGTTTGATATGAGGGAAAAAGAATAGGTTGCCTTAGTTCTTCTTTCTTGCCTTTGTATAGGGAACAAGTAGATACAGGCTTGTGGGGCAAATGCCAGGCTCATGTTGGAAGGACTCAGAAACAGAGCAAGAACTTTTAGGGGTCAAAGAATCCATAAAGGCAAATTGGTCTGCACCTGCCTCAAGCTGTGGTGTTAATATTAGTAGACAGGATAATGTAGAAATGAGAGGGAGAAAACTATAAAAAGTGATATTTAAATTGCTGTGAAGCTTGAATTTGAGCCCTTTTCTACTATTCCAGAATCGCTACTAATATGAGGGAAGCAGAGAGACCCAAGCCAATGAAAAGCTGTAGGAAGCTGCAGAACACATGAAAATCCCAGCTGATAAATAAAATCTATCATACTGGAAAAACAGTGTGAGTGAAAATCTTTTAAACATGCATCAGCTGCAGGGGCTGGATGTTGAGAAATACAAGATTAAGATGATACTGGGGGAAACTGAGAGTCACTCATGCTCACCCCTCTGAGAAAAGCCTGCCTATGCTGTACTGAGTCACACACCATCAGGGTGATAAGGCAAGCTCAGCTGCTTGAGACACATCTTTCCTATAATGTATATATCGAAAAACACAGCAGAGGTGTTATGGCTCCCTGAATTGAATAATCTCTAAAATGAAGATTTGATATTAAATACTTCTGTTGCTATATTATTAGAGTTATAACAAACCTAAGTGCTAAATTCCCTTAAATATATTGGCCTTCATATTCAGCTGGCAATACCATGAAGATAATAACTCAGGTAGAATATTTAACAGATATTTATAGATCACCTACTACGTGCAAAACTACAAAGATAAATCAGAGGTGGTCCTGGACTTCCATGAGTAAAAGCTCATGTTCTAGTGAGGGAAATCGACATACATAAATAAATTTAACACCAGGCCGATTTTAACAAGAATAATAGTAGAGTAGAATTCTATCAGGGTGTGTGGGGAGAGGTGGGGGAGGAAGGGTGAATAAAGATGATAGTTTATATCACATTCCAGTGTGATCTAGAGGTTCTCATCCTGACTGCATTACTAACAAGTTGCATGACCTTCAGCAGGTCTCTGGGCCTTCATTTTCTCACCTGTAAAATGAAGGGGTTATTTTATAAGGATCTCTCAGGTCCCACTTCAGAACAAAGTCTCTTTAATTTTATTTTCCTATTCACATAGCAGAATGGCATGAGTAAAACTGTTCTCCAAAAAAAGCTTAAAAAAACATTTTGCCATAAAGTAGTTTTGGTAGCAGAGCATTTTACATTTACTTTGTACTGCATGTGTCTTCTTCCTGTACACATGCAAACCTCTCTCAAAGTAGCATATTAGACTCTGGGGTAAGAAATGTCAAAATATAGAAAAGAACAAAGAATAATATTGCAATCACTTATATTACACATTAAAAAATTAAATGTTAATCATAAAGGTAAAGTCCCCATAACCGCCATCCCTCTGTCCAAATCTATTCTTCTCACTGTCTAGAGGCAACTACTGCAATTTGCTTTAAATCTGTGCTTCAGGTTCATTTATCATATCTTAACATACATTTCTATGCACAAATCCATAAGCTATACATAGATTTTCTGGTATATTTTAAAATATATGTAATATACTTTATTATTTTGCTTTTTTTACTACTCAGTATTGTATTTTGGACCTACCTATTTGATAGTTCATTCTTTTTACTGCAATATAAAATTCCATCATATCATTTCCCCCTTTTATGGATTTTGGGGTTATTTTCAAATGTCTGATACTACAGTCATTACCATGCTTCAATGAACATACGTGTATAAGGCTCCTTCTTCACATATATGAAAGTTTCTCTCAGATATATATCCTGAAATGGAACAACTTGTTATAGGGATGTGCATTTCCAAATTTTATTAGGTATTGCCATATGCATTCTGAAGTGGTCGTACCAATTTACAATCCCACCAGAGATGCGTGAAGTCCCCATATTCTTACCAACATTTGGTATTGTCTGACATTTAAATTTCTGACAGTATGGCTGAAAATGGTATTGCATTATTGTTTTACTAATGAAACCATATTTTGGTTCTGTGTGCTTGTGTGTGTGTGCCTTCATGAGCATCTTGGTCATTAGTTCGGCTGGTTTTTCTGATAAAACTTGCTTGATGTAAACTAGATTTTCTTTTTTTTAATTTATTTTTTTATTGAAGTATAATTGATTTACAATGTTGTGTTAATTTCTGCTATACAGCAAAGTGACTCAGTTATACACATATATACATTTTTTTTTTTTTTTTTTGCGGTACACGGGCCTCTTACTGTTGCAGCCTCTCCCGTTGCGGAGCACAGGCTCCGGACGCACAAGCTCAGCGGCCATGGCTCACGGACCTAGCCGCTCCGCGACATGTGGGATCTTCCCAGACCAGGGCACGAATCCGTGTCCCCTGCATCAGCAGGCAGACTCTCAACCACTGTGCCACCAGGGAAGCCCTACATTCTTTTTTATATTCTTTTCCATTATGGTTTATCCCAGGATATTGAATATAGTTCCCAGTGCTATATAGTAGGACCTTGTTGTTTATCCATTCTATATGTAATAGTTTGCATCTACTAACCCCAAACTCCTAGTCCATCCCTCCCCTCATCCCCCCCACCCCACCGCTTGGCAACCACAAGTGTGTTCTCTATGCCTGTGAGTCTGTTTCTGTTTTGTAGATAGATTTATTTGTGCCATGTTATAGATTCCACATATAACTGATAGTCATATGGTATTTGTCTTTCTCTTTCTGACTTAACTTAGTATGATAATCTCTAGTTGCATCCATGTTGTTGCAAATGGCATTATTTGGTTTTTTATATGACTAAGTAGTATTCCATTGTATATATATACCGTATCTTCTTTATCCATTTATCTGTCAGTGGACATTCAGGTTGTTTCCATGTCTTGGCTATTGTGAACACTGCTGCTATGAACATAGGGGTGCATGTATCTTTTTGAATTAGAGTTTTGTCTGGATATATGCCCAGGAGAAGGATTCCTGGATCATAAGGTAATTCTATTTTTAGTTTTCTGAGGAACTTCCATACTGTTTTCCATAGTGGCTGCACCAACTTACATTCCCACCAACAGTGTAGGAGGCTTCCCTTTTCTGCACACCCTTTCCAGCATTTGTTATTTGTAGACTTTTTTAATGATGGCTATTCTGACTGGTGTGAGGTGGTACCTCATTGTAGTTTTTATTTGCATTTCTCTAATAATTAGTGATGTTGAGCATCATTTCATTTGCCTATTGGCCATTGTACGTCTTCTTTGGAGAAATGTCTATTTAGGTCTTCTGCCCATTTTTCAATTGGGTTGTTTTTTTTTTTCTTGTTGCTGTTGAATTGTATGAGCTGTTTGTATATTTGGGCAATTAAGTCCTTATTGGTTGCATTGTTTGCAAATATTTTCTCCCATTCCATAGGTTGTCTTTTCGTTAATTTTTTTTAAGGTTTCCTTTGCTGTGAAAAAGCTTGTAAATTTGACTAGGTCCCATTTGTTTATTTTTGTTTTTATTTCTATTACCTGGGGAGACTGACTTAAGAAAACATTGGTACAATTTATGTCAAATAATGTTTTGCCTATCATCTCTTCTAGGAGTTTTATGGTGTCTTGTCTTATATTTAAGTTTCTAAGCCATTTTAAGTTTATTTTTGTGCATGGTATGAGGGTGTGTTCTAACTTCACTGATTTACATGCAGCTGTCCAACTTTCCCAGCACCACTTGCTGAAGAGACTGTCTTTTTCCCATTTATATTCTTGCCTCCTTTGTCAAAGCTTAATTGACCACAGGTGTGTGGGTTTATTTCTGGGCTGTCTATTCTGTTCCATTGATCCATATGTCTGTTTTTGTGCCAATGCCACACTATTTTGATTACTGTAGCATTGTAGTATTGTCTGAAGTCTGGGAGGGTTATGCCTCCTGCTTTGTTCTTTTTCCTTAGGATTGCTTTGGCAACTCTGGGTCCTTTATGGTTCCATATAAATTTTAGGATTATTTGTTCTAGTTCTGTGAAAAATGTCATGGGTAATTTGATAGTGATCACATTAAATCTGTAGATTGCTTTGGGTGGTATTGCCATTTTAACAATATTAATTCTTCCTATCCAACAGCATGGGATATCTTTCCATTTCTTTGAATCATCTTTAATTTCCTTTATTAATGTTTTATAGTTCTCAGCATATAAGTCTGAAAGCATATTGTGGAATATACTTATTAGCCAAGCAGATTTACTCTTCTGTGAGCTGATGCTCCATTCCTTTTGCCATTCTTCTATTGGTAGCTTGTTTTTCCCACTCATTGATGTTTAGGAGATCTATACCTATACCTATACTTTTAACTATACCTATATCTGTATCTATATCTATTTTTATTTCTACATCTATATACATACTCTAGTACCAAGCCTTTATCTTTTTATTTACGGTAGAGATATTTTCTAATCTGTCATGGATCTAGTAACTTTAGACTTTTTCTGTTGTATAGAAGTTTGGATTTTCAAATTTTCTGGTTTGACCTTATTTTAAAATTCTTCCTTACCTTGAAGTAACTCTAGTAGTTTGAGTTTGTTTTTCTCTTTAGTTCTTCAGTCCATCTGGAAAATATTTTGTGTGGATGTTTAGGTAAAGAATCTATTTTTAGCCTCCTATGGATAGGCAGTTGTCCAAAACTATATACTGAAAAATCTGTTCATTCACTCAAAGATTTGTGAAGTCACTTCCTTCAAATACAGAGTCCCCATAGCTGCTTCAGTCTGTCTGTGGGCTCTTTATACTAACCTGTTGATCTAGCTGACACAATTATATATATTTTTTTCATTCTTTAGGTGATTGATGATATTTAGTAAAAGGATACTAGGTTAATGAATAGGTCCTTTTTTTTTAAGGAATAACTGAACAAGGGAGCCTTTTTTTTTTTCTTTTTTTGGCTGCATTGGGTCTTCATTGCTGTGTGCAGGCTTTCTCTAACTGCGGCAAGCAAGGGCTACTCTTCGTTGCATTGAACAGGCTTCTCACTGCAGTGGCTTTTCTTGTTGCAGGGCACAGGCTCTAGGCATGTGGGCTTCAGTAGTTGCAGCACCCGGGCTCTGCAGTTGCATCACGCAGGCCCTAGAGCACGTGGGCTTCAGTAGTTGCAGTGTGTGGGCTCAGTAGTTGCGGCACGTGGGCTCTAGGGCGTGCAGGCTTCAGTAGTTGTGGTGTGCTGGCTCAGTAGTTGTGGCTCGTGGGCTCTAGAGTGCAGGTTCAGTAGTTGTGGTACACAGGCTTAGTTGCTCCACAGCATGTGGGATCTTCCCAGACCAGGGATCGAACCCGTGTCCCCTGCATTGGCAGATGGATTCTTAACCACTGCGCCACCAGGGAAGTCCTGAATATGTCCATTTCTAATACCTCAGTCCAAGGATTTCCCCCCACTCTGCCCTTCTGGGTATCCAAAGTGTCCTGGGGGCTACTGTGGAGAGAAGTCCTCATAAAGTAGGCAAATTATGACAGAACAAAGACTGTAGCACAAGTAGGGCATTAGACCCACTCACAAGGTAGCTAGGTGGCTTGTCAGCAAGTTCAGGCTGGAGACTGGACAATTCGAAGACAAAATTCTGATCTAAAGGAGTTCTGGCAGTTGCAGTGTGCCACTATGGGATCTTTCTTTGGTCTTTTCCTGGCAGCTCCTGGGCAGTAGCCCACCCTCAAGTCATTCTCCTGGTTAAGGGTCTTTGGGATGGCTTCTCTTTCTTCCTTCATTTTAGTCTCCACTGCTTCCTTGCTATATCACTCTTTTATCCTCTCTCCAAAGGTTCTATTCTCTTTTTTCTTTCACAATAGTCCTTGAGGGACAGTTAGAAAGACCATCAGAATTAGAGCCTTGAACAGCCAAATCTCTACAATACAACTAGTTGCCCCTTCCTTGAGGATAATAAAGAAATTTCCAGGAACAAAACTGCCTGATCTCTATTCCCTAGGGAGGAGAGACAGTGTTTTAACACTTGCTTACAGGATGGTCTAAGTAACTTCTAATTCACAAAAGAAAAGACCAAAGCAACAAAACTGACACTCGACAAATAGTTTACATATAAAAAAATAGGTTGAAAATTCATTTTCTGCTCCATGTGGTTTAGAAATTTTTCAGGAAGTAGAATGTTTGTTCTGTTATATATTCTAACCTGTAACAGTAATATAGGAAAAACCACTTAATCCTTTTAAGAGAAATTTCTACTCCACTTACACCTCTTACCAAATCCTTTCAAACTCTTGGACCCCACTTTTCTGAAAGGGAAAGTATCTTGATTGACTCCCTTTCCATTCAACAATGCACTTCCTAGAGTCACTTCCAAGAAAGCAAGTCCTAATTGTGCTGCTCAATACTATATAACAACCTAAATGGGAAAAGAATTTGAAAAAGAATAGGTACATGTATATGTATAACTGAATCACTTTGCTGTACACCTGAAACTAACACAACATTGTTAATCAACTATACTCCAATATAAAATAAAATGTTAAAAAAAAAGATGGAATAAGGAAGTTAAAGTTGTAATGCCTAATAACAGTTGCCGAAAGTTTGTGAAGATCGGCATCCCTGAACAAGTACGACTACAGTAGATTCAACCCCATGCAACATCCAGGGTACAGAGGAAAATGTTTACACCTGCTCCCATGATGGTAAAGAGCTGGGCATCAAGATTGTAACATACTTTGGACTTATTGAAAAAAATCACAATTAGAAATTAAAGTACTATTATGAATTTCCCAACTTGAATTATTTAATATATGCTTTATTACAGGATACCCATTTACTTTGTTTCTGTGAATTACTGATTTTACAATATCACATGAAGATGTTGACTTACCAACAATGGATTTTTCTTCACTAGTTACAATAATTAAAATAATATTTTCCCTGGAATTGGGAAATATTTTTATATTGGGAATTGGGAATGGTATATTCTGAATAAATTTTTCATAACTGGGCACCAAATTTACCATTCCCAGATATGTTTTATTTGTAAAAATAGGTACAGATCATAAACATTTACACTTACTTATTTGAGTCCATTTATACTTATCAGGGTTTTATTTTAAAAATCATAAATGACAAAATCAAAGACACTTGAGTTAAAATAACATTCCCACCTCTCTCCTTCCAGAGTTCTCTAACTCAGCACAGTGGTGATTTTCTGTATGAGTTTTCCTGGGGTCTGCTTTAAAATAAGTGTGGTAAAGATCATAAGTGTGGCCAGTTATTGCCTGATGGAAATTTTTCTTCATGATAAACATGTTCCCATTGTTCTAGAATTAGGACAGTATATAACTTTCTTTCACTCACCATTTCTTAGACTATTCTTGAATCCACCCTATCTTCCATCTTCTTTTTCTCCTTATTATCCTAACTGGCTTTCTAGAAAACTTTTAAGAAGCAATTTGAACTCAACAGAATACACATGCACATAAAAAGTCATTTCAAAGGATTAGAGAAAAGGCATTTTAAGACCTCTGGATAGATTGTTTTTTTCAAAACATACTTTTTTGGTTTGTTTTTTGTTTTGCCTTTTTCCCTGTTTGATTTCTAAAACATTTATTGAATTCTTTTTCAGGGCACTTTGCTAAACAGTGTGGGAGATATTAAGTGAACAAGTTGCATTCTTTACCTTTGAAGAACTTTCCACTTATTGAGGAGGTAAAGCATTATATTCTGGCTTCCATTATCTATATATTAGTGAACTAAGAGAAGCACAAACAAAAGAAATTTATAAAAAATACAAAACTTCTAATTGGGAAAACAAGGGAACGTGTAATTTAAACTGGGTATTAGGGAGTTTCAAAAAGCAGAAATGATAGAGGAAGAAATGGGATTAGCCAAGATATTGACAGAATAGAAACAAGGGCTTGCAGGAAACAGGGAATAGGGCATTTTGGAGGGTAGGATTCTGCAGAGCAATAAAGGTTTAAACCATTGGGAGCCCAAGTTCAAGGGAGCCAAGTATAAATCCACAGAAATTTTAGGCAGGGAATAACAGGTTGGAACTCTGCTGTGGAACAACTGATTGGTAGTGATGCATGAAGTGATATGAAGGGGGTTTGGGGACTTTACAATATCTTTGTGTGAGATAATGAGGGTTAGACAAATGGCAGTGTAAGAACAGGGAAGAGAGAGGAAGACTGAATGGGGACCTGTGCCAAGGTGGCAGAAGTAATAAAGCATACTCCAGTTGCCTGATGGGCAAAAATCCTGGATTCTAGCCCCAATTTACTTACAATCTTTGAGCTATGAGTTTTCCTAGGGTCTACTTTGAACAAAGTGTGGTAGAAAATATAGTAGCCATCTAATTGTCTGATAGAAATTTTTTTCATGATAAGAGTGAAAGTTAAAATATTTTCAATAAAATTAGGCACATTAGAATGATTCAAAGAGAAACTTGAAGTAAGAAGTGCTTTGAGAGCAGAAGCAAGAAGAACTACAATCCTGCAGCCTGTGGAACAAAAACCACATTCACAGAAAGAGAGACAAAATGAAAAGGCAGAGGACTATGTACCAGGTGAAGGAACAAGATAAAACCCCAGAAAAACAATTAAATGAAGTGGAGATAGGCAACCTTCCAGAAAAAGAATTCAGAATAATGATAGTGACGATGATCCAGGACCTCAGAAAAAGAATGGAGGCAAAGATCAAGAAGATGCAAGACATGTTTAACAAAGACCTAGAAGAATTAAAGAACAAACACCTAGAAAAATTAAAGAACAAACAGAGATGAACAATACAATAATAGAAATGAAAAATACACTAGAAGGAATCAATAGCAGAATAACTGAGGCAGAAGAACGGGTAAGTGACCTGGAAGACAGAATGGTGGAATTCACTGCCGCAGAACAGAATAAAGAAAAAAGAATGAAAAGAAATGAAGACAACCTAAGAGACCTCTGGGACAATGTTAAACACACCAACATTCACATTATAAGGGTCCCAGAAGGAGAAGAGAGAGAGAAAGGACCCGAGAAAATGTTTGAAAAGATTATAGTCAAAAATTTCCCTAACATGGGTAAGGAAATAGCCACCCAAGTCCAGGAAGTGCTGAGAGTCCTAGGCAGGATAAACCCAAGGAGAAACATGCCAAGACAGATAGTAATCAAATTGACAGAAGTTAAAGAAAAATTATTGAAAGCAACAAGGGAAAAATGACAAATAACATACAAGGGAACTCCCATAAGTTTAACAGCTGATTTCTCAGGAGAAACTACAAGTCAGAAGGGAGTGGCACGATATATTTAAAGTTATGAAAGGGAAGAACCTAAAACCAGGATTACTCTACCCGGCAAGGATCTCATTCAGATTCAACAGAGAAATCAAAAGCTTTACAGACGAGCAAACACTAAGAGAATTCAGCACCACCAAACCAGCTCTACAGCCATTGCTAAAGGGACTTCTTTAAGTGGGAAACACAAGAGAAGAAAAGGTGCTACAAAAACAAACCCATAACAATTAATAAAATGGTAATAGGAACATACATATCGATAATTACCTTAAACGTGAATGGATTAACTGCTCCAACCAAAACACACAGGCTTGCTGAATGGATACAAAAACAAGACCCATAGATATGCTGTCTACAAGAGACCCACTTCAAACCTAGGGACACATACAGACTGAAAGTGAGGGGATGGAAAAAGATATTCCATGAAAATGGAAATCAAAAGAAAGCTGAAGTAGCAATACACATATCAGATAAAATAGACTTTAAAATAAAGAATGCTGGGCTTCCCTGGTGGTGCAGCAGTTGAGAGTCCGCCTGCCAATGCAGGGGACACGGGTCCGTGCCCGGTCCAGGAAGATCCCACATGCCACAGAGCGGCTAGGCCCCTGAGCCATGGCCACTGAGCCTGCGTGTCCGGAGCGTGTGCTCCGCAACGGGAGAGGCCACAACAGTGAGAGGCCCGCGTACCACAAAAAAAATAAATAAATAAAATAAAATAAAATAAAGAATGTTACAAGAGACAAGGAAGGACACTATATAATGATCAAGGGATAAATCCAAGAAGAAGATATAACAAGTGTAAATACATATGCACCCAACATAGGAGCACCTCAATACATAAGGCAACTGCTAACAGCTATAAAAGAGGAAATTGACAGTAACACAATAATAGTGGGGGACTTTAACACCTCACTTACACCAATGGACAGATCATCCAGACAGAAAATTAATAAGGAAACACTAGCTTTAAATGACACAATAGACCTGATAGATTTAATTGATATTTATAAGACATTCCATCCCAAAACAGCAGATTACACTTTCTTCTCAAGTGCATTCAGAACATTCTCCAGGATAAATCACATTTTGCATCACAAATCAAGCCTTGGTAAATTAAGAATATTCAAATCATATCAAGCATCTTTTCTGACCACAATGCTATGAGATTAGAAATCAATTACAGGAAAAAAGAACATAAAAAACACAAACACCTGAGGCTAAACAACATGTTACTAAATAACCAAGAGATCACTGAAGAAATCAAAGAGAAAATCAAAAAATACCTAGAGACAAATGACAATGAAAACACGACCATCCAAAACCTATGGGATGCAGCAAAAGCAGTTCTAAGAGGGAATTTTATACCAGTACAGTCCTACCTCAAGAAACATGAAAAATCTCAAATAAACAGTCTAACCTTACACCTAAGGGAAATAGAGAAAGAAGAACAAACAAAACCCAAAGTTAGTAGAAGGAAAGAAATCATAAAGATCAGAGCAGAAATAAATGAAACAGAAATAAAAAAACAGTAGCAAAGATCAATAAAACTAAAAGCTGGTTCTTTGAGAAGATAAACAAAATTGGTAAACCTTCAGCCAGACTCATCAAGACAAAGAGGGAGAGGACGCAAATCAATAAAATTAGAAATGAAAAAGGAGAAGTTTCAACAGACACTGCAGAAATACAAAGCATCATAAGAGACTTCTACAAGCAACTCTATGCCAATAAAATGGACAACCTGGAAGAAATGGATGAATTCTTAGGAAGGTATAACCTTCCAAGACTGAACAAGGAAGAAATAGAAAATATGAGCAGACCAATCACAAGTAATGAAATTGAAACTGTGATTTAAAATCTTCCAACCAAAGTCCAGGGCCAGATGGCTTCACAGGTGAATTCTATCAAACATTTAGAGAAGAGCTGACACCGATCCTTCTCAAACTATTCCAAAAAATTGCAGAGGAAGCAACACTCCCAAACTCATTCTACAAGGCCACCATCACCCTGACACCAAAACCAGACAAAGATACTACAAAAAAAAAATTACAGACCAATATCACTGATGAATATAGATGCAAAAATCCTCAACAAAATACTAGCAAACAGAATCCAACTACACAGTAAAAGGATCATACACCATGATCAAGTGGGATTTATCCCAGGCATGCAAGGATTCTTCAATATATGCAAATCAATCAATGTGATACACCATATTAACAAATTGAAGAATAAAAACCATATGACCATCTCAATAGATGCAGAAAAACTTTAGACAAAATTCAATACCCATTTATGATAAAAACTCTCCAGGAAGTGGGCATAGAGGGAACCTACCTCAACATAATAAAGGCCATATCCAACAAACCCACAGCAAACATCATTCTCAATGATGAAAAACTGAAAGCATTTCCTCTAAGATCAGGAAAAAGACAAGGATGTCCACTCTCGCCACTATTATTCAACATAGTTTTGGAAGTTCTAGCCACAGCAATCACAGAAGAAAAAGAAATAAAAGAAATACAAATTGGAAAAGAAGAAGTAAAACTGTCACTGTTTGCAGATGACATGCTACTTACTATACATAGAGAATCCTAAAGATGCCACCAGAAAACTACTAGAGCTAATCAATGAATTTGGTAAAGTAGCAGGATAGAAAATTAATGCACAGAAATCTCTTGCATTCCTGTACACTAACAACAAAATATCAGAAAGAGAAATTAAGGAAACAATCCCATTCACCAATGCAACAAAAAGAATACAATACCTAGGAATAAACCTACCTAAGGAGGTAAAAGACCTGTACTCAGAAAACTATAATCAACAGACAAAGGATTAATCCCCAAAATATATAAACAGCTCATGCAGCTCAATATTAAAAAAACAAACAAACCAATCAAGAAATGGGCAGAAGACCTAAATAGACATCTCTCCAAAGAAGACATATAGATGGCCAAGAGGCATATGAAAAGCTGCTCAACATCACTAGTTATTAGAGAAATGCAAATCAAAACTACAATGAGGTATCACCTCACCCCAGTTAGAATGGGCATCATCAGAAAATCTACAAACAACAAATGCTGGGGAAAAGGGAACCCTCTTGCACTGTTGGAGGCAATGTAAATTCATATAGCCACTATGGAGAACAGTATGGAGGTTCTTTAAAAAACGTAAAATAGAATTACCATATGACCCAGCAATCCCACTACTGGGCATATATCCAGAGAAAACCATAATTCAAAAACACACATGCACCCCAGTGTTCATTGCAGCACTATTTACAATAGCCAGGTCATGGAAGCAACCTAAATGTCATCAACAGACAAATGGATAAGGAAGTTGTGGTACATATATACAATGGAATATTACTCAGCCATAAAAAGGAATGAAATTGGGTCATTTGTAGAGACATGGATGGACCTAGGGACTGTCATACATCATGAAGTTAAGTCAGAAAGAGAAAAACAAATATCATATATTAACGCATATTTGTGGAATCTAGAAAAATGGTACAGATGAACCGGTTTGCAAGGCAAAAATAGAGACACAGATGTAGAAAACAAATGTATGGACACCAAGATGGGAAAGTGTGTGGGGGGGGTGAACTGGGAGATTGGGATTGACATATATACACTAATATGTATAAAATAGATAACTAATAAGAACCTGCTGTATAAAAAATAAAATAAAGGCAAAAAAGCTGCTTTGAATCCTAATCTAGAACAAAATACATTACTTCTCTGAATTTCTGTTTTCTTGTCTGTAAAACAAGACTAATAATACATACTTTATAAGTTATTTGCAAGGGTTTAAGGTCTAATGACATCATGTATAGGAAGTATCAATACAGTACGAGTCATCGAGTAAGTGCTTAGTAAGTATTAATGCCCCTTTCCTTTTCCTGGTTACTATTTCCAACCCTTGGCAAGACTGATTTATTTATTTATTTATTTATTTTATTTATTTTTTTTTGGCTGTGTTGGGTCTTCATTGCTGTGCACGGGCTTTCTCTAGTTGCGGCGAGTGGGGACTGCTCTTCGTTGCGGTGCATGGGCTTCTCATTGCAGTGGCTTCTCTTGTTGCAGAGCACAGGCTCTAGAAATGCGGGCTTCAGTAGTTGTGGCATGCGGGCTCAGTAGTTGTGGCTCGTGGGCTCTAAAGCACAGTCTCAGTAGTTGTGGTGCACGGGCTTAGTTGTTCTGCGGCATGTGGGATCTTCCTGGACCAGGGCTCAAACCCGTGTCCCCTGTATTGGCAGGCTGATTCTTAACCACTGTGCCACCAGGGAAGTCCTAAGACTGATTTTTTGATGAGAATAACTTAAAGACTTGTACATATATTCTCTGAGGTTATTTACATGGGTTGATCTCTTCTACTTTTCTTGTTTTCACTTCATACTTCATCGATTATTTTTACAATGTATTGTTTGGATGAATTAAAAAGGCACTTTAATTGAAAAAATTTTCATTCCAAATAAAAAACTTGATGTGGGTAAAATAAATGTAAGAATGATCAAATTTTGAAAAGAAAATACCACACCACAATTTATACAATGAGCATGATTCTTAGAATTCTAGGTTAACTCAAATTTTATAAATTTAATTCTGAATTTCATCCTTATATTGGTTTAGATTATAATTTCACATTTATTTAATCTGTCTTTTACTGACAATGGTCCCTAATACTTAAGTTTCAGTTTAATCTTCCTTTTATATAATTAATATTCTGTATAAACAAATTTGAATGTATTGGCAAATTAAAGAAAGTCCGTTGAGCTGTTTTTATAATATATAGGATTATTTTTTAATTTTCATGATGAAATTTATATGTTGTATCAGATTAACCATGAGTTAAAAAATTATTATACACAAAGCAACATGGAGGAAAATAATTTTGAAGCAAGAATTGTGAAACCAGGAAAACAAAAATTAACAAGAGTGGTCAAAATAGTCTTGTTTTTAGGTGTTGAAAGACAGAGATTTTATTATCCAGAGACCTTCTATGAGATAATTATTCAAGGACTTACAACAGCAAAACAAAATGAATATAAGAATGAGGAAGACATAAAATGCAAGAGACTTGTGAGCAAAAGGTTATTCAGACTTGGGCTTCCCAGGTGACTCAGTGGTTAAGAATACGCTTGCCATTGTATGGGACACAGATTCGAGCCCTGGTCCGGGAAGATCCCATATGCTTTTAAAAATTATTTTAAAAAGAGATTATTCAGACTCAACCATAAGTGTAATTTTTTTGTTGTTCACAAGAAATTAACAAATCTCTTATCAGAGTGGGAGATTTTTTTTTTAATTTTTTTAATTAGTTTCTGCTTTATAACAAAGTGAATCAGTCATACATATACATCCGTTCCCACATCCCTTCCCTCATGCATCTAGAGTGGGAGATTTTTTAACGCATCTCTCAGAAATCTGTAGCTAACCTAGACAAAAACAAATGAAAACAGAAAGGTTTGAATCAACTTGACCCCAAAGAATTTTCTAGATGACAGCTTTGTGGCAACCAGCCCAGGTTGGAGCAAAAAGGCCAGAGGACTCCAGAAGAGATGCCCCCTCAAAAAGGAACAAATTGATCAACTGACGTATTTGACCCATTTGGGAGGAGAATTACAGCTCTGTCCAAGTTTGAGAGACTATGTCATTGAAAAGTAAGCAGATGAAAAATCATATAATTAGTGACTCTAGTAAAAACAAAAACCTGCAGAGGCAAGAAAATATAACCATTGTATACTACATAACTTGGCTGTGAAGAATATTCTCATAGCCATAAAAATGTAAGCAATGAATAATGTTTTAGTAAGAAATTGTTTTATAACCATATTGGGAGGATGGGTGAAGGAGAATATAAGTGTGTGTGTGTGCACATGCACAGCATGTAGGGGAAGTGTAAGAGGTAAATCCTCATCCTCCATTCTACAAAGTCAGGATGTCATGCCTATACTAGAAAAAAATCAAGATGTTGCAAATACCACCATGTGTTGTGTTATTTGGAAATGTGGAGACAAATATCAGAAGAAACAACTAAAATATTTGATAATATTTAGTTAACTCTGAAGAGTGGAACTTGGAGGTTAAGAGAGATGGAACAGGAAGCAAGGCTGCTGTTTTTTATCATAGCTTATAGAATATTTTGATTTCCAAAAACATCTACTTAAAAATATTGATAAGAACAAAAATAAATAAACCAATAAATCTGAAAAAGCAATTGGCTAGTGATACCTAATCAGCATAGGAAACGATGTGTAACCAAATTAATTGAAGACCAAGATGTACAAAGAACTCAGCACAGAAAAGTGTAGTGAGGAATACAGACCCATAAAACAGCAGACTCTGTGTAACTTGACATGCCCATGATATTTTTCTGTTATGCCAAATATTTTTTAAATGTCTTCTTGCTGTGAGTTAAAAATTACATAAATTGTCAGTGAAATGCTATTACTATTTAATACATTTTAGTTGTCATTTTAACTTCTCTAAGTCTGAGTTTCTTGTAAAATGGGAATAATGATTTTACCTTCCTCGTAAGGTTGTTGTGAGGATGAAATAAGATGATGCATGTACAGTCTGTTACTGTGCCTGGCATTCAGAAAGTGCTTGATGAATATTTCCTATTATTGTTTAATAATAATAATATAGCATTAATATTAGTAGGCTGTTTTCAATATAAAGTATATTTTTATATTTTCAACAAACAAAAATGATTTATTGAATGTACATCAAGTTACTTTGGACAATGTCTGCAATTGTTGACTTCATTTGCAGTTATTAATATTGACTAATATAATTTGATCATTATGGGTGATGTTGACACCAAAGTAGTAATTTTAAGTGTTTTTGATGGTAGGTATTGATCTAATCATGTGAACAACACTGATAATAACCTGTCATTATGAGTACTGGATGGATATTTTAACCCATACTTAATAAGGAACAAATAATTTCTACTTCGCTTTTGTATCAATATCTGGAGTTCTTTTCTGTGTTTTCTAGGTTCTATAAAGGAGGCAAAGGTTTTGAAGACTATCAAAAACATCACAATGGTATCTTCCTAAGGGACTTAGAGGCTCTTCATCAACCAAAGGAAAAGCACCAGTGAGAGTCAGGATGTGATTCCAGGCAGGTGCTGCTACTTATTTAAAATGTGTCAAAGTAAGGTGCCTATATATGTTCAGATCTGTGCCAGCAACCATGAAGACACAGAGACTGGAAGGAAGAAACACAGCAGTTTAGTGAGTACTAAGTGTTGTCACATAGGCCATAACATTTAATCCTGACAATAACCCTGTAAGGCAAGGCTTTTTAGGCCCAATAAGTGCCAGAAATATGGGTCAAATCCAGGTTCAAAGTTGATACTCTTTCCACAATACATACTCCTTCTCATAACAGGTATACCAATGAGTGCTTTCCTGGAGGGTGTTGTTGCTACATGACCTATTCTCTCAGGCCTGCCAGATTTTCATCTACATGCGTGTTATTTATCACCAAAATAAACGTGATTTACAGAGGACTGAGCCTAAGTAATTTTGCTCAGTTACTCTGTATCAGGAGTCGGCAAACTGTTTCTGTAGACAGATGGTCAGTAGGTTAAGCTTGGGGACCAAACAGTCTCTATTGCAACCACATAATTCTGACAGCCATAGATAATATGTAAATGATTGGGTGGGCATGGCTACATTCCATAAAACTTCATTTACAAAAACTGACAGTAAGCCATATTTGGCACATAGGCTGTAGTTTGGCCAATCCTTGCTCTATACCAAAGGTAGTCATTTTTTACATCATTCAGTCTATATAGTTTCAGAGTGTCAGAGTGTTCTGTCTCCTATACCCAAAATCTCCTTAATACTATATGCAGCCGTGATTCCCCAGTGTCCCTCACCATAGAAGCCCTCATGTTTTATTACAATTCATCCTTGGAGAAGGGTGTGAAACAAGGACCCAAGCCTGTGCCCATCACAGTGAAATTTGTGTCATTAGAAGAATATTTATAAAGGCTCTCAGAGAACTCAGAGTTGGTGCCCCACTGCCAGTATCAGAGCTGGCCCCATGGTAGGAAATCTCATGCAGAGGGTGGGCTCTAATTTCAGAGGATAAGAACCTGGCCTCCCATGGATGTCTCCGTTGGAACTATTGATTATGTAGTAGAACAAGATGAGATTGACAACACTTGAGCCACCAGCATCTAAACTCTGTAGGAAATTGTGTGCCAGTCAACTACACTGATATACCTTCCCGTGCTAGCATGTGTCTTTAAACACACCACAACTCTACCAAATTATTCATGTTGGCCTGATTTTTCCACTCTTCCTCCTTTTCTAGCACTTTTTTATTTTATATGTATGCGTAGTTGCTTTAGAGATATTCTGCTATGTTTCTGAACTTGGCTTGATCAGGGGTAGTAGGCAAGCTGTGATTGGAATCTTAATAACCTGTCAAAACAGAGCATTTAAATCCTGTTCATGTTATTTTCTTTCCTTCCCATGGAACACAGATAGCCAGAAAGACAAATAGGAGAGGCCCTTTGGTATTTTTCTCTTGTTTGTGTGATCCTAAGGGTTTTGATGAACTGGCCTTTGCAAGGTACGTTGAGACTGTTCAAGCCAGCTTCAGCTGGATGTGACTTGCTTAATGATTTGGCAAGAATCTGAGGCATTCGGAATCAAAACAAAACAAAAAAGAAAAAAAAGACTCAGATCAGATCAGCATACATCAAAACAATAGAATCATTCAACATCTTATCTGGTTACTTATTATAGGTTGTGCAGTGATAGAAATGGAAATAATTTACTCTGGCCACTCTGTGTTACTGTTAAATCATTTATGTGCTATGAAGGGATTTGCAAACTGTCAAGACTCAAAGATGCCCTAACTGCATTCTCCCGAGGAGTTCTCCAACACCATCCCTGGTTCTGTTTCATATTTTAAACATTTTCTTAGAATGTGAGCTTTATCATCCGTGTTCAAGTTCAGCAAGCCCTACTTTTCCAGATAGATCACCATCAAGAGATACAGTAATATAAAATAAAGCTACTTCTGACGTTTTGATGGTGAATGATATATGATATAACATGATATATTATGCTCCTTGTAATAATTTTTAATTTTTGAAATAGCTAATTCTTTGGGGGCCATTTAATACATAATTCCATAGATTTTAGTGATATCAGGTATCTTTCAAGTATCATTTTAATTGAGCTCTGGGGCTTTTTGTCCCCATCAACTGTGAATCAGACAGGAGTCCATTAAATCCTATTGAGTGACAAATCATAGGCCAAATAAAAATTGGTTCAGAAGTCATGTCTGAAGACAAATAAGATTCAATCCCTGCCTTCAAGGAGCATGTGGTTAAATAGAGAGAGAAAGTATACAGAAAACTACAAAGTAAAAATGTTATGAATTTAGTAAGAGGCAAAATGTCATAGGAGTTAGAGAGAATGAGTAGTAACAATTATTATTACAGCAGCTACATTTACTGAGCCATATTTATTTACTTACTATGTGATAAGCACTCTTTTTTAAACTTACATATTTTTTTTAACTTTGAGATATAATCCATTGTACAGATGAGAAAAAGAGGTCCAGAGAAGTTAAGCAACTTGGGCAAGGTTTATAGCTATTACGTGGTAGTCCTGGGTTCACTAAGCAAGACAGTGACATGATGAAAGTGTATTCCAATACTGGAGAGATTGTATCAGGAGAGATTTAGAGAGGGAGTCTAGTTAATGGAATATTGAAACAATCCATGAGAAATTAAAAAGACTAGACCAGAGTTTTGGCAATGGGGACAGCAAGGGGTAGAGGATAAAAGAGGGTGGGATTTCTATGAGATTTTTGGAAGAAAGGATCACAAATGGGATTTGGTAACTAGTTTCACAATACGGAATATAGGAAAAGTGAGTCAAAGATGACTAAAGTGAGGGCTTCCCTGGTGGCGCAGTGGTTGAGAGTCCGTCTGCTGATGCAGGGGACACGGGTTCGTGCCCCGGTCCGGGAAGATCCCACATGCCATGGAGCGGCTGGGCCCGTGAGTCATGGCTGCTGAGGCTGTGCATCCGGAGCCTGTGCTCCACAACGGGAGAGGCCACAGCAGTGAGAGGCCTGCATACCGCAAAAAAAAAAAAAAGATCTCCGTTTCTGATCTCTTAGCATTTCCTATACATTTTCCCTTTTAGACAAAAGGATTATATGTTTTGGCTGAGTTCTGAAGTCATTTGTTTGGAAGAAATTCAGCAGAGTGACTATTTAAGTCTTGTATTTGCATTTGAGATACTTAAAATGTACTCATCATCTGGCCCTCCTTAATGTACTGAATTATGAAAACTGACTCCAAACATCCTGTATATGTTATTTTGAAAATACAGTTGTTTTGTTGCTGTTCTTTTCAAACAATCACAAAATACCTCATCTTCTTAGTCAGCTATGAACTCAGACCATTAATGAAAAAGAATAAGTAATTAGCATTATAAGTATATTATTCATATAATATAAGAATAAACAGTAGAGGGCTTTATTAGGTAAGATATGACATATCCACTCAGCTATGTCTTGTAACATAATTGATACATTATAAGAAATTATCTCTATCCATGCATTCTGGAGTATACATTTCTCCTCAGACTCAGAATAGAAACCCTAGAATGATTATCTTTTAAAGATCTATTCTGCATTATAACTAAAATAACATATTAATAGCTATAGATGGAATTTTTAACAACTCAATAGGTGGAGCAAAATCTAGGTTACACACTTCAAAGAAATAATTAGTGATATGGAGGACAGTGGTGAGATATTCACAGAAAAACAAGGAAATAACATATAGGTAAAAGCAGTTAAGATATTGAGGATATTGAGAGGCTCCAAGCCACATCTAAAAATTGATCCACAGGAAATGAATAGGAGGATAGAAGGAAAAAACTATATTTGAAGAGGTAATAACTTGTAAATTTCCAGAATTCAAAAATCAGTGGCCTTCACATTTAAATGTACCTTGAGGAATTTCCCTGGTGGTGCAGTGGTTAAGAATCTGCCTGCCAAAGCAGGGGACACAGGTTCGATCCCTGGTCTGGGAAGATCCATGTGCCACAGAGCAGCTAAGCCCGTGCCACAACTACTGAGCCTGCACTCTAGAGCCTGTGAGCCACAACTACTGAGCCCGTGCACCACAACTACTGAAGCCCACACAGTCTAGGGCCCACGCGCTGCAACTATTGAAGCCAGCGCACCTAGAGCCCATGCTCTGCAACAAGAGAAGCCACCGCAATGAGAAGCCAGTGCACTGCAATGACGAGTAGCCCCCGCTCACCACAGCTAGAGAAAGCCTGCACGCAGCAACAAAGACCCAACACAGCCAAAAATAACTTTAAAAATTAAAAAAAAAAATGTACCTTGAATAGAGAGCAGGATAAAGAAGTGTAAAATCACATCAAGTCACATTATAATGGATCTGTAGAGCATAAAGGATAAAGAAGAATCTTAAAAGCTACCACAGAGAAAAGGTAGATTACCTTAAAAAGGAAAAACAATTTAGGCTTCCAGAAATCTTCTCAACAGAAACAATAAATGCTAGAATATAATGGTGCTGGGGAGAAATAATGTTCAATTTAGAATTTTATACTAATGTGTATCAACATTCAAAAAGGAGAGCAAAACTACAGACATTCACTACACAACCATAAAATGATACAAGTATATAAAAAACAAAGTTAACCCAGAGGGAGACATGGGATATACGAAAGTACAGCAAGCATAAAAATTGATAAATGTTATTAATGGCCAATCATAGAAAGACTTAGTAATTTTTTAGTTTCAAAAAGCTTCATCCAAAAATATAGACAATAATAACAAGATGGTGGATGGTTATTGTTTAATGGGTAATTAAAGTACAGAAATATCTATGCCCTATACAAGAGGAAGAGAAACACATCTAATAACTTGATATTTTAGACCTTAAGAAACTTTATTTATAAATTAATGTTATAGTTTTTAAACCTAAAATGGAAAAAGGAGAATGAGGAAAAATTTATCAATATTGTACACAGATAAAAAGGAGAGAAAAGCAAGGCAAATATAAAACAAAATACTGCTCAGAAATGAGGTCAGATATATCAGTAATCACAATAAATATGTAACAGGTTTATTGAGCACGCTGGACTCAGTAAAATGCAATCAAGAAATAGTCTTGTTTTCCTCTCACTAATTCATTTCACACTTCTGTCTGATCTGCTTTCTCCTAGATAGATCTCATAGCTTTTTGTCACTTTCAAATATTAATAGGCATGCTTCATTTTCAGTAGTAAAAAAGCCTAGTCTACTCTAAATAGAAACTTCAGTCTCTCATTCAACTTAAAGCTTCTGTCCCTCCGCTATCCCTTCTGCAGCTCAGACCTAACCAAGACATAGGAACTTGCAGTGGGGGAGTAGTCTCATATTTTGTTCTTTTATGATTCCCCTCTGCTCTTGTTCCCCTTCCTTTTCTCTGGGCTACCTTAGCCCCTCCAAGGCTGGAGTGGAAAGATATGGGGAAAGGTAACAGAGAATTCTATTATAGGTGTCATATGCCTGAGCATAAGAGATGTCAGAATGCTGGCTGGTTGGCTGTCATAGAGTGCAAAACAGAAAACAATTAACAAAAGGGCAATAGAAAGTATTTTATCTATCAATAATTCCTTTAAAGGTAAATGGATTAAACTCCCCGCTCAAAAGGTATAAAGTGGCTGTGATATGCTATCTACAAGAGACTCACTTTAGATATAAAGACACACATAACCTGAAAGGGAAGGGATAGAAAGAGATGATTAAAAGCAAAACTACAAAGGAAATTTTAAAATATTTAAATATGAATGCAAATTAAAGTACCATATGTTAAAATTCATGTACTATAGGGACTTCTCTGGTGATTCAGTGGCTAAGACTCCTGGCTCCCAATGCAGTGGGCCTGGGTTGAATCCCTGCTCAGAGAGCTAGATCCCACATGCTGCAACTAAGAGTTCACATGCCACAACTAAAGATCCTGCATGCCGCAACAAAGATCCAGCATGCCGCCCGGCACAGCCAAATAAATAAAATAAATAAATAAATATATTTTTTAAATTCATGTATTATAACTAAATGGTAGTCAGATGGAAATGTATGGCTTTAGATGGATTTGTGAATAACAAGACAGATTGAAACTAAATGACTTAAGTGTTCCACTCATGAAGCTAGAAGAACAGAATAAACTGAAAGAAAGTAGAAGGAAATAATATAATAGAGATAAAAGCAGAAATTAATAACATTAAAAACAAAGAAATAATAAGAGGGTCAACAAACCAAAAAATAGTCTTAAAAATACTAAAACAAAAACTTTTAACAAGAATAATCAAGAAACCAATATAAAAAACATAGATTAACAAAAGGATAAAAATAAAACAAAGGTATGGATATATAGAGGGTTTTTTTTGTTTTTTTTTTTTTGTTTTTTTCAGTACGCGGGCCTCTCACTGTTGTGGCCACTCCCATTGCGGAGCACAGGCTCTGGAAGCGCAGGCTCAGTGGCCATGGCTCACGGGCCCAGCCGCTCCATGGCATGTGGGATCCTCCCGGACCGGGGCACAAACCCGTATCCCCTGCATCGGCAGGCAGACTCTCAACCACTGCACCACCAGGGAAGCCCTATAGAGAATTTTAAAAGCACTTAAGAATAACTTTATGCCAGTAAATTTGGAAACATTTTGCAATGGACTTTTTTTAGAAAATACAAATTATACAAATGATTGAAGAAGAAATTAAAGTTCGCATAAACCAATAATCATTAAAGAAATTGAATTGGTAATCAAGGACTCCCCTACAAAAGTCTTCAAGCCCTGACAGTTTTACCAAATACTTAAGGACAGTTAGTTCCTATTTCATACAAACTTGTCCAGAAAATAGTCAAAATTTAAGGTATACTAAATTCATCTTATGAAGCTAGAATAATTTCAGTACATAAATGAAAAAGACTGTGTAAGAAAAGAAACTGTTAGTCCAATTGCATTTATGAATATGAATCCAAATCCTAAATAAAACAAAAACAAATCAAATTCAGACAGGCAAAGTAAAGTTTATACCAGGAATACAAGGATTGTATAATATTTGAAAATACAGTGGTGGTGTTTATCATGTAAACCAAATAAAGGATAAAAGCCATACAGTCATCAAAATAAATGCAGGAGAAATTTATTTAGGTCTTCTGCCCATTTTAGGATTGGGTTGTTTGTTTTTTTGATACTGAGCTGCATGAGCTGCTTGTAAATTTTGGAGATTAATCCTTTGTCAGTTGCTTCATTGGCAAATATTTTCTCCCATTCTGAGGGCTGTCTTTTTGTGTTGTTCATGTTTTCCTTTGCTATGTAAAAGCTTTTAAGTTTCATTAAGTCCCATTTGTTTATTTTTGTTTCTATTTCCATTTCTCTAGGAGGTGGGTCCAAAAGGATCTTGCTGTGATTTATGTCATAGAGTGTTCTGCCTATGTTTTCCTCTAAGAGGTTGATAGTGTCTGGCCTTACATTTAGGTCTTTAATCCATTTTGAGTTTATTTTTGTGTATGGTGTTAGGGAGTGTTCTAATTTCATTCTTTTACATGTAGCTGTCCTGTTTTCCCAGCACCACTTATTGAAGAAGCTGTCTTTTCTCCATTGTATATTCTTGCCTCCTTTATCAAAGATAAGGTGACCATATGTGCGTGGGTTTATCTCTGGGCTTTCTATCCTGTCATTGATCTATATTTCTGTTTTTGTGCCAGTACCATACTGTCTTGATTACTGTAGCCTTGTAGTATAGTCTGAAGTCCGGGAGCCTGATTCCTCCAGCTCCTTTTTTCTTTCTCAAAGATGTTCAACATCGCTAATCATGAGAGAAATGCAAGTCAAAACTACAATGAGGTATCACCTCACACCAGTCATAATGGCCATCATCAGAAAATCTACAAACAGTAAATGCTGGAGAGGGTGTGGAGAAAAGGGAACCCTCTTGCACTGTTGGTGGGAATGTAAATTGATACAGCCACTATGGAGAACAGTATGGAGGTTCCTTAAAAAACTAAAAATAGAACTACCATACCATCCAGCAATCCCACTACTGGGCATATACGTTGAGAAAACCATAATTCAAAAAGAGTCATGGGGCTTCCCTGGTGGTGCAGTGGTTGACAATCTGCCTGCCAATGCAGGCATGGGTTCGAGCCCTGGTCTGGGAAGATCCCACATGCCACGGAGCAACTAGGCCCGTGAGCCACAACTACTAGCCTGCACGTCTGGAGCTTGTGCTGTGCAAAAAGAGAGGCTGCAACAGTGAGAGGCCCGCGCACCATGATGAAGAGTGGCCCCCGCTCACTGCAACTAGAGAAAGCCCTCGCACAGAAACGAAGAACCAACACAGCCAAAAATAATTAATTAATTAATTAATTAATTAATCAATAATAAAAAAATAAGAGTCATGTACCACAATGTTCATTGCAGCTCTATTTACAATAGCCAGGATATGGAAGCAACCGAAGTGTCCACTGACAGATGAATGGATAAAGAAGATGTGGCACGTATATACAATGGAATATTACTCAGCCATAAAAAGAAACAAAATTGAGTTATTTGTAGCAAGGTGGATGGACCTAGAGTCTGTCATACAGAGTGAAGTAAGTCAGAAAGAGAAAAACAAATACCATATGCTAACACATATATATGGGATCTAAAAACAAAAAAAAATGGTTCTGAAGAACCTAGGGGCAGGACAGGAATAAAGACGCAGACAGAGAATGGACTTGAGGACACGGGAAAGAGGAAGGGTAAGCTGGGACTGAAGTGAAAGACTGGCATGGACATATAGCCACATAGCACAGGAAGATCAGCTCAGTGCTTTGAGACCACCTAGAGGGGTGGGATAGGGAGGGTGGGAGGCAGACGCAAGAGGGAGGAGATATGGGGATATATGTATATGTATAGCTGATTCACTTTGTTATAAAGCTGAAACTAACCATTGTAAAGCAATTATACTCCAATAAAGATGTTTAAATAAATAAATAAATAAATGCAGGAAAAGCATTAAACAAAAATAAAACCTATTCAATTTTTTAAAAATTAGAAGAGGATTTCAGGGAACGTCCTGAACCTGATAGAGTATCTGTCAAAACTGGCAGTCAATCACCATGTAAAACAGATCTCCCACCCAAAAAATTATCTCAATAGATGAAGAAAAAGTATTTAACGAAATTCACCTCATTCATGATTTTTTTGAAAAAGCTCAACAAGTTAGGAATAAAAGGGAATTTCTTCAAACTAATAAAGGGCTCAACTAAAAGTTACAGCTAACCCTATTCTTAATGCTGAAAAACAGTGCTGTCCTTTTAAGATCTGTAGCAGGATAAGATTTTCCTTCAACATTGTACAGGAGGTACTAGTCAGTGCAATAGGTAAGAATAATAGAGTACCTGCATACAGATTAGAAAGGAAGGACTAAATTTGCCTTTATTCACAGATGGCATAATAATCTTTATAGGAAATTCCAAAGAATCTTCAAAAAAGCTCCCCAAACTAATAAGTAAGTTTAGTAAGGTCTCATGATACAAGGTCAATATATAAAAATCAAATGCATTTCTATATGCAGCTGTCAATGAAATATAAAAACAGTATCAGAAATTATGAAATATTCAGGGCTAAGGCTAAGAAAATATGTGTAAGATGTATATGCTGAAAATTACAGAGCACTGCTGAGAGAAATTAAAGAAAATATAACTACATGGAGAAATATATCATGATCACGGGCTGAAAGACTTAATATGATAAAATGTCAGTTCTCAAATTGGTCCATAGATTGAATGCAGTCTTAATCTCAGCAACTTTTTTCCCCCTAGAAATTGATAGGCTGTTTCTAATATTTATATAGAAAACCAGAAGATCAGGAATAGACAAAATACTTTTGAAAAAAGGAACACAATTAGAATACTCATACTACCTGATTTCGAGACTTAATATACAGGTGCAGTAATTAAGACAATACTGTATTGGAAAGATGTATAGATCAATGGAACATAATAGAGATTCCAAAAATAGATCTACACGTATGACATCAATTTGATTTTCAACAAAGGTGCTGAAGCCATTCACTGGAGCAAAGATAATCTTTTCAACAAATAGTGCTAGAAAAATTAGACATCCATACGCAAAAAAACCCTCCTCAGTCCTTACTTCATACCATATACAAAAACTCTTAGATTAAAAAAAGATTTTTAGATAGAGCACCAAAAGCATGAACCACAAAGGAAAAAAGTGATACATTGAACTTTATCACAATTTTTAAAATTCTACTCTTTGAAAGACACTTTTGAAAAATGAAGACAAGCCACAGGCTGGTAGAAAATGTTTGAAGAACTTATATCTGATAAAGGACTTGTAACCAGAACATGTAAAGAACTTTCAAAACTTAATAATTTAAAAATAAGATTAAAATGGGCATGATTTGGACAGCCACTTTACCAAAGAAGATATACAGGTGGTTAATAAGCACAGGAAAAGATGTTCGACATCTTTAGTCATTAGAGAAATGCAAATTAAAACCACAGTGAGATGCCACCATACTCCTATTAAAATATCTAAAATTAAAAATTGATTATATCTAGTGTTGGCAAGGATTTGCAATAACTGGAACTCTCATAAACTACTGGTTTGGAATATCAACTGCAGCAGTCACTTTGGAAGACAATCTGGCAGTTTCTTAAAAAATCAAACATATATCTACCCTATGACCCAACCGTTTTAGTCCTAGGTATTTATTCAAGAGAATGAAGTAAAAGCATATATCAATATAAAGACTTTTACATGAATGTTAATGGTGGCTTTATTCATAATAGCCTAAACCTGGAAACAACTCAAAAGTCTATCAACAGATGAATGGATAAACAGATTGTGGTATGTCTGTACAATAGAATACTACTCAAAAATAAAAAGGAATGAATTACTGAAATGCAACAACATGCATGAATCTCAAAATAATTATGCTGAGTGAAAAAAAGCCAGACAATAAAGAGTACATATAGTATAATTACATTTATACAAAATTCTAGAAACCACAAACTAGTCTATAGTGATAGAAAGCAGAGCCATTGTTGCCAGGGGCTGGAAGTAGGGAGAAAGAATATACTACAAAAGGTCATGAGAGGGACTTCCCTGGTGTCACAGTGGTTAAGAATCCACCTGCCAGTGCAAGGGACACGGGTTCAGTTGTGATCCGGGAAGATTCCACATGCCGCGGAGCAACTAAGCCTGTGCACCACAACTACTGAGCCTGCGCTCTAGAGCCCGTGCCCCACAACTACTGAGCCTGTGTGCCACAACTACTGAAGCCCATGTGCCTAGAGCCTGTGCTCCGCAGCAAGAGACTCCACCACAATGAGAAGCCTGCACACTGCAATGAAGAGTAGCCCCTGCTCGCCGCAACTAGGAAAAGCCCGTGGGCAGCAACGAAGACCCAATGCAGCAAAAAATAAATAAATAAATAAATAAATAATTTTTTTAAAAAAAGAAAAAGGTCATGAGAGAATTTTTTGGATGATGGAAATGTTCTGTATTTGATTGTGGTGGTGTTTATACTATTGTATACACTTACCAAAAGTGTATACTTAAATAGTGAAGTTTACTGTATATAAATTACATCTCTGTAAATCTGATTTAGGAAAAAAAAACTATTGCAGATATACTGAATGGTTAAAGTTTTAGAAGCAATCATATTAAAATTAATCTTTAAAAAGATATCCACTATCACTCTTAATATTCACCATTTACTAACTGATATTAGGACTTACTATAAAGGAATAAGATCACCAATGGGGGAGAGAGAAAGAGAAAGGGAGACAGAGGGAGAGAAGACATGGAACAAGAGACTAAAAGTACTTCATTTGAAAATGATATAATTATTTTAAAGATCCTATAAAATTTACAGACAAAAATACTGAAACTAAAAAAAATTCAAGTTTGCTGAATACATATACACACAAAAATTAAAAACATTCCCTTTCTTCAGTATTAACTAACTTAAGAAATTGAAAATTAAAGTACTACTTTATCAAATAGAATCAAAAAGAAACTCAAATTATAAGGTGTCTATGAATAATTCTAGCAAGAAATCTCAAAACCTTTATGTATAAAAATGGCAAAGCATTATTGAAGGACATGAGAAGATTTGGATACATAGAAGAATATATCAATTTTATGGATGGAAAGTCCCACTATTATAAAGGTTAAATTGTTCTCCATATTAATGTACCCATTTGATGCAATTCCAGTCCAATTACAAAAAGACCTTCTCATGAAAATTGTCAAGCTGAACTTAAAATCTATATAGAAGAATGCAGAGTCAAGAACAGATAATACTGTTCTGATGAACAAAGTTGTGAGAGTCTTGTCCTAACAGGTATCAGAAATTATTATAAAGCCATATTAATCAACCCAATGTGGTATTTGCACAGGATCATGGGAACATAATAGAAAGTCCTAAAACAGATTTATCCATACATAGAGACTTGCTATACAGGGAAGGAAAAATCATGGACATTTACATTAATGGTGCTGGAGCAATTAGTAACTCATATGGAAAATAAAATTTGATCTCCACCTCAAATGACAAAAAAAAAAAAAAAATCCAGAAAGGGGGCTCCCCTGGTGGCACAGTGGTTAAGAATCTGCCTGCCAATGCAGGGGACATAGGTTCGAACCCTGGTCCAGGGGGATCCCACATGCCATGGAGCAACTAAGCCCGTGAGCCACAACTACTGAGCCTGTGCTCTAGAGCCCGTGAGCCATAACTACTGAGCCCATGTGCCACAACTACTGAAGCCCGCATGCCTAGAGCCTGTGCTCCGCAACAAGAGAAGCCACAGCAATGAGAAGCCCACGCACCGCAATGAAGAGTAGCCCTCACTCACCACAACTAGAGAAAGCCCATGCGCAGCAGCAAAGACCCAATGCGGCCAAAAATAAATTAATTAATTAATTATTTTAAAAATTCAGGAAGATTGATGACCTACATGTGGGAAGTGGGGTAAGCAAAGCATTAAAATTTATGAAGAAAATATAGGAGGGTAGTGTGGTAAGAAAGAACTTAATAACTAAAATGGAAAAAGCACAAACCAGAAAAGATGTCAATAAACTTGTCCACATTGAAACTTTTAAAATGTCCTGTTCAACAAAAGATGCCACAAACAAAATTCAAAGATAAGACACAGATGGGGCATTTACAACGTATACCATTGATGTATAGTCACAATATACACAAAAGGATTCATAACCACTATATTTAAAATGTAGTGAACAGTTATTCTTATAGATAAATAAGAAAAAAGACAATTAACAGAAAAGTAAACAAAGGATAGGAATAGACATTTCACAGAAGACTAGACTTAACAGAAGACTAAACTCAAATAGCCACATTAAAATATGTTCAGCCTCAACAAGTAAACCCAGAATTGCAAATTAAGACAATAATGAAAAAATTTTTATTAGATTTTCAAAATATATATAATTTGATAATCACAAGTGTTGGCAAGGATGTGGAGTTAAGAAATAGTGAGCTTATAAATTGGTTACATCAAGTGGAGGAGCCATCTGGTAACATCTAATAAAGATGAGGATTTGTATATCCTATGATACAGTTTTGTTACAAATGGGAATATATTTAGAGTAGTGTTTCTAGCAGTGGACTTATTTGATTGGAATGGGACAATTCTTTACGTGTTACCACCCAACACACTGAAGGACATTGAGCATCTCTGGTCCCCAGCACTGTAGCTAGTAGTACTCATCCTTGTAATTTGACAATCCAGAATGTTCCTACACATTTCCAGGTACTTTTCGGGGTGAGAGGGATACAATATCCTACCTAAGCTGAGAATCACTGCTCCATCAAAACTCCTTCTCACATGCAGAAGGGAACATGTACAAGACTGTTTGTCTCAGCATTGTTTATAATGGTAAAAACTGGGGAATAAATCAACAACTAATTGACAATAGAAGAACGAGTAGAAAGTGTGGTTTATTCATGTAATTAAAAACTTTTCAACTACAGGTATCTATAAGGATAAATCTCAAAAACATCACATTGCATGAAAAAAGAAAGTTGCATAATTATATATCTACTGTTATTCCACTCACTTAAAACTTATAAAATGCATAACAGGCCTGTATATAGTTTATATATATGCACACATATGTGAGCTACATATATGTGTAAAAAGTATAAAAACATGCTTTGAATGGTATACACCAGGGCAGTGGTCACCAGTGGAGATGGAAGAAGAGATGAATGAGGTCATGGAAGGGTACAGAGAAGGCCTCAGCAGTATCTGTAATGTATTATTTATGTAAAAGAAAAGAATGAATGAAATATAACAATATTGACTTGTTACGGTTGAGTGCTGAGTGGGCTACAGTTTCCCTCTGATTTCCTTGAGAAGTTATTTTTCCATAAACACTCTTCATTTTTAGCTATACCCCTTTGTTCTATCTCAGTAGGAGAGAAAGTTACCTGATCGGTGTGTTTGGAGAGGAACTGGACATTCCCAACTTAGCACCTCTTTCCTCCTGTCTGCAGAGAGCTTGTGCTCTGGTCTGCTGTTGGCTACAAGGTAAGCGTAGTGTTGGAAACCAGGGAAAACTGTGTCCACGTGGCTACAGGTGCCTAAGCCGATTGCTACTCCATACCCAAGCCATGTTTTCCAAACTTACCAGAAAGAAGCTGCTATTTAGAGCCCTATCTGCCTGTCTTTGTCTCTCCTACTTGTCATTTAGAAGTTAGAAGGGAAGATGTGTTGTGTGTTTCTGCACATACCTAGGCCATATCCTCCAACATAGACTTTATTGGTTATACAGCATGCTTTATTTCCATTTGCCTGACTTCTTTGTCTCCCTCAATTGAGCCAGAACTTGGGTAGAGAGGATGAGGGATGAAATTTACTTGCCCTCTCAAACCTCAATGGTAAATACAAAGATGTTTCTTATATTATTCTCTATATTTTAAAATAATGAACAAGTTTTTTAAAACATATATGTCAAGGTTCTAAATAATTGTGGAGATATATATGTATGTGTATACACACAGAGACACATACTCACTAATACACACACACACCTCTCAATAGCTTGCTTTTCAGAATAGATTTCACACAGTTATTTAAAATCAAGTAGTAATAGTTAATGAATTGGAAAGACCTGGCTGAACAAGTACTGTACTTAAAGCAAAATCAGAAATTCCATGCTGGAGAAATAAGCAAGTTCTGCTTTTCTATTCACATAAATCAAATAAAAAGAACACTCTGGAAGCAAAGGCACCCATGTTTTGAGCCAATAAGGACTATGTCTGTATCATTTCTATTGTAAAAATATAAAAGAGGGACTTCCCTGGTGGCGCAGTGGTTGGGAATCCGCCTGCCAATGCAGGGGACACGAGTTCGAGCCCTGGTCCGGGAAGATGCCACATCCCGTGGAGCAGCTAAGCCCGTGTGCCACATCTACTGAGCCTGCGCTCTAGAGCCTGGGAGCCACAACTACTGAGCCCACGTGCCACAACTACTGAAGCCCACGTGCCTAGAGCCCGTGCTCCGCAACAAGAGAAGCCACCGCAATGAGAAGCCCGCACAGCGCAACGAAGAGTAGCCCCTGCTTACCGCAACTAGATAAAGCCCGCGCGTAGCAACAAAGACCCAAGGCAGCCAAATATATATATATATATATATATATATATATATATATAAGAAATGGAAAATGGGTTTTAGAGGTAATGATTTTAACTTTTTACGCATCAGAATTATGGAGTGTAAGAAATTAGTAAAACAGGTATCAAAAGAGGTGCTTGGTTAACATAACATTATACTGGTTAAATTCACCAAACTTATTATCCCTTCAGGTTTGCTAACTCCTTCGCTTCAAGTCTCCTACTTTGTTGTTTTCCTTTTGACCACAAATTCAAATTGTCTCTGTACTTTCAGGACAAGGGCTTGCCCTGCAGAAAAAGAACTTAGCTGAAATTAGAAGGTTTAATCAAAGCTTTTCTAGACAGCATGAACAATCAACAAACCCTGAACTGGGCAAAATGAAATGCCATTCAAATGGAAACAGCTAGAGCTTGCAGATTTCCCCAACAAAGAACATGATTCCAATCCTAACTCCCCCTCATCTCTTCACTACATACTTTTTTTCCAGTGTTAGATGTGAATGAAATGTGGGTTGTTGGCAGAAAGGGGGTTGTGAGGGATGGGGGCTGAATAGGGAAGAGTCACACAACATTGCTTCCTGGTTGCTGCAGAGAATGCAAGTCATTATTTTTCAATGACAGTATACAGAGACAATTTGAATTTGTAGAGGTGCCTCTCTCTTGTGTCTTTTTTTCTTTTTTTTTGGCAACAGTTTTCAGTTCCTAGAAATTGGCTCATACTTCAGCCTGTAGACATGTCTCAATGTGTCATTTTTTAACCACTATGAGAGAAACAAAATGTGCTTCTGACTTTAGAGAGGAAGTCAGAGAAGTAAGAGCATATGTCAGATGGACCTCTACATCTAGATGAAGAAATGAGCACAAACAGCTTTCTTTCCCAGCAGGTTGGTGTATTGTGTCATATTCTCAGCACTGTGGATTTATTAATTATGATTCATGGATAGGCATTCCATAGATTAAAAAGGCTGAAATATAATCAATTAAGATGGCCCAATTATATTGCTTCTAGAATAGACTACTTTCAAATAGCTTCCCAAATTTTATGGCCAGCAATGGGAAATCCAACAAGAATGTAATAGATGTCAGATTATTTCAATAGTAAAACCACTAATTCTTCTTTTGCAGATGAATTTAGAAGAATAAATCTATATCCTTCCACCTAGACTTTAATGCCCAAATGCTCATTAAAATAGAAAATAATCTTTACTCCTGAAAAGGTAGGATATTGTGTTTTTTAGGTTTTGTTGTTGTTGTTGTTGTTGTTAAATGAACTTAAACTCACATTTGCTTCCTTCTCAGTCAAATATATTTCACGCCATCTTTACTGAGTACAGCAAGGGAACAGGGGTTTATCTTAAAATAATATAATCAATAGATTAGATGGAGAGGTATGTGCAGGGTTAAAGGAAGCAAGGAGGAATGGTGAGGTATTCAGAAACTAATTACAGTGGAAGCCATTTCCACCCACCCCCAAGCCTGAAGGGACAAAGGGAAGAATGGAGTTTAACAGAGCCCCTTGAGCACTGAACATAGAAGAAGGGTTGTCAGATGGGAGCTTTAGCCATGAAGGACCTAGCCCCTGCCAGAACACCAGAATGATGGCAAACAAAGATAGAGTAGGAGGAATAAGTACCCAGATCTCCTCTTGCCCTTCCACCTCCTGCTGGTGCCTCCATTGCACAAGGAAGTCCCGATGATGCAGTCAATAGAGGTCAGCTTCTCAGACATAGAGCTAGAGAAGAGCAAAGAATGGATCTGAGAGTTACCAGAATAACCAGCACACCACCCTTAGACAGTTACATTCATCCATACATACATTCACATCTTTGTTCATGCCAGCGATTATCTCAAATATTATATGAGAACATCACAAACATAAATCCCATTTCTCATTCATTCTAAACACTATACTCCAGCCACACAGTACATCCCAACATCATACATTTTGGCCTCGACCTACCCATCCAATCTCACCCCTGCTAACAATTTTGAACTTCATTCTCTAGATAATAGACAAAGTCTTTAAGGAGACTTAGGGTTGTTTTTTTGTTTGTTTGGGAAAATGAATCTGGAAACAGTTGAAATATGGACTTGAGTGAAAAGACATTGGCGGCAGGGAGAGTATAGCTGACACTCAAGCAAGAGAGTTCATGAATTCTTCACTAAAGTGGGCTTAGACAGGATGAATGGATTCAGGAGTTGTTGTTGAAATAGATTCTGTATGATTTGGTGACAGATTTGAAATGATGAGGGAGGAAGAAGCAAGAACTGAGAATGAAGCTGATGTTTCTAATTTTGGAGGCTAGATCAATTGTTATAACATTCATCAAGTTAAAGTAAATATAGAAGAACAGGTTTTGGTGAGAGAAGATAATGAATTTAGTCCTAGACATGTTAAACTTGAGATGCCCAAAGGAAATCTCTGAAGACAAATTCAGTGAGGAGAATTCTGGTCAAGATGGCTCTATAGGGACTTCCCTGGTAGCATAGTGGTTAAGAATCTGCCAGCCACTGCAGGGGGCACGGGTTTGATCCATGGTCTGGGAAGATCCCACATGCCATGAGCAACTAAGCCCATGCGCCACAACTACTGAGCTTGTGCCCCTCAACGAGAGAGCCCATGTGCCGCAAACTACAGAGCCCACGTGCTCTGGAGCCCACGCGCCACAACTAGGGAGAGAAAAACCCTCACGCCACAACTAGAGAGAAGCCCGTGCACTGCAACTAGAGAGAAACCCGAGCAGACCGTGCTCTGTAACGAAAAAGATCCCTCATGCCTCAACAAAGATCCCATGTGCCACAACTAAGACCCAAGGCAGCCAAAAAAAATAAGGAAAATAAATAAAATAAAATAAAAATTAAAAAAGAAAAGAAAATTAAGAGATATGGTATATTCATAAATGAGATAAATACCCTTGAGACCAAAAAATGAAACAGAAACTTAAATTAGTGAGTAGCAAGAAGGGTTTGAATCCATGGATGAGGAGGGCTCTGGGAATGGAGACAACGATGACTGGAAGGCCAGCCCCTAAAATAGTTGTTCCTTGTTGTGGGAAGGAGTGGGAAACAGGAGCCAAACTGGATTTCTGAAACCAGGGACTAAGGTGGGGACTCCCCACAGCCCAAACTTAAGGAAGAGCTGCGCCAAGTCTTGCCAGGGGCTTCAGGAGAAGCCAGACAACCTCAGTACCAGAAAATAAATGTCCGCTCACTAGCTCAGTGACTATATGGTGGTGTGCCCAATACCGCAGTGGCACAGGGGTCCTCAATCCCAAATTTAAGTCTTGGTTTTGGACTTGGGGCCCTGAGAGCTTGCCTGAAGTCAATTACAAACCATTAGACAGGAAGGAGGGGAGAGAGAGAGAAGGAAAAAAAAAAAAACAGTTAAAACCCTTCCCACTGAAAGACCTGGCAAAATGAAGTTCAAAAACATAAATCTGTGATTTAAAAAAATAGAAATAAAATTTAATCAGAACACAAATTAATTCTAAATGATATTGATTTAATAGCCTAGTTGGACAAAGACTTTAAAATACCACTACGTTTATGTATATCCCACCCCCATAGGAAAATGTCCTTTAACGCATGACATAAAACATCCATTCTTCTCCTGATCAGGAATAAAAGGGTTTCCCTTCCTCAGGAGTTTGAAATCTGTTCAATCTAGTGACCTGTTAAAAGGGCCCTTTATGGACTTCCCTGATGGCGCAGTGGTTGGGAATCTACCTGCCAATGCAGGGGACACGGGTTCAAGCCCTGGTCCGGGAAGATCCCACATGCCGCAGAGCAATTAAGCCCGTGCACCACAACTACTGAGCCTGTGCTCTAGAGCCTGCAATGAACACCCAACGCAGCCAAAAAAAAAAAAAAAAAAAAAAAAAAAAGGGCCCTTTAGGAGGGGTATAACTGGGGTCCTGGATTTTTTTCTATGAGTCAGAATTGCTGAACCCCTTAGGAGTAGGAGTCTGCTTCTTCATCTGTTGTTCTTTCCACCTTTGTTCCTGGCAAGGGAACTTCTGGGTCTCCAACATCACCCTGGTGTTGAAGCCATGTACCATTGAAGCCAGGTAGCCATTTCTGGAGCTGGAGAACTTGGGGTTTTCTGTGACATTCTGGAAGCCTTCCCCAGGGGACTAATTGTGCTCCCAAGAATCCTGGGAGACAGAGCTGACATTTCTCCTGCTTTGCTGAGGAAGAAAATGGATAAATTCCCTTATCCATTTATTGACTGTGTGGCCTTGGACAAGTTGTTTAATCTCTCTGAAATTCCAGTTTTCTTAACTCTAAAATGGGAATACTACTACTTACTGTGGCTACTGCCTTCTGGCACATAGTAGGTTTTTCCTTAAAGCCTGCACCACATTTTAAAATTTCATCAGTGTTAAGGTTTTCTTTGAGGGAGGATTTGATATTTTTTAAATTGGTAAAATCCACTCATGGAGAAGTCTTGTAACATGGTGAGTGATTAAACTGAGTAATGCTGTCTAGGATTTTAAAAAATGGGGTGTTAAGAGGCTTATTTTCTCATATATCTTGTGTGCTGACACTGAGAGCAATTCTGTAAGAGAAATTTCAAAAATGCTTTAGCAGTGATTAGTGCCGGTAGAGTTAGTGTATAATCTTCCAAGGTGACAACTTCGCCGTGTGGTGTGTAAATTCTGATCTCTTGTTCTACATCATGTATCTCACCAAATTTGTATATACCCTCTAAGTTTATGCATACCTACTTCTTTCTCTTACCAAATATTTTCCCTAATGGATTTTCGTTTGAGGTGGTAATTTTTTTTTCTAGCCTAGAAAAGCCACTATACCACTAAACCCAAGAGACAGAGATAGAGCAACTGTGTGCTCCTACACTCAGATTCGAAAAGTGTCAGTGGAGAAGGGAGGGGCAGGTCAGAAGATAGGTTGTTATTTCCATTGCTGACAATTTAGGTTCAGAGGCATTTCATCTGCAGTCCCCTCAAGTGTTGAATTGAATAAAAGTAGTAGCAGAAACAGTGGGAAGGGTGGTTGGGGGAGGGGCTGTGAACACTTCTAGCTAAACGCAGAGAGACAGGCAGCTTGTAAGCATGCATCCTCAGCTTGGAATAAGAGCCACAAGAAGCCTGAGAGCCAGCTTTTATTGAAACAAGATGCTGCTGTAGTGAAACAAAACACAGACTGAAATCCATCTACACTGGCAGAGTAGTATGGTTATTGAGTATTTGCTTCTCCAGCCAGAAGGGGCTGTGTAGACGACTGTGTGAATGAGAGGAAGAATAAAGCACTGAAGCATTTGCATCTTGACTAACATGAATGATTTAAGAATAGACATATATCACATGCATCTTTACTAAGAATATATGTGCCTATAAAGATTTACTGCTTATTTTACATTCGACTCAACCAGCATTCTCATTTGCATTGAGCTAGACACCATGCAATACAGATTGTTTATGGGAAGCTTATTGTTTACAAAGATGTGATATCCCATATTCCATTTTTAAGCCAGTTTTCCTTAGAAATATTGTTAAAGATGGTGGGGAGCATCATAAGCTAGCCCTCAATTGTGTTTTTGACAAATAATATACCTAAAGTAAAAGACCAATACAAGGAAAATGAATTAAAAATAATGCTGCAGGAAAAGTAGAAATTTAAACAGGAAAAAAATAATTGGATATTGATTTATTTTTCTTGTTTGTAATCTTGAGAAAATGACTTAATTAGTAAAATGAGGAAAAAGATGAAGACTTGTAAGTCTATGAAGGACATTTTAATGTACTTCAGGGATTGTAGAGTTTCAATGCACTGATGCTTTATTATACCTAATTTACCTCAAAAATATGACTTTCTTTTTCATTGATATAGATTTCAGTCATATAATAGATATTGATTAAACCTGTTATATACAAAAGGTACTGTATTATGTGCTGTAAGAGATACAAGAATTGTCCAAGACAAGTAACCCTTTATCAAGGTGCTGGCAATTTATTTGGGGAGATAAAACATACATGGTACAAAACATACATGGTACAAAAGTGTATATAATCAATACCACGTGCAGAAATACAGACCAACAGGGAGATACAACATAGAAGCATGAACCTCAAAGACATAGAGCCTTGGTTTTTAACACAGACTTCACTGCCTCCAGCTAAATAACCATGAGCAAATTTCTTAATTTCTTAGAGCTTTGGTTTTCTTACCTATAGAAAGGGGACAAAGTGCTTAGGAATGTTAAATGACATAAGGCAAATGGCATACCTAATAAAGACACAAGGTCAGTATTTAATTGGTGTTGGTTCTCACCCTTCCTGTGGTTAACAAAGGAGTGAAAAGACTCACTCTACCTCTACCTGATGGATTAGTGAGGAGTAGATATTTGAATAGGACCTTAAAAACCTGGTAGAATTACAGTTTATTTTATTTTATATTTATTTTATTTTTTAACTGCCCAGCACCTAAACTCCCCTCTGATAACTGGAGCATTCTCTTCCTTATGAGTTTTGTGGAAAACACCACACACTCATTTTCCAAATCTCTTTCCAGCTAGAGTTGGTCAATCAGCCATTGCAACTATTAACAACATTCTCATATCTCGATATTAATGTTTCAACTCTAGGTGATACCTAATAGACTCCAGGCTGAGGTTCTTTATCCATTCCCGCTATATTCCATCTTGTTATGTATACCTCGTTCCCTACCCACAATTTTCTTTAGCTATATGTCTTAAATTCTTCTAGTGTTTGCCTTTATGATTTTAAATGATTATTTTTAAAAACTTATTCCTTGACTTATTATCCTATGAAAGTATTTTTAAAAAGGTTGTGAAAATACTGCATCAACCCCTCCTTCCATCGCTTCTCTCCATAGTCCCATCAAATTTTTGGTAGTTGTATAATTTTTATTTTGTCAATGTTTTAACATTTATAATCTTAGTCTTATAGGCATTGTGCATAAGGTGACTCTAAAGACACTGGATAAAATGCAGTTTTTATGTGATGATTGTATAGTCACCGTAGAACCATGCAGCATGATTGAATCAATAGAGAAAGACATGTAATCCTAGATCATTGAAAGTTTGTTATTCGAACGAGAAATATCTCAAGCACCAAGATCCCTACTCAGTATTTTTCACATATCTTTCTATCTCCCTTTACTTCTCACTGTCATACTTAGTTTCCATTGTGTGTGGCAGGGGTTTTATTGTATATAATCCTCCTCTTTGGGTTCCTTTGTCATTTACTCAGAATAATCTACTTAAGTAATTTTTAAATATAGGATATATGGGTGGTAAACTCTTTGAGTGCTTACATGTCCAAAAATTTAATTCCACATTCATATTTAATTGATAGTTTGGCTAAGTACAGATTTTTTTTCCTCCTAAGGACTTTGAAGGCTTTGCTTCAAAGTCTACTAACATCCAGTGTTGCTGCTGAGATATTTGATATCAGTCTGCTTTTCATTCTATTATAGCTAACCTTTCCTCCTTCACCAAAAGCTATCAGAGTTTTCTCTTAATTCTTCAAGTTCTGAAATTTTACAAGGATATGTCTAGGAAGTTTACAAGGATATGTTTAGGAAACAGAAAATAGCTCTGTTTCCTCCAGGATAAGGAGGAATATTTAGATATTTGCTACTTTCTCTTTTGTTAGATATTTGCTACTTTCTCTTTTGTTTTGTCAATTTTTTCAAATAGCTATGTTCCTTTCTTGTCCATGCATCATTATGAATCAGGATCGTGGTTTCCTCTGTGGTTGATATATACGTTTGCCCAGTAGGCCTTACCAATGGAAAAAAAAGAAAAGGCTGATTTCCAGTTTCATGTAAATGGCTAACTAGGTTTTGACTGACAGGTAGGGAGCAAGCAGGCTGGTTGGAAATTCCAGTGACTGTAAAAGGCAGGGAGCCTTTCTACTGGAGGTAAGGCACTTTTGCATGCACCATTTCTAAGTGGAACTGTCCTTCTTTTTTGTTTCCATGTCTTGCTTGGTAATACAGAGGTGCTCAGTCTCTGCTCTGCTTCTCTCTTAATCCCCAGTACCCTCCAAGGAATCATCCCTGAGCAGACAGATAACTTTATTCAGAGAGTAGATCTCAGGCTTTGACCACGGAGCAAAAACTTCTGCTAACAATTACTTGATTTGGACAGAGAAAAGAGAAAGGACCCAACCGAGCTCAGAATGCTGTTCTTTAGTAAATTGTCCATCTCCTGCTATCTGTAAATGTTCAAAAGAAGCCCACGTATCTCTGGAACTGTGGGACTTTTTTTTAATCTACCTATCCATCTATTTCTTTTTCTATTTACTTCCATATCTATCTATGTATATGTATATATATGTATATTCATATATATTTATAACTATTAGCATTGTGTACCTTTTTATTGTAAAATAAAGCTGAAATACAGAAAACTATATGGAACAAATGTATACCTTAGTGAATTATTATAAGGCAAACACCACCTTGATCAAGAAATAGTACTTTTCCAGCCTCCCAGATGTCCCTCCATGTGCAATCACAATTGAAGCTTTCTTCCACCCTCCTGACTGTGATATTAGACATTTGCATTTCTTTATGTTTTTATGACCCACGTACGCATCTCTAGACACTATTGTTTAGTCTGCTCCTTTTTTTACCTTGATATGTCATTGAAGTCTCTATAGATTACCCCTTCTTTCCTTAAAATCTATTTGTTGAAGAACCCGGGCTATTTGACCCATAAAATTTCTTCTTAGTCTGGATTTTGCTGATTTCAGACTCATGGTACAGCTCAACATGTTCCCCTGTCCCTTGTATTTTCTGCAAGTTGGCAGTTGGATCCAGAGGCTGACCTCTGGATATTCAAACCCTTTGACAAGAATTGTGTTCTTCCATCAGTAGACACATATGGCTGGCTTTTTTTGCTTTTGTTTTTGTTTTGTTTTGTTTATAAATTTATTTGTTTTTGGCTGTGTTGGGTCTTCGTTGCTGCATGCAGGCTTTCTCTAGTTGTGGTGAGCGGGTGCTACTCTTTGTTGCGGTGTGCGGATTTCTCATTGTGGTGGCTTCTCTTGTTGCGGAGCACAGGCTCTAGGCACACGGGCTTCAGTAGTTGTGGTGCATGGCCTCAGTAGTTGTGGCTCACAGGCTTTAGAGAGCAGGCTCAGTTGTTGTGGCACACAGGCTGATTTGCTCTGCGGCATGTGGTATCTTCCCAGACCAGGGATCGAACCCGCGTACCCTGCGTTGCAGGCAGATTCTTCACCACTGTGCCAACAGAGAAGTCCCCTTACTGTTTCTTAAATATGTCAAGCATGCTTCCATCTCTAGGCTTTGTATTTGCTGTTCTTTTAGCTAGTAACTTTTATTCTGTGAACTGTCTGGGCGTGCACTTTGCCTAATTTTCTATTAGGTTGATGGTTATTTTTCTTCTGAGTGTTCTATTATAATTGAAACTGCTATTCCAAAAGAAACATCATGAGTGGTAATCGACACTGGTGTGCTTTCACTTCTAACACTGGTAGAGAAAGGAGACCGTGAAAGGGACAAGGGCTTAAAGTAGATGAGCCTTAAAGGAGAGATAGAAGAGCTCTCCGATTGCAATATCTTTGGGGACTTTTTTTTTTGGCGTCACTGATTTTCCTTATCCAGATCATGCTTTCAAACCATTTTCCTGCCAATTCTAAAAGGCCTTGAATTTGTTGAGCAACTATTATGTGACCATCACTAGGACTTGATACATGTCTGACCTCATCTTCTGCTATTCTTTGTTGTTTTCCCACTCCAGTCACCTGACCTCCTTCTGTTCAATGAATAGAACTGTCCTCCCACAGAATCTTTGCATTTGCTGTTTCCTGTGCCTGGAATGCTCTTCCTCCGACTGTCTACATGGCTGTCCTCCATTTAGTCATCTTTCAGTGACACCTTCCCTGGCCACCCTACCTAAAATTTCAACACTTGTCCCTGAAGTTGTCTATTCTCCCTTGATTTATTTCTTCTCCGTAGCCCTTGTCATTATCTAACATTCTAACATCTTAACTTACTTATTATTATAGCTTCTGTCACCTCCTTTAGAGTATAAGCTCCAAGGGGACAGGTATTTTTGTCTGTTATATTCACTGCTCTATCCCTGAAGCCAAGAACAGTGACTGATGCATACTTGGTACAGAAACTCTTTGTTGAGTTAATTAATGAATCTAAAAGTGAAGGACAGAGTCTTTGACATTCTATGAGTTTGTACTCTCACTGAAGAGAACACAAACGCTAATCCATAAATAAAACACCTAAAGATATAAGTGTCTAGTGATGTGGAACGGAGTACCTAGAGTAATGTAAGAAGAGATTGCTAATTTTGCTTTGGAATTAGTAATGGGCAGGGGGAAGTGATGCCTGAGTTGTGTCATAAGATATTGATAAACCTGGATTGAAAAAGAGACATATGAAGGCATTCCAGAAAGAAAGAGTAATATGAGTTGGGTTAGGTATACAACCAATTACACTGTTCTGATTAGAAAGAGGAACCAGGTAGAAAGTAGTAAGAATTAAGTTTAGCTAATACCTGAGTATATCAGTCAGGGTCCCAGCAAGAAACAACTGTCATACTCAGAGTGAGAATTCAAGGAGGGCATACTGAAACAGCTACTTACAAAGGTTTAGGCAGGGGTGAAGGAAATAGCAAGGAATATTGCAGTATTCTGGAACTGGAGCTAGTAACAGAACAGGGTAGCTGTCACCACCCTAACCTTGAAGGTGAGGAAAGAGAGAGTTGTGTAGACAGGACATCTTGGGGGGTGTTGTGACATTCAGTTAAAGGACATAGCTGCCCTCAAGTGATCTACAGAGAGGGAGCAGATCTCCTCCCTCCCACTGATGCCTTAATTGAACCAAGTGGAAGCCAGAGCAAGGGGCCAGTTGATGCATTCAGTTCATAGAGGTTAGGCTCCACAGCACGCAGCCGAGTGAAGAAGGACGCAGAGTAGATCTGGAGGGGCAAGTGGAAAGTATCCAGCACCCCAAGGTTAAGATAACCTAAAAATTCTTGCTAGGAAGCCTTGAGAACCACTCAGAGGTCATCGTCCCTTTGGTTGAGAAATGTTGCAATTTTTTTCCTGACTGTATACAAATTATATCCTTCTTACAAGACTGTTTTAACCACATCTTCATAATGAAAACATTGCTCAGTCTGGCATTTGATTAGTACAATACATAACACAAAATTACAGAGGTTCAAAGCCTATGAATAAAGAAATTTTTTTTAAAAAAGAAATCAAAGCACCAGCCAATATATAGGTGACTCAATGACCAGTGAAAATCTATGAGGCAAAGCCATTTTTAAAAATTGAGTAATGGCCTCAGTAAAAATGAACTATATTCTCTTTTTTGAGCTCTGTTGTTTATATTCTACCTTCTAACGCTCTTCTATTCCAGCAGTCAGCTCTGCCTTTTCTTGTTTTACTTTTGTTTCTTCAAATCTTCACCTATATTAGCCATTGGTATTACCTATTTCTGTGTATATATTTATAGTTATATAAAATAAATATTGATTATGTACATGAAGAAAAAGTAGACTTTAGCTTTACCAAAAGAAACAGACAGATACCTATAATTCCTTCCAGCCCATACCTATTGTGGAATTCTATGCCAGTTCTTGGTAACTGTTCCTTGACAAAACATTGTGTCACAGCTTCACTATCAGGGAACAGAGAGAAAAAAATTAGATACATGCGCAGACAACCACTGTCTTTGGCTCCATAGCTGTCTACCTTGAGTACTTGGAACAGGGTCTCTTTTCTAGCTACACATCTATTATGACCTAGGCAATTGTTCAAAATTTATCTGTACTGAAAACATAATTAGGTTATTTATAATAGCAGCTGTAAGCCCTCTCATTATTTAGTGATTCTTAAATTGGCTTAATTCTTATTTTCAGTTTCTTTACTCCTGCAATATTATTTTATTCCTACTGTAGTGCAGGTTAGCCTCAAATAGTTTGGGACCTTAGTACAAATAGTAAATCTTACAGTTATTATATAATAACTGTAAGAATTCAAAATTCTTTCAGAATTCTGGCTCTACCCAGGACAGTATTCCGAACTTTCTAGGAGATGCAGGTAATACCTTCAGCTCCTTTTTGAGATAAGCCATTTTCTATGGTTGTTTTATTTAAATTAATTTGAAGATATTTATTGATGCCTCCGTATGCAAGCATCTGAATGTATCCAAAGATGAACTGTACCCACACTCTACCCTTAAGGAGCTTACACTCTAATAGACAGAAAAAATATCTTTAATACAAATAGTGAATTAGGTTACTCAGAGCTGAAACAGTGATGTGGAATTTCAAAGGCTGGGGAGATGACGTGGTTCAAGATTAGCTAAAGCGGTGAGTAGGATTTTAATAGGTAAGGACCAGCTATAGGCAAGAAAGTAACTGCTTTAAGCTCCTGTTTATTCATCTGTAAAACAAAAATAATATTATTTACCTCATTGAGTTTTTGTGAGGATTAAATGAGAGAATGAATATAAGGCACTTTGCAAAGCTCATGAAAAGAGCACAATAAATGTTAGCTTTAAAAATACCCCTCTCATAAAATAGATAGCTAGTGGGAAGCAGCCACATGCACAGGGAGATCAGTTCCGCGCTTTGTGACCACCTAGAGGGGTGGGATGGGGAGGGTGGGAGGGAGTTGCAAGAGGGAGGAGATATGTGGATATATGTATATGTATAGCTGATTCACTTTGTTATAAAGCAGAAACTAACACACCATTGTAAAGCAATTATACTCCAATAAAGATGTTAAAAAAAAAAAAAAAAGAATACCCCTCTCAAAGTTCTAGCAGCAGGAATAGACAGGTGGTGTTGGGAGAGTCTGATACTACCCCTGAGCATAGGGTTAGTGGAGAGGAGTAAGGAGAGATAAGGCAGCAGAAGAAATTTGAGGGAGAACTCTCGTTCAGCAAACATCTATTAAATACATTTCGCTTCCTGGAAAATTAGGGGGAAATGGGGAAGTGGTATTAGAAACTAAAGCTGACCTGTGAGGGCAAAGACTCTCTTTGCTTGTTTCCCACTGTGTCCCCAGTGCCTACGAAACAGAGCCAGGCACACATTTGATGTGGAATGACTATTTGTGGGATAACTTTACCTTGTTGGAGAGATGATGAGAAGAGATTCCATAATCCTCAGCATGAGGAAATGAGACTCCACAGAGACAAGTGGAGGAAGAAGAAAGAAAATACTCAAATCTCAAAGCCTCTGCTAGGAGAGAGTGAGAGTGAGAGAGAGAGAGACAGAGAGAGAGAGACAGAGAGAGAGAGTGTGTACATATGTAAGTGCATGTCTAAGGACGGTAGATATACACAATGGGTTTGTGGAGGCCGGCTGGAGCAGTGGAGGGGGTAGAGAATGCTATTGCTTTCCGTAATGAAGTAAGCACAGCTAAGTTGATAGGGGAGCCAGCTGAGGGGGGGAGCTGAAGAAATGATAGGGAAGGAATTTTGGAAAACCGAGAAAGGGCCAGGAATATGATGATGTAAAACCTCTATCCCTCCAAAATTCAAGGTGTTCACGTGAACACACACCCTGTGTGGGTGTTTTCATACAAACCAAGTGCCAAGTACTTGTGTAGTACCAAGTACCACACCTGGATTGGTACAGACCAGGGGGAACGGATGGGCCAAAAGAAGGTCAATACCAGTGACATCAAATGTGTGGTAGGAGCTGGACTTCAAGCCCCTTGAACCCAGGAATTTACAAAAATCTGGAGGAGGGCATTGGATTTCCCATCAAATGAGGGTTAGGGAGATCAAATCACTTGAAAAATTAATGTCAAATGTAAGGTAACTTTGGCTGCTTTGGTCATTGTAACTGATAACCTGATGGCTAATTTTGGCCCAGGAATCATCTGCTCCAGAACAGGATCCATGTGATTTCCTCCCAGGTTTTGTGCTCCTCCTGGGTATTCCTTCATCACTTTTATTATGGTCTTTCTCCTGTATTGTAATTATTTATATTTCTGCCTCCCCTATTAGATTGCAAATTCAAGACTGGGCAGTGTCCAAGCTCATCAGCATCAGTGCAGCTGGGAGGCTACAGCTGAAGTTACACATGTTTGTAAAGAGACACTGAGGCCCATTAGAGAAGGGAGTTAGAAACATAAAATCCAAGCCCAGAATCCACCAGTTAGGAACCAGAACAACCAAAACAAATAAACAAAAACATCACAGACAGGGCTCCCCTGGTGGCGCAGTGGTTGAGAGTCCGCCTGCCGATTCAGGGTACACGGGTTCGTGCCCCAGTCCGGGAAGATCCCACATGCCGCGGAGCGGCTGGGCCCGTGAGCCATGGCCACTGAGCCTGCCCGTCCAGAGCCTGTGCTCTGCAACGGGAGAGGCCACAACAGTGAGAGGCCCGCGTACTGCAAAAAAAAAAAAATCAGAAACATTATCAGGGGCTCAGTTGTAATATTTTGACATAGCCATCCACATAGCCACATGTATCTCCAAATCTTTTTTTTTTAATTAAATCATTTATTCAACAATATGTAGGTTAAAATTTTCTTTCAAGTCATAAAGGATTCCCCCACCCTTCCCCAATAAGTATTTATAGAGAAAAAATCATGAAGGATTCACTTTTATAAGAATTGTCCTCCCACTGTGAACAACTAGAAAATAAGATAAAATGTATAAAACAACTGTTTTCAGACATTCTATTTAGGTAGTACAGGAATGTGATCTCTGAGAGACAAAAAACAAAAGAGGTGAGCCCTGTGATTGGTCCAGATAACTGGCTGGAGTCAGTTTCCAAGACACAGTCTGGGAAAAGAGAACCCAAAGAGAGGATGGTAATCTTGCTGAGCTGAGAAGCCTGAGATTGGTATCTCCAAATCTTTAAAATAAGGTGCTTTGGGATCTTTTTTGGTTTGCACTTGGTTTATCTACCACCACCATTTTCTGAAATTTTCAGAAAAAAATTTTTTTTAATTTCAACAATCACAACAGTGGAAAAACATTTTATTCCTTTTTCTGAAAGGCTGTATTTATTCTTAACTGTCCTAGAAAGGATGGATGTGAGCTTCATGCACACAGTTAACTACTTAATCCACAAAAAGAAAAAGAAAAACTTCTAGTGATTGTTAACACAAAGCCAAGTGTCTGTGCTCTGCCTTTGTGTGGATGACAGGGTTTGTGAGGGTATTTTTCCCAGTCTTTACCCTCTTGCCATCAAAGGAGGAACCAATTAGGCCAAATAATAATATTTAAAATCTGACAGCCCTTGGGAGCCTGAAATGAAAACCTAAATCTGCCATGTGGTTGCTTTAGAGCCTGTGTTCTAAGTGTGACCAGGGACTCACCCCAGCCTGAAGCCACACGTACTCCCAGTGCCTGGACATAGCAGAACTAATTAGAGAGCTAGGATTCTCTGCCTCTGAATGTCACTCTTTATATTTGTTGATGCAAGTTAGAATCCCTCTTCATATCATATAAGAACAAAAACAGAATAGCCTAGAACACAGTGAATAGTATAGAATACTCAACTTGTCCTTGTGCCTACAACAAAGCAAAAAGGGCTTGAGAGGGATTTTTAACATGTGAAGTGTTTGTGCAGAGACTAGGACTTCTGTGACTGTGTGTACAGAAGAATTAAACAACAAAAGCACAAACTGAAGAATTTGTGTATTTTGCTTCTGTGACTTCTCCCTGTATCCTCTTCTCTTTTTTTTTTAAATTTAGATGTCTCGTTTGATAAAGGAATCAAAATTGTTAAGTCTTTTATAAAGGAAGATAAAAACATAGTTTTTAATGTAAACCAGATACTATACATTGCTTTTATTGAATTAGCCAGAGAGTACAGTATTGTGTGTGTGTGTGTCACAGGCAGCTCTGTGTACATGTACAGGCATCAGGACTAGGGGGTGCAGGGATGTTTTTCTGCATTGCCATCATGTGTGTTTGTGTCCTAGCACAGCCAAGTGTGTAGGTTTGTGTGTGTCTAAGTGTGGCCGTGTGCAAAGGAAAGGGACTCCTGCTCCATTATTCCAAGCAATTAAACTCCGACAGCACTAGGATGAAGGGGAGGCCCTGATTTCTTTTCCTCTGCAGTAATTGCCTCAGCAATCATCTTTGATCAGGGAAGAGCAGAGGAGGAGAGTCCTGAAAGTTGACATCCCTGGTATAAATATATACATTTACATACACAGGGGCAGCACAGCTCCACAGCTTTTTACTGACGTCTCTGACCTGAAACCATTGTAGCTCCATTGACACTTCATTTAATTGAATCCTTCCCTAGCAGTGCAGAAGCCAGAGGACTTGAAAGGGGGAGGGGAGAGGAAGGATGGGTAATCAAGGCAGACTCTTCTGCTTGAATGTCTAGAAATGACAGGGAAGTAATTGCTTTTGAAAAGCATAAAAACAGAAGTAGCACAATTTGTTCTATTTAGCAAGATGATAAAAGGGGATAAAGATATAGGGGTTTTGCCCCGAACATACCAAAATCCCTATTCCTGAAAATAAAACTGATTTGGATTTCTGTGCAAATAGGAATGAAATATTTTTAAAAGAAGAAGAAAGAAAATACATCCTAAGAAAGAAAAATCCAGAGACTTTCCTCGTTCAAAATGGCCAGAGACAACGGTAAGTTCATTTGGAGCCCAGAGCGACGGCACAGCCCCTTTTGTCAGCTTCAAATCAGTGAGCCGGAGGGTCGAATCAGTTTAACCTGCCTCCGTGAAACATCACCCACCCGCCTGACCCCAGAGCGGCCTCATTTTTATGGATGCAGAAGCTCATGGTGTAATTCATTCCCCTGCACACCCTGCTCGTTCAGTCGTCTGCTTTTACCACAAAGGTACACTGCATATTCTCTGCCGGCTGAACAGATGAGATACCAGTCTGCTTCCTGCTTAATGCAGGAGTTACCCTGCCTTACAGCTGAAGAGTAATGTCCCTTACCCCACATCAATCTGGGGACCTAGATCAGCCATGCAAATTAGCACATGTCCACAAACTCAGGGTTTTAAAGAAATCAATCTGGCTCTGGAGGAATCAGGAAGCAGGTTTAGGAAAAATAAAACGTGAAGGATATTTAATAACCTTTGCCTCCTTTGTCATCAGCTCTCCATATTTGCTTTTTTGGTTATACGTTAATGAGAACATGAGAGTGTGTGCACAGCAGGCAGCTGCTTTGCCCTTTGGTTTAGTACAGGGTACGATCTAAAATAAACCAAAAAACCCTAACATAATAACAATATGTTTCTAGTATATAGCACCTTTACAAAGCACTCTCACGTACATTGTTAAATTTATCTAGACTTTTCAACAACCTTGAGTAGTAGCAATAGCAGCAGCTTTATGACCCCTTATACAGATCAGGAAACCAAGGCCCACATAGTTTAAAAAGCTCACACAATTTTTCACTGTTGACAAGGAGGACAGAAGAGATTTCTGAGGTGCAGCAAGAGGGGCCCACTTCTGGACCCCATATTAGAGGGCTCTGCTCTGGCCCTTCTCTGGCTACATCTCATTCCTTCCCATTGCTTGAGGATGGGATGAAGGGAGGGTACCCACTCCACTTACCAGTCCTCCCCACCTCCAGATCACACTCCATTACCCAGGACTCTCGAATTTCAAGTGTGCTTCCAAGACCTGTATCGACTCTTCCCTAGGGCCTTCCTCTTGGTCTGCACCACTAGGCCCAAGGAGTAGCCAAGGGATGACTGTTTGCAGGAGCAGGGAATGAACATTGGATGTGTAGGTAGAGTGTTCACACACATGTTCATGAAATCATTCATAGCAAGGAGCAAAAGCAGGGTAGAAAGAGGAGGGAAATGGGTTGGAGTCTGGGGACTGTGAGCTAATCACAGCTGTGATCTAAAGTCCAAGGATTCCTAACTAGTACCTGGCCTTCCAGAGTGTTATGAAGGTATATGTGTGTGTGTGTGTGTGTACATATGTACACAAATATACAAGTAGGAAGATAGAACATATTTTATGCAACCATTTGATATAAAACTTTTAAATATTTAGATATATGGTATGTACACCTCCATTTAATCTTTCACCCCAGATTCTGCAAATGTTAGAGGTAGGCCAGTTGAAGTAGCATTGGTGTATATGGTAGAGATGAATGAAGATTTGGAAGAGATTATGTAATCTAGATTGGCATAAGTTTCCATTAACTCTCTTTAAATGCTCAAACAATTTATTGGCCTTCATAATTCCAGCAGTTTTTCCAACAATTCACTAAAATCTGAAGTATCAGTGTCTTCAATAATTAAGGGTACTAATGATGGATCTGATGACAAAGTAAACAAGGATTTTATGTTTTATAAGTGTATTAACACAAGCTTTGGGTTAATTACTTTGCCACGTTCCTAAATAATACTATATTACCCTGAAAATGTTAATAATATCTTGGATAAAAGTGAAACATTTCCTCCAGGCAATTACTAATTCATCAGCGAGAGCAGGATTAAAACTTTGCCCCAGATTCTTGACTAAGTTGATCAGCTATCCATTTTCAGCAAGAGAGTCAATTCTGAGAGAAGGAAGGTAGCCCAAAACAGATGAGAAAATGTATTCATGTGTCTCCCTTCAGGAGTTCATATTTGGTTTCTATAGAGATCCTCCTGCGAACCTAAGGAACAAGTTAAATCTCATCTCTTCCGTGAAGTTCTCTCTCCTAACACTGAACTTCCATAACACTGTATTTTTCCCACATGGAGATTACATGAGGTCACATGTATAGGCAGAGTCATGAAGCCTCTAGTATGGAATTTGAGTTTTCTTCTGGTTGCAGTGATGGGTTCCTGGAGGGTTTTCATCATTGGAAAGATGCTATCCAGTTTACATTTTGTTCCTTTCCACATCTGCCTCTTTATGCCAAACCATGAGACCCTTCAAGGGATAAATTGTCTTACTTACCCTCATATCTTCCAGTGTCTGAGCAAAGGACCTGTTTCTTAGCAGGCACTTAATAAATAGTTATTGAATGAATGAGCCTCTAATGAATGTCTGCACCTAAGCCTAAGCAAACTGCTTCAAAAAGAGACACAATAAGTTCGTCAAACAGCTAGATATAGAATTAACTGTATAAGCCAGCAATCCCACTCCTAGGTATATATCCAAAATAATTGAAAAACAGATATTCACATGTATATGTGTACATGAATGTTCATAGCAGAACTATTCACAAAGCCAAAAGGTGGAGACAACCCAAATGTCTACCAACTGATGAATGGTTAAAGAAAATGTGGTATAGCCATACAGTGGAATATTATTCAGCCATAAAAATAAATGAAGCACTGATATATGCTACAACATGGATGAACCTTGAAAAAATTATGCTAAGTAAAAGAAACCAGACATCAAAGTTTACACAGGTCACATTCCATTCATATGAAATATCCAGAATAGGTAAATCCATAGAGACATAAAGATAGAAAATGGTTGCCAGAGGCTGATGAGAGGAGGGAATGGGGAGTGACTGCTTAATGGGTACAACATGTGCTTTGAGGGTGATGAAAATATTTTATTTATATGCTTTTAATTTATTTTATTTATTTATTTTTGGCTGCATTGGGTCTTCGTTGCTGTGCGTGGGCTTTCTCTAGTTGCGGCAAGCGGGGGCTACTCTTTGTTGTGGTGTGCAGGCTTCTCATTGCAGTGGCTTCTCTTGTGGAGCACGGGCTCCAGGCATGCGGGCTTCAGTAGTTGTAGAACGCAGGCTCAGTAGTTGGGGCTCATGGGCCCTAGAGCGCAGGCTCAGTTGTGGTGCACGGGCTTAGTTGCTCCACGGCATGTGGGATCTTCCCAGACCAGGGCTCAAACCCGTGTCCCTTGCATTGGTAGGCGGATTCTTAACCACTGCACCGCCAGGGAAGCCCTGAAAATATTTTAGAACTAGATAGAGGTGATAGTTGGACAACATTGTGAATGCACTAAATGCCACTAAATTGTACACTTTAAATGGTTAATTTAATGCGATGTGAATTTCATAAGAGACAGACACACAAACAGACTTTAAATCATTTAAGAAATTTGGCAGATAAAGGACAGAGAGAAATGGGAGGAAGAGAAAGTTAAATAAATTAGTGGCTCAGAAGGTTTTTGGATAACAGGAAGACTTTTGTGTATTTTAAAGCAAAGAGGAAAAGACTGAGAGCAGGGTAACTCTGGGGTCTTCCCAGGTCTGGGAAGCTGGAGACTCAGACATAACACGACAGTAAAGAGCTTGATCATACACTCTGGTAAAGAGTGTTGCAACTGGGATACTTCAAGGAGAAGTGTAACTGGAAGGAGCATTAGAAATGATCTAGTCCACACTCCCTATTTACTAGTTACTCCCATTCAAGTGACTTTACCAAGCCCACAGCTGTGTAGTGGAAACCAAGTGTCCGGACTTACTGGGTATAACAACTATGTTTATTTTTACTATATTAATAGTTGGGATTATTCACAAAGACCATTTGCTGTTTAATCTGTTGTTTATCCTTCAGTTTTCATTTTTTATTCAACAAGTGTATGTGGTAAAGTGCTAGGAATTCAGGAGGCAGACATGTTTGGCAGATGAGTCCCACTTAACCCTAATTATAACATGTGTGCCATTTTAACTCCCAAGGCCTGGTAACCTAATAATATTGCCAAGAAGCTAGCATGCTGGGGATTTATTTATCTTTGTAGCTCTGGAGTCTGATAGCAAATGAAGTGTGTTCTGTGTGTGTGTGTGGTTATGGGTGTGCCTATGTATGAGAGGTATCTTTTATTAATTAATTAACTTTTTAAATAGGAAATCATTCTTAGAATGCAAAAAGTACAAAAGGTACACAGTGAAAATTCTTTTTCGTGTCTCCCACCTACCCAATTCCTTTACCTAATGGCAATCCATGTTATCCAGTTTTTATGTGTCCTTCTAGAGTTATTTTATGCATACGACAAACAAATACATGTATGCATATACTCCTCTCCCCATTTTTACACAAATAGCATGCTGTATACCCTGGTCTGTACTTTTGTATAACATCATGTTTATAGATATTTATTTTTTTTCTGGACCTCTCCTGTTATCTATTTTGTTTTCCTGAAATGGATACAGAGAAGGAATTTCTATGTAGGAGAGTCCTCAGTCATTTCTATAGCTTCATGATACCCTATTGTTAGATAAGCCATTATTTTTTTAACTAGTCTCCTACTGACAGACATTTAGGTAGTTTCTAATCTTTTGCTATTACAAAGCTGCAATGCATAGCCTTTTACATGTGCCATCTTACATGTGTGTGCAGGTATATCTGTAGGATAAATTATAGAACTGGACTAGCTAGGTCCAAGGGTATATACATGTAATTTTAACGTATCTTGGAAAATTGCATCCCATAGAGTTTGGTGCTGGTTTCCACTCCCATTAGCAATATCTGAAAAAATTTGTTTTGCCACATCTTCACTAGTACATTGTGTTGTTAATAATTTTGGAGTTTTGCCAGTATATTAAGTATAAAATGGTGTCTCAGTGTGGATTTAATTTGCGTTTCTCTTGCTTTGAGTGAGATTGTTTTTATATGTTTAAAAGTCATTTTATCTCTTTTCCTATGAACTGTTTGCTTGTTTTCCATTAGGTTATTAGACTTTTATACATTGATTTATAGCAGGTTTTTGTATATTATAGAAATCAGCAATTTGTTTATGATATGAATTATAGAACTTCCCAGTCTATCTCTCTTTTTACTTTGATTATGATGATTTTTGCCATATAAAAATTTGTTTTATTTTTATTACAGTGACCTTATGTATCCTTATATTATAACTTATGGGTTTTGTCTCATATTTTGCAAGGACTTCTCTCACTCCAATATTATTCTTTTTAATTCTCTCCTTATTTTTTCTAGTAATTTTGTGGTTTTATTTGTATGCTTTTAATTTATCTGAAATTTATTTTGATGCATTTGGTACATTGTTGGGTGTTGTCCCAACACCATTTTTCCATCACTGAGCATACAATAAACACGAATGCAATTTGTGTTTATCCCTCCAGTACAACTTGAATCAAAATATGGCTTTGGATTTCCTAATGAATCAATATTGATTGAATTCCTACTATGTGCAAGGCATAATTTCGAAATGATTTCTTTCTGATTTTCCCTTCGAGAAGAAATGTAGACAGGATTTTAAGCCTTGATATCCAGAAACTTCTTTTAACAGGTAAAAAAAAAAAATCTTCAACAACAAAGGGTCTCTTGCTCTCAGTAGGAACTAGTTATAACTCTCCAGTGAGACAGTGAGCTAGTTCAAGCTGCAAGCAAAGAAAACACAAATGGTTCTTTGTGGGTATGAGTCCTCCTCTGTCACTAGGGCAAGAAAATTAAATAGATGACAGGACAGATCTTTAAAACCACAATATCTATGAACATGAGATCCTGCTATGTATATAAAGACAGTGATGATAGACATTATGTAAATATTCACTTGAAATAGGGCTTGTGGGCTCAAAATGCACCAGTACCAAGAGATTCTAAAATAAGGCATTGTCTTTTAAGTAAACTTTGCTTTAATATAAGAAAGAATACCATGAAGACTGAAAACCTGAAATCCTGTATTGAAACAATTCTAGTTATATAAACTATTAATAGGAACTCTATGATTTGTTAGAGCTATTGATGAACTGTTCCTCCAGCCTTGCTTTACTACAGTCTGTAATCACTGGCTATTTACTCTTTGACCTAATAGCCATCATGCTTCTAGCCCAAATCTACTAATTATCTGACATTGGAAACATCATACCCTAGAAAAGATTCTAATAAAAACCAAGTTGTACTCTATATTGCACAGATTCATAGTGTGCACATGTGTATGTGTGATTTATCCACATATAATGTTAAAGAAATATCTGCGGGGAGGGTGCAGGAATAAGAGCCAGGGGGTATGAGTCACAGGCAGAGGAGAGAGCAAAATGCAAGGAGCAAATATAGGGATACCCACTCTTTTAAAGAACATACAGAAACAAAGGGTGAACAGGAAGGAGAGGCATTTACAGTTTGATATTGCCCATCTATATCATAAATAGCCCTGATTGAAAGTAGCTCCAATAATACACCAAATTCTATAAATCATTAATTTTCAAATCTCTCTCTCCCATTGGGGTAAATATGCATTTTCTATGAGGCAAGAGACAGTTGTCTAATTTTGGCTGCTCAGAGCACAACCTTCTCTGAAAGCACATGAAGAGAGAAATTCCGTATTGGCCCCTCTTCTTCTTAGGGCTATGAATGACTTTGCCTCTATCTAAACCTGCTAAGGAAAGGCTAAGGGCATTTATCTTATGCTGGTTCTAATATAAAATGAGAAATTTTTGATGCTTTCATTTTTTTGTATCTGTCATCAGAGAAGTGGGGATGTTAATGCCCACCCTACAGAGGTTTTCTTATGGTACATCAAATAACATGTGGTCTAGCAGGTGGCTAAACTTCAGTAAAAGGTGATGATGATAGTGATAATGATCAGTGTCTCACGAGACAGAGGTGAGTGAAAATGACCTGATTCCATCATGCTTGGAATCATCTAGTTCCATCTAAGTCTCTCTACTACCGAAAACCCTTACTGTAGATCGAGCCTGGGTCCATCTGGGGATTTGTGAAGTAACATTGGTTCCTCCAGAGCACCAGCTCAGGCTGACCTGGTAACCTCTTGATGTTACCACATTACTTATTCCTACTTCTTTTGTGAGGCCTAGGAATAATTTTTGAAACAGTAGCGATAAAAAAAAGTTTCTGATGAAATAATGAGCCTTCCTTATTTTGAGCTTTCCTTTGATGCTTGCGACCTCCCTCCCATTGTGGCTCTTTGTCCACCATTGAAAAGGCCAGTGTCCTCAATTTGTGCCCAGCTGGAAAGAGAACACTGAGCTGAAGAGTGCAAAGAAGCAAAGAAATCACACTGAGATGATATTTTCCTTTATGAGACATTGCAGCAGTAATAACAGAGAGAATGTCTTATGAGCTGACCATCAGTTTCAAATATGGAAAATGTTTCCAGGCTTTGGGGCAGTCATTATGCCCTTACATTTTAGATGTCACTAACAAAGCAAGTGAGAGGTTTGTCCTATATAAATAACATTTAACATAAAGAGAGAAAAGAAAGCGATAAAAATGACTGCTTCCTAAATCCTGATATGTACCAAGAGTCCTGCACATTTCGTAAGAGAGTCGCATTCTTGATCCTGATGCTTTATTCTTACCCCTCTCCAGTTCACTTTCTTTTTTTCATAATGTCTTGCTATTTTTGTATGATTTTGATACCTTCTTTTTATGTCTTTAATTACTTACAGTATACTTATTTTGCAGTCCAGATTGTTCTATCACCTGAAGTACTCAGAGGTCTAAATCTGCTGTTTGCTTTGTCTACTACTCTCACTCATGGCTTTTAGTTTTGTAACATGTCAGTACATCTTTGGCAGGGCTTTCTCTACAAGAAACCTAGGTGACCTATATGAAGCTGTGGCCCTCCAGAGTGTTTCTGGATTTGCTCCTGCCAAATGCCACAAGAATATTACCAGCTTGAGACCAAGTTTGATTTTACTTCTTCAGCTTAGAGGTCACTGAACTTGGTGGGTAGTAAATATGATAAATTTCCAAACCTGTAAAGCATAGTCACAAATTCTCAGGGGAGACTTTCTGAGAATTTCCCACCCATGAGCCAAGAAAAGACAAGTACCCTGTGATAACAGATAGATTTATTTTCCCTAGGCCATCCTTTTAAGGGTCACAATTTTACATGGGGATTATCCGTTCCAAATTCCTGACTTTCATGGGCCCTGTCCCCATAGGGGGTTAAAACCTAATCCCTGTGGTCACTGAAACTGGGAAGTGCTCCTCAAGGCAGATACATTTTCCATGGCTTACTCCTCTCATTTCAGTTCCCTCTTTGTACCTGAAACTTGGGGAGTTCTGTACTTGCAATCTTAGCCGGGGTTTTTTGGCCACGTAACGTGGCTTACAGTATCCCAGTTCTCTGACTAGGGATTGAACCCGGGCCCTGGCAGTAAAAGCGCCAAATCCCAACCACTGGACCATCAGGGAATTCCCCTTAGCCATTTATGTAAAAGACTGTATGTTCTGTTTTATTCGGAACGTCTTAACATTTTCGGTGGAAGCGTTTTTCAGATACCTGTTCCACCATACGGCTGGAAATAGAACTATCAATTCACTCTTCGTGCTGCAGCCAGAGAGAGTTTTTCAGCATACAGATTTGATTTTGTTATCGGTCTTACTTAAAACTGGAGTTGCTTCCCAGTGATCTTAGGGTGGAAACTAAAATTCATAACCTACAAGACTCGGAATGGACATTACCTACTTCCCCATCCTCATGTTGCACCATATCCCTTCTCATTCTCTGTGTTCTACTTACACTAGGGTTCTTTCCAGTCCTAGAATGTACCTCACTTCTTCTTACCCTAGCAACTTTGCACATTCTGTTCCCCCTTTCTTGAACACCCTCACACTCCTCCAGTTCACTCACCCTTTAGATCTCAACGTAAATGTGCAATTGCTGTTGTCACGGTAAGTTGTCTAGTTGTCTAATATATGTGTATATTGACCGAGGTACCCTCTCCTTTATTACACCTATCAGAGTTGTGCTTTTACATTTATTTTTGTAATTCTTTACTTAATGTCTTTCTCACCCACTGGACTTCAAGCTCTGTGAAGGCAGGTGCCATGTCTGTTCATGTTCACCATTTTTATTAGTCAGTAAAGGTAACACTAGCTTCTACCTTCACGCTAACACAAAAAAATCCTGAGATCTCAATAATTTCATAACATAAAATTTTATTTCTAATGCCATAGTCAGATGCAGATTAGCCAACTCTTCTCCAGCTGGACCCCAGAGACCCAGATTGTACCACCATCTTCAGCATGTTGCCATCAAGGTCACGGTGGAAGGAAAAGAGAACACAGGATCTTGTGGGAGATTTTTATGATCCAGACCAGGCATGCATCACTTCCACCCACATTCCATTGGAGGGAACTCAGTCATAAGGCCCTTTTACAAAAGAGCTGGGAAATATAGATTACCTATGTATCCAGGAAGAAGAGGAGAAAATGGTTATCAGTGAGCACTCAAGTTTCTGCCCACCATTGTATTTTCAGCAAAGAGCAGTTCCTGACAATAGGAAATTCTCAATAAACACAGATTGAATGAATCAGCAAATGGATGAATGAATGGATGGAGGATGGATAGGTGATAGAGGGTGGAGGATGGATGGATGGTTTTGTTGTCAATGATCAACTAGTCTGTAAGTTCTTTAAGCATAGAGACCATATCTGTATTGTTCATCATGATGGAGAAGTTTGGGGCATATATTAGGAGCTCACACAAGAATAAATGGTCCCCACTACTTGGGAGATTTCGTGGAAGAGATGGACTCCTAGTGGATCTTTAAATAGTATGGAAAAAATTGGAAAAGCAATTTAAGAAGTGAATTTATGAAGGAATAGATAGGGGGAAAAGTAGAAGAAAGGTTAATGTGAATATGGTTGAGAGTAAAAAAGGAAGGAATCAGTGGAGAATGGAGAACCTTAGAGGGTAATGCCTCACTAGGCTAGTGTCATCTAAATACTGTGTCTGCCAAGTCCCAGACTCCATCATTTTCTCTTTTGATGTATTATAGCCTTACACCTAGGAATAAGGGTGCCTCTTTAGTGAAGTAACACCTTTTCCCCTCCCATTTTGACCCTTAGTGTTTAAAATGAGTAAAATGTGCTCAGGAAGTATGTATTTGGATTGGGCAGAAGTTGGTGCTACAGAAGGCAGTTTGCCCCTGACCATGCAGAATGGTAAACCACACTAGTTCCAGCCCCGGCTGTCAGGCCAGGATTTCGCCCTAGCCCTTCTCCAATCAATACATAGCACTGCCTGGTGCCATCGGGAAGGAGCTGTATTTTAAAAAATGAATGAAGTAGGACAGCCAAAATCTTTCCATTCTTTATGTTCTCCTCTGCCTTCTGCCCAGGAATGGGGACCCCTGAGAGCTGCAGGTGAGCTGTATGAGGGTGCCACCCTCCCCTGACCCGAGAAGGGGCCAGGGCTACAAAAGTAGCCAGCCCTACATTACAGCTTCTGAAATGCACTGTCAGAGTTAGTGACAGGGGAGCTGCTCTACCTCTGGGGCTACAGCAGTGCAGTGAGCTTTAAGGATCAATACTTTAGTCTTGTCATGCTAATTGCTCATTGGTTGACATTCATGATCCTTCCTTGCTCCCTCCCTATGTAAACTCTTTACAGCTGGAACAGCGAGATGCAAAAATCCTGAGCCTTCAAAGCCAGCTCCTGAAGAAGAGAGAGGGCCTGGCAGCTGAGGTATGGTGCTCCCCCATTTTCTTGCCCCCACCTTAAAAAAGCTTCATGTGTTTCTGCATGTGATGGTGTGATAGGGAGATGCACGAAAAAATGCCTGGGGTTAACACGCCTGCAACAAGTAAATGGTATTACCCTTTCAGAACAAAACAGAATCTCCCCTCCTTCCACTCCTCTTCCAACCCGCCCCCCCAAAAAAACCCAGAAAATAGAAAAATACCCACCCTTTCTATGAGTTTGGTTTTGGTCCTTCTTCTGTTTTGGTGAATCATTCACCTTCCACCAGCTCACAATGAACATGTATCTGTACTGTCCTCTTTGCTCCCTGACTAGGGCATGTCAGACCGAGCTGCCATGTGTGTGTGTGTGTGCATGTGTGTGTGTGTGCATGTGTGTGTGTGTGATCACGCCTACCATATTGGCTTCCTGTCCCTGGAACATCAGCTCTTCTAGCTGGCTGAGCCTGTCCCCACAACCACTGTGGCCACTGAGACCACACCAACTCCTACCCTGTAAGCTTCAGGCCTGTGCTACGCAGGGTTTTGTTAAGCCGTTTAGTATTAATTGATTTTTTTTCCATTTTTTTCTTTCTTTCCCTGGGCGGGTCAATAGCTGGATGCTTCAGGAGCAGAGGATCTATCAACTGCAGACCAAGCATAGGGAGACGCAGGCAGACCTGGAACAGAAACCCGGCCAGCTCCAGCCGCTCCAACAGTTCTTGGTAGCCAGACAGTCGGCAGCAGGAAGCATGCCACGGGCCACGAGGCAGGAAATGACCCAATCCTCGAGGTCTGGTAAGTTTCCTCACTTTTGGAAAGTAAGGCAAATGATAACCAAGCCTGTTTTTCCTTCCTTGAAAGAGTCAGCAGCATTTCTGCTGATTTCAGTTAATGAGTTAAAGATCCAAATCGGGATGCCCTGCACAGACCTGCGAGGATGGAGGGGTTGTGAGGGAAGAATGGGAGTTTGTGGGATAGACGAGTGCTGACCAAATTCTGATCCTATGGTGAGCCACTGCAGCCAAGCAGATGTCCTGAGTATCGATCCCTGCATCTTATTGATTTCCTCTTGGGGCCAAGAATGGGGTGGACCTACGGAGGACAAGAGGAGAACTGACACCCTCCCAGAGGGCCATGCAACCGTAATCAGTGATAACAGTGTTAAGTGGTCAGCCTGGAGATGAGGTTTGCTCAGACCTATTGATCTACACTCCCCTGAGATATAAATCCTTCTGAATTCGCTTCCGTGGATATAAGTATTTATAATTAAAATAGCCTAGGAGCCTCTTACAGGCACAGGGAGAGCGGCCCATCCCAGGGTGGGGTTTGATATCAGTCTCTTCCCTCTCCCTACTTTGTGCACTCTTCCCACTCTCTTGCATCTGTTTTTACGTCTTGTTCTCTCTTTTGAACCCTATTTTGCTCACCCTCTGAGTGACGGGCACAATGTCTCAGGCTATCAGAAACTGGGAAAAATCCATTCTTTCTGAATGCAGCCTCCAGCTGAGGAAGGAGTGCCGCTCTCCCCAGTCAAGGCTATAGTTTCTGCATTCAGGAGCCTGGACTCAGAAAGGAATGGGCTGTTTGGGGAGTGGGGACGGTGAGGGGAAGACTTCTTTAGCTGTTGCTTTGTTCTTGCTTTCATTGGGACATCAGATTGGTTTCAGTAACAAACAGCTTTATCACCCAAATGTGTTAACAAATGCCAAGACCCTGTGTTGCCTTGCTCGCTATGTTAAATCTGGGAGGATAATTTGAAGGGCCCCACACTCCCGTTTCTCAGCACCTCATAAATCTAAGCTCACATGAAGTGAACAGAGCATCCCTTACCCAAGGGAAAAAGGAAGGATGCTGAAGACTTATTTAGGAGCAAAGCCCTTGAAGCCAGCCAGCAAGAACAAAACCATTGACCAAATCTTTGTCCACCGAAAGATCAACCTTATAGAGGATTGGAACTATTCAGCTTTAATGTTTAAAAATTTGGGTGGCAAGGAGAATGGTCTTTCAAATCATTTGCTGTGCTCCCCAAACCTACCATCTGCTTTGGTGTCCAGGATACAAATCTGTTCTTTCTGAATCCATCATCTGCTTTGGTGTCCAGGATACAATCTTTTCAGTTTTGGAACTTCTGACTACTTCCATCAGGTGTCTGCCTTGCTTCAGTGCTTAAACCTTGAACTGTGTGTCTTTGTGCTTCTGCCTCAGCTGGTTTCATTAATTTGTAATTGATGCCTACAGAATTGTTTAAGGACTTCTGGATTTTATGCTCATCGAGGATGTGTGTTAGGGTGTGTATGCACTGTCTAGGATGTGGGGAGAATTCACTGGGTTTTGCTTCTCCTTATTTTAGAATGTTTAGTCACTCTGGTCCATCTGTATGAGCTAATAAATGTATGTCTGTGTATCTCTGTGCTGGTGTCTGTACTTGGGAAGCAGTGAACATAAGCAGGTTAGAGCAATGCCCCACATTTCTCTACCATTTGCATTAACTGTGTCTTCCCCAGATGCATATTAAGCTTTACTATTTTTTTCTTTTTATTCGGAGGTGGTAGTTTCAGAACTCAAATCTAGCTCATTTGTCTCTGTTAGCAAATGATTGAAGGTTAGGGATTATTCCAATTGGCAGTCAAGGGTCAGTATTTTGGACTCCACTTGGCTTAGATAATTTATATAGAATAAAAGTCTAATAGGTATAATCACAGTAGCCTTGGCTTAAGAATGTTTCTAGGCATACTTGAGACTGATAAACACTTCAAGCTAAAAATGGAAGAATGTTCCGGTTAGTGACTTGTATGCTTCTGTGGTAATGGAGAGAATTGGAATGCAGTTCTCTTTGTTTGATTTATATGGCAACACCCAGAATGTGAAAGGTGTATTTTACTGTAGAAATAAACTTTCAACATTGACCTAGAGAACAGAAGACCCAGGCTGGTACTTAAATCCTTCTCTGCTAGCTTATAATGAAAAGCATAATTTAAAAGAATAGATTTTTTTTTTAGGAAGAAAAATCCTGACATTGGTGTCTTTCTGCCATTGTTTTCAATATTTGTCAACTTGTGCTTGCATGATTTCTCTGAAGAACAAGCTTATTTGGAGAAAATGATCTAAATTTTAGAATTGAATACACTTCACTAATTAAATGTGTTTTCTTTTGATCTTAGTACCACTAAATCTAAATAGCACATAAATTAATTCATTGCTGTCTTGTGCTACTGTTTCTGTAGGTCGTATTTGAAAGCTTGTTGCCAGCCATAGGGAAATGATTTTATTATGGAATCATCTAGTGGCTTAGGATAACCATCTTTAGTGTCTACTCTTATAGGAATTTAGCCCCTATGTTATAGATATAGTCATATGCTATATTTGCCTTTTATGTTTTACTACATAATGATATATTTTTCAGTCCCATTTTCCTAATAGGTTTTACATTCAACATATTTTATAACGCAAGGATAGAAATATTTCACTGTTGTTTCTATATTCATAGTGTAGAATATGATATCAATATTTAACTGTTATTTCCATGAAACCATATATGTATCATGTTTCAAGGCTTTCTGAACATCTTGACGTACTCATTTGGTCCTTAGAGCAAACTTAGGAGACAAGTTAGAACAAGAGTCATTATCTCCATTTTACCAATAATAAACATGCTAATGTGAGGCAGATATTTGTGTCAGACTTGGGCCTATGACCTGAGGCTATGGGCTCCTGGTCAAGTGCTCTTTCTAAAACTGCCTGCTGCTGCCATTAATGTTTAATAAAATTTTAACATATTCTGTATTTCCAGCACCTATTACAACCACTGACGTGCATATAAGGCAAATGTTGGTTGATCTTAATTGATAATTAGTAGTCTACTCATGCGAGAAAAGGTTACAAGTAAGTATTTCAGGCATCTTTCTTCGGCCTTTATCATACCACAAGTAGCTGCAGAATCCAATGTCATGACAAATCTTTTTTGTTAGCCTCAGAAATTCTGTGAATTATTAATATGCCTAATCAATATGTTTGCTCCACAGAAACATGCCCCTGTCAAAACATAGTGACTATATATTATTTACTATAAGTCACTGTATTTCACAAAACCCTTGCACACATATTTAGTCTTCACACCTACCAACATTTTCTTTTAAAGAAACATTATGTAAAATTTGAAGCATCTAAATGAAGTGCTTAAAGTCAAGCATAAACTTTTCCTCTTCCTGAAAAAAGCACTGCTCCTTCCCTCAACCTTCTCACCAGTTCAGGGATTCTTAACCTTCTCTGTGCCATGAATCCTACTGCCAGTCTGCCATAGACCTGAAGCCTATGGACCTCTTCTCAGAATAATGCCCTTAAATATATGAAATAAACTATATAGAATTACAAAGGAAATTAACTTATATTTAAATTCAGTTATCAAAATATTAAAATCAATTAAATATTAAAAACAATTTTTATGTTATATGTGTACTTTTTATTAACATGTTGATAGTTCCAGTGATGGATCTGCAGCTATAACTTTAAGGTGGTGATAAGAATAAGAGATATTTTGAGATTACCTACAACAATACATGATATGGCTGGAATATGAAAATAGCTGTAACCATTACTGTGGTTTGTTTCCTACAGTTATAATTGAAGGAAATGGTAAATTGTTGTTCAATATTAGTGAAAATAAAGGTGTGATTTTTTTTCCCCATCCAAATTCACAGACCCACTGAATTCTATCCACGAACTCTTTAGGAATCAGTGGATGCCAGGTTAGGAACCCCTACCCTAGCTAGTTCCTATTCATTTTTCAAAACTCAACTGAAGCATCATCTCATCTAGTGAACTTCACCAACCCTCTCCCAGATGGAGTTAGCTGCCACTCTTCTGTGCCCCAAGAGAACCCACAACCTCTCTAACCCAACACTTAGCACAGCACAGGGTCTGCATCAATTTACTTGTCTGTCCCTCGCAAAGAGTACACATTCTTGAAGCCATGGGTCATGGCTTATATTAACACTACCCAGCACAATGTCTGGCACATGGCAGCAGTTCACTCGATATTGAAAAGGAAGAGGAAGGAAAATTCAATGAGGAGGAAGCCATAAGTCACAGAAAGTTAAAATTAACAAAAAATTAAAGTCAGTAGCTTAAATGTCTGCTTGAGTCAATTTTTCCATTAATGGCACCTTCATGTCCCACGCAATAAAGATGTGGATGATGTTCTGCTTCCTTTTTAGTGCAACTCGCAATTTATAGCCTCCTAAAAAATCATAATCCCATATTGAGGGACTAATACTGATAATATCCCAGTTTCAGACCTGTTTTTTTCCTTTTAGATTCTCATTAATACAGACAAGGGAAAGAGTCTGTAGGGACATTGAGAGAAAGGACTTTCTTCATACCTTGAGCTTTTAGGGCTTTATCAGTCAAATTTAAAAAGCCAAGAAAAGTGATATTGATTTTAAGGCACATATACAACTGTGTAAATTCTCCCTAAAACCATATGTACTTGAAAATGATTGTTAAGATTTCCTTGAAAAATAGAACACTACTAATAAAAGCCTCAAGTTCTTAGCACAAATGCTTTGTGTAGGATAAGCATAGATGCTTATTCACAGGAACATACTCTTTTAGACATGCACTCAACTTCTTAATATTAATGTCACATAAAAATCAGCATTTATTCATGTATAGTAATGCTGTATGCACCTCTTCTTTCCCAATAATAAATACTTGCCATCCCTACCCAAATGAATGGACATTTACATATCAACGTGAGGCTGCATATTTCTTGGGTACAAGTTGATTTTGATCTACAATGGACTTGTTTATTATAGGAAGAGGATAGAGATCGAAATGGAGATAAAATCGGAAAAAAATTTATAGCCATTTTTATTGTCTAGTAGCTGTTTTCCATTCAATATTTTTGTGCACGAATGCATATTGAACCTGAGTCTTTGATTACCAGTTCAATAGCTTTCAATACACCTCTCTCTATAAAATATCTTATTGAAATATACTAGTCAACCCAAAATTTAGATTACAGAATTGAATCTGGGTTAATATAGAGTCCTAAGATCTTGACTCAGATAAAGCTCATTTCACACCATCATTTAAAAAGACATTGACCCATGTACACTGCACGTATTCTACAAGTGGTATCTTCTCAGGGACATTGGTGACTGTCCACAGAGCAGACGCCTAAATATCCTTGTGGACCTGACTCCTATTACAGCATTCACCTACTTTCACCCACTGAAGCAGAAAGTTGAAAGAGTAGTATTCAAAGTCCTTTATTCCTAAACAGAGTGTTGGTGGAGCAAAGGAAAAAGATTGGACAATGACTATAACGATAGATAGGGAGACGTAGCTCACAGTGGAACTAGGGCTCCGAGAATTAGTCTCAAAGCATCAATCCATATTTGAGCCTCTTCATCTTTTGAAAGGAAGTTCCCACCTAGCCTTAACTGATTTTCTCGTCTCTAGGTTTCGAAAGATACATTGCTTATTGCATGCTCTTTTAACCTTTACCTACCTGCTTCTCTCTGATGTTATCATTCTCCTCTTTTATTATTATTTCTCTCATTTCTGCTCTCCTTACTCTTTTGAAACATTTTATATTTTGAGTTAACTGTTACTTTAAATTTACCGATTTGGCATATAACCCTTGAACTCTCCAGGAGAAAAGCCTACCCAAATCTAAAAGGTGAGAAATATTTTTAGCAGACAGATAAATTGCTCTAAATACACAGAAAAACATTTGCTAAGACTTGTTTTGCAAATAAATATAGGCATTCATAGTTGATATGATTATGTTAGAATTACAGCAAGAATTTGATATTTATAATCACCCTTAATTTATGCAACACTGTCTTCCAGGCAGGAAGGAAAATATGACTCTGGAAACACAAGTCAAACAAGCAGACTGGGAAAGAAAGCTTAAATAATATACTATATAACAAAATCTTATTTAAAAGAAACAAAGAAAGACCTGGACAAATAGACTGTTAACAGAATCATAGCTTGAAATAAAGAGATTGCATAAAGCAATTGGCTTATGAATTTAATAATCAATAGAAGTTATTTTCAGTCATCCACATTTTAAATACTATTTGAAAATTATAAATATTTTAAAAATAGAAAAATATTTTCAAAACAGAAAATTGTAAATATTTTCGAAACTATTCTCAGTAATTATCATCTATTAAAATGTAAGCTCTGTGTCTAATAATATAATGAATCAGATGTGAAGAGAGAAAAACTGAAGAGTATGTAGAGGATAATGGAGTCAAGAGCAGGAAGCAGCTTTGGGGATGAATAAAGGACAAATCATTCCAGACAAATGTGATCACTCTTTTAAATCGCATTACGAGATTAATGGATGAAGGGGATGCACTAGAGGTAATATATATGGATTTTACTAAAGCATTTGATACACTGCTCCATGAATTTCCACTTTCAAAATTAATTCAAATTGGGTAGAATATGTGCATGGTCACATAGACTGAAAATTGGCTGACGGACCATAAACAAAGAGTAATGACAAATGGTGGTCCCTCACGTTTAGGTGGGAGACAGTGTCCAGGACAACCCTGAGGACTGATGCCCACTTTAGTGTCATATAACCACCTCACTAATGATCTGGGGAAAGGGAAGGAAATTAAAGGATTCGCAGAGTTTGACACAGGAAGTGTCACAAACCATGATACAATTAGAGCACAAAAATGAGTTAAAAATAAAAGTGGAGAGTAAAATTAAACATAGGTGATACTTAACCTCTTCTCACAACTAAAAGAAGAACAAAGGATTACTAGGAATATAGTTATATACAATTTTCATTTTAATTGTTAAAACACTGATTAGAGGGCCTCCCTGGTGGCGCAGTGGTTGAGAGTCCGCCTGCCGATGCAGGGGATACGGGTTCGTGCCCCGGTCTGGGAGGATCCCATATGCCGCGGAGCGGCTGGGCCCGTGAGCCATGGCCGCTGGGCCTGCGCATCCGGAGCCTGTGCTCCGCAACGGGAGAGGCCACAACAGTGAGAGGCCCGCATACCGCAAAAAAAAAAAAGAAAAAAAAAAAAACACTGATTAGGGAAAGTCCATTTAAAACCATACTGTCATTAAATAGGGTGGTTCTTTATTCAGTTAGAACCTGAAATGTTATGCTCCTGGTTGCTCCAAATTTGAATTCATATAAAGAATTCATAGATAGGCTGAAGGGACAAGAGATTGATTTCTGAGAAAAGAATTGAATTATATCCACTTAAGTGCATAACTACTAGGGTATCAGTAATTTCCCCAAATACCTGGTGAGTTCAGGGCAAATAACACCTTGAATGAATTTTGGCTCACTATAAGAATTTTTCTGATATAAATGTCTCCAAATACCATTTTGATAACTTCCAGGACAACTTTACTATTATTTCTGATGTTGTAGTTGGAATTGTTGAAACCATATAAAATATCATTGTTTAGAAACAGAATGAACTCTTAAAAAGTGGACTGGATGAAACTTGATTTTCCTTTAACACAGAGCAGGATCTTATTTATAATCAAAGCCCTTTCACATTCACCATCTCATCAAATCCTCTTAGCCACACTGGGAAGGAGGTATTATCATCCCCAAATTACAGATGTGGAAATTGAGGCTCAGCAAGGATAACTGACTTGTCCAAGACTACGTTATTAATAAATGACAGAATCATTTCTAAAGCCCACCTTTAGACACCTAGCATTGGGATCTTTCCACTAAACAACACTGTTTCCCACGCATATACCCTGAAAGAGACCATCTCAGAAGCCATATACCAGGGTCTGACCTTGACTTTGTTCATCCCGTGCTGAGTTAGAAAACATAATGGAAAGGACCTAGCATGGAATCTGGGACATGGAAGTCAGTAATGTTTAGCTCCTTTTCTTTGCTTTTTACCCTATTTACAACTTCTTCATTCAGCAAAGAGTTATCAAGTACATAATGGGTGCTGGGCACTGTCCAGCTGTGCACATCTTAGTTTTTCTTCTTAATCATCTTGGTCTTCCTCTTAAGCTCAGGTCTCCCAAGTTCACCAGAAACTCCATGAGAGAAGACCCTGTGTCTACCTGTTCACTGCAGTGTCCCCAACACCTAGCAAATACTCAAAATATACTTCCTGAGTTAGAGAGAAAACATTCGGCCTCCCACCTCCAAAGTTCCCCCAAGCTTTGGTGAGGCTTTTGTGCCTGCTTAGTTCCTTCCCACAGCATCAAATAAAATGGCCCACAAGCCACTGCACACACTGAAAGAGTGGGGGAAAAGTCCTGGATAGGGGCATGAGGAAGCTAGATAATGAATGCATTTGTCAAGTTACTTTTACTTCTCTTGCACCAAATCACCCCAAGGGCCTATATTGCCATGGCTGATAACAAGCAAACCACCATGCGAAAGTAGTTGACTACTGGGACATCCTTTGCTGAATAGTAAGAGACAGACATTCTGCTTCTCCTATGCCCATAGCCCAGAAAGCCCTGCAGAGGCGTGGCAGGAGCCCACTGCTTTGCAGCTTCTGGATAATCTTCTTTCCTGCATATTTGGAAGGAAAGCCCACATTATAGAAACACTTGGCACTTCTTTGGTGAATAGGCCAAGCCAAGGGCACAGCAAGGGACACATAGCCCAGGTAGAGATGCACAACATGGAGGCCCCCATGTATAAAGCCACGGCCAGGGTAAGGACCTGACCAGGGTCACCTCTCCTGCTGTGTCTGCAGTCAGTTCACATTCCCACTAAACAAAGGCAAAAGATGCACATCTGCTCAATTCCTGCCCTTTACCCAATGCTGCCTGGGAATGTATTACATCACAGATATTTCCACCCACAATTGAATTAGTTATATTATTTTAAAAAAGAATACCTTTGTCATTTCTAACCCTCTTCTTCTGCATTAGGTGTATTACAGTTGGGTGAGTGCACCTGAAATCTTCAGTGAAGTGTCAGGTGTAATTTAGCACTGGGAGATTAATTATGGGATTGCCCTTTAGGAAAAGGCTGGGAGCTCAGCCCTGCCTGTCAAATTGTCCCTGCCTTCTAGCGGACTCTGCAGGTGAATGAATCAGTATTTGGCATATCAGCATTTCATAGAGCCTCCATGCTAATGTCTTTTTGAAATGAAACCGAGAAAGCTGTTAACCTCAGTTAGCCGAGTGTCCCCTCTGTGACCGGGATAAATCATCAATGTAGAGGCAGAGAACTCTGTTCTTATGCTTTGGGGAATGAGAGCCAGGGCTGTGGAGAAACGGGTGTAAAGGACCTCCAACTCTCAGAAAACTGAGGATTTTTATCTCCCTTAAAAGGAAAAATGAATATTACTTCTCCTTGCCTCCTGATTTAGCTGTTCTAAAAGGATTTTGAATAATTTGATTCAGTTAGATAGCATATCCTTACTTATCCTTTTTTCCAAGCCTTTGATCCCTCCTCAGTGAAGCCCCCCAAATATTTATATTATACTGTATATAATTACATTACAATATATGTGTGTATATGTATGTGTGTATATACATATTTATATATAAATGTGTATTAATCATATGATAGAAAATAATATGAATAATATGTGTTTTATCATAATATATAATAACATATTATATAATTGATATATAAATATTATATGTATATAGGAACTCCTGGAATCTCTCGCAACTGAAAATCTGGTCTTAACTGCCAGAGTAGCTATGGTCAGGTAACTAGGGAATCTCTATTCCCTACTAATTCTTGACTATTTTTCCATGATTCAGGTTCAAACAACATCCATACAGAATCCTCACATCAACCTTGTGAGGCGCAGGAGTCGTTTCTGTTTTTACATTTGAAGAAACTAGGCTGCAGAGAAGTTAAGGGAGGCAAAACTTAGGGTCAAACCCAGGCCTTCTGTCATCTGTTCCTCAGTCAGTAGATGCCGTGCAGCCATCAGTGGCCACCTTCCCTCGTGGTCTAGCGGTTAGGATTCAGTGGTCTCTAACCATCAGTGGCCAGATGCGGTACTGGAATTCTTTCCCCACAAACAGATACAAACAGATATGACCTAGGCTTGCAGCCTCCTTTTTTATCTTGAAGGCTCTTCACTGCTTCCTTCTCCAGGTGTCCCTAAAGGAAGGCTATTTGATTACTACGTCTTCAGCCCTTGGTATTTACAGTCAACTGTACAATTGCTTTTATTAGTTCCAGTGTGCATTATTCCCCTTCTCACTTCACCTGCCTGAGCTATGTGAGCTAGACAAGGGGGAGATGACTGAAGTTAAGGCCCATGACATTGAGTGTTCCAGAGGAGCATGGAGCAAGATGCTAGGAGGTTTCTCAATCAGCAGAGAAACAAAATAGGTTAAGTGGGCTGGAAGGTTTTTAGAATACTTACAGATTCATGATAAGATTTACTCTCCAAAATTTCTTACATCCTAGAAAAAAAAATTTTGTGTGTGTGTGGTATGCGGGCCTCTCACTGCTGTGGCTTCTCTCACTGCAGAGCACAGGCTCCGGACGTGCAGGCCCAGCAGCCATGGCTCACGGGCCCAGCCGCTCCGCGGCATGTGGGATCCTCCCGGACCGGGGCACGAACCCGTGTCCCCTGCATCGGCAGGCAGACTCTCAACCACTGCGCCACCAGGGAAGCCCGAAAAGAATTTTAAAGCATAAATTATAAAAATGGTAATAGAATGTTCATAAGCATTCAAGTGTTGTGCTTGGAAAAGAAGCTTTCTTGCGAGCTCCCATCAGTCTTTGGTTGGAGAGAGGAGGGATCAGAATGGGAAGGAAACTGGCTTGTGTGGACAGAGTTCAAACATTGATGGGATACAAGATTAAAAAAATGTTTCAAGTCCACCATAGGGTGCAACTACATCATTTTACAAAAGTGGAAACTGAGGATCTGAAGGGTTAACCAGTTTGCCCAAAGTCACAAAACTTAAGTTGAAGAATTAGGACTTGAATGCAGGTCTTCTGGTGGGAAGCCAGCAGAGGTGGTCTAGAGGCTTGCCTTCCTTTGTTGAAAATCTCACGTGACAGTCCCAAAGGAAAGATGAGACAATGACCATCCAGTGTTACTTATTCTCAAAAGAAGACAGCCTTTATTTCCAGGCCTGTTTTTCACTTTTGTTTACCCAGGCCCAGGCCCTGCCCACCCACTACCATGCCACACCCCCACTAGCCTTCCCTGACCTCTCCAGATAAATTTAACCATGCCTTTCCCCACGCTACGTTTCTAACTTTGAACAAACCTCTGTAGTTGCACATATCCCCAGATTATAATTTATTTATTTGTTTTTTCTACAGGCTGTTAAGTTCATGTGAACTTATTTACCTCCGCATCCCTTTATAGCTGAAAAATGACAGGGACTTCATAAATGTTAGTTATGTTGATTATCATTTTCTTTCTAGCAAACTGAAGTGGTCAGGTAATTTCCATCTGAGTTTCACATAATCTGGCAATGACAAAGATTGATTTCCTGGGCTCTCGTGTTGAAGTTTGAAGGTTCATAACAGCTTCTGCTCATTCCCTTGTCCTCTGTTTAAAGACTGATCAGGATAGAAAATAATTTACAAGTTTTTCTTGTACTTATGACTAAATAGTATTGCTAGTGATTCAGAGACCACTAAAGTGTGTTTTTTTCCTCAAAATTGAGGTTACATTAATTTTTATTTCAGATTGAGCTACACCTCCTTGAATTTCCTTGGCATCACTTAAACAATAAAGGGCCAAAGGAAAGGAAGGAAAATATGAGAAAATTCACCATTTGTTTAGAACCTGAATTGCTGAGAGCTGATTATATTCACAAGATTAACACAGGTCTCTCCCCATCACTAATGATGTAGGGAAGTGTATGTTCTCCTAGCCTGCATCCTTGATCCAATAAGAAAACCTATGTTGAGGGAGAAATCTCATACCAACCTCTTCATTCTCCATATAATACATGCTGGGGAAACTTTTCTCCCAGAGGAACTCTACATCCCTTCTCCTTTGGTTTCAGCAGAGGGACTGCACTCAGTCTTTTTAAGGATCCCTCAGGTGAAGGATGCAAGAAGAAAAAGAAATTTGACTAACACTGTTGGAGGCTAGGAACCTGCAGAAATTTGGAACCGTTTTTACTTTCTCAGTTGGGCTTTACTAACATCAAAGTTTGGCAAACTACAGCACATGGGCCAACCACCTTTTTTTGGTAACGTTTTGTTGCAGCCCAGCCATACCCTCTCATTCACATAATGTCTGTGTCTGCTTTCATGATACAATGGCAGAGCTGAGTAGTTGTGACAGAGACATTCTGACCAACAAAGGCTAAAATATTTACTATTTGATCCTTTACGGAAAAAAAGTCTGTTGGTCCCTGCCAAGATTATCAGCCCTGAGCAGAGAAAAGAAGTAAGAAATCTAAATGAAAGCATAATCTGAATAAGGAGTTTCTTAAAAATTGGACCTAAAGCCAGCATTATAAAAGAGTTCAACTAGTAGTCAGGACTCTGTTCAGCTACGGGTGATAGAAACAACAGTGGCCTAAAAGAAATAGGTTTTATTTCCCTCAAATAAGAAGTCTAGGTGGTTGCTGGCATTGATTCAGCACCCAAAGCTATCATCAAAAAACTGGGCCTTTTCTATCTACTTCATCAGAACTAAAGATGCTGAGATCTTGGCTGTTCTTCATATTGGTTGCAAGATGGGTGCTATGGCATCAACCATCATGTCCATGTTCAAAGAAGGAAGAAGAGGCAAAAAGGAAGAAGGATCATGCCCTCTGCCTATTCCTTTCCACCTGGAAATGAGAGGGTTTCCCAGAAGCCCCTCTCCCACCCTTTCAGCAGATATCTGCTTATACCCCACAGCCAGACAAGTCACATATACACCCCTTCTACCTGGAAGGTTGGGAAAGCAAGTACTATCTACCACTCCAGCCTCTGTGTTGGGAGGTTGCAAGACACAGGGGATTGGGAATGGCTTTGGGGTAGCCAATCAACAGTGCCTTCCATAGACAGTTTTTCTCACTTTAGGTCTGTAGGCATGGAAGGGATGATCAATGAATATTTATTAAGTGACTGAACATACAGAAAGTTAAGTTGATTATTTCCTTTCCTCCATATTAAAGAAGCTATATCCAGACAGGAATTGCAAAGCCTTGTCTAAAAATACTCCCAAGGGGGAATTCCCTGGTGGCGCAGTGGTTAAGAACCTGCCTGCCAATGCAGGGGACACGGGTTCGAGCCCTGGTCCAGGAAGATCCCACATGCCGCGGAGCAACTAAGCCCGTGCGCCACAACTACTGAGCCTGCACTCTAGAGCCTGCAAGCCACAACTACTGCAGCCCACATGCCTAGAGCCCGTTCTCCACAACAAGAGAAGCCACCGCAATGAGAAGCCCGCACACCGCAACGAAGAGTAGCCCCCACTCACCGCAACTAGAGAAACACCGCATGCAGCAACGAAGACTCAACACAGCCAAAAACAAACAAATAAATAAATAAATAAAATTTAAAAATAAAATGAAATTTAAAAAAATAAAGATACTCCCAAGGATCTCTCATGACGACAGAAAAAGAGCTGAGAAAAGGGCAGGTGGATGCTATTGGTGAATGGCAGGACAGATGACACCTTTAGTGTTTGCTCACTACATGGTTCTAATTGAACTGGCACAGGGTAATTTATGGCTCATCTTAGGTACAGGCTCTACCCTGGAATTTATGTTGGGGTTAAAAAGTGTTTGCCCCATTTCCTATAACAATGTGAACATACCTGCTTGTTGATAAACATTATACTAGCTCCTTTAAGTATACCAATAAAATAATGAGATAAGGTCAAAATCTTTAGATTGGCTTAGTCTTATCTAACTATGAAATTGTAAGGAAATCTCTCCTGTTTCTTTAAGCTTACTACTTACAAAGCTATGTATTTGTGGTGTATATTCAAATTTTATTTATAATAGATAACCTCAAGAGTGGGAGAGTTATAAGTTTGAAACACATTGCATCCATACTATCTTAGAGACTTTTGTCATTGTTATAGCCATGTCAGTTTCATCTCTTCATCTATAAACTTACGGAATGTTCCCAGATCTCACCTCCTACACAGACAACCAGAGCACAGAAATTACTCATAGCTCTACAGGGATTTAGTTTTACCAGGTGAGTTTTTCTGTGATTCTATTAGGGTAATAATTAAAAAAACAAAACAGGTTGCTTGCTTTTTCAGGGTCTAACCAGGAAAACGAAGCACTTCAAGTATGTACAACAGAGGGAATTTAATGCAGGGAACTACATGGGGGAGCTGAGCAGCTGGTATGCGTGGTGAAGTTAACAACAGTAGGAAGCCACTACCCTCCCACAGAGACAAGGGGGGAAGGTGGTGCTACCAGAATCCAGGGGCAAGGGTCCCCTCACAGAAACTGGAATCCTGTTAGGCCTACGGGTAGAGCCAGAGCTGCAGAGGAGATACAGTTGCTGCTGGAATGTATCTCAAAGCAGAGGGAAGCAGAGAAATGTGCCTGGTTTCTCCCTCCCTCTCTCCATTCTCCTTCCAGCTCCTCCCATCGGACAAACCTCGCTGGTAGCCAGTTAACTTTGGAGTCTAGAAATGCAGCCTGTGGGACTTCCCTGGTGGTCCAGTGGTTAAGAATCTGTCTTGCAATGCAGGGGATGCCAGTTCAATGCCTGGTCGAGGGACTAAGATCCCACATGCCGTGGGGCAACTAAGCTCACACGCTGCAACTACTGAGTATGCGTGCCACAACTAGAGAGCCCACGTGCCGCAACTACAGAGCCCACATGCTCTGGAGCCTGCACGCCACAACTAGAGAGAAACGCACACACAGCAACAAAGAGCCCAGGCGCCACAACGAAAGATCCCGTGTGCTGCAACTAAGACCCAACACAGCCAAAAAACAAACAAACAAATAAAAAAGAAATGCAGCCTGCAGGGGTTCAGCTCCCAGCCCTACAGAGCAGAACAGGGAAAGAATGAGGAATGGAATTGAAAACAAACACTCCCAGAAACAGCACAGAAGCCTCCCCATAGGTGAAGACGTACACTTTGGCCTCTAGCAATTATTAAGTTGTACCTCTCGGCTATCCAACTTGAGTTCTTTCCAGTGTTGGTTAGAATGGTTATGTCAGTACTGTAACCATCTTTATTGCATATCAATGGATGATAAACATTACTAGACTTTGTAGGAAATGTAATGAAATCAAAAACAGAATCCCTGATTAGATGTAGTTTACCCTTACATTTATTTTTGTAAGTAATTTTATTTTTTTTATATTTATTTATTTTATTTATTTTTATTTTTGGCTGCGTCAGGTCTTAGTTGCGGCACATGGGATCTTCACTGTGGCATGTGGGATCTTTCATTTCGGCGTGTGGACTCTTCATTGCAGCGTAAGGGCTTCTCTTTAGCTGTGGCGCATGGTCTCCAGGGTGTGCGGGCTCTGTAGTTGTGGCGGGCAGGCTCCAGAGCGCATGTGCTCTGTAGTTTGTGGCACTAGTTTGTGGGTTCTCTAGTTGAGACTCAGTAGTTGCAGCTCGCAGGCTTAGTTGCCCTGTGGCACGTGGGATAGTTCCCCCGTCAGAGATTGAACCCACGTCCCCTGCTTTAGAAGGCAGATTCTTTACCACTGGACCACCAGGGAAGTCCCTACCCTTACATTTATAATTAATTGGAGAAGACTTCCTGAAAGAGGTAAATCCTAAAGGAGGAGGTAAAAAGTTTCCTAGAAAGGAAGTAGGAAGTGGGAGTAGCCTAAAGAAATGGGAAGAACATTTTGCGTGGCACACAATATCTTTAACTGGAATAGATTCTGGGTGGACTTGGGTAACAAAGAAGTCAATGGAAAACTTTGGAGGACTGACAGAGAACTTTAAATTTGATCAATGGAGAACACAGTAAACTTTCCATGTGAAAAATGGTGTTGAGTTCAGCTGATCCTAGAAAGAGTACTAGGAAGCTGTCGGCATGATCTAGTTACAAGGTAGAGAACCAGGTGGTTAACTATGAAGGGGAATCATAGTGGGGTGGATAAGAGCAAAGGTGCTGCAGCAAGATTTCCCGTGTTCAAATCTCAATTCTACCACTTACTAGCTCCTTCTCTGGGAGACAATAATGGTACTTACCTTGTAATGTTCCAAGCTTCAATTTTGTGCCTGACACATGATAAATGTTAGCTATTATTGAAATCATATTAGTGGATGAGCTTACCAAGGAAGGAAGGGGGAAAGAATAAAATAGCCTTCAGGCAGCTCCAATGAATATTTGGAACCGTTTGTAATCTAAATTGTAGTTGAAATCACTGTGAATGCATAAATTGCCCGAGTGAGTTCAGAGGAAGGAAAAACAGAAAGCCCAGGACAGACAGAGGAGACAATAGAAAAAGTAGTCAGAGAAATAATAAGAGAACTCCGTGGACCAGCATATTAAAACCTCAGAGAGTAATAAAGTCTTATAAAACAATGGTCGCTTGGCAGGATATTGAAAATCCTGGATGGATGTCTTCTTTTCAGTTTGCTGAGTTGGTTCTCTGCTTGCTCTGGCCTAGGCATTACCATGATTTTTGCACACTGCAGCATTTTAAATGGTATTACTGGAGTAAGAGCCAATCACAATGTTGTATAAGTGCCTGTCATCAATGGGCATTAGAACTAAGTGATACATTATTCTTTCATAGGGAGTTGAGTGTACATCTCTAAATCTTCCAAGGGGACTAATTCGGTGATGACAAGAGCACATTTTTTCATGTGCTCATGTGATCAAGGGTACCAGATCCACCTTGGCTGGTACGAATTTCCTTCCTTCCCACTGAAGGCTAAAGACATAAGGAGAGGGAACTCAGGAGATGAAGCCACTACCGACAGCCACAAAGTAACCAACATTGCTGCAAATGGTCTAGCATTAGCCTGATGCCTGCTCCAGCTGAGGCTGCATGTTTGGATGACATGCAGTTATAATGGCTGAGGTTTGGAGTGAATAGTGGAGTGCTGGCCTCGGGTGGAGATAAGGAAGAGAGAGATGGGAGGACAGACTTGCTGTAGGATTTTGTGTGTTCATTTTCCATTACTGCCTAAAGAGTGGATGTGTAGAACTTCAGTTAGTGGCAGCTTGGAGAAAGTACCTTTCTGTCTTTCTCCTTTAATTGAAAGTAGTAGGATCTAAGTGCTTAGGGGGACAGAGGCCAGCAGGGATGGGAAAGAAGCTGTGATCTTACCAAGGGGATCAAATAAGCAGGGTTTTGCAGGTCTTGAGGCTGTGTATCATAGCAAGGGAGAACCATTTCATTTATTTTCCTTAAATGCCTTACAGTTCTTTGTCTCTGTTCATCACATGAGCCAACAATTAATTGTTTAAAGAAAAAGGCCAGCAACTGTTTAGTTTCTCTTATAATTAGGGTGACCATATAATTTATCCTTCAAGCTTTCTGTTGATACAATGAATACTTTCAACCATAAAGTGGGTCTGTCCCAGACTGATTGGAATATGTAATCATCCTACTTACAACCCATTTCAAAATCTTTTTAGTTCATGTAGCATGGTGGTTAAGGTACAGACTCTGGAGCCAGACCAAGTTCAAATCCCACTTCTACTGGCAACTAGCTGTGTGACCTTGACAAGTCACTTAGCTTCTCTGCAGTTCAGTATCTTCGGCGGTGAAATGAGGCATAATGATTGTTCCTACATCTGAGGGTTAAAGTACTAAGTGAGTTAGTATGCGGACAGGCACTTAGGACAATTCCTGGTAGATGGTATAAGCTGAGTTCTTATTGTTCTTGTTATTTCAGACTCTGTAAGATAAGGAACCTAATCTTACAGAACTGACACCTGACTTCTTGCCCCATGCCCTGACATGGATTTACATTCAGCAAAGGTTTGCTGAATGAATAAATGAGAAGAAAGAAGGAATGAATAAAGGAAGAAAGGAACACAATTTTTATCCTTTACTTTCATTTTTTTCTTGATTCTTTATTCCTTCACTATTTTTAGGTTACTTTGAAGCACAAGGACACTGAAACCCACTCAAAAAATCGTTCAAATGCCTGTCCTAACCTAGCCTTTACTATACCCCGGGATCCCTTGGTTTTGACGTTTCCTGTCATCACCTGGCCTCTAACCAACACTGGCCTGTTCTCACAGTCTGCTCTTCCATCTGCCTGACCCTCCCAAGCTCTTACACCTTGCTCTAGAAACTTACATCTTGTCCAATACAATGAATTTTGTCCATTAGCACTATTTCCACCACCTCAACGAGGCTCATCAGCAATCCTTTTATCCACACTCTACGGATTCCCCTAAGATATCATCTTTCCATCCCTTCAAGCTCACAACCCACTCAGCTACACCTCTCTCTCAAGAGTTGACCTGCTTTCTGCTTTATTGAGATGATACTCTCCAACATGAACTCCTTCAACTAGCACAACCAAGTAACGTATAACCCCTTCTATTATCTTTTTGCCTGTCTCAGAGGGGAAAGTGCCTCCAACTCCTTTCCAGAGCTAATTCTTCTCAATCTGCCTTGATCTAAATCCATCCCTCTTCCTTCCAGAGCTCTGTTCCATCAGTTATCCCACTCTGTTTTGATTTTTTACAATTCTCCCAAATCCTTGATTCCTTCCCTTTTACATATTAATATGCTCATGTATTTTTCTACCTTAAAACAGCAAGAACAACAAAAATCCTCTCCTTTTTCCTTCTATTCATTACCAAACCTGACAAAATAATCTATACACATTAGCCTCTTTCACACCTTAGTCATTACTAAAGCCTTTTAAAATGACCTCTCATACCACTAATTTGAAATTGCCTTCTCTTTAGTTACTATTGACATTTTAACCCCTATATCCCCTTATTCTGAGTCCTTGTCCTCCTCAGTCTCCATATAGCATTTTATGTCGCTGATCACCCTGGCTTTCATGAAATATGTTCCTTGGCTTCCTTGACTTGGGTTCATCTTGGTTACCTTCTTGCCTCTTTAATTTGTCTTGCCTCTTCTTTCTGCCAAAATAGAGGTGCTCCTCCAAAGTTCAACTCTTCCCTTATGCTCGCTCAATTCCTTTGATGACCTCAACCATTTCCAAGCCCCTGACTATCTCCTCAGTGCAGATGGCCCCAAATCTATATTCCTAGCCCAACAAATCTCTCATGCTTCAAGTCTACATTTCTAGCATTCTGCTGGACTTCTTCATTTACTACAAGCTAGACTCTTCTTCTTGACACATACTCCCAAACCAATTCTACCCTCTGGGTTTCCTGTCTCTGATAATAGCATCTTCATCCTCCCATCCCATCCCCCAGACTTCAAAGTTCAAATTACTTTTATGCATCCTTCACCTAATTAGTCTCCAGATTCCGTCAATTCTACCTCTGCCTCTCTCAAATCCGTAGCTTCCTTTCCATAACCACTGCTGCTAGCCAGGTTGCCACCTCTCATCTCACATATCACAACAGCCTGCTAACTGCTCCCATTTCTTCCGACTTATCCTGAATCTTCCACCACTCCCTTTCCTAATAATGTTTCATAGACTACAGGTAAAGGCACAAAGTCCTCCATCTGGGCACTCTGATTTTCCCAGAAGTAATTCCTACTGTTGGTCTTTACACACACTGCTCTCCAGCTGATCGAAGCTTCACCTCTCAGAATAAGGTCCACACTTCCCACCTCTGAACCACATCTTCTATCTTCTTGTATTAGTTTACTAGGGCTTCCATAACAAAACACCACAAAATGGGTGGTTTAAGACAACAGAAATGTATACGTTCATAGTACTGGAGGCTAGAAGTCTGAAATCAAGGTATCAGCAGAGCCGTGTTCTCTATGAAGGCTCTAGGGGAAGAATCCTTCCTTGCCTCTTCTAACTTCTGATGGTTGCTGGCAATCCTTCATATTCCTTTAGCTTGTAAATACTTCACTCCAATCTCTGCCTCCATCTTCATGTGGCCTCCTCCCCTACCCAGGAGAGGGTCCAAATTTCCCTACCCAATCTGTGTCCAAATTTCCTGCTTCTTAAAAGGACACCAGTCATCAAATTAGGGCCAGCTCTAATCCAGTTTGATCTCATCTTAACTTGATTACATCTGTAAACTCTCTTTCCAAATGAGGTCATACTCACAGCTTTTGGCAAATAGAATTTCAACATGCTTTCTGAGGAGACACAATTCAACCCATAACACTTCCCCTCAGAGATGGATTTCTCCCTCCATCCAACTCCATCTGTCAAAATCCTTCTACTGCTTCAGAGTCTGGTTGATTTTCACCTGTCATCCAGTTGCTCATAATTCCCCCTCACTCCCTCCCTCAAAGTAACATAGTATTTTTCCCCTTTTGTAGCATAGCTATTTCTCCACATCTTCTCTCTGCTGCTAAATTCTAAACCTTTTAAAACATAGGACACATACATCGTTCATCTTTGTATCCCTCAAAATGCCTAGCAGAGGGCCTTTTGCTCATGAACTCACCTAGTTAAATCAAATTAAAATAAATTTCCTTCTAAATATGAAATTTTGACCATTCTCTATTTTTGCCACTTAAAGTAATTTTTCACTTTCATCATTAAATCTAAATGTTGGCCAGGCACAAAGAATTTCTACCTAGATTTACTTTTGCATTGAAATGTTTCAACATTCATAACATCTCTTTTTAAAAAAAAGAACTCTATAAATTGTTTTCTATAGGTCATTTTTCTATGCATCGATTTCTTCCTCAGATTATTTTGAAGTTAATATTGCAGGTGCCCTGAATTCTGTTGGAATCTAATCATCTGACATTCAGAAGATATATCAGGGAGTGGTCCGGGGAGCCTGGATTGAACATTCGACCTCAGCCTTATAGGTAGTACATTGAGAATTGAACCAGCAGAGTCAAACACATGTTCCTTCTTGCCAAATTTTTATATTTTAAATATGTAAATAATTCTTTATTGTAAGGTTGTTAAAAAATATGTCGTATTCCCAATCCCATATTAGTTTATTTTTGATTCCTGAAAATTTTAACTTGGAAAAAGATGGAATAACTCATGAGTACTCATATCTTAATTAGAGTAGGTATGTATTCTAGTTTTTCATCTAGAGTTGCCAAGTATATATTCGTGTGTGTGTGTCTGTGTGTGCATGTGTATGTATTCATGCAATGGCTGAAATCTGATTAATCCCCTAAATAGATTGAGCACATGCTCAGTGGGAGCATCCTGACCCTGGGCTTTTGGTCAAGGATATGGTTCTCTTTCTAATGCATATTTGGGACTGACAGACAGAATCACTAAGGATCAGCAGTCATGGGGAGAAAAGGAAAAACAAGTGAAATGGTAGACTGAAGTGGTGTTTAAGGGCCAGTTTCTCTGCATGCGCTTGCTCTGCAGAAAAGGTCCTAGGGGCTGTGGGGAAATAGGTGGCCTCGGGGCTGTGAGCTAATGCAGCACCGGCTGCTGTTTGCATAGCTGCATAGCCCTAGGAGAGACCTGGGAAAGCTAGCTTGAATTCCAATGAATATTTACAATTACACTCCTCCGGAGCCGAATGCAATCACAGTGCTCCAGTCTACAGGTTTTATGCATCAAAAGAAAATGAGAGGAGAGCAGCAAAAATGGAGTTGCCTTTGGAGAGACTATAAACACAGATCTCACCCCTTGTGGCAGAACTAAAATACTATATTTCTGATAGGAGCAATTTATTCTTCGGGCACCCTCCTTGATACTGGGTTTTGAAATGAGAAAGTCTTCAGTAGATGGTTTTTAATTCTGAGCAAGGGAAACATATGGAAGGAATTGTATTACATAATTTTGATTTTGTTTTCTAACAGAAGACCCCAAAGGGGGTGAGAAAATCCCTAAGCCCATCACAAACTCCCTCTTCTTTCAGTCTGTGTTTTTATCCCGGTCTCATAGATTGTCCTTTCTTCCCAGGGCAGCCCTGGGAAAAGTTTCTACCATTTTGTGGCCCCAGTTTAAAGCCTTTGGATATTGATTACCAGTAATGTATGCAACCCCTAACTCATTTTTTTCTCATGAACTGTTGATGCACACCAAAAATCTGGAGAAAACTGGATGGGAAAAATTAGTCAGAGCCTCTTGGACCCAATGAGGCAATTTTAACTTTCAGAGGTGCCAGACTGGATGAAATTGAATGTTTTAAAAGGACTCTTATCAGAACCTGGTCTTGTGGTTCAGCTGACTAATCCCTTGGACTATCGAGATTTATATTGGATTATTTGCTAGCAGGTTGGGTTGCTGCACTAAGCAGAAGTACTCTCTACTACCCATCCATACTTTTACCTACTTAGCCCATTTTTTCGCGTCAAGATAGTACTGTCTCTCATCATTCACCTTCTTGCTGACCCCTTCTACCACTAATCCACACATCCTTTCACATATCTGTCTATCCATTTGCTTGTATATATACAAGCTTGAAGCTAAGGGAGAACAGTCATGTGCCTGTATTTGTGTGACTAGCCACTGGTAAATCTGAGAAAGCATGTTTCCTTCCCAGATTATAATTCCTCAGATTCTTAGTTGGTTCTAGACACAGTGGAATTGCCAAACCACTGCGGGAAATAAAGAAGTTTTAGGTTCCCATGGTGTCCATCAGCCTTCCCCTATTCTTTGTTGTAGATAAATCATATTTTGTCATTCATACATAAGTGCTATGCAAACACAGCTTCAGGGAACTCCTCCTTTCAACTAGATTGCTGCCTCTAAACTTTCCTTCAAAGAAATTCTGTAGCCACTATAGTCATCATTTAGTAAGTCCCTACTGTATACAAAGCAGCATATGGTCAATGAATGTGCAATACATGTGTAAATATTTGTTGTAAAAATCCATGGATGTAGGATTGCTAAAGTATGACAAAGAATCACCTTAAACTAATGTGCTTGACTGAGTCTTTACTCTTATGGTCAAAGAAGTATTACACTTCAGCTTAGTAACACCAGGAGGTGAAAAATGCTCAACATTATTACTCTCTAGGGAAATGCAAATCAAAACCAATGAGGCACTACTTTATGCCCACTAGGATGGTCATAATTTTTCAAAAAGTAGAAAATAATAAGTACTGGCAAAGATATGGAGAAATTGGAACTGTCACATATCACTGATGGGAATGTAAAATGGTATAGATGCTGTAGAAAACAGTTCGGTGGTTCCTCAAAAAGTTAAACATAGAATTGCCATATGGTCCAGAAATTCTGCTCCTATGTATATGCACAGAAGAATTAAAAACAGTTTTTGTATTTATATACAAAAACTTGTATATAAATGTTCATATCAACACTATTCACAATAGCCAAAAAGTGGAAACAACCCAGATGTCCATCAAGAGATGAATGTGGTACCTCCATACAATGAAATATTACTTATCCATAAAAAGGAATGAGGGCTTCCCTGGTGGCGCAGTGGTTGAGAGTCCACCTGCCAATGCAGGGGACACAGGTTCGTGCCCCAGTCCGGGATGATCCCACATACCGTGGAGTGGCTGGGCCCGTGGGCCATGGCTGCTGAGCCTGCACGTCCGGAGCCTGTGCTCCGCAACAGGAGAGGCCACAACAGTGAGAGGCCCGCGTACCGCAAAGAAAAAAAAAAAAAAGGAATGATACGTGCTACAACATAGCATGAAACCTTGAAAATATTATGTCTCACATCTTGAAAACATTATGTTAAGAAGACACTCACGGGGACTTCCCTGGTGGTGCAGTGGTTAAGAATCAACCTGCGGGGAGATATGGGGATATATGTATATGTAGAGCTGATTCATTTTGTTATAAAGCAGAAACTAACACACTATTGTAAAGCAATTATACTCCAATAAAGATGTTAAAAAAATAATAATATGGCAACCTAAAAAAATAAATAAAAGAATCTGCCTGCCAATACAGGGGACACGGGTTCGAGCCCTTGTCTGGGAAGATCCCACATGCCACGGTGCAACGAAACCCATACGCCACAACTACTGAGCCTGCGCTTTAGAGCCCGCGAGCCACAACTACTGAGCCCACATGCCACAACCACTGAAGCCTGCATGCCTAGAGCCTGTGCTCCGCAACAAGAGAAGCCACCGCAATGAGAAGCCAGCGCACCCCAATGAAGAGTAGCCCCCTCTCTCCACAAATAGAGAAAGCCCACACGCAGCCACGAAGACCCAACACAACCAAAAATTAATTAATTAATTTTTTAAAAAAGACACAAAGACCACATATTATATGATTTCATTTATATGAAGTATCCAGAATAGGGAAATCCATAGAAACAGAAAGTAGATTAGTGGTTGGTTAGGGCTGGGGAGAATGGGTTGGGGTGGGAGGAAGTAGAGGAGTGATGGGTAAAGTGTACAGGGTTTCTCTTTGTGGTAATGAAAATATTTTTATATTACCTGTGATGATGGTTGCACATATCTGTGCATATACTAAAAATCATTGAATTGTACACTTTAAATGAATAAATTTATGGTATGTGAATTATTGCCCAATAAATCTGCTTACAAAAAAAGAAAAGCAATTTATAAGCCATACTAAAAAACTATTAACTCAGTACTCTATGACTGTACCAAATATTTTTAGATAAAGAATAGTGTCATCCATTGTGTTGACTTTTCAGAAGTTTGGTTCCAACTGACTTTTAGCTATTTTTAGTAGTCCAATCTACTGTTAAGTGGCGAACATTGGCCAACAATGTTAATATCCAAAATAATGGCCAGAGGTCATGAAAGAACTGCCCAGAGAAGAGTTCCCAAAATTTTTACTTGCATCTGTGAAATAAATGGATTTTCTCTTTAAACGACTTCAGAAAGGGCAACACTCATTTGGAGATATAAATTCTGGTGTGTATGTTTTTTAAAAAAGTCATTCTTCACATATCTATGTATATATTGGTATATACATATAATTGGGAATACGTAAAGTATACAATGTTTGTGTGCACACGTGTGTGTATGTGTATGTTCAATCTTTGATTTGTAACAGGACAAGTAGAAGGAAATGGAAATAATTTTTTTTCTACTTATTCATTCAACAGACACTTATTAGGCTCCTAATATATGGTACAAAAATCATATGACAAATTTTTCAAGATACTCCCTTATCTGATTCCATGGGGATAATCCAGATTTTTTGTAAATTCCAGTATTTAGACCAGAGACCAAATAATACATCAGTGCTTAAAAGCAAACTTTGTAAGATAACCAACAGAGACTGGAGAAGTTCTTTGGCAAATATTTTTTAAAGCTCCTAAAAGTGCCTTTGACCAGGAGAATATCCAAAGGTGGTATAACTAATTGTCTTCGCAATAACTTATGTATGGTTTCCATTGACCTACAAAGCGGAATCCACCTTCAATTCTTCCATTAGTTTCAGGTCCTCCAACCCTAGGTACTATGTAACTTTTACCAAAATGCTTCCCGCTGGCCCTATTAACTGATGAAAACTGCATAATAATACAACAGGAGAGGATGTTTTAGGTATTGGTGGTATCTTTGAAATCCTGTCCACTGTGCTAATGATCTTTGGATAAAAGAAGTCACTTGTATATTTCTATAGAATTATTTTAAGTTTTTGTCATTTTTCCTTCTGCTAAAAATGTACTAAGTAAAGTCATAATAACTAGCTAACTAATTGCCTCCCCCACTGATGTTCAACTTCTATAGCAACTGGGTTTGAGTGGAAATTTAGCCAGAAAATGATTTCTGTGAACTCAAGTGAAACTAATGATACCACCACATAAGAGTAAAACTGCCACCATCATATAAAAAAAGCGCAGAGCAGATTGATATCTAAGAAAGGCCCTTTCAACCCTGCAGGCAGTAGTGTTTTCAAAAGTTTGCAAGCCGACTATTTTATCTGGTATTGTTTGAATGTTCAGATATCCCCCAGAAGGACAGCTACATATTTTTCTAACCTTGAAATAGACATTCAACGGAAATGGGAAATAATGAGATTTGCCTGTACATTTCTGCTAATATATCAGTTCTCATTAATGGTTCATACATCCAAGATTTAGTTCCTTGGTCAACTTGAATCTCCAACCCACCTTCCAAAACTATTAGTTTGTACTGGTAATATATGACTCTTATTATCGTGGGAAAAAATGTTATTTATATACAAAGCTATAATCTACTTGGATTCCTACCTCTGGGTAACTATTGGTCAGTCACACCACCCTTTTATGTTTATGAGTACATTTATAAAATACATATAAAATACACAAAATGATACCCAGAGGAATAAAGGAACCAGCATTTGTTGCAGACATACTACATGCCAGCTGTTGTACTTGATATTTCATTTTAATCCTCAAAATAACTTTACAGTCAATGAGATTCCCATTTTATAGACAAGAAAATGGAAGTTCAGAGTCATTCAGCCTGTGACCTTTGACGAACGGTGGTACAAGGCTTCAAACCCAAGTGGAAAGTCAAAATCTTTTAAAATGTTCAAGGTCCTACATGTACATACACACCGCTCCCCACCCCTTTTATCTCAGATCTCATTGTCTCATCTCCTTCACTGTCCTCCAACCCTGCAAGCCTGTTCCCACCTCAAGGCCTTTGCACTGGCTGTTCTGCGGCCTAAAACCCCCTCCCCCTATATCTAAATGGCTCATCCCCTCACATTCTCACGTCTTGACTCGAATGTTACCTAATAGGTGAGGTTTCTCCTGATCATCCTATTTAAAACCACCACCCACTCCCCAGTCACAATCTTTCTTACCCTGCTATTTTCTTTTCCTGTAGCGTTTTCTACCCTCTAATGTTATCTTTATTGTTTGCTCCCCTCGCTAGAATGTATGCTCCACTAAGACATAGATTGTTGTCTGTGTTGTTCTTTGATGCCTCCTCAGCAACTAGAGCTGTGCCTAGCATATAGTGGGGGCCCATTAAGTAGTTGTTACAGTAAATGAGAGACCTGATGACCTCAAAGCCTGTGCTCCTTCCTCAAATGACCCCAGTAATGAGCATCTGGAAATATTTTTAAATATTATTAGTCTAAATCTCTCTTTCTGCTCCCCAGTTTCTCCATCTCATCAAATAATGAGGAACAAACCCTCCCCTCAACTACCTGGCTTGTGTTTACGTGACTGAGGAACTGGAGAGGCAAGACATTATTTCCCTCATAACGTTGGGCCTTTCTGTTATATGTGGGGCTGTGGGAAGATGACCTGCAGTTGTGTGTGTGCGTGTGTGTGTGTGTGTGTGTGTGTGTAAGGGCCGAGATTGTCATCTTTATAATTCCCCCAGAAGGGGATTGATAACTCTCTCTGCTAGCTACCCCACAAGCTTGGTGAGTGTGCCATGGTGCTGGGCAAGCATGGAGACCAAAGACCCAGAAGGAAGGAAAGGAGCTCTTTCCCCTCTGCCTGCTTGTAACCTCCTAGGTCTGAAGAAGAGGTCCGTGCTCTGTTTGGCATTTGCAGTCTTGTTTTTGTTTTTTTTTATAAATTTATTTATTTATTTAGCTTTGGCTGCATTGGGTCTTCATTGTTGCACACAGGCTTTCTCTAGTTTCAGCGAGTTGGGGCTACTCCATTGCAGTGCATGGGCTTCTCATTGCGGTGGCTTCTCTTGTTGCAGAGCATGGGCTTTAGGCGCACGGGCCTCAGTAGTTGTGGCATGTGGGCTCAGTAGTTGTGGCTCGCGGGCTCCAGAGCACAGGCTCAGCAGTTGTGGAACACGGGCTTAGTTGCTCCGCAGCATGTGGGATCTTCCCAGGCCAGGGCTCGAACCCGTGTCCCCTGCATTGGCAGGTGGACTCTCAACCACTGCGCCACCAGGGAAGCCTGGCATTTGCAGTCTTGAGGGATGAAAAATAAATCTGAGCTTGGATTACATTTCTAGTTGGTTAAAATTCAGAATTTCATAATGAACAGTCACAAGGCTTAATGGATTTTGTGCTCTGCTCTCACCGTTGGATATTTGTTGAAATTCAACATGGAACTAATTCATCTTTGAAAGCCATTTTAAACTTTCTAATAACCCCTAAGCCTGTTGGAAGAAAGGCAATGACAGAAAACAAATTCTTATCATTTCATTGGTGTAGTTCTTTGTAGGCCTGAAATGAACTCACTTTTTTCAGTTTACTAAAAATATATATTTTTTGGATGACTTGATATATAATAAGGGAAAATAGGTGGATATAAAACCTTGGAAATGGTTAAATTAAAAAGCCTTTTTTTTTAATGCACAAGCTATCTCCTTCCAGACTTTTTTTCAATGTGTGTGTGTGTGTGATTATATACTAGAAGGAAATTTAGTAAGTTGTTATTTCTGAATTGTAAGATTCAGGGTGATCTTTATTTTCTTTATATGTCTGCATATTTTTCAAATTTTTTACCATAAAGTTGTATTGTGTTTATAACCACAAGAGCAATTAATTTTATTAGTCATGTTTAGAAATTTTACATCATTTTCTTTGAAGATCTACAGAAGGTATTCCCTATATTCATTGTGTTGCTTTGAATCTATTTGCTCTTTCTTAAGCCCTGCCATGACACTAAAAGCAACAAAAATGTTTTACTAATTAAAAGACACTTTAATATTTTTTTCACGCTAAAAAGGCATTTTAAAAACCGTGAAACCATTTATTCAGTGGGCTTTTTTTCTTCTGGAACTAATGAAAACACACACCCACACACAATATGTATATTTTTTTAAAACTTTGGAGAATGGATCCATAGAAAATGGTGCCCTCCATCTCCCACCTCCCTACACATTCAGCTACTTCAAATTTTTTTAATTTCTTAATATATTTACCAAAGGTCCTGGGGTCATATCTAAACTACTTATCCCGTCAACTTACAGATGAAGAAAACAAAGACCCAGCTGGGAGTTGCTGAAATGGAGGCACCTCCTTTTGAGCCCAGGCTTTCAGAGAGGTAAGCCACATACCTAATCCTTCCTAATAGATTCCAGAAAGAACACGGATGAAACTTCTCTTGATCTTTTTTTTTCTTACACATATTTAATACTTTGAGCGCTTATAACCAAAAAGCAGTATTTAAAGAAACAGCACAGGTCACTTTTATTATATACAGCACAGTTAGCAAGATACTACCTTGAGTAGCTGTTTAAAGGGATCACACTTCAAAAGGTAATTGACCTAAATTCTCCTTCCTGCTCTGCACTCCAGTGAGTCTTGCCCATGTGCAGCCCTCCCATGCATCTCACACATGCAAGAGATACAGTAGGGTCCTGGGAAGCATGAAAATCTAGGCCACTGTGATTAAAACTAATTCAAACATTATTTTAATGCCTGTGTTTAGTTTGCTAAGAATTCTCAACTTCAATGGGCGCCTAAGGGCTGACAGCTCCACTCTGGAATGAATCAGAAGTTGATTTATAGAGAAGAACACTTTAAAGTGATTACACCTGCTCTGGTCCCATCTGGTTGGGGGATGATGAAATGGAGTTCTATGTCTCTGCTTTCAAAGTGTTTGTAATGATTTGATCATAAGCAACATTACAAAACACATATCTGAAAGACGAAATTGTACCATGAGCAGCCTAATGTTACCTAATTTCTTTTGTTAATCCCACAAAGAACACTAGTGCAAGAACTCTTAGGGGGCGGGGGGGCATATGGTCACAAATTCAGTCACGTTATTTGGTGATGTTCACATTCCAAGGTCGTTTCATTGCTCTGCCCCCATGTTGCATTTTAGCTTGTAAATTATCTGCTAGTAATAGTCTTAGGATAAGTGTGTAAGTGGTTGTTTTTTACGACCTACGGGAACGCCAGTTTAAAGTTTTAAATATCCAACATATTAACTGGTTGTAGAAATCCTATCAGCATCAACTAACCACTGTTCCAGATATTTTTGGAACAAAATGGAATCAACAAACATCTTTGGTACATGATCTTTCTGGAGTGTTTTTGTGGCTTTCTCCCATTATTTTGGAAAATAATGGTGTTGCTATCATTTCAGAACACTTACAGAAGCAGACTTGGCATTGAAGTTCTGACTCATTTATAAAGCCATATGTTACAAATCACAGCTTTCTGTTTGGTACAAGGTGGATCACAGCAGATGTTAAGTTGGAAGATTTTTGTATTACCTGAGGTTGAGGTGGTCTGCTAGCAAAGAAAGGCATGGGGACAAATTTCTAACTAATATTCATATTTCTTGTATGTGCCATTGTATTAGCAAGTATCCTCATTGTGTGTTTCTCAAACAAAACCATAGCCATCGCCCTTTAAATTATAAAATTAAACAGGATTTAAAAAGAGATATACACTAAGCCTTTGTTACATAAAGAGTGAAGAAGGCAAAAAAAAAAAAAGATGAGATAGGTAAATGGCTGGGAGAAGGAAACAAAATCAAGCTCCTTGGAGCCTAATATTATATGAATATGAGCAAAAACCCATAAGAAGTCACTTAACAATGAGGTCAAGAATGCTGAATAATTTAACATACCCTTGGATCTTGATTTGTGACTGTCCAAAACTAATATTTCACAAGCCACATTGTACCTTGTCACAGAGTCCTATTTCTCCCTCAAGATAATGCCCAAGTGTTAATGGACCCAATTTGGTGGGAATCACCTAATTGGCTGCAGTCACTTCAACTCAAACGTGACATTTTGGATTGTTCTGTAGTCACAAGGATAAGTTAGAAGCTTGAGCAGCAGAATTGCTCTTTGTGATAATTGTAGCAGAAGCTTGTGTTATCACCGAAGCTTATTATTTTGCAAGTTGTACACTCAGCTTTTTGTAAAAATTGTACTGTAAGGAAAAATCCCCGAGGATGCTTCTTTTCTCTCCTGGTTCTTTTAACACCCCCAGAGGAGGATGACCAAACAAAATGCTATGTGATTGTGTTTAAGTGCACTTAACAACATACCACTTGATAAAATATCTTAGTACCATGAATTAAACAGTTCCTTAATTCTCTGTATTCTTTAGGTTTTGTGCTTATTCAGCCCACCAAATTACTGCTAGTGAATGACATCAGTAAGGGCACTCTTTCTGTCTTAGGGAAATTGTGTACCTACCTCTCCATCAGACAGGTAAATGAGGAGTAAGAAGTGTGCTTCTTGCTAGCACTGTCATTGGCTTCCATTTTGTGCATAAGCATTGTGACTGTGAAAACAGTAAGCTTATTCCTGCACAGGTGAGGACACCAAACAGTGGACATCTCTCTCTGATTAGTAATTCTTTGTTTTGCTATAATGCTTTATAGTTTCAGGAGGACATATCTTCCCTCCTCCCTCCCTTCCTTCCTTCCTTCTATATTCATTGAGTAAATAAGATGATCCAGGCCCTGTGTTGGGCACTGAAGATACAAAGATAAATGAAACATAGTCTCTGTCCTCAAGGAGCTCCCTGGTTAATAAGGGGAGAAAGAAGAATAACCAATTACTTATAATCCTGTGTAGTGAGTGCTGTAACCATATGTACTACAGAAAATGCTAAGAAGTCAGGAAGCCTTACAGAGAAGGTAATTCTGGGGCCAGAAAGATGAACAGATTTTTTCAGTTGGAGAGTGAGGAGCGATGAGAGGGGATTGGTGAAATGATTGCCTCGGGCAGAAGGGACAGCAGGTATTAAGGACATCAAGATGTGGAATATGTGGCAGGTGAGGCCACATCAGAAAGGGATCATGCATGCCTTTGTGAAATAATAGAATATATGTATTCTATTATTTATTATAGAATTTATTATTTCATATATATATATATATATATATATGAAATATATATATATATATATATATATATGCCCCCAGTTCCGCTCCTAAATCCCTTGAAATTTCCTGGGTGATAGGAGTGTCTTTTATTCTAATGAAGTGACTCTTCATGGGCTCATGGGTACCTTCAGGATGGGGGTTGTTCACCAGAAAGACTAAGCAGTGATTAGAAGCTTGGAACTTTTGGCCCCAGCCCCCATCCTCCAGGAAGGAGAGAGGGGCTGGAGATTGAGTTAATGATTGATTATGCATTATGTGATGAAGCCTCCATGAAAATCCCAAAAGTATGGGGTTCAAAGAGCTTCCGGGTCAGTGAGCACATCTGTGTGCTGGGAAGGTGGTGTATCCCAACTCCATGGGAACAGAAGCTCCTGTGCTCTGGGTCCCTTCAAGATCTCACCCTATGTATCTCTTCATCTGGCTGTTCATCTGTATTCGTCATCATATCCTTTATTATATAATAAACCAGTAAACGTGAGTTCTGTGAGCTGTTCTAGCAAATAATTGGACCCGAAGACGGGGTCGTGGAAACCTCCAATTTGTAGCCAAGTCAGACAGAAGTTGTGAGTAACCTGGGGACCCTTGACTTGCAATTGGCATCTGAAATGGGGAGCAGTCTTTGGGGAATAAGCCCTTGACCTATGGGGCCTGTGCTAACTTTGGTTAGTATCCTAATTGAATTGAATTGTAGGACACCCAGCTGGTGTTAGAGAATTGTTTGGTGTGGAAAACCCACACATCTAGTGTCAGAAGAGTTTGAGAAGTGTTGTGAGTACAAGTAAAGGAAGACAGAAGAGTTTTCCTAGACAGTCTTGTCCAAGTGTCTAGACAAGTCAGCAAGCTTCTTTGAGCTTAGGAGATACACAGAGCCTATTTAACACTTCTCCATGCAGCAATAATTGGACATTAATGCTATTAATGGTCTTTTAGCAACAGTCCATTACATATAGGGTTATATATTTTTCCTAGGCACTGGGTGCTATTAGCCAATGAAAGCTAATGTGACAACTGTAGCCTCCTCTATCAACCAATGAGCATCAGCGTATCACTCTGCAAACAGTCTTACCCAATGAGCCTTCTACCACACTGCCGGAGTTGAGTGTGTTTTGCAATGCTGATGTTTATTCTGCCATGATCTCTCTTTTTGCAATTTATTTTTGCTCTGAGAAGCAGTTTTGATCCATGTGGCTAACAAAAGGTGTACAAGTGCGGGTACTGGAGCAAAGAAATAAAGGGTATCATGCTGGGTGTTCAAATACAAGTGCAATAGCAGCTGCTCAAGTGAATTTCAAGGAAATGGTTGGAGAGAGAGAGTAACAATCAGCAGACAATTAGAGACCCTTGGCAGTATGACTTTGGGAAGGGCACCATATAGAGCAGGGCATCTTGGGAAGACTGCGCAAAACCTGGCTGCAGGGACCTTGTGACCTCAGGGAAACTAGAGGGAACAAAGTGGCCATTGTCAGCCATTGCCATGATATTCGGAACACCTCTTTGTAGGGTCTACACTTTCATGACCTTGTGCAGTACTAATTCAGGTGGTACACCCCTTTCCTGAAATGAGTGCACCCCTGTGCAAAAAAGAGTAAATGGGGAATTCATGGCTTATTAAGGTGTATCTCTGGGGCCAGGCCATCTGGGTTTCAAACTGAGCTCCACCAATGACCAGCTGTATCATCTTGGATATTGAACCTCACTGACCTCAGTTTCCCTATCTGTAAAATGGGAGTAACAATACTACCTACCAAACGAGGTTATTGTGAAAATAGAATAGTACTTGTAAAGCGCTTAGAATAGTGCCTGGCACATATTAAATGCTTGAAAATATTAACTATTATTATTACTGCTGTTATTGTTATTTAGTTTTCTGTCTGTAAAATGCAGAAAATTGACTAGATCCCTGAGGTGTCTCCCAGTTCTTACATTGCATGAATTTGCCAATCCCTTTCATCCTAGGAAAAAAACTGTCAACTCAGAGGTTTTGACTGCCCCCATCAAGGTTACATGGGGAGTAAAAAGTAAGATGCAAAACCAGAATTGGAACCCAGGTCGGCCAGCCCCTAATCATGTGCCCTTTGTGCCCCTTGATGTACCAAAAGCTAACCAGAGTGTTACCCAGAGGGGCCCCTCACTCTTTAACTTCCCCTTCCCAAGGAGTCACAGAAACTCAGCCACTCATTTGTTTTTGTTTTTGTTTTTTAACTCTTTCCATTCCTCTGCAAATCAAGGTGGGAAGTGGCAGGCCTGGGGAGCAAAAGGGAATTTGTTGCCTTGGAAGATATACAACTAATGTTAGAATATTCCTCCCAGCATTTACGCTCAAGCCCCTGCTGTTGGTCCCAATGCCGTTAGGAGATTGATCATCCTTGCAGGGCAAGTAGTCCACTTTGCATCCAATGCTACAGTCAGTTTGCAGAAAAGACAGATCTTTGGATTTGGTCCTTTGTTTTAACTACCCTTTGCTTTTGTTTTATGTGGCTAGAATCCTAGCCATACTTGTTCCCCTTCTGCCACAATTATGGCCATTCTGCTCAGCAAAGACAGAGGAGAGCAGGGAGAGAGACGAAGGGGGACGTACTTCCAGCAAACTGACCTATCCTCTAGTGTCAGTCTTGGTAAATTTTCCTTCTCTTTCCTACACTTATGAAGCCTACTTACATGTAGAAGAGACTTTTGGCTCTCACTCCTGGGAGTGAAGCTTTCTTCTTTTTTTTTTTTTTTGGCGGTACGCGGGCCTCTCACTACTATGGCCTCTCCTGTTGCGGAGCACAGGCTCCGGACGCGCAGGCTCAGCGGCCATGGCTCACGGGCCCAGCCGCTCCGCGGCATGTGGGATCTTCCTGGACGGGGGCACAAACCCGTGTCCCCTGCATCGGCAGGCAGACTCTCAACCACTGCGCCACCAGGGAAGCCCTCCTCTTTTGTTTATTCTCTCTCTTTTTACTTGTCTCTGTCCATTTAAATATTACAATAATCATTATCCTTTTAACAGCTAAAATATCTGGGCAGATTTTTTTTAATAAGTATTTTTCGTTTGCCTGAACTGATTTTATCAGAGGAGGTTAATGTGATCATTTTAATTTGCAAAATTTCTTCCTCTTTTTGCTTCCTCCACATTGGATTCTGAGCACACATTTAATAATTTGTGATGGTTTGTATTTCAGCATCAGCTGGATATGCAGAATAGGCTCTCAGCAGTCTCAGAATTTGATTATGACCAAGGAACCACTATTCTATAAACACTGAAAATTGGAAATTATCTCTAGAGCTGCTTGTTAACGAAGTCGAAGGCTAACCTTTAGGGCTCATTAAAATTCCACTGATGAAAACTCTCTCACATGTCTCTCTTTCATGAATCCATCCCTGTTACGAGTGCTGGTATGTGGGAATTGGTTTGGGTCCTCCCCTTTTGCCCTCCCCTTTAATCTCTTGGTCAGGTTTAGGTTGAGATTTTTAAAGCTTATAGGTTTCTCTTTCTCCCTATTCAAATTATGTGTTGTGAATCCAAACAGATACAAACGGGTCTCTGAATGTGTAACTGTTTCTAAACCCCTCTGACCAGGCAGTCCTGCTGAATTTGCCTTCCTCCACAGGTAGAGGAATGAAGTCACCTAAGGGTAATTAAGAGGGGCAAAAAGAAAGATATGTTTTCTGTACCTGACAGTAGAAATAAGTATACAGGCAGGGGAGATAATGACAAACCTCCAAGTATAGTGTACAAGTGGTGGAATGCAATGAGTTGTTTTAATGAATTTATTTTTTAAATGACAGTCAGTTAAAATACAGATTCTTGTCAAGAGATTCCTGCACGGTGACAGCAGCCACTGTCCTGTTCTGCTGATGAATAAGACCTTCTAAATCATCCCAAAGTGCTGTAGCATCCATGTGCAAAAGAGCATTTGAATTCACTTGGTACATCTCTGTAAAGGAAGGATGCCATTGATGGCATGTAGCATCACTATTAGTATTGCTAAACAGATGGAGAATAATTGTGTATGGAATTTGTGTTTTAATCGCGTTAATGTATTTGGCAGGGAGATCCACCTAAGTACACAATTCAAAGCCTGCCTTTGATTTGGGCCCCTTAGGGGCATTTTCCAGGACTGATAAACTGCTCCTCTGAGTTCATAGGCAAATGATAAAAAGAAAAAAGAAGAAGAAGAAAGCCAGGCACCAGCCTCCCATTTGAGCATTTTGTGTCCTTGGAGAATCAGACAAGCTAGCCAAGCTTGCAGTCATGCTGACGACTCAGCACACATCTCACCCGGTCATACACCCACACAGGGCTCAGTATGAATGCCCTCATCTCTCACCTCCCCCTTCTCCAGTTCCCTTCTTTCCCTTGCACACAAACGCACACACATGCTTGATGCAAGAATACATGTGCTCCGTATTTTCAAAGATTCCTATTGCCTTTTATATGAGCCAGTTTAGATGCTTATAAAGTATTTATCAATAGTAGCCCTTTTACACGTTTTCCCCCCTTACCCGTCACACATTTCTTGCTTAGCACTATAATGTGACGTGATAGAAATCAAAAGCTTTCCTTTTAATGAAAATGAATGTTCTAATTATGAAATATTTTGTCTTTTAAATATTCAGCAGTAAATTAGGCTGAGTGCAGCCATAGGCAAAACCAAACCCTGTTATCTTGTCAATTTCCCTCTTACCAAGCCCCCCGAAACAGAATCTAGTGTAGAAAATTTGATAGCTACTGTTAGAAAAGGTTCTATGGATTCCCATTTTGCAAGTACAATCCCCATCTTTCCTCCTCTTGAGGAAGTTGATCAGATACTTCCCTCCCTTTAGAATAAAGAGATCTGAGGAGGTTTTAAATTCTTAGATGGATTTTTTTGTTTGTTTGTTTGGTGGATTTTTCCTTCTCATTCTTTCTCCTCTGCAGAACACAACTAGTAAATGATTGGATCTTTGACAGAACAAAGGTATTTTTGATGGGCTCTGTAATCTAGTGCGCTAATGCGCCCAGTCCCCTCATTGTCTTGCTGTCTGATCCCATCCCTTCTGCCAGACAGTCACTGCAGGATGAGTCACTTTTAATGTCTGATAATCAAGGTGAATTTTCAAAAAGCTGCCATTTTGGAATTATGCACTATATCACAGTGTCAGGGACAAGAGGAGGAGGAAGGGTGAAGGAAAGGCTAAGATAGACACCTACTGCCCATTCGGAGAACTGCAGGACACAGCCAGCACTGTGCCAGACAAGATGTGTCTGGAGGGTCTAAGTCGATCAAGGCATCCATAATGAGGAGACTATGTTAATTATAAATTAAAAATAACTTCTATGATAATGAAGGTTATATGCACAGGAGAAAAACGCCTTAGTTAAAACAGACTGGAGGGATGGAATTAAGCACCAGCCATTTGGGGGTATGAATTCTGTGGACCAATATAATGTGGTCCATTAAATAACCTAATACAAACTTACATTGGAAAAAGAATAGAAGTGAATTGTGGCTGTCTCCGTGGATGCTGTATTGTCTGCCATCCTTATTTAAAGCAACATCAGCTGAGGGAGTTTACCTAACAGATGAATACAGCCTCCCTTCAACTAGGGAGACAGGATATTTCTGGAATCACTTAAAGGACTGAAACCTTTTTTCCCCCATGAAATGTCGAGGGAGATATCGGAAACCCCTGGTAAACAAAGGCCAGTCAAATATTCTTGCAAGACTTGGACTATTCAAATATACCTTGGTCATTGTCTTCTCTAAGGTAATTAACTAAACCCATTGTTATGTTTTGTGGCTCTGGATTCTTTTTAATTGTTGGCATTGTATTAAATGGTAGGGTAGTTGAAGGAAAATGATATGAGAATAGCCTGCTACTTCTGTTGGTTATTCAGATAAGTGAACACCTATAAATATAACCAGGATGTTTTGACTAGGGAAATGCTGTCCTCATTACAGCTGGGAGTTGCTGGGGCGATTTAAAGCTGAAGCTTCAAAGCCTGGTCCTGCTTTATAAAAGCAGGAAGGTTTTCATGGCTGTTTCATTGGCCATCAGAATCTGCAGGTGCTTCATCTGTCCTGGGGGAGGGAGGGAATGACATTTCTGAGAATGCTATTTTGTAACCATGATGAATGCTTACATATTTCCTCTGACAAAGGTATTTAAATACCTGCATATCTTCTTCAACACAAGTTATATTTAGATTTTTATACCTTGTTATTCTCTACCAAAATTAACTAGTCCATTCTCTCTGCATTCTCCACTCCCACCTTCACCACTATTATACACACGCGTATACACACACACACACACACACACACAATACTTAACAGCTGCAAAATAAGCAGAGAAAAGAAAATATTTTACTACCGTACTACTGTTCTCATGTATATAAAAGAAGATTAGACATATGGAGAATATTTGAGATGGAAATGACCCCTTGAAGATCTTTTGGTACAACCCTAATTTTACTAAAACAATAGAGATATGACCTGTCCTAGGACACTCAGCCAGAGGGTGGCAGATGCCAGGCTAGCATCCAGGTGTCTAACTAGCCGGCTGGCATGCTTTCCATGGCAGCATGCTCTCTTCCCATTAAAAGAATCAGGTTCCTGCAGCTTGGCTAAACAGTGATTAATGCACAGATGTCACAATGAAAAAAAGAAAAACCTGAGGAAGAGATAAGAATCATATACATTTTCAACCATGATACATAGGAATAAAATGGAAAATGGTATAATGAATAAAAGCAAAATATTAATAGAACATCTATCTAACAAAACGATCTGCCTAGTCAGGAATTCTATTAGAAGGCAGACTTGTCCTTTGAGGAAAATAGTAGAGACATTTGGAACTAGCCAAGAAAGCAAATGCTGCTTGCAAAACTCACAGTGCTTTATTTCTCTCTATTTTCATCTGAAATATTAGAATAATTCAGTCATATATGAGCATGGATTCTAATGGATTCTAACTGTAGTCATTGAGATCCTGCCTAGGCTCTGTAAATTAGTGACACAGCTGAAACTAGGACTAAACCAGCATTTCCTTCTCTGCTAGAATTTAGATCCTTAGAGGATACAATCCTGCCTTGCTCTCTGAGAAAAGGTCTACCTGATATGACCTGATAGGTATTTTTGCAGCTATAATTTCCTTTTTGTTATATTCTGTCTCTTGCTAGACTAATCTCTGTCTGAAACATTCTGCACATTTTTATTAAAATATCTCCCTGGTGCATGAGGACCCTGAGGTCCTGAGCATGAAACCCTTGCATCCTCGAGTATATCCCCTATTTTAGTGTGAAACCTGATGGATTTTCTTCACAAACACAGTGACAACAAGGACATTCTTGGAGGCAGTAGATAATGTAATGATAAATCAGACATTATTATAAACCAGAACAGGTCCTCCCAAATATCTCTGCTTTTCCTTTAAAGGGACCTAAAGAAAGGCTGCACTAAGAATTTAAAAGGAGAGATAAAATTTATATCAATTGAGAATGTGTTTTAACGTGATAGAGAACCTTTGGTAGCTAAAGGGAGGATCAAAATATCAGGTATTGTGTTAAAAATGTTAACAAATAAGATGTAGAATGGTAATGTGATGGTCAACAGACAATGAAAGGGTTTTAAAAAAAACAAACTGTGATTCCTTCAAGTATCAAAACAAGTGGGCTTTCATAGTCTCTCTGATCCTACTTTTTGCTTCTGGGGGAGAAAAAATTGAAGAACATACATCTGGCTGGTGGGGTAAACACAGAAACATACTGTGTATGTTTGCTCTGGACACCTATCAGGAGTATTAAAGGGACTTCTGTGTCAATGTCTTGTTAGGAATAGGGAACATTTGGGGCTGGATAATCCTTTGTTGGGGGTAGGGAGTAGAGGCAAGAAGGGAGCTGTCTTGTGTGTTTTATGTTTAGCACCATCCCTGGCCTATACCCACTAGAGGCCAGTAACACCACCACCCCAAGTTCTGACAGCTAAAATGTCTTCAGACATTGCCAAATGTCTGTTGGTTGAAAACCACTGGAGTAGAGGGAATGGTTCTCATTTTGGAAAATAGGTTCAGTTGTCCAATGTTTTGGAGACAGTCTACTTATACAACAATAAGGCCCATGTTTCTGACGATATGTTCAAAACACAGCAGTCACCTCATGGTCCCTGATGTTCCCCATGGATTGACTGATGGCTGGTTCTCCCACAGAACTCAGAGCTCAAGATACCTCTAGTCAAATCTAGAGGGATGTGTGTCTCCAAAAAATTGAGCAATTGGTTATTGACATATAGAGTTGTTGACAAGAATCAAATAGGTACAAAGCCAACTACATTTTTGAAAGAGATATAATGTCAACAAAAAATTTTGAAAGTAATCAAAGACCTGAATAAATGGTCATGGATTGGAAGATTTTTTTTCCCACATCTTTATTGGAGTATAATTGCTTTACAATGGTGTGTTAGTTTATGCTTTAGGATTGGAAGATTTCATTTAAGACTGCAACACTTCCCCAAAAGCCACCACCATATTTTTTTTCATAAATTTATTTATTTATTTATTTTTGGCTACGTTGGGTCTTCATTGCTACACCACAGGCTTTCTCTAGTTGTGGTGAGCGGGGGCTACTCGTCACAGTGCGCAGGCTTCTCATTTTGGTGGCTTCTCTTGTTGTGGAGCACAGGCTCTAGGCATGCGAGCTTCAGTAGTTGTGGCACGCAGGCTCAATTGTAGTGGCTTGTGGGCTCTAGAGTGCAGGCTCAGTAGTGGCGCATGGGCTTAGTTGCTCCGTGGCATGTGGGATCTTCCTGGACCAGGGCTCGAACCCGTGTCCCCTACACTGGCAGGCAGATTCTTAACCACTGCACCACCAGGTAAGTCCTAGGTATTTTTTAATATGACCATTCGAGACAAAAAATGACATTGAAGCCCCCAGTCTTCTATAGAAAGCAGGCTAAGTCACACTAAGAAGCACATTTTTCAATGCCCTTTTCAGATGTGGCCAAGGAGGAAAAAGGGGGGAAAGGGACCCCTCAGAGCCATGGAGAACAATGAGCTGGGAAGCTCCCCCAGGGAAGAGAACAAGAGCCCAATCAAAACAGTCCCTACCCCTAAGGCAACCCTTACCATGTCACCCCACAAGGATTTCAGAATTGCTATGAATCAGTGACTATTGCATGATTTCCACTTTCCCTTTCTAAATGGGAGTATTTATTATAGTTACCCTATCCCTCTACCACCACTATATGTTGGGCATGTCGGGTGCAAGTATTGGCTTATTAGTTCATAAGTGAATGGATCAAGAGGAGCCATGTGACATCCAGTGCTTTGAGTTTGAAATGTGATTGAATAAGACTTTGGGGTGTCTTTTATAAAGAAGAGGTGAAAGTATTTTGCATATAAAATAGGGGAGCAAATATTTGTCAGTGAAAGAACAGACTGAGGCAGATTTTATTATTCTCAATTATTGGCTGCCCTTCTCTACAAAATGATTATACATACCACTCGTTTTCATATGATTTTCAGCACCTATCTGTATGGGTGACTGTCTTTGATATTAGGCTTGACTATAAGACTTTCTTTTGCCAATGAAATGTGGGTAGAAGTAATGTGTACAACTTCCCAGCAGAAGATTTGCCATGTTATTATGGTTCAATCATCGCTTCTTTTTCTCCATGTCCAACTGAAAACATTGAATGGGCACCACCAAATCAATTCAGAGATTTCAGCAGAAAGAAAGATAGCCATGATCTTGGTTAGGTCTTAGATGTGAGTCTTGTTTAAAATAATCAAACTTGTTTCTCAAAGCATTTCTCAATCTTATCTTTTGCTGGTTGGAAATGAAAAGCAGTTGCATTTTTCAATCTCATTTACAAATTAGCAAGTTCTTTCCTGAGCACTGTCATTCTTGTATTACCTAGTCAAATGTAGAAAATTGAAACGAAGGTACACTAGTAACGTTCTGTTTCTTATCCTCTACACCTAAATCCAGAGCCAAATAGGCAGATGATCTACCTTCCTGAAAGCCAAACTTAAGCAATGCAATTTTTAAATTCAGAAACAGAGAAATATCTGAAAAAGCATTTGACAAAATCCAACACCATTTCATGATAAGAACACTCAATAAGCTAGAATCAAAAGGAAAATTCTTCAGTCTGAAAAAGGGCATTTACAAAACCCCAAAGCTAGTATCATAGTTAGTGGTGAAACACTAAATGCTTTCCCCCTAAGATCAGGAACAAGACAGGGATGTCTGCTCTCACCACTTCTAATCAACATTGTACTAGAGGTTCTAGTCAGGGCAATTAGACAAGAAAAAGAAAAGCCATCTAGGTTGGAAAGGAAAAAGTAAATCTATCTCTACTTTCAGATGATATGATCTTGTATATAGAAAATCCTAGGCAATCCACAAAAAAAGCAACTATTACAACTATTGCAGGATACAAGATCAAGATACAAAAAATAAATTGTATTGCTATACACTAGCAATGAAAAATCCAAAAAATGAAACTATGGAAAAATTTTTATTTATAATAGTATTAAAAAGATACTTGGGAATAAACTCCAGAAGGTTTAAGCTAAGTAGAGCTCATTCTTTTCATCCATTATTATTTGCATTTTTGTGGATCCCTCCAGTGCTCCCTCAAAATGGTTCTACTTGAATAAGAATTTTGTTAGGTGTACCAGGTTCAGGGATAGGGGTGTCGATATGTGTACATATAGTTTTGGGTGGAGGGTAATTATCCTAATGAAGGTATTTTAACCTGTGTCCTTTCAAGTGGGAGATTTATATGCACACTTAACTGAAGTTGAATTAGACCTTAGGTTTCCCTTTAGCAACTTCTAGTAATGATTTACCTTAACATTTTGGGAGTCAGTTTACCAATATAAATAGCTTTGTACCCTTTTATATTTTCTTACATGATTCTACATGACAGAGTTAATCACTCTGTCATCCGTACAGCACTGGTACCTTGTATAGATTCCTATTTCTGCATGTCTCCTACCGTTTTGTAATTATTTGTATACATGTCAGCCTCTGACACCAGACCATGAAAACAAAGACAGCATTTTATTAACTTTGCATCCCCAATACATAGAACATGTTGAATGTGTGCTTACCATTCTGAACTCCCACTTCCATGGGACTTCAGTTTTTCACCTGCTTGAAGGCTACCTGCCTGAAGTCTTCTTTCCTCCAAATTCTGTATGTCAGTCCCCTCAAAGTACAGGTTGATATATAAATTAATACATATCCTCTTTATGCATTATATCCATTTCCTTATTTCTAAAGTTACCAGTAACCATCATTTCACCATTGGCCATAATGAGAAACAGCCCATGAGAGTCACATTAAATGTGTCTTCTAATGGGGTTTCAAGCCACAGTATGAGAATACCTTATCTTTGAACAATACTTTAAAGGTAAGAAATAAAAATTCATCAATATTTCTTAGCCCTTTTAACAATAATAAAACAATAGTAGATCTGAGAAGCTGAGATCTTCCATCTACTGTTTAAGCACAGACTATGCATGTCTTATCAGAGAGAGACAGCTGCCCTTGTATTTAGAATAAGGACAACAAGAAGCCTGCTTATAGCTCATGCTTGATGAATATTTATTGTTCAGTACAGGCTAAAGAAACCTGCCCTGTAACTAGTGGTTCTATCACTGTGACTATCAAATCAGACATCGTGATAACTGATTGAGATTTGGGTGGGATGGAGGGACATTCTTAATGGTTGATTGACTGAAAAATCCATCACTAAACAATACAGTCAACATTACAGTCACAGCTTATATATTTCTGGTGAGAGTTTTTAATCCACACAGGCATTGTTTTCCTAGAGGTTGACTTGAAGCTCACTGGACTGATAGCTATTTTCTCATAAAGATCATGTCAACTTGACCTGACCAGAGATGGAAGTTTTCCAAGACCCAAACAGCCAAAATGTTTTAGATCTGAAAGAAAGATACACGAACATTAATTAGCAGGTTAGTGTCTTCCCAAGAGTATATCTTTGTGAGAAAAGTCTCTGTCATTTATCTTGAATAAATCCTTTAAAACAGTGCTACTCAAAGTATGGTCCATAGACCAGTACCAGAGAACTGTTTGTTACTGGTTTGTGATGAGATAAATAATACAAAAATTAAGAATAAGCATTTAGAAAATTTTATAGCAGTTTGACAGAGTAGTTTTATGTCTGAGTAATATAGCCATAAAAAACAAGCATGGTATTTTGAATTTCTTTTATATTTCATTTTTCTGTGTTTTATAAAAGTGTTAGTCTATGATGATTTGGATATTTTAAAAAACTTTTCTTTACCATGGATAGTTTGGGAAACACTCATTAAAATACTATGTCTCATTTCTACTAGCTTGCTAGTCTTATTTGCTTTATTCTAATTTCCAGACTTCATTACATTTTGTAGTCATTGCCATTTTCTCTGAACATGCTAAACTTAAGACAGTTTTCTCTCTTTAACTTGCAGGCAGTAGGTGTGTTATAGGCTCACAGTTTAAAGCCCTTAGTATTTGGAGGTTTGTTGCAGTCATAACGCTGAGGAAGCCCCCTACTAGTCCCTTTAACAATGTATTTATCATTTGGAGGGTAGAAAATTTGTTCCTGTTGGTTGTGACTTTGGTTCCTGGAATTATCAAGCTATAACAGGCTTTAGTAAGTGATCCTTTCCCTGCCACATTCACAAAAACCATGTGGCCCTTGCAACACTGGAGAAGTTCATCTTAATCCACCATGCCCTTCCAGCGTTACCACATCATCTCTGCACAATCCAATATATGTCGGTTCTCCATGAGTATTATTTCAAGTGAACTGATATATCGTTCATTGTTATATTTCATTTGATTCTTGTACTGAGCAGTCAACCTGTCTCCAGAAGAACTATGTTTAACTGATTATGTCTTAACCTATGACATCATATTTTTTAAAGAACATGATTTGAAGACATTGATATCTATTGCCGTTTACAGCTCCTTTTCATCCAGATTGATTATATGCTCATGAAAGGGATGTGAGTGATGGAGTGGAGAGAGCAAGACCAGAATCAGGGAGACCAGTTGGAAGGTTACTGCAATAATCCAGGCAAGAAAAATAATGAGGGGCTGATCCAGGACAGTGACAGTGGTGATGGAGAAGAAAGGATGAGCATGAGAAATATTTAGGCATCAGGACAAGAGGATTTGGTGTCTAATTAGATGTAGAGACTGAGAATGAGAAAAAGTTGAAGATGGCTCCCCAGTTTTTGGCTTGGGGTAACTAAGTAGCGGGTAATGAGATAGGAAGATACGAGGAAGAACAAGTTTGGAGAAATATGGGGAGAGAGGAGGTGACAAATTCAGCTTTGAGCATACTGAGTCCAGCAGCGTGACATCCAGGCAGTTGGATATACAAGTCTGAAACTCAGGAGAGAAGTCTGGGCTACAGATTTGAAGTCATGGATCTATAAGTAATTAAAGCCATAGAGCTGAATGAGAACATAGAAATGTGTAACATTTTAAAGTGTCTTTTAACCATTTCAATTTATTCAATTTCCCCTTAAAATTTAAGATTATAATTATGGTTTTTCTATCTTCCATGTGATAAAATAGGGTAAACTGGTTATATCCTAATAGTTTACATATGGGCATTATGGGATTCAATGAAAGGCAAAGCCAATCAAAGAGATCAGTTGAAATACCTAAACTTGGAACTCTACTCATCTCCTGGTGTAGTCCAGATTATCCAACTCCCCCTCATCCAGCTCTCCTCATTAAAAATTAGTAAACACACACAAATGTATGTATTAGGATTTTATGTGTCAGCCCATTTGATTCAATTTAATCATCACATGACCCCCTAAGAGATATCAGTAAACTCATTTACAGATGAGAACATGAGCTAGGAGATATTACATGGATAGAAAATGGCTAAAGTCACCATACTTTAACATTGTGAATCTCCTGCCATCTGGTAACATGAGCTATTGGAAAGCAACATATTTAGTGCCCCACTCTGCACTGGTTACTCCAAATGCTGGTACCTCTGTCTGCCTCAATCAAATCAGGCACCAAGTTGACTTCTTTAGCTATACCCCCAAATACAAATAGGAGATACTAACGGACACAGGAGAGAGAGTTGTGTTTCAAATGAATGTCTTACCACTTTTTTGCAATAAATCTTACCAAAAGTGCATCAAGAGGCCTGGAAATATTCATCCCTCTTCACCCAGTAACCCTGCTTATACAAAATATCCTAAGGAAATAATCAGAGAGGCACCCCCAAATTTATTCGTAACAAATAATTTTAGTATCTACCAGTCCCAGACACTACGCTGAGAACTGGGAATACAACTGTTAATAAGGCATAGTCTCTATCTTCCAGGAGCTCATAGTCCAGAGCATCAGGAGGAAGTGGTACCCACAATGATAGAGAACTTGGCTGGGTATCATGGGAATACGGAAGAGGAGAATCTCACCAGCCTGGGGCAGAGAAGCCTTCCTGGAGGAAGTGGTGTTTAGGCTGAGTTGATCATAGGTGTTAGCCTGAGGAAAATGGAAGGCAGGGACATCCCAGACAGAAGCAACAACATAAGCAAAATGGTTAGGAGAAAAAACTCCATCAGGGTCTTTCAGGAATGGACAGTTTGGTGATGTCATACACTGTGTTCTGGGGCCTCACTTTTACTCTGTAGGTCAGAGGTTCTCCCAGTGTGTCCAGAGCAACCCTAGTATTCTTCAGAAGCTTCAGGGACCTTTTTCAACAGGGAGGTGGGGTGGGGCTGGGAATTGGTCCAGGCTCTGAACGCCACCCCTAGTTCCCTAGGAAGTTTTACTTAAGATATTTAAAAGAAGGGTTCCACTGCTGAAAAGAAAGTTTGGAAATATTTGATGAGGAGTTGTGGGAAATCTTTAAGCAAGAGAATGACCAGAACAGATATACATTTCAGGTAGATTACGTTGGTGGCTATGGAGAGGATACCTCTCTCAGTATTTATATATAACTAGAAACAATCTAAATGTCCAATAATGAGTGTGATAAAATAATAGCGATAATAAATAGCTACCATTTATTGAATGCTTACTGTGTGCAGGCACAATGCTAAGTGCATGTATACTCTATACCATTTAACCTTGATAGAAATCACATGAGGTGAATATTATCAATATTTTACAGACGTGGGAACTGAGGCTTAATGAGGATAAGTAACTGGTTTTGCATCACGCAACTATTAATGTGTGGGGTTGGAATTCCAATCTGTCTGACTCATAAGGGCCTACCATTCTCCTTCCTGAGTATGATAAATCCACATGGAGGAATGTTATTCAACCCTTTAAAATCATGCTTTCAAAGACTTTAAAAAGTTAAAAGTCTTTAAACTTAGTTACCCCAAATTCTATTATCTATAGAATAATGTCAAATAAAAAAACTCAAGTACAAAAATATATAGAATCATTCCAATTTTATTAAATATATTAAAGTGTTCAAAATATTTATCCCTGAGTGTTTGAACTGTAGGTAATTTTAATTTTTGTTCTTATATTTTCCTTCCAAATTGCCTAGAATGAGCATGTTTCTTTTGTCATTGGAAGCATAACTAAAAGTTATATTTAAAAAAAAAAACTTATTCAAGGTGAATTGCTGTCATCATCACTCATTCTCACCATAGACACAAGAGGAAGGATCAGTTAGTTCTTTAACACATCTTTCAGAACAACAATGCAAACTATCATATGTGTAGGATGTAAGGGAAACTGGTCTATGCTAATTACTAGTCATATAACCTTGAAGTTAAATTCCCTGGATCTCAGTTTCTTTGCCTAGGAAAGGAGGACGTTAAGCTAAATAGTCTTTACAATTCCTAAAAACACTAAATTTCATATTTTTTTTTAGTACAAGTGAAATCAGATGGGGGCATAAAAGAAATATATTAAACTCTTCTTGCTTTAGTTAACATTTCCATGGGCATTTAGGGTGGGTTCTTTGACTGGGTCTTGGCTATCTGGTAATATAATAATATGCTCAGATGCATTCGCCATCTGAGCACCACTCCGTGCTTTCACAAACATTTTTCTCATCTCAACTAACACCTTTCAAGGTGAGCATTATTATCCCTATTTTTGCTGATGTAGATCAAGGAGTTAAGAAACTCACAAAAGGTCTCTCAGATTCAAACCTAAATGCTTCTTTGTGAATTCCTAGAATTTTGTTCATTCAGACATGGAATTATTTGTTTGCTTATTTGTTTGTTTTATCATTTCAACTGCCTACTGTACTGGTTATGAAAAACACAATTCCTGTCCTCAGATATTTTGTATTCTAAACGAGAGACAAGGTTCTTTTAAAGAAACAATCCTGATATTAAAATTAAGAATGATATGTAATGGGGACAAATGGAGGCTTTCGACAATGTCTCCGTATCCTTTAGTGAGAAGCAAACAAAAGGACATTATTATAAAATTGCACATGGGGGCAGAAACAGTCACTTGTGATTAGTGTCAGGGTCATTTTAATGAAAATTAACCCCAGAAATGCTTGACTAAGCAGAGGAAACCAAGGCATCCTTTGGATCCTGACAGAACCAGGGCAGTTAAATCTTTCCTACCTGCATATGAGCTTAAGAGACTAAATCAGTCCAAAGCCACTGGCCATGCTAGTTGCTCTAATTACTATTGCAGGAAATACTAGATAATACCTATGAAGTATAAAAGATAACGGCAGCCCCAAATACTCTTGTAAACAAAGAATTCCCAGAGGAATACACAGACAGTGCTCACAAAGCCTGGACCAGCCCAGTTGCATAATAAAGCATAAAGACATGTAGTTTGACAGAGAGGATGGATTCCATAGCATAGGCTGTAGTCTCCTGCGGGGTATGACCCTGTTCAGTGAAAACACAGCACTGACAGGAAGAAATCGGGCAGGGCATTTCAGAGAGTCATTACCGGTAGCTTAGAGGCACTTCGGCCCCTGAAGATTCCTTCTGCTTGTGTGTGTGTGTGTTTGTGTGTGTGTGTATGCATGTGCACACATGCACATGTAGCCTCAGGTAAAGGAACAAAATGTGGTGATTTGTTCATCTGCAGCCCAGCCTTATTTCATGAAATGTGACTACTCATCTAGCATTTACGGGCTATGTGAAGAGGATTATATCCAACTAAGAGTTTCCAGGATTTTGTGAGGGGCTATCATCGACTTCTTAAATTCCCTGCTGTCCTGAGATGAAAGAGTGAGCCAAGGTGGTAAGCTTGATCTCAGAGAGTAAGTGAAAACAAGGTGTTTTGTGCATGATCAGCACTGATTTACCATCTGTACATCATTCGGTGCGTGGAGAAGAATGTGTGGTTTATCATTGCTCCTCCAGTAGGTTATCTTCTAGGTAAAGAAGTAACTATTGTGAAGTGCTCTAGTTCTTTGAGGATTGTTGATATGTGGATAAAGTGGGATGGATAAAAGAGCACTGGACCAGAAGTGGGGAGTTGGCCTCAGCTCCACCACTATGGCTCACAAGTAAATTATTCTACAGGTGCCATTAATTCTCCATTATCAAGAGCAGAATTACATGCTTATTTGCATAAGTAACCCAGAACAAATGAAATAATATTTCAAAGCACTTAAATTTCACTGTAAGTAAAGTATAACAAGGAGCCCTTTTATGGAGCCCTATGTGCAACGTACAGGTTCTGTGGGAGACTCAAACAAGATGTGGTTCATAACTTTAGGAAGCTTGGAATCTAGCGAGGTGACAGACCAATGCACCTACTGCAACCAGCTGAGGAGTAAAAGACATTGAGATCATTGCTGTAGAAAGTTTACTGAGTCATTCAGCAAGTATTGAAAGGCACTGTGCACACTCTAAAAGTAAATTACTTCTCTCTGAAGTTGGGGGAGGCAAAGTCATATAGCTTAATGGAAATGAGCATTTGGACTGGACACTGAATAAAAGGTTAAAATGTCTTAGCCAGAAGTGAATTGAGACAGGTGTGGCAAAGGTAGTGGGGGAGTGAAAGGCATGGGAAATATACAGGGTGCGTTTGGGAAACAGTGAGTGGTCTGGTTGTGCAAAAGTCAAAAATGTGTAATTAGAAAAGGAGAAAGCAGTGAGAGATATGCCTGAAAAGATCACTTGTGGCTAGATTCAAGGTGACCAAGTTGAGAAGCTTGAACTTTATTCTGTAGCCATCAAAGGCTTGTACCTATGCTATAGGACAATATGTTTGTCAGTGTAGTAAAGCAGGAGACTGGAGGAGAAGGGGACTCAGTAGAAGATTTTTGCAAGTGCTCAGACAAAAGATAGCCAAGGGCTTCCCTGGTGGCGCAATGGTTGAGAGTCCGCCTGCCGATGCAGGGGACACGGGTTCGTGCCCCGGTCCGGGAAGATCCCACATGCCGCAGAGCCATGGCCGCTGAGCCTGCGCGTCCGGAGCCTGTGCTCCGCAGCAGGAGAGGCCACAACAGTGAGAGGCCTGCGTACCGCAAAAAAAAAAAAAAAAATAGCCAAGCTCAGGCAGAGAGGGATGGAAAAGAGAGATGGATGCAGAGGTATGGAGGATGCAGAATCCATGGAACATGGCACCAATTTGGACATGAGGCCAAGGAGAGGACAGAGTTGAAGACAACACTTCTCAATTGTAGCTATTTGCCTTTTTCTTTTTTTTGCCTTTTTTTTTTTAAGCTTTGGAGATCTCAGTGCAGTACCCCTCCACTGCTGCCAGGCCGTGTATGCTTACTTCCTTTCCACTGTCAAATTCTGTCCTCTGGAAAGGACATGAAATTCATCCTACTTGGTAAAAGCTTACAATGTTACCCTTCCCAGGTATTTGCCCTTCAACAAATTTCTAAGCTTTAAGGTAGAGATAGAAACCTTTAAAAAAAGACATTTCTAATGTTAGCTTGTAATTTTCCTACTAACTAGGAAGTTTTTTATTCTCAAGTTTCATACATTTCAAACTTTGCCTTGGTCCAGCCTTGTTTGTTGGCAGGGGCAATATTCAAAATACTGAACAATTCCTTACAGCCCAGTCACTGATTGGTCCATGAAGAACACAATCACAAGCAACTGCTGGGACCATATCAGAACATCCAGCTGAGTATCAGCATGGATATTGACATCTTTGGGGTTATTACAGCCTTACAAATAAGGATGGGCCAGCAGACCTGTAGTCAAGAATTACACTCAATCTTTTGAAAACTAGATTAAAACAGAATGAAAAATAAACTCTAATTCACTGCACTGTCACTGAATTTCCAAAGCCTACTGATGCCAGTCCACTACCTACTGATCCTGTTTCCTAGGCCAGGTAGGAAGGGGTTGTGAAAATTCTGTGACATGACACACCTCCTGAATCTTAACCTTTCTCCCCTGCGCATGGAGTTTTTTCCCCAGTACCTTTGAGATGCTTTGGAAGAAAAGAAGCAAAGCTGCCACTGTTCCTTGCCCTGCTGCATTCCACTCTTCATTCTGCATCTCAGAACAGCCGACCCCTGGCCCAGTGAGGCTGTCTGTCATGACAGGCTAGCCTGCCTCTTATTATCCACTCAAGATTATTCACTCCCTCTTTTATTTGAAAGACCCAAATAATTTTAAATACCACCCATAAGGCTGCAGCTGTCCCCAGAAATGGAATTCTGATTAAATTCCTACTGCTCCTTTAAGAGCCAACTTAAATGTCACCTCCAAATAATAACTGCTGACATTTACTCAGTGCTTACTCTGAGCCAGGCACTTTGCTAAGGGCATCTAATGGATTTTCTCATTTCAGCCTCAAAATAAACCTCTGGGGTAAGTATTAGTATTATACCCATTCTACAGATGTGGAAACTGAGAGGTTAAAGAACTTACCCAACGTCTCATAGCTAGTAAATGGGAGAGCCAGCAGTCCAACACCTGGGCCCTCAGTGCTGGTACATGGTAGGCATTCAATAAATGACCCAAATGATGGGCAGTCTCTGCTTCCCTTTGCAGTGTTCTCAGCATATCCTTTATAGCATCCTTCACATTTGCAGTGACTTATTCAGTGCTTGTCTTTCTAAATTCAACAATGCCACCATTATATCCCCCAAGACCTGGTACCATGCCTGGCATATTGTGGGTGTGCAATAAATGTTTGTGGAAGGAGAAGATAAAGGAGGAAGGAGGGGAAGAACAAAAAGCCTTTCTAATTTGAGGGTTGAAAAATACAGTGACCCAATATGTACTTTTGGATGAAAAGAAGCTGGGTCACTGAGGGCTGCATGGGTCTTAGATTTAAAACACCAGGGTTACAATCCCAACTCAGCCATTTCCTGACCAAGTAACTCCCACACATAGAACTTTAAGCCTCAGTTTCTACATCTTGTAAAATGGTTTTCTTCTTTGGACATATAAAAGTTAAATGAAATCACATACATGAATGAGGTCAGCAAAGTGCCAGCTGCTACTCAGTAATCTTTGGTTGTGTTGTTGCATAAGAGATACACGGAAGGGATTGACATATTTCACATCATATAGCGGAGCATGTAGTCATCACTGATACATAACATATTGCAGGAGACCAATAACTGTTTTGAGTGATTAGGCCGAATGGCCATATGTCTAAACATTAAAATATGATGTATGCAAGTCTCATCAGGATCATCTATTTTACGTCTCAATGCCATCTTTACCGAGACATGGATCGGTTTATATTTATAATGCAAATGCATTGTGCTCTTCCTGGTCAGAATAGTTCACACGTCTGTTCTTTTTTCTCCCCTGCCCTTGCTGCCTCCCAACAAGTGTATGTGTTCCTTCTCCACGCTCTCCCTCCAACACCCTTCATCTGCCTGTCACTTTTCAAAGACAAGCTCCTCAGAATGCAATCTCTGCTTTCTTTGTTTTCCTGGTTTCCATTTTGTATCCTAAAATATTCACTTCAAGTTCCGCTTGACAGACGTCCCTAACCTAATCTCCACGTCTGCTTTCTAATTTTCGCAGTCAGGATAAAACAAATAGGTTGGAGTTAATTGCCGGAGCAGCGGGCCGGAGCTCTGAGCTGTGATTTATGAGCTGAGGGCAGGCGCTCTGCAACACATTTTTCTTAATTTATTTTTAATGAGTCTCTCAATTAATTTTCTTGGAAACATCTTAATGATGTTGGAGGCGGGTGTTAATGAGGTCTGCACCAGCTCCTAATTTTGCATATTTTAAAGTGCCTAATGTCATCTTGAACCCCTTCTTTCCATTTTAAGAGGAGTGGAGGGAGGGGGGAGATTATTGTTGAACGGAGAATTTTCACTCTTCATGCCTCAGTCTTTGCTTAACCTTTCAGACTTTATGGGCTTATGGTGTGTCTCAGAGCAATCTCCCGCTTCCTGCTCCCCTCCCCCACGTGCTCTGGGCTGCCCGAGTCTGAGGAGCCACTGCAGGAAATGGAGAAAAGACACAATCCCCAGGAACCTGTGAGTTCTGGAGAACCATCAGTGGCCCTTAGTGAGGATGTCCAGAGGTGATCTAACCTTTCCTAAAGCAGAAAGTGGATAGGGGAAAATACCAGTAGAAGAAACAAATCAAGGGGTGTCTTATTAGCATCTGGCCGCTTGTTCAGAGAACATGGTCTCCCAAATGTCTCTGCAGAGCTTGGGGCACCAGATCCACCTCTGCATCCTGCAAGACCCAGAGCAAAGTGCTTGAGTACTATCTCTGAGCCCTCTCTACTACCTTTCAATTTCTTTTTTTTTTAAATTAAGTTATTTATTTATTTATTTTTAGCTACACTGGGTCTTCGTTGCTGCGTGCGGGCTTTCTCTAGGTGCGGTGAGCGGGGGCTACTCTTCATTGTGGTGCGCAGGCTTCTTATTGCGGTGGCTTCTCTTGTTGTGGAGCACGGACTCTAGGCGCACAGACTTCAGTAGTTGTGGCACGTGGGCTCAGTAGTTGTGGCTCGCAGGCTCAGTAGATGTGGCACACAGGCTTAGGTGCTGCACGGCATGTGGGATCTCCCAGGGCTCGAACCCATGTCCCCTGCATTGGCAGGTGGATTCTTAACAACTACACCACCAGGGAAGTCCCTACCTTTCCATTTCAAAAGCAGTCTCCACTAAGTCCTCATCAGTCTTTATTATGTATTTTCTAGTTAGAACTTATTTTTCTGATTAAATGGTCATTAAATGCTTCTGATAGAAAATTTGGGAAGCACGAAAGAATGGATCAGATAAGGAAAACTAAATTCTAGTGCCGAAAAACAGCCGCTATTAAAACTGTGGTGTTTCCTTCTAGATGTTGTTCTTTTTCTATTCATGGGCTTTTGGTTTTATTTTATGCAATTGTGATGATGCTGAATATCATTTTTTCCCAGTTAACAAACTTCTTTCAAGCGTAGTTTTCAATGACTGTTTAATATTCCATCTAGCAGATTTGTCATAATTTACCAAACCATTCCACTGCAACTGGGCATCTAAGCTAATTCTCAAACTGTTATCACACATACTATTGTGATGAACATCTTTGTACAGAAAGCTTTTTTACATTAGGGATTATTTCCTTTGGAATCACCTGAGGAATTACTGATTTAAAGACTATAATCCTTTTTAAGACTCTTGATATGTACTTCCAAATTACTTTACAAAGAGTTATGCCAGTTTACTTCCAATAGTAATACATGAGTGTGTCTATTTCTTCAATCTTGCCATAGCATAGAGTAGCACAGTTGTAAAAAATCTTATCTGGCAGATATATTTTTTTTTTAGATGTTGGAGGTAGGAGTTTATTAATTTATTTATTTATTTTTGCTGTGTTGGGTCTTTGTTTCTGTGCAAGGGCTTTCTCTAGTTGTGGCAAGCGGGGGCCACTCTTCATCACAGTGCGCGGGCCTCTCACTATCGCGGCCTCTCTTGTTGTGGAGCACAGGCTCCAGACACGCAGGCTCAGTAGTTGTGGCTCACGGGCCCAGCCGCTCCGCGGCATGTGGGATCCTCCCAGACCAGGGCTCGAACCCGTGTCCCCTGCATTAGCAGGCAGATTCTCAACGACTGCGCCACCAGGGAAGCCCTCTGGCAGATTTAAATGCATTTCTTTAATTTCTCCGCCAAGTCCGCTCTTGGGATAATATTTCAGTTAAACTGAAGGCTGCTTTTACTCAGGGACTAACTAGACCATTGGGCTTCCCTGGTGGCGCAGTGGTTGAGAGTCCGCCTGCCGATGCAGGGGACACGGGTTCGTGCCCCGGTCCGGGAAGATCCCACATGCCACGGAGCGGCTGGGCCTGTGAGCCATGGCCACTGAGCCTGTGCGTCCGGAGCCTGTGCTCCGCAATGGGAGAGGCCACAACAGTGAGAGGCCCACGTACCGCAAAAAAAAAAAAAAAAAAAAAACTAGACCATGAACCCCGATGTGGCCAAGGTTTTTCTCATGGCATGTAGTAAAGACTGAAGAAATGTTTGTTAAATTGACTTATCCACAAAATGGAAAGTTGAGGATGTATCTCTGAGTGCCCTATTTCTACCTGGATCTGCCCAATGGCCTCTCCAGCTCATCTTTCCAAAACTGAATGCATGTCTCCTCACCATACCTTTCCCATATTGAGTAAAGTTGGCCTCCAGACATGCAAGTCTTCTGCAGTGTAGCCCTGCTCTCACAGCCCCCCAGCACATGCACATTCAGTCCGCCGTCAAGTCCTTTGGATGTACTCCCCACATGTTCATGGCTGTCTCTCCTCTTCCTTTCCCACAGTCCTGTTTCAGACCCCTGTCTCTCACCTACACTAGTGCTGTCTCTCACCTCCCAACGGTCTTCTGCCTCCAGTTTCCCTCTGCATTTTAGCCTTTAATGTGCTGCCTTTTCCAACACAAACAAAAACCCTACAGAGATTCCCTCTTGGTATATAAAATATAGTCTGAAATGTCTATGTCATTAGGGTCTTTCACACAATTTGACCCCCTAGTACTTTACCCACTTCTCAAATATGTCATGCACTTTGTTCAGGCCATTTCTTTAGCCTTGCATGCCCTTTTTCCACTCCCCACATAGCAATTCCGTGCCACCTCTTCCATGAAGGCTTACTCACCACCTAGGCTTCCACCTATGCATCCCTTGCACATGGCAGATGCCTAGTGAATGTCTGGTGAATGAATAAGGCATCTGTAGAAATGTGTTTCCTTCAAAGCTGTTACCCACTGTACTTTCTGGACTGTTTTACACTCTAAGTTAGATGTTTATATTTGAAAGTTTAAAGAACCCTTTAACCTGGGGTTAGATGTTCATGTTTAAAAATTTTAAGAACTCTTCAGCCTGGGAAAAAAAATAGTTTCTCAGGGCATTGCTGTTTTCTGGTAGACTCCATTGACTTATTGCTGGACATTTCTTAATTTCCGTTAAAGTATCTTTTGAGTGCTTTTCTGGCTGATTCCTTGTGCTTAGTGTAAGTATTGTCAGAATATTCCCTGAGAAAAGACCACAGGTTCTAACTTTAGGGGATAATGGGTTCAGATAAGATTCTGTACCCAGACGCAGACTTTAATATCTAATGGTCTTACAGTTCAAACAGAATCTCTCAAGCATTATCTTAAAGCTGAAGGATTTTTTTTTAAGCTTTCTGACCAATAGCAACAATTTACTTACAACTGTAAGATTCTGGTCTTTGACCCTAAGCATTTGTCAAATATATTAATAATAAGTGAAGCTCTGACATCAGAGGCATTGTTTTTGAGATACTTTTAGTTCTGGATTTATACAGGGAAAGAACAGAGATCACTAGTGGATGAAAGCCAGGATGAACAGGCAAGGGTAATAGCAATAGTTTAAGATTTGATGTTGAAGGTGGCTGGCATTGATTATGTTACATAACATTACTATTCTTTCTAATATTGACAACTATATTTTAGAGTTATTTTTAATACTATAATTAAATGAATCCCTCATTTTATTTTATTTTTATTTTTTTAATAAATTTATTTACTTATTTATTTTTGGCTGCATTGGGTCTTCGTTGCTGTGCATGGGCTTTCTCTAGTTGCAGCAAGCAGGGGCTACTCTTCATTGGGGTGCACGGGCTGCTCATTGTGGTGGCTTCTCTTGTTGTGGAGCACAGGATCTAGGGGCATGGGCTTCAGTCATCGTGGCACGCGGGCTTCAGTAGTTGTGGCACACGGGCTTCAGTACTTGTGTCTCGCTGGCTCTAGAGCATAGGCTCAGTAGTTGTGGCGCACGGGCTTAGTTGCTCCATGGCATGTGGGATCTTCCTGGCCCAGGGCTCGAACCCGTGTCCCCTGCATTGGCAGGTGGATTCTTAACCACTGCGCCACCAAGGAAGTCCTCTCATTTTATTTTTAATGTTTAAAATTTTGTCGCCAAGTGTATCAATCATGTTAGGTTTTGCTGTAGCAAACAACCTCAAATTTCAGAGACTTGACACAACAAACATTTATCTTTTGCTCGCACAAAGTTTAAGGTAGATATTTTTAGTAGGATGGCATTTCTGGGCATCTCCCTAGTGAGTCAGGGATCCAGGCTCTGCTGTCCCTAGGGCATTCTTGGAGTCCTTCAGTGGATCCTCTGCACTGGGCTGGCCAGTGAGTGAAAGGAGGGTATGTGAAGGGTTGCACTGTACATTTTAGAGTTCAGATGTGTAAGTGTCATACTTCATTTCAGGGGTGTGCTGGAGCCAACTCATTACAGCTTGCAGCAGCCACTGGTTCAATTTCCAGGCATTTTGCAAGCTGGTTGTTAAATGCAGACATTATTAAAAATTAAATTATATAAACATACAATTAAATTTTTTAAAACAAATTAAATAAAAAACAAAGGTAATAATTATTCAAACTACCTCTTTTACTACATTTTTCTATTATCTAGGCCTGAGATTATATATGTCTCTTGTATCAGTAAGTGAGAAATATTATAGAATGGTGGCTTCTGTGCTTCTCTTCCTGACTTCATGTTCAATGACATCGTGTTGATTGTTTGAAATTAGATAATGGTGGGGGTATTTACACCATGGAAATTGGAAAACACTATAAATCAGGGCTTGATTTATTGTTTTGTTGATTGCCTAGAGACTTTTAAAAGTTATAGAAAAAGAAATCTAAAGAGAAATCTAAAAATACAGATTAATTAAAATCATGTTGTATCTGTAGCCATTACACTATAAACAGCACAAAACATTGAGGAAATATTCTTCTAGTATTTGATAACCATTAACTGATTTAGCAAAGAAGTTGCCGACATTACTAATAAACAAGTAAATTCTAACGTACGTCTTCATTATTTCACTTAATAATGTAAAAGACAGTATCAACCAATATTCGTGTTGGAACTATACTCATTCATCAAATTTGTAACCACAAGTTGGCTACAATACAAGAGTTTGGTAAAAATCAACAAAAGCATTCTGAGAGAATCAATTGGCTATATGGAAATTACAGTGAAGGATACTGCATATTTTAATGTAATGGTTATATTGGTAATTGTAAATAATGTGCTTCACAACCTTTCTATCAGCAAATTTATAATAAACTCAAGCACATATGCATATACTGTTTTATGGGGTGCCCGTTGTTAAACAGTTACCAGCACACCACTGCCTCTACTTGTGGTCTGTTAGCCAGAACTCAATTACATGGTTTCACCTAGATGCAAGGATTGCACAGTAATTAGAGTAGCTATGTGTCCATGAAAGAGAAAACTGGATATTCATGAGCATAGAGGTCTGTCCCACAGTCTCTCCTTCTGGTCACCAAGTATCAGTTTCTTTCTTCTGCCCACATATAGAGCACACTCACCTCTCCCCAAGGGGGATGACTCAAAGTCCAGATTTCTCCATCAGGTAAGATGTAACTCTTAGCATGGCAACCAATGAACTAAAAGAAGGAGTTATCTTCTCTCCATCCCACCCCCACCCTATATACTGTAGTGAAGCAGAAGCAAGAATTGCAATTAAAAATTCCTGGTCAGAAAAGGAATGAAAAGGAGGTACACTACAGTCACTCATTCCTAACAAATGCTGGAGTCCTATGGCGCCGGCATTGTGAAGGCCTCCTACCCTGTCAAGGACCCAGTTCTGCTCTCTAGGAAGAAATCCCTTCATCTATGGATCACATCTGAAATGGGTATTGGGAAGCTGTATATATTTAACAGTCTATGGCCTGCTTTCTGCTTATGCTAGGGAGCCTAATGGTGTTTTATGTCTCAAGCAGTTAACAGCTTCTTTAATCCAGACTCGTGGTTTCTTTAGCAGTACAGTTCTCTGAAAAACTAGTATAGGCTTCTGGTTTATTTGCTTCCCATTCAGTCCCATGAGCCAATAATTTCCTAGATATGATTTTCAACCCTGCCTCATATCTCTGCTTCAGTGCACTCGAGCCAGTCTCCATCAATTCAAAGGCACTGGCTTGAGACCATCTGGAACCATCAATGGGAATGCCATACCTTCAGTCTGCTCTTTGCCACAAGCTGGGTCGTAGTTCACCTGAGAGGTTTCACCAGGCCTCTGTCACATATCCTCTACTGTTTGGGGTCTGGAAGGAGTGAGCTTTCTCAACCCTTTGACTATGCAAATGTCTGGACTTTTTTTTTATTCCCATTAGTTTCTGTTTATAGACCTGCCAATCCTCTCCTGAGTTCATCTCCTTCTTATAATAGCTCAGCAAAAGCAACCAATGAAAATCAACACACATTACAAACAGTCTGTTTTCTACACCCTTCCTCTAGAGCTGCCTTGCTCCATTTTCTTCTAGCATCTAGCATTAAGAAATCTGCTCTCTCATGCCTCTGTAGGTGACCTGTTTTTCTATCCCCTCTGGAAACTTTCAGGATCTTCTCTTTATCCCAGATGTTCTGAAATTTCACAATGATATTCTTTGGTAAAGGCCTAATCTTCATTCCTTGGTCTGGATGCTCTGTGCACCTTTTCAGCCTGAGATTCATGTCTTTAAATTTGGGGAATTGTTTGGTATAATTTATTTGATGAGTTCCTCTTTCCATTTTATCTCTTTTCTTTCTAGAATTCCTATTAGTTGGATGTTGGGACTTCTAGATTAGGGGTCAGCAAATTTTTTTTGAAAAGGGTCCGATAGTAAATATTATAGGCTTTGGGAGCTATATATGGCCTCTGACACATATTTTTCTTTTTTGTTTAATGTACAACCTTTTGCAAATGTAACAAGCATTCTTAGCTTAAGGGACATATAAAAACAGGCCATGGGCTATATTTGGTCTATGGGCCATTAATTGCCAACCTCATCTAGATATAAATATCCTATGTCTCTTATCTGTTCTCTCATATTTTTTATTACTTCTTGCTATAATTTCTGGGAGATTTTCTTGGTGTCACATTCCAACTCTTCCACCACATTTTTAAATTCAGAAATCCTATTTTTAAATTCTAAGAACTCTTTCTTATTCTCCAAATGTTCTTTTGTATGACAGCTTCACAAATCTCTCTAAAGATATGAACTAGAGGTTGTTTCTTTTGTTTGTTTTTGGTTTTGTTCTGTACATTATATCTATTTCCTCCATGTTCATTCTTTCCGTTTATCTATTTTTGTTTCTTCCTTTCAGTTTTGGGGTTTTCCTCAAACATCCATGCCTGTCACTCCTATTTAAATGTGAGATTCTAAATAGGGGGGCTTTATTTGGGGGTGGGAATAAGGCATGCCAACTAATGGGCTTTACTTTAGGGTTACCAGGTACAGAATGCTAGTGTGGGGACGTCTAGTCCTAGGGACCTCTAGTTTATCCAGAGAACAAACTTCTGATCTCCTGCCTGGAGGGCCGATATGTTGCTGCTGCTGTTCCGTGCATTGAGGTTAGGAGGTGGGAGGAAGGTCAGCTGTTCTGGTCACCGATTTTGTCCAGTACCTGTGCCTAAATCCCAAGCCCTTTATCCATATCACCCTCTAAATTAACTTTAAGCTGAGGCTCCCATTATTTGCTAAATGAGCCATCTCATTTAGTCATCTGCTTTCTAACTTCCAAAAATCATTGAGCTTTCATATCTGTTCAGTCACCCCTTTCACTCTCTTTCTATAGTAGGTTTGTATCTTTTTTTTCATTTTATTTTATTTTTTAACATCTTTATTGGAGTATAATTGCTTTACAATGTTGTGTTAGTTTCTGCTGTATAACAAAATGAATCAGCTATACATTTACATATATCCCCATATCTCCTCCCTCTTGCGTCTCCCTCCCACCCTCCCTATCCCACCCCTCTAGGTGGTCACAAAGCACCGAGCTGATCTCCCTGTGCTATGTGGCTGCTTCCTACTAGCTATTGGTTTTACATTTGGTAGTATATATAAGTCCATGCCACTCTCTCACTTCGTCCCAGCTTACCCTTCCCCCTCCCTGTGTCCTCAAGTCCATTCTCTACATCTGCGTCTTTATTCCTGTCCTGCCCCTAGGTTATTCAGAACATTTTTTTTTTTAGATTCCATGTATATGTGTTAGCATACGGTATTTGTTTTTCTGTTTCTGACTTACTTCACTCTGTATGACAGACTCTAGGTCCATCCACCTCACTACAAATAACTGAATTTCATTTCTTTTCATGGCTGAGTAATATTCCATTGTTTATACGTGCCACATCTCCTTTATCCATTCATCTGTCGATGGACACTTAGGTTGCTTCCATGTCCTGGCTATTGTAAATAGAGCTGCAATGAACATTGTTGTACTTGACTCTTTTTGAATTACAGTTTTCTCAGGGTATATATGCCCAGTAGTGGAATTGCTGGGTCGTATGATAGTTCTATTACAGTGGGTTTGTATCTTTTTAAAACTTCTGTACAATCATTTTAATAAGGTCTCAGATGTAAGCAGAGATAAACACACGTAGTTAATCCACCGTATTTAATCAGGAGTCCTATATGTCTTGTTTTAGGATTTAAGATCACCTTGGATGAATGGAATGCCATTTACCGAGATCTGGAAAGCTGAGTACTATTTAGAGTGAGTGATCTGAGTGAGGATATTTACTAGGTAAAAGTGGTTCCTCACTGCCAGGCAAAGCCTTCACCATTGAGTGATACAGTGTAGAACATGTTTTGCTTACCAGTAAGACTATCATGAGCAGGAACAGCTAACTGTGCCCTAACTATTCTACTTTATACTTGAATCTTCTTTAGTCCACTCCAGCCACATAAGCTGATATTCACACGAACTTCTGATACCACCCTTAGTATGAGAGGAAGTGAATATTTCTTTGCTGAGTTTGCTTTGCAGTGAGATATACTTTCAATATTGCTACCATTTTCATAAAGCACATTTTTTAGAAGATTGGATGGAGTATTTAGATATCTCATGGTACCCTCTATACAAAAACTTTTGTGAGAATCAAGATATTTAACACTTCAGCCTTTAAAAGGAAGAAAATTCTGACACATGCAACAGCATGGATGAACCCTGAGAACATTATGCTAAGTGAAATAAGCCAGTCACAAAAAGATAAATACTGTATGATTCCACTTAGATGAGGTACTTAGAGTAGTCAAAATCTCGGAGACAGAAAGTAGAACGGTGGTTTCCAGGGGCTGGGGAGAAGGGGGAATGAGGAGTTATTGTTTAAGGGTGTAGAGTTTCAGTTTTACAAGATGAAAAGAGCTCTGGAGATGGATGGTGGTGATGGTAGCCCAACATTATGAATTTATTTAATGCCACTGAACTGTACACTTAAAAACAGTTAAGATGGTAAATTTTATGTTATATGCTTTACTACCAAAAAAATGGAAGAATATTTAACACTGAGCTTTATATTACATCATCATTAAATTCTTTCAGTGAACACCGATTGAGTACCTAGTATGTACCGGGAACTGTGGTAAGCATGGAGGAGTTAACAGCGAACAAAACAAACACAATCTCTTCCCTCCTGGAGCATATATTCCCATTAAGAAAGATAATAAACCAAGTATTTAAAATGAAGCAGGGTTAAGGAAGATGAGTGACTAGCGTGCTATTCTGTAGGGTAATCAGGGAAATCCTCTCTGATTATGTGGCACTTGAGCAGAGATCTGAATGATTTTCATTTCTTATGCCATTTTTAAAGAGAATTTATAATTGTGATTTAACCCAACACCCCCCCACACACACACTAAAGAACTATACTTGGAGAAAGCTTTTAAATTTCAGTTGCCCCTTGTTCCTACAGTTGATGTTTTTGCTATTTGAGTATTCACCTATGCATCCTCTTTGGCTTTTAGCCCACATGCTTTCATTGTTTATATTCACGTTAATAATTGTTATTTCATGACATAGACTGAACTTTTCATCCAAAGAAGTCAATGTGCTTGAGTTGATTATCTCTCACCTATGAGGATGAGGTATTATTTTCATTTTATTTGTAAGGAAACTGAGGCACAGAGACCTAAAATCACACGAGAAGTTTCTGGTGAAGCCACACACAAACTTAAGCTCCAAGTCTAGTTTGTTTCATAAGACCTGAGTCACCATGTTACTGTGGGAATGGAATTGACAACTTCTCTGAAAGCACCTAGTACACCCTTAAGCGTGTTGCAAAAATTATTTTTCCTTCAACATCTTTTAACTAATAACTGGCCCCTAGGGTGATAAAACCACCCCTTGTTACCACTCCCTATCTGGAAAAGTACTTACCTAGCAAAGGATTCACTTGGCAGGCATTTTTCTTTCTTCTTTGATTGTTTCTAGCTTCCTCCAGCATATGGTAGTAGGTATTTTGGTGATTTGGGAAACTGGGAAGAGTTGGCTGCTGGATCATTTTAGTGACAAGTGGCCACGAGACTAACTTAATGTGTCCTTTGGCCTGTGGACTCCTGGGGAGCATTGCTCCTGCTGTAGTAGAAAACACTTCACCTCCTCAACACTTTGTTTTGCTTTGGGTCAACCACTGGGAGACTCAGTAGCAATGGGAGTGAAATTGCCCCTGGTTTCCTCACAGCCTGTCAGTCGTTGTTAAATCAGAGAAGGCTGAAAAACTGATTCTTTTTTTGTCCCTGTCCAAACGTGGCAGCCGTTTAATTTCAATTAACAAACCTTGAAAAAGAATATTATGCCAGGACTAATTACAGCAGGAAGTTCCTTACTCATCTCCACTCCGCCTCCTAATTGAGGATCTGCAGTGTCCCCCAGCAGGGCTGTGAAGTTTGGATTCTCAGAAATTCTGGTGCCTGGGGCTTTGATGTAGCTCTCTTTTCAAACGAGTGACATTTTAGGAAGCACAAGCTTCCAAGAAGGATTCATCTAACTTTTTAAAGTCTAAAAATTAGCTGTACAAATCAGACTCGTGTATACCCAAACGCCAACTTGTTCACATCAAACCCTTGCTTTTTCCTCTCTATAAATAGACTGTCTGCTTTCAAAGCTCCTCCTCCTCTCCTGCTGGGGAAGGCTAACCCCCTTCTCCTCCATGAAACAAGTATTTGTTCTGGTTGACACATTAGAATCTACCAAGAAGCAAAGCAACCCCTTACCTGCAACTTCTTAACTTTCATTGTGTCAGTCAAGTGTCTCAGCAGGGAACAGAATTCACACACACACACCCACAATGGTACAGATGAAGAAAATTTAAGGAAGGGGCTACTGAGAGAGGAGGGGACAGGATTAAAAGAACAGTCAAGGAAAGGTGGGTCGCCCAGAGACTAGCAATAACGGGAAGCTGTTACTATCCCTATGGTAGAAGGAATAAGGAAGGGACAGAGTCAGTGAGAACTAGGAGGATAGCCTGGCAGAAACTGTAGTAACAGAAGGATGTGATGTTCCCAGAGAGGCTGAAGCCCGGAAGAAATCCCCTCCTGCTTCCCAGCCTCCTGCATGTGCCTCCCTGGCCAACCCAGCCAGGACAGTTAACTGTTGCTTCTTGTGTATGGAGCTTGTTTTCCCAGTTTGTGTATAGTCAACTGTAGACCACTATTATGTCTTCTATTTGTTATCCTATAGGCCTTAACCTAATAGTGAGCACATACGTGCTCAATAAATGCTCTTATGTTATTTGAGTATAATTATTATAGTGTAAAAAATATAATTGAAAAAAGAGATATCACTAGATATTATTATTATATCATATGTATAATATATAGTGATATTTCTTCTTTCATCCCTTTGTATCTGCAAGGGGCTGATTCTAGGACCCCCTGCAGGTACCAAAATCCACCACGCTCAAGTCCCTGATAAAATAAGGTAGTATTTGCATATAACATATGCACATCCTCCCCTATACTTTAAATCATCTCCAGATTACCTACAATACCTAATACAATATAAATGCTATGAAAATAGTTGTAAATACAGTGTAAATGCTATGTACATAGTTACTTTTTGGAATTTTTGAAATGCAGTTGGTTGAATCTGAGGATGCAGAACCCAGGGAGCCAACTGTATATATTTTTTATTGAGATATACTTGATATGTAACATTCTGTAAGTTCAAGATATACAATGTAGTGATTTGATACATTTATGTATTGCAATATGATTACCACCATAGCATTAGCTAATACCTCCGTCATGTCTCATAATTATCATTTGGTTTTTTAAAATATTTATTTATTTATTTATTTGGCTGCACCTGGTCTTAGTTGCGGCACGTGGGATCTTAGTTGCAGCATGTGGAATCTTTTTAGTTGCAGCATGCAGGCTCTTAGTTGTGGTATGTGGGATGTAGTTCCCTGACCAGGGATCAGACCCAGGCCCCCTGCATTGGGAGCATGGAGTCTTAACCGCTGGACCACCGGGGAAGTCCGTCATAATTATCATTTCTTTTTTGTGGTAAGAGCATTTAAGATCTTGTTTCTTAGCAACTTTGAAGTATATCGGGGGCTTCCCTGGTGGCGCAGTGGTTGAGAATCTGCCTGCTAATGCAGGGGACACGGGTTCGAGCCCTGGCCTGGGAGGATCCCACATGCCACGGAGCGGCTGGGCCTAGTAAGCCATGGCCGCTGAGCCTGTGCGTCCGGAGCCTGTGCTCCACAACAAGAGAGGCCGCAACAGTGAGAGGCCCGCGCGCTGTGATGAAGAGTGGCCCCCACTTGCCACAACTAGAGAAAGTCCTCGCACAGAAATGAAGACCCAACACAGCCAAAAATAAATAAATAAATAAATAAATTAAAAAAAAAAAAGATACCCTATGAAGTATATCATACAGTATCGTTAACTATAATCTCTTTCCTTCAATTATATTTTACACTATAACAATTAATTACGGCTTCCCTGGTAGCGTAGATGGTTGAGAATCCACCTGCCAATGCAGGGGACATGGGTTCGAGCCCTGGTCTGGGAAGATCCCACATGCCACGGAGCAACTAAGCCTGTGTGCCACAACTACTGAGCCTGCGCTCTAGAGCCCGCGAGCCACAACTACTGAGCCCGCGCACAACAACTACTGAAGCCCGCGCACCTAGAGCCCATGCTCCATGACAAGAGAAGCCAGTGCAATGACAAGCCTGGGCACCGCAACGAAGAGCATCCCCCGCTCTCTGCAACCAGAGAAAGCCCGCGCAGCAACGAAGACCCAACGCAGCCAAAAATAAATTAAAAAAAACACAATTAATTATACGCAAATAATCTAACAAGAGCATCGATTGAGCACCTATGTGTAACATGATAATAATATAGAGTGATGTGTGAGTTATCAATGTAAACCAATGAGTAGGTCTCAACCAGAGAGCACCCTCTGTTAAATAAAGTAAAGAAACGGTGGAGTCAGAGAGAAATGACAGTTAAAGGGCATGTTGGCCAGGTACACTGTGCACATGACTTTCTGGATGCAAGTGCTATTTGAGAGGCATTTCCGTGGTCTTTTTTAAGAGGATAAGTGATGAGAGGAGAGAAATTCAGTTTCCAGGAAGAAGGCTCAGCAGGGCTGAGTGCCCAGGCCCAGCTGGCTATGTGGGATCTATTTAAGAGCAGAGGTGGGGAAGGGGGACAGCACAGGTGAAACATGGAGCTAGGATTCTAGAAAATCATCTAGAAAAGTTCAAAAAGGATTTTGTCACTACTTATGTGTAAGGTATTGCAGAGTCTGAATTCCTTCCTTTTAAGAATTGCGCTCTCTCTCTCTCTCTCTCTCTCTCTCTCTCGCTAGGTCATTGATTAGATGCGGACAGGTGTAAGGAAATGTCACTGTGCCACTGTCAGCTCACCACGTGGTCCAGCTGTGACCAAACTGCAGATTCCTTCGCTCCTTCTGACCCATCTGACACCAATGCTTGAAATGTGTATTTCCCCATATTTAAGTAAATGCTAAGGCAGTCATCATGCTGTTAAGAGACAGATCCATTTTGCATCAATGATGAAAATCCGCAAATATAATGGAAAAATTAACTTTGATTCTTTTGGTATGCTGTGTGCAACTTTATCCACAGCACATTTTAGATCATGGGCTGAATTCTTCCTCTGCCCCAGATCATTGCTGAGCCACCTGCTTCTGCCAATAGTTGCCTGCCAAAAAAAGCAAACTAACTTAAATTTGGTCAAGTATACTTAGAATAGAAAATTGTGTGTTCAATTTAATAACCTTCCAGCGCAGTGGGGGTGGGGTGGTGACTGGGGGCAATGAATGTCTGTGTGAATTACCAAAGAAGAGTCAAGTTAAAAAGTCTCCTCCACCACGTAAAGAAATCTTGGTTGACCCTGCTGCCCCTTCAGGTTAGCATGTGATTTTTCTCCTTTGTTTGGCTGCCAGCATTCTCAAGTGGGGGATTATGTCTTCCTGCCTCCTTTCCCCCATCACATATTTAGCTCCCAAAAAGCTGACTTCATGGCACTTGTGATGGTTAATTTTACATGTCAGCTTGACTGGGCCATGGAGTGCCCAGACATTTGGTTATCCTAGGCATGTGAGGGTGTTTCTAGATGAGATTAACATTTGAATCCATACACTGAGTAAAGCAGATGGCCCTCCCCAATGTGGGTGGGGCTCATCCAATCAACTGAAGGCCTGAATAAACAAAAAGTCTGAGCAAGAGGGAACTCCTCCTGCCTGAGCAGGGACATTGGCCTTTTCTAGCCTTCAGACTCATACAGAAACATCTGCTCTTCTTGGGTCTGGAGCCTGCTGGCTTTCAAGTTGGAACTTAGACCATCAGCTCTCCTGATTCTCAGGTCTTTGGGCTTGGACTTAACACATCAGCTTTTCGTGGTCTCCAGCTTGCCGACTGCAGGTCTTGGGACTTCTTGGCCTCAAATTCCTTGAATAAATCTCTTTAATACACACATGCACACACACACCACACACACTCTTGGTTCTGCTCCTCTGCAGAAGCCTAACACAGCAGCATTGAAGCTATACTTTCAAATGTCACCAGTGCTCTCCCTGTCTGGTGCTGTGGGCTCGTCTCCACCCTCACCCTTGTTGATGCGGACACTGACTGTTCTGCCCACCCCTTGGAGGTCCTCCTCCCTCTCCCTGTCTCTTGGTTCTCAGTCCTCCTCTCTTAACCTTCCCCAATTCTCACCGCTGCAATTCCCATTTTTCTATTAAATCATAACCCTGAGTTGCCCTCTACCTTTCATCACAGTATCTCCTACCACCTATTAGCCGTTGCTCCTCAGTACTCCCACCTCATCTAAAATTCAGTGTCTGAATCTTCTTTCCCTTAAAATCATCTCTTTCTCCTCTTAATTCTTACTGTGGGTGAACACCTCTGTGTCTGTTTCCCCCACCCCAGGTTCCAGTAATCACCAAGTCCTATTGGTTTTTCCTTTCCTCTCCAGACAGTCCTTCTTTTCATTCTCTCTGCTTCAACCCTAGCCCAGCCCTCATCCTCACATGCAAGAGCCTTCCTGTTGGCCTCCCCGCCTCAGTCTCTCTTGCTTCTCCTTCACCCTGCACACCACTGCCAGGTGAACTGTAGCAGAACATTATTTCATCACATCTGTCCCCTCCTCAGTGACCTCCAGTGACTTAAGGAAAAGCCCAGACTTCCTTCCTGAGCCTCTAAGCCTCACCACCATCTGACCCACCCTTCCAGTGTGGCTCTCAAACAAGATAGAACTCCAGGTATTGGAGCCATGTTGCATAGGACTGCCCACCTGACACACCCTGTACTCCTTCCAACACTGAAAAATATAGAATGTAAATGACTTATTTTCTGATTCAAAATCCCCTTCCTACCTGCATTTTTTTAACTCTGAGATTACATACAATCTGGGTGAAAATATGATTCACAGGAAGTTCACTATAAAACTTTTAGGGAGATAAATATTTCCTAGCCTGCTTTCAGTTGTTACTATTAGCTACAGTCATCATTGCCGTGCTCAGCTGAGTGAGCTGAGAGCAGTGACTCTCAAACCAAACTCCCTGGGTTTGAATCCCAGATCTACCGCCTACAGGCTGTGTGGACTTCAGCAAATCCATTAACCTCTTGGGACCTCAGTTTCATCATCTACAAGATAGAAAATAGCAATAGTCACACTCATAGGACTTTATAGAAAGTGGTTAGACCAGTATAAATGCTCACAATAAAGGCTGAGCTTTAGCATTCATCACATTGTTGTTGCTGATGGTGAGCTACCAATGTACTGAAATTACCCCATGCAGCTGCCCTCCTGCCATGCTGATATCACAGCCATGAATGAGTGGGCATCCTGATGCCCCCCATCTTGGCTCACCCTCAAAAGTTGTAAATATGGGACTTCCCTGGTGGCGCAGTGGTTGAGAATCCGCCTGCTGATGCAGGGAACATGGGTTCATGCCCCGGTCCGGGAAGATCCCACATGCCGCGGAGCGGCTAGGCCCGTGAGCCATGGCCGCTGAGCCTGCGCATCCAGAGCCTGTGCTCCGCAACGGGAGAGGCCACAACAGTGAGAGGCCTGTGTACCGCCAAAAAAAAAAAAAAAAAAAGTTGTAAATATGTACAGGTCATAGAGGCCCCCTACCTGGAGGTGCCTCTGATTCTGTCTGTTTCTCAGACACTCCATAAGGACTGTTACGAACGTTATCTCATTTCAACCACTCAACCACCCATACAATGAAACTGAGGCTCTCAAGAGACTCAGTAATGTGCCTAAGGCTACACAGCTAGAATTTCAGCTCAGATCTAGCTGTGCTTTTTTCTTGTGCCTCTCTGGTTTTGTCCTGTCTCTGCCATACCCTCCAAGTCACTCTCGCTCACTTCCTCAGACCCCTCCACCCCATCTTCCAATAAGTTGTTATCTAGTCAGGACATTTACTTATTTTTAGTTGATTCAAACAGAGGCAAAGCAGTGAGATATCTTTTCTGGCTCTCTGGTTGTTGTAATTGGAGTTTCCACCTTCCTAAGCAGTGGAAAAAGAAGAGACTGAGGCCCTCAGAGCACCTGATACTGCTAAAGTTTTCCTGCTTATGTTATGCCATGGGGCGTTGAGCGCGATAGGCAGGACTGGCCTGCGCCATGGCTCCTGCTTAATTGTTCCCATGCCAAGGAGGCTCAGAGAATTGTACTTACCTTCTTTTTTCAGCTCAAATGCATGATTATCACAACGTTAGCAAATGGGAGAGGTTTATAATCATTCCACACAGTGTTACAAGGGCATGCAGTGCAGTCTGGGGAAGCCTGTTTCTTATGTGCCCCAGTGGTTGTACTGTCATTACCGATTTAGTCAGTATAAGATCAACTAAGCTGAAGTAACAAACCCTGAAATCTAGTGGCTTAATACAACAAAAGCTTTTTTCCTTTTCATGCAAAGTCTGAACATTGGGGGTCCTCTGTGCAGTGCCTCAGGGATCTGGCTCCCTCAATTTGGGGCACTGCCATCTCAACAGGAGGCTTCCAGAGTGACCGTAGCAGGAAAGGAGAGAACACAGAGGTGGCACATGGGCTCTTAAACATCTTAGCCTGGAAGTGACACATGTCACATTCACACTTTAGTGGCTAGAACTCATCACGTGGCCCTACCTAACTGCAGATGGGCAGAAGAATGACATCTTCCTGGGTGACTAGGAAGGAGAGGAGAACAGGATATGAAAGCACACTAGTAACTGCTACCATAATATTTACATGAGAAACTACCAGAAACATAAAAACAGAGTTCCCAAACTTGTCCTGATGAGAATACACTTTTTTAAACTATAAAAGTAATACATCTTCATGATAAAAAATAATCCAACATGCACAGGAAGGTAACAGGTGAAAAGGAATGTTTCCCTTCCTGTCTTATTGTTGCCCTCTCCCTCCCATCCTTCCCATAAGTTTCTTATATATCCTTCCTGTTTTTTGTTTTTTTTGTTTTTTTTTTTTTTGCAGTACGTGGGCCTCTCACTGCTGTGGCCTCTCCCGTTGCGGAGCACAGGCTCCAGATGCGCAGGCTTAGTGGCCATGGCTCACGGGCCCAGCCGCTCCATGGCATGTGGGATCTTCCCGGACCGGGGCACGAACCCGTGTCCCCTGCATCGGTAGGTGGACTTTCAACCACTGCGCCACCAGGGAAGCCCCCCTGCTATTCTTTTTTACACAATAATATGTCTTAGTTTCATATCAAAACACATAGAGCTACCACCTTCCTTTAAATCCTTACATGAATTTGGTATAAATGGCCAAACAGCCCATTTAGGTTTTTTCTCATTTATTGCTCTCATAAACAATGCTATCTTTGCATTTAGTTGATGTAGTACATCCTAAGAGAAATTTTTACGTGTGGAACGCAGAGTCAGAGGGTATAGGCATTTTAAATCTTGAAATCTACTGCCAAATTGCCCTCTCAAAAGGTGATAGGTACCAATTCGTATTTAAACAAAAATTGGTGTACCTGGGCTTCCCTGGTGGCGCAGTGGTTGAGAGTCCGCCTGCCGATGCAGGGCACACGGGTTCGTGCCCCGGTCCGGGAAGATCCCACATGCCGCGAAGCGGCTGGGCCCGTGAGCCATGGCCGCTGAGCCTGTGCGTCCAGAGCCTGTGCTCCGCAACGGGAGAGGCCACAACAGTGAGAGGCCCACGTATCGCAAAAAAAAAAAAAAAAAAAAAAAAAAATGGTGTACCTGATATTTAAATATTGGTGACATTAAGAAATTTTCGTGGATTTTGTTAGACATGACAATGATACCTTTTTTTTTTTTACATCTTTATTGGAGTATAATTGCTTTACAATGGTGTGTTAGATTCTGCTTTATAACAAGGTGAATCAGTTATACCTATACATATGTTCCCATATGTCTTCCGACAATGATACTTTTTAAGTTCTTATTTGTTAGGGATAATTACTAAAGTATTTATAGGAGAAATGATCTGAAGACTTACATTTGCTTTTTAAAAAACTTCAAACGAAAACAGACACAGAGATCAATGCAACAGAATAGAGAGCCCAGAAATAAATCCATGCTTATATGGTCAATTAATCTGTGACAAAGGGGGCAAGAATATACAATGAGGAAAAAAGAGTCTCTTCGATAAATAGTGTTGGGAAAAGGGAACAGCTACACGCAAAAGAATCAAACTGGACTACTTTCTCAAACATATACAAAAATAAAATCAAAATGGATCAAAGACTTAAACATAAGACCTGAAATCATAAAACTCCTAGAAGAAAACATAGGCAGTGTACTCTTTGACTCGGTCTTAGCAATATTTTTTGGATCTGTTTCCTCAGGCAAGGGAAACAAAAGCAAAAACAAACAAATGGGACTACATCAAACTAAAATGTTTTTGCACAGCAAAGGAAACCATTGACAAAACAGAAAGGCAGCCTACTGAATGGCAGAAGATATTTGCAAATGGTACATATGATAAGGGGTTAATACCCAAAGTACACAAAGAACGCATACAACTCAATATCAAAAAAACAAACACCCGATTAAAAAATGGACAGAAGACCTGAATAGACATTTTTCCAAAGAAGACATACAGTTGGCCAACAGGCTTGTGAAAAGATGTTCAACATCACTAATCATCAGGTAAATGAAAATCAAAACCCCAATGAGATACCACCTCACACCTGTCAGAATGGCTAGTATCAAAAAGACAACAGATAACAAGTGTTGGCAAGGATGTGGAGAAAAGGGAACCCTCATGTGCTATTGGTGGGATTGTAAATTGGTGCAACCACTGTGGAAAACAGTATGGAGGTATCTCACAAAATTAAAATTAGGACTACCATATGATCCAGCAACTTCACTTCTGGGTACTTACTGAAAGTACTTATCAAAACGCTAATGCAAAAAGATATATGCACACTAATGTTCCTTGCAGCATTATTTACAAGAGCCAAGATATGGGATCAACCTAAGTATCCATCAATTGATGAATGGATAAAGAAGATGTGGTATATACATTCAATGGAATATTACTCAGCCATTTTAAAAAATGAAATCTTGCCATTTATGACAACATGGATTGACCTAGAGGGTGTCATCTAAGTGAAGTAAATCAGGCAGAGAAAGACAAATACTGTATGATCTCACTTATATGTGGAATCTAAAAATCAAAACAAAACAAAAACAGACTTACCGATATAGAGAACAAACGGGTGGTTGCCAGAGGGGAGGGTGTTTGGGGGTTCGGCAAATATGTGAAGGGGATTAAGAGGTATAAACCTCCGATTATAAAATAAATAAGCGACCAGGATGTAATTAATGTACAGCATAAGGAATATGGTCAATAATATTGTAACAACTTTGAATGGGAACAGATGGTTACTAGACTTATTGTGGTAACCAGTCATTTCCTAATGTATGTAAATGTTGAATCACTATGTAGTTCACCTAAAACTAACACAATATTTTACGTCAAATATATTTCAATTAAATAAATAAATGAATATTTTAAAGATTAAAAAAAACTCAAGCGAAAAAAGTGGATTGGGAATGGATGAAACAAGAATGGCAAACCCTTGATCGTTGTTGAAGTGGGTGATTCATTATACTCTTCTCTGACATTTGTATATATTTTATATTTTCCATAATAAAACGTTAATTCTTTAGGTTTACTCTAAGAGGAGATGTGTGAGACCCTCATCACAGCACATTATCAACTTCCTGATTAAAGTCAGATGTGCCCTGAGTGAGAACACTGTCTAATGTGGTCAGTCAGTCGGGAAGAATTGGAGGGAGATGGAGATTTAAGATGAGGAAGAAACTAGAGTTATAAGAGAAACAGGAGGAACAGGTTGAAGAAGGAGAAGAAGTAGAGAGGTTGCCATCCTCTCCATCCTCCCTTCCCTCCAGGCGAACCACACAGAAGCTCCTGCTTTCGAGGGTGGAATTGCATTTGGGCTTATAAGACTGTGCTCAGCAAGGGAGGGTGCATGGCAGTGGGTAAGGAGAGAGGCGCAGGGTGAGCAGGGAGAAAGAGAAGAAAGCTCACCAAGTACGCAGCACCTCCTTTGGTGAAGCCATTTGCCGTGATGGGGAGGGCCTTGGGCTTTGCATTCAGAATTCCAGATTCACATCCCTCCCTGGGCCAAGCAGGTGTGCTTATCTTCCCAGCAGTGCACCCCAAATTGTTTGCAGATCAGCCAGAATCAAGCCAGTATTTCGATGATTCCCCTAGTGCCCCTAAATTGTGACCATGGATGTATGAGTGTATCTGTGTGTAAATCTGTGTGCCCAGCAGGAGAAATAAATAATACCTGTGAGAGAATTCAGAAAGAGAAAACCCTACTTTTTAGGTAAGAACATGAGCACTTAGCAGAGTGAAACCAAGTGTGAGTGGGGTTGGTGATTACATCCTCCTCTGGCAAGTTCACTGAAGAAATGTCTAATCCAAGAACTGTCTTCTCTTAGGATCTGAAACCCCGATCTCTAAGAATTCTGTGCAAGAGATCACTATAAATGAAAGGTCCCTGCACGGACATTCTTAGAACTTCATGAAAGGAAGGCATTCTGCCGCCAGATGACCACATATGTGTACTGAGCGTATGTACTGTGCTCTGCATCTGCATCATTGATCCCAGTCCTGTCCTTGCATCATACCCTTTCGTGTATGTAGCAAGAGCCAGCAAAGTGGCCAAGACTACGATGTGTTGGGGTCAATATACCCACAGCAATCCGGGATGCCCACAGGAGGTTATTTTCATCCTTGACATCCAGCTGCAGTTTGACATACCCTTGTGGTTGCTATAGAAGATGCCGCAGAAAGGGAAACAATGTCTTGATGAGAAAGTGATTATCTCTTCCAATAGGAGTCATCCATTCAGTGCCACTCCATGGGAGGAAATCCACTCAGCACATAGCCAAACAGTTCTTCTAGTGACTTTCTGCCTCTGCGCTTCCACAGCCCTTCACTTCAATGGGGCAAGAGGTAGAAAGCATCATTTGCTTCTAAAGAGTCGGATCACTTTTTTAAATTATGAAAAAGAGTATTTGAAAGCTGGTCCCCTGTGTGTAAGGTCTCCTGATGAAGCTTCCACTACTCTGTCTTTCTCCTAAGTTTTCTCCTAAGTTCTCCTTGGCCAGAAAGGCAAACTCCCAGCCCATAAATACCAGAATGACATCCACAGTGTTCTGGCTTGTGGTGACAGAATGAATAGTAAATACAGACTGGCCCGTGTGCCAGTCAGAATAGTATGTACCCTGACATTGCACTCTCTAATATGGCAGCCACTAGCCACTATGGCTCCTTAAACTTAATTAAAATTAAACAAAATTTTAAATCAGTTCTTCAGCCACACTAGCCACATTTCAAGTGCTCAAAAGTCACCTATGCTAGGGGCTATCACACTGGACAGTACAGATCTAGAACATTTCCATCATCACAGCGGTTGGGCAGCCTTACGGTTCTGATACCATCATTGGAACTGGCATGACCTCTGTGAAAGGCCCCAAAACCCATGTGAAGACAAACGACGAAAAAATTGTAAATCAGATGCTAGCCAGGCAGCATAACTACGCATACGTCCTCTCCTCCGTTCTTTCCTTCCTGTCCTGAATGTTATCATGTGTCTATACGTACAGTGTACTCCCAGGTGTTGGGACTCTCAGGATCTGCCAAAACAATTCAGATTCTGCTCCTGCTCTTAAAGGACTAACAATTTGGTTCAGGAGATAAGAACTGTACGTAAGTAACGATAATGCTAGTAGAAAGTGATCGTTTCGTTGGAGAAGTGTGCTGAGTGTTCATGGAGTTCAGAGGAGCAAGAACGACTTCCAGCTCAAGAAAAGGAGTGGCTCTCAAAGCAGGAGGAACGTGGAGGTGGGAGAAAGACTATCCTGAACTGGAGGAAGGGCCTGAGCAGAGGCCCAGAGGCAGACAGCTTCTTCCCTGGTGGAACAGTGGTCCTCCTCTCTCCCAGCCTCCAGCCTGAGGCTCTGTGCAGGACCCCTGCCGGCTGGCTGATTACCTCTGTGCACCCTGCCAAGCAGTGGGGGATGCATGTCTACCCCATTTGCCCTCTGTTTTGATTGAGGGTCAGTCATAGAGAAGAGAATTCACTCTAGCAAGTTAAAGCAGCATATTACGAAATTACCAGAGAAGCTAAAGACACAGACACTAGGTGGAGCTTTCAAGAGTGACTCTGACCACCAGACAGTGGAAGAAACTGTTGTCTGGTTTGTGATCAGGAAGCCACCGTGACTGGGAAGCAGTACAGTGAGGAAGTGGCCACCATCAGAAACCCGGACACAGTCACAGTGGTGCCGCGAGAGAAATAGTGGCCCCAGAAAACATGGGCTCCACCCCATGCCACCTTCCGTGTTTCATGCAGGGTCATTTAACTGGCAGAACTTAGATCACATCCAAAACCCTGGGTGCAAAAGCACCTGGTAAATAAAAGAGTATGGAAACTAATGGTTGCTAGCTTTCCAGCCTCCAAAGCACAGGAAGGAATGTTGGAAGAAGTGGGTATCCATTCTGCCTCCACCTTGCCATAGCCTCATACCCCCAGTGATGGGAGGCTGGATGGCCAGTCATACTCCAGGCTGGTTAGAACAACTTTCAAAGGTCAGAAACTCAGATCTTTGAGAAGACTGCTAAAAGCAGCAAGCAGGAGACAACACTCACATAATCACATTAAGAAGAATGAAAAATCCAGAAAATATTTTAAGGCGACTGGGAGTCCTTTAAAAATCAAGATTTCTAGAACTATCCAACCTCTTTCCTTGGATGCAGCCACTGTGATTTCTAGCTTTTTCAAAGAACTGCTGGAGCCAGTGGGGTTGTACAGCATCCCACCCAGGCACACACTGATGAAGACTGAGGGAGGCTATTTTTAGGGTGAATTTCCAAGTCTGAAAAACGCCAGCAGGAAGCTGGCACCCAGCTCCTGGTTTTGTTTGTCATATCATCCCTGCTGAGGAAAGCAAACAGCAGGTAACTGTAGAACACACCTGTCTATAGCAGCTGTTTGATGTTAGCAGGCTTTGATTGTCAACTGAGCAATTTGCTTAGGATTTGGAAACAAAGGAAGGCAATTGTGGAGAGAGCGACATGCAGCATGCCTACGGGCTCCAGCAGTCGAGCAGAGCACAGGAGTGAGAGATTGACACCAGAGGTGGTGCACTTTGGGGGAAAGACAGCCTCCTACGGGGAAGTAACGGGATCGCTGCAACAAAGTGCCAACTCCCTATTCCAATAAAGCCTCAGTGTCACTAAAGACCATGCCTCTAGTGAACAATTCTAATGAGTGTCAGGGTGGGACCTAGGGGAGGAAACATGCATAGTCAGAGAAAAACATCAGTAAGGACTCCAGAAGGATGCTAGCTAAAATGGTTTATAGTGACAGATTTATTACTTAAAAAAATGTCTAGGGCCTCCCTGGTGGCGCAGTGGTTGAGAGTCCGCCTGCCGATGCAGGGGATACGGGTTCGTGCCCCGGTCTGGGAGGATCCCATATGCCGCGGAGCGGCTGGGCCCGTGAGCCGTGGCCGCTGGGCCTGCGCGTCCGGAGCCTGTGCTCCGCAACGGGAGAGGCCACAACAGTGAGAGGCCCGCATACCACAAAAAGAAAAAAAAAAAAAAAATGTCTAAACCTGCCTGTCTGTCCTTCAAGATCCAGCTCAAATCCCAAATCAATTCATTCACTCACTCATTCATTCATTCATTCATTCAAGGGTATCTATTCAACTTACAACACACCATGCTAGTCAGGGTGTCCGTAGGGAGATAAGTGAAAGAGACAATCTTCTCTAAAGCAACTTCTCTCTAATAGGGAGATAAGACATGAATAAATAACTCCAGTACAGGGCAACAGGTAAAATGAAGTGATGTGAACATTTGAGGATGAGACAGTTAACTTCACTTTGGTGAAGGGAAATGGGGAGAACGATCTGGGAGACCTTCCTGGAAGAAGCGACCTCTGTGAAAGCCTTCATGAGCACCCCATCCTTGGGTGTTCAGTCCCTCCAAACAACCAGAGTACTTTGCCGCTTAGCCAGCACCTACCTTGTAAAGTTAGTGGTCTGTCAATATATCTAGCCTTCTAAGTTACAGCTGACCTAAATAATGAACTTTGACAGTATTTTTTAATGAATTGAGATAATATATATAAAGAAGGATGTTTATCCATAATGTTGATAATTAATAAATATTAGTCCTTTTCTGGGATGGAAATGGGCCCAGAGGGAAAGGTAAATGTTGTAGTTGAATATAAGCTGGAAACACAGGACAAGCCCTGGACCAACTGCAATGTTAAGGATTGGTATTGGCAGCTTTGCTTGAATTCTTTATTATTGCTTATTTTAGAGCCAGTCCCTTCTGTATTCTGGAAAAGTGTTCACTATCATGTGAGGGAGAATTACTCTGAAAATCGCTGTTTGTTTCTAACTATGATATACAGAGGAGGCATGCATGATTCTAACTGCATTAAAAACCAGATGTAATGTGGGAAGTGTTGAAGATCTTTCTAACAACTGCTGGAAATGAGGAGTATCTATAATGAAAATGTGGACATAGTTCTTTTGACTTTTACACCTCTCAAACTCCAATTTAAATTTAAATCCAAATGCCTTGTTCTAAGGGTAATTGTTCAGCATAAAATTATGAACTCAAATTAACGTCTCATCACCCTCGCAAGGGAAAGCCTGAGCACCGAGGACTTGGAACCAAATGTTAGATTTCCCATCAGACACTTCCAGGTCAGCGTTGAAGCACTGCTGGGGAAACAGCTGGAAAAGCAAAGATGTACTCACAAATTAGGATTCCGTGACAGTCTGGGGGGCTCTGTGAATCTGTCACACAGGTGGGGTGGGGACAAGGAGTTCTTCAGTCTGTGAAACAGCAAGTGGAGGAGCAATGAGTGGACAGTTGTCCAGAGGATCATAAGGCAGCTAAAGCACCCAGAGATACCACCAAGGACAGTCTCCATGTAAGTCACCAGCGGTGTGCAGAATTGGGGCCCATAGGCTACTCCCCTCTTCCCCAGGCAGCCTCCCGTCCCCCAAGTCCTGATCAAGAATGCCCAACTAAGACATGAGCTGTCCCCTTCAAGCAGAGCCCAACACTAAGTGGATAGTTCCTTGCCGCCCCAATACAGAGGAGATGGGAAAAGAGTGCTGGGTATGGTAAATTCTGGATGTTCACCCAATTTTTATAGGTATTCCACTGAAACTAAAACCCTGTGCTGCCTGAATACAAGAGGGTGTAGCTCAGAGGAAGGTCCCACACATGACTGAAGCCAAGACACACCTAACACTGTGCTTTAAAATGCTTACCTAAAATAAAATAAAATAAAATGCTCACCTATTTTTGTCAATTTAGTAAGTCTTCTCATTTGAGCAATGCTTGTCAAATATAGAAGCATTTGTATCACAGGAGACTGTAAGACTCCTTAATCCTTAAAAAATGAATGTTCTCTCCCTGAGTTGATAGGCGAGGCAAATGAATTGACTTCAATCAAGGGAAACGGTGCCGTGGTCAGGCATTATAGCAGAGAAATGCTGGGGTTCCGGGAGCACAGGGCCTGAGCTCAAAGGCTGGCTCTGCTACTTACTAGTGTGTGACCTTTGACAAGTTTCTTAGTCTCTCTGTGCCTCAGTTTCCTCATACGTAAGATGAGGTTGTACCTACTTCCTAGGTACAACCTAGGGTAATAGTGAGGATTAAATGAGTTAAAATGTATAAAGTGTTTAGAATGGTGTCTGGCACGTAGTAAGCACCATAGAAGAGTTCATTGTTACTACTGCTACTTCTGTTGTTGTTGTTGTTGTTGTTGTTGTCACCTGGTTCCTATAGCAATTGAGTTTGTAACCCTTGGCCTAGAACAGTGGCTCTCAACTGGGGACAGTTTTGCCCACCAGGAGATATCTGGCAATATCTGGGACATTCGAGTTGTTGTGACTGAGGTGGGGTTTCTACTGGCTTCTAGTGGGAGAGGAAAAGAATGCTGCTGAACATCTTACCACACACAGGACAGTCCCTCAACAAAGAATGATCTGGCCCGAAATGTCAACTGTGTCAAGGCTGAGAAACCCTAGCCTGGATGCACCATACATGCACATCACTCTGAGGTCTTGCCCCTCATGTAGACGTATTGTCATGTCTCAGGGGACAAGTCCCTTCTGCAGTCAGGACTCCCAGACCTTTCTCTACTCCTCCTCTTCCCCTTCCCACTCCTCCCCTTTCACTCTTCCCAACTTTCACTCTTTTAACACCTCATCCTCTTGCCTTCATGTTTCTTCAAAACACCATAGACATTTGGTGAAGACAAGTCCTGCCTGTTCATTGTTAGATGTTTATCATCCCCAGCTCTTTAGAGAACAAAATGCCAATGATACCTCCCATTCATTTGAGCTACCAGTAAAACTCAGGAGGGGCTTACATTTCCAGCACCGCCTTTTAGGTCTGGTGATACCCCCACGGGAACCATTATCCTAAGAACTTAAACTTTAGTACTGTGGAAGTCAGAAAGACTTTTGCTCTGCTTGCAACGTGCCTCTCCGGAGGCAGTGACCAAACTACTTGCTTTCAGGAAGAAAAGAAAAAGAAAAAAAGAAAAATTAGATTGATATATCTAAATAATATCTGGCCACATTCAGGATACTTTCTGCAATAGACATTCAGTGCAAGGATCCCTAGAAACTTGAAGCAGCACAGGGACTTTTTTTGCATCAGCCAGATAGTCATCAAGCTGGATGTTTTCATGGGGCCATTTCCATGAAGCCTCATTCCAACAGCTAGTGTTAAAACTCTGGTTTTTTGTTGCTAGGTAATGTATCTACCAGACATCCCTGACCCTATCCCTGTACCACCAAGGACTGGTAGGGGAGAGGGTGTGGATGGAGTGAGGCACAGGAAGGGTCTGTTTCTTTCATTACTCAGTAGCTGAAGGTACAGTAGTTTGTATTTTGGCAGGGTCAATATAGCTACACCAAAACCTCAAATGCCACCTTCACTCTGAGTCCTGCTGCTTCTTAGGCAAATTTGTACAGCAGGTTTCTTGCAAGAAGAACTAGACCTGCCTCCTCATTTTCCACCAGGATTCACGCTTTCCAAAAGAGAAGATTGGATTGGGTTGGGTTGTCTCCATTCAATCTGCAAAACCCTAATGAGCAGAATCCACACCAGACTTGTGCAGAGGCACTGGCCCTCATGCTCAACCCACAGATGGTTGCCCTTTGCTAAGGCACCAACCCCTTCCATTCGCCCATGGGCCAGTTCTTTCTGCACATAGGACTATAGCAAATTGTGCAGGGAGGCTCCCCTTTGGCTCAGAAAGGGCAGGCACTCTGGCTCTCAGCCTGGCCAGCACACCATGGGTGGTGGAAAGAACACTGCATCAAGTGTCCTAAGATCTAGATCTTGTCCTTGCTCTGCGTGATTTTGTTCCAGCCCCAACTTTTGTAGATCTTAATCTCTCATCTGAAAAATGTGCCCCACCTACATCATAAGGTTGCCGTGCAGTTCAAATAAGGTAATAGTTATGAAAGTACTTTGAAAAGCTGTAAGAACTGTAATAATGTTATTCCTTGACTATAGATTAATGAACATAATAAAATTGCTATTGCAGGTATTAGCATAATAGCACAGATTGCGTTTCCCTTTAATGAAATTCATCAGGGACAAACACTCAGGCTTTTTCTGAACATTCTCTTGTCATTTTTCTTTGGTCAAAGGCCATGAGGTTCAGTGGTCCCCAGCCACGTACCTCTGTATGCTTAAAGCTTCCAGAAGGCCACTCTGCCTAAAGGGACATTGCTTAGATACAGATTAGACATCTTCCTGGAATCTTCCAAGGCTCTGATTGCCTGAACAGCTCTAACAAGAGGATCAGCAAGCATTTTTAACTAGTAAGTGTAGAAATGATGCTTCAGTATAAATCAAACCAATTTTGATTAGAAAACATGTTCAGTGTTGTGGATAACTGAACATTTTGCCAGTTACAAGGACAAGAAGTAACCTTCCCAGTTAGAAGTAGCTTGATCTTGTTTAAAGTCCCTGATAGAGCCTGGAGGGCTGGCTCTGCCTGAGGACACCCTGCTACCCAGCCCTCTGGACGTGCAGGTGTGGGGTGAGGCTGTCTGGCAAAGGCCTTCCAGGGACTTCAGTGCAGTAGGGCAGGCACAGAGCCATGTGTGCTGCCAATAGCTTGGCATGTGGTTTTCTCTCTCCAGATCCAAATGTCACACTACTTCTATAAAATTCATTACAATGCTTCTCTTCATTTCCTCTCTGGCTTCTTTTCTCTTGCAGCCTCCATGGATACATCTTGTCACCAAGCCCTCTGTGTAGAGTCAGCAATGACTACCAGCAGCTCATCCTAATTCCAAACTGCCATTGTCTCTCTTCTCAGTTTCTCTCCATGTTTCCTATCCCAGCGCAGCGTTAGAACAGTGGCTTCGTACGAGCTGAGTAAGTGATTTGTGACTACATTTCCGCCCTTATTAGAGGGACCTACCCTCTAAAGGGAGCTACTGCAGAAACTACCTTTTTTATCCCTCGAAAGACCTTTCCAATAATCTCCCTATATTTTTAAGTTTCCTGTTGCTTGACCTCTGATGTGGACTCTCTCAGAGCTGGGCTCTGCCTTGTCTTCATTTGGCTATTAAAGCAGGCTTTCTGTCTTTTTAAAAGAGACATTCCCAGGCTTCCCTGGTGGCGCAGTGGTTAAGAATCCACCTGCCAATGCAGGGGACACGGGTTCGAGCCCTGGTCCGGGAAGATCCCACGTGCCGCTGAGTAACTAAGCCTGTGCGCTACAGCTACTGAGCCTGCGCTCTAGAGCCCTCAAGCCACAACTACTGAACCCGCATGCCACAACTACTGAAGCCCGTGTGCCACAACTACTAAAGCCCATGTGCTTAGAGCCTGTGCTCTGCAACAAGAGAAGCCACCGCAATGAGAAGCCCACACACCGCAACGAAGAGTAGCCCCCACTCGCCGCAACTAGAGAAAGCCTGTGCGCAGCAATGAAGACCCAACGCAGCCAAAAATAAAATAAATTTTAAAAAATAAATTTATTTTAAAAATTAATTAAATAAAAAAGACATTCCTAAAGAGGGAAGGTCATCAGAGGGCTAGGGCCACACGAAGACTGTCAGCCTGGAGAATGCTGCCTCCTGCCTCGGAACACAGGCAGGCTGCTGACAACACCTCAACGCAGGGAGAGGTGACCCTGGGTTGGAAAGCAAGGGCTGGGCCCTGGAAGCAGGCTCCTTAGGCCCTACAAGAACACAGCCACTCACCCTGGGAAGAGCAAGGGTACAGAAAACAAAGGCTCATTTGGCATCTCTGATATATTTGGAAGTGAATAAGACAAATAACTTAAAAGGGGCAGGGGAGATGGATGACGCTGCTAACTTGAGACTGTCCGTATGAGAGTCTCTGACTTATCAGCCTTCATAAGAGCGGATAAGCTCTCGAAACGAGTGCTCTGTGATCAGCGGCTGTACCTCCTGCTAATTGTGTGGCTCTCCTGGCTGGGGGTGCATGTGTGGAGGCTGCAGGTGACTGTCACAGGGACTGAAAATACACACTTTGATTCCATTATTCACTGATCCACTGGTTTGCCTTCTTATGCTGGGGCTGTTCATTGTGGCATTCCAAGGTACAACCCAAAGCTGGCGGGAATTATATTTCAGAACAGGTTTGGGGTGGGGAAAAGAAAACTATTGCTGAGAGTGGAGCCCTGTCATTTTTTTTACCCCTATTATTACGAAAGCTGTGTTCCTTGTTTTAGCAGAATGGAGTCAGAGAAACCGTGCAGCCATTCGGAAAGGAGGAGGGGAGTTCTCCCCAGGGCAGGGGGACGTGCAGGACCCAGCAGGGGGAGGGAAGCTATTATTAAAAATAAGAATAAGAAAATAGAGCTGTGAAGTGGGCGAGTAACTGGACTGAATATTGGTGCTGAACAGTGGCTGGGCACTGTCTGGGGCTGCCTGAGTAAGATTAAAATCTGCAGGGAAATTTTGTTCCTTAGCACTGGCAGAAATTAGGAATAAATTCAATTGCATTCTGCACAATAGCTGGAAGCGATTGAGGTTAAGTGGCCTCGCTCTCTGATGTGTTAGTACTACTGAGCACTCTCTGCCCATGTGACTCCCTGCAATCTGCTCTTGGAACACGTCGCCATGGCAACTGATGATTTCTATTACAGTACATTCAAGTTCACATTCTAGGCCTGTCATATGCTTGGAAATTTCCAGTTAAAATATTTATTTATGAAAAAAGCTAAAAAAAAAAAAAGCCACCCCCAGACTCTTTCAGGGATAGAAAACAAAAAGATGCCACAATGCAGCGTGATTTATCTACAGAAGAGAAGAGATTGTTGCATTTTCAGTCAGCTGTTTGTTGCCACCAAACAAAAAATTCCCCATGGGGTGGCCGACTTGAAATCTCACCTACTGTGGTTTGTGTGCAGGTGTAATGTTGGTCTGAGTGCAGAGTGACAGAAGTGGCCTGAAAAACCTGCAGATCAGAGTTTCCACTTGGCCCTTTGAGACGCATGGTTCCAATTTCAGCTTCCTACTAAGGTTCTGCATCTCTTTATCTTAGTCAACCCTCGGCTGGGAAAGAGCCGCACTCATTCCTCAGCCATGAGGAAGGGGAGGCAGGATCCCTCATTGGGTGGGTCAATATTCTGGGGTCCCCAGGGGTTCTCAAGCTGACCCAGGAGAGGAGGAGGGCAGCCGGGGACATAACAGGGCACACTGCTCGCTCATAGAAGCCATACCGTGTTCCATGATAAAGAGCGACGTGGCTCTCTGTGTACACCTCTCAGGCACTGCCTGCAGGGCCCCAGGGACCCCCAGCTCTTTCAGGAAGACTTCTGTTTAGGCTTGATTATGCCCAGTGATTTCTCCCCAGAGAAAGACAATCAAGGGTTAACTAAACCTTTCCTATGAAAGAAAACATTGTTTCTTAGCCGGGCACACACAGGGAGGAGTTGCTAACAAGGCCTCCTCTACTTTTTCCCCTTAGTCAAGCACATTAAATATGTTAATAAAAGATTCCCCAATGCTTTCTCTATCAGAAGCTTCCAGGTGGCTGCGATGACCCTAGGTGCCCAATTACCTGGTGAGGGTATCCCACAACTCACAGATGGTTCTCTCCCTAGCTATTAAAATCTCCAGTATCTTGTGTGTGTGTGTGTGTGTGTGTGTGTGTGTGTGTGTGTGTTGTGGCTTCTGCTGTGTCTGATTAGAATCATATCCTTATTCCTAGCTAGAGCCTACTTTGTTTAGAGGGCCTGTGTTTTCTTAACTCGATCATAAGAGTCACTGGACTGCTTGTTTAAAATACATATATTCCCAAGTGTACCTCAGACTTACTGAGTCAGAATCCCCAGGGAGAGGCCTGGGAATCTGTATCTTACAATCAAGCAAATTTGAGTAGCACTGCACTTGGATTGTGAACATATTGGCAATGTGAGGGCTATCTTTCGAAAATTATCTAGTGACATACTCCTGATGTCTATATATAAGGCAGTGGGCCAGAAGTCTTCTGGGAAATTCCTAACCATTATTGGTGTAAAATGTGACGAAAAAGATTGGACAATGTTAAAGAAATGTAAAGAATAGATGGATGGTTGTGGTTCTGGTTCTGGAGAGTCCCCAGTAGAAGCATGAATGAATTCAGTCCTGTTGATACGAAAGTACTTTCTATGCAACAAAATACTCATTCCATGTATAAGAAAATAACTTCTTAAAACTCAGATTAACCAATGTGCCAACCCAGAAGCTCTAAGAAAGGAGTATTGTGCATGTATAACAGATAGGACTGTTTGAGAATGAAGTTTGAATTCTAGGGTTAAATTTCTAGTGCCACTCAGCAGCTTTGTCTATGAGGATTTACAGGACAGGTGTTATGTTTACAGATTGCTGACTGCACAAGTAAGAAGGTAGGCGAGGCAGCATAAAAGATGGCAACGCTTAAGCCAGAAACCTGACCTGGGAGATGCATGTTCTGTGTTCAGCAGAGAAGATAACCAAGCGTAGAAGTAGCCCCAGCACTCTACACTCCGTGTCTCTCTACACTCCTAACACAAGTAAGTGATGCCTGGGTGTGCGACTGTGTTGAGAGGCTATAGATAAAGACTTTGGTGTCGATACCGCTCAAATTGAAAGTTCTCCCATATTGTTCTTTTGATCCAAAAGGGTAGGTAGTCATGTAAGGTGGCCTGAGGGACACTTGGAGAAATTAGAGCAGACATGGTTAGTTTTTTAATCAATTCAGGAGTTCCAGAGAAGAACTCCTTCACACACACACACACATTTCTGCAAGCTCTGAGAGAGAGAGAGAGATTTGACATGGTCTTCTAGAGCCTGGACTGATGGATCCAGAAATCACCTTTTCAGATTCTGGGGTAGATTACAGACCTGTAGCCCCTATCTAACCAAGGAAACAGCAGGACCCCCAGCCCAGAATGGCTCTGGCCAAGCCTAGCTCAGGCTGTCACCTTTATGTGGGGCAGCAGCGTCACCTAGTGATCCTGTGGTTTAAGTACAAGCTCTTTTCCTGGGAACTATCCAATTTGATCAAACTGTAATGAGATCGATTTTCCATATTAATGAGTGAGAGTAGTTGTATGTATAATCCCAGACTGGAGATGACCCCCAATTCTGTTTCTGTTTAGCTTGGAATGCATTTTATGACTATGTGGCATTTGGATTTTCCATCAAGTAACATAAAAGAGAGCATGGCTGAGCTCATGCCAGGCAAGATGGGCAGGGGAGGCAGAGGGGTTGGCCAGGTTAAAGGGGGGTTGGGTCCTTGTGTCAGTTCATTTCTCCAAGAAGCAGATGCTGAGATGGAGTTAGACATGCAGGAAACTTAGCGAGTTTAACACCTGTGAAAGGAAAAGGGGAGAGGGATCACCAGTCGGCAGGGAGAGCCTTCAGACCTCCGTGCAGATCTGACAGCTGTGAAAAGAAGATGGGATAAGAAGAGCCTCAGACTGCAGTGCAGCACAGAGAAGGGGTTGGCCATCCCAACTGGGAAATCTGGTGCAAAGATCCAGAAAAGGTGGGCCCTGCTACCACTGCTGTGACTGGTCGTTGATCGGCCTCTGCCTTGGAGATATTCAGAGCAAGAGGCGGCCAGTTACCTGCGCTCTGGGGGGCTGATCCCCTCTTGAGGGGAGACCTGGGCAGCAGGACGCTATGGCTACCACAGACTGGAAGGGAGACTGTGCCAGGATCACACACTCGCCAGCCGACCCACACGTCCACACAGACACAGTCGGAAACGGAGCATGCAGGAACACTGTGGTCTGATGCATTCAAGTTGATGAGTGTAAACCTAGTTCTTGTTCTCATTCCATTAATTAACGTAAACCAGAAAGTGCAACTCCTGGGCAGTGTTGATTAATCCCACCTTTCTAAACAACGAGCTGCTGGCCATCCGCAGTGCGACACTGAAACCAAGTTCATTGTCAACAACGTGGAACACCAACAACATCTCTGCTTCTTTGTTCAGGATGGATTTGAGTCTGAAAATGTCTATATCGTGCCCAAGGCATGAACAATAACCTCACATCTGTGCTGATTCTCTTCTTCCTATAAACGGTCTTTGTTGCTGTTGACCATGAGACACCACTGCCCTGGTGATATGACCTGATCTCTGTATTTAAAAACATTAAGGAACTTGCTCAACTTCAAAGATTGTCAGAAATCCAATTTGGGTGAATTAAGAAACCCAGATAGCACAACAGGCAAGGGCACAAAGTTTTCAAATGATAGTTAAGCCACAAAGGCCCAGGATACCTTGAATAAAAAATACAATGAGCACTTGACAAAGAACCTTGGAAAGATCTAAAGGTAGAAGAAAGCCCACTGTGGAAATAGAGAAAAGATGAGGAAGAGCACCCCCCCCAAAAAAAATGAATGCACAACTCTTTCTAAGGCTTCTCAAGGAAAGAAAGATAATAGCAGTGGAGAAGGCAGAGTGAGTTAACACCACCAAAGAGGTTAGAGGCGAGGAAAATGGTCTGGGGAGGAGGAAGTCTGGGCAATAAAGCGGCTGGACTAATAAATGAGAAGGGGAGTAAAACTAATGATGACTCTGAGTGGCAGAGATACCGAGCTGCTCTTTTAAACAGATCTTTAACAAGAAAAATAAAGGAAGGGAGCATAGATAATTAGGAAGTAATGAAGACCTTTAAATATAGATGTTGAAATAAACCAGGTAAGGGAATACTTGAAAACATGGTATAATATGTAAATCAGCAGGTCCAGATAATGCACATTCCCCAACCTTAAGGGAATTAGTTAATGAACTTGCAGGACTACTGGCCATTATTTTCAAAGGCTCCAAGAGACCAGGGATTATAAAATGAAAATATTTGACCAGTATTTTACCAAATAAAAAAAAGTAGCCTTGATAATTACTATACCTGACACTATACACTCTCCCCACCTCATAGGGTTGTTGTCATGACAAATGGAATTAGAAATATTAGCTGGTGGTGGTATGGATGATCCAGGCTGATGGACTGGAGCTGGGACATATGATTAGGGGTAATGCAGATATTTGACTTTTTGTTCAATGGAATGTATTTGGAGGTTGTAGAATTATATTTGCGGGGTTTTTTGGGGGGGTTGATATAAAATCAGTTTACATTCCCAGAAAGCAAGGAAGAGAAAGTCTTCATTGTAGGTGCCAATCTATGATGTTAAATTTTCTAAAGATAATCCACAGATAGATAAAGCAATGTAGGCAGTATCAAAAATCTCCAAGTATTCTCTTTAATAAATAGACTGCAACAAGTTATTCTTTATTTTAATCAAGATAAGTAATGCATTATTTTTATAGAAAAAACAAAAAATACAGACAAGCAATCATCATTATCATCATTATCATCACCTAACATCTTTCCACTCACTATAACATGCACATCCTTCCCTCCCTTTAAAATTGCTGCATAGTTATTTAACCAATAACTTTTGGACATTTATATGATTTCTCCCTCTTTCTTCTTGCTACCAGTAACTCTGCAGCTAACATCTTTAAACAAACATCTTCATATACTTATTCTTCTCTTCCCTTAGGATAAAGTCCTATAAAAGGAATTGCCAAGTCAATTGAAATTTTCTTAGGATTTCTGTTCCATATTGCTAAATTATTTTCAAGAAAGAAGGCAGTTAGCACTCCACAAACAATAAATCAAAATTGCAGATTCTTCATCTTTACACCAATTAGATTTAATACATTTGTTTAATCTTTCAGTTCAATAACATGTTAAACATCCTAAAGCCATTGAATTTGGATCATTAAATAGAACAAAACACCTAAGGAAATATATGTATTTTCTATATTGGCCTTAAACTATTTGGGGATAATTCTCTTTTCTCTCTCTCTCTTTTCTCCCCCTCTCTCTCCACCTCTCTTCTTTTCTTTCTCTCCTTCCTTCCTTGCCTGTCTGCCTGCCTTTCTTTTTGAGTCATAGCTGTAGTGACATTTTTCATTAAGGGGCAAGAAATTCAAATGGCCCTGTTGAGAATAACAGTCTGACTCTATCTTATAAAGTTTAACGTTTGCAAGCCTCTGAACCAGGCATACATGTTGGAGAAACACTTGCAAAAGAGAGTGAGAATGCCCAAGAATACACACAGCAGCCCTGTCTGGCATAGCTAAGGAACTGCCAACAGCCCAAGTGTACATCCGCAGGAAAAGGGATGAGTAAATTGTGCCATATTCCCACAATGGACTGTCATACAGCAGTGAAATGGATGAACCACGACTAAATGCAATCACATGGATGAATCTTAGAAACAACATTGAATGAAAATAGCAAGCTGCAGAAGATTAAGTACAGTACGATACAATTTTTATAAAGCTCAAAAGCAAGCAAACTTAAAAAGCTTATTGCTTAGGGGTACATACATAGGTGATAAAAGCATTTTTTTCATCAGGTAAATAATGAACACGAAATTCAGGACAGTGGTTACCTCTCGGGGGAGACAGGGTCAGAGGAATGAAACAGAAGGAACTCTTAGATGCCACACCGGGAATGGTTCAGCTCCCAGAGGGATCACACTTACTCATTTTATTGTTCTGTTTTATATGTGTTATAAGCATCTGAGTGGATCAACCACAGAGAGGTGGTTATGTATTGCATAGTCACTCGTTAGCAAATTTCATTTGCTAATACGTCAAATAGTGCTCTTATGTCCCCAAAGAGCATAAGCAGTTTTTCACTGCTAAAACCAGGCCCCATACTTTGCTGGCTAGATGCCTGCCACCGAGAATACAGAACAAAGCCTCTCTGCAGGATTCCACAATTCCCCAGAGAAGTGGCTGTGCCCTTGCACCTCAAGTGGAGAATTCCCTTCGCTCTGGAGAATCCAGAAGGGAGGAAAATGAGCTGGCATATACTATAGGCACAGCCTCTGGAGGAATTCCCTAAGGCTCAGGGCTATGACCTTACCCATTCTCGTCTACTTTTCTAAAAATAGATCTCCAATTCTGGTGAATGGTTAGAGGACAATAGCCTATTTTTAAAGAAGTCCTAAATAGCAAAATCATTTTGCTTAAGCAATGAGCCAAGTCACTTCTAATGAGGTTGTGGCATTACTGGAAATAAGAGATATATTTAAATAAATAGTCCATACATTACCCCAATAAATCACTTGAAAAATATTCTCGAATGTACTAAATGTATTTTTAGTGGCATGTGCCTGACCTTTCTGGAAGAAGAAAGATAATGCTGAAACATTTTGAGAATAAACATTTATCCAAATTAGTCGTCAAGGCACTAGTGAAATTGTTTCACATTTTCTTAACACCTTTAACTATATCCTGCGTTTCAGAAACAACTTATTTTTCTACCTTTAATAAAATACAGAATCTTTCTGTGAAGTAGCAGGAATATGAGAGATGAAACTTTTTTGATGACCCAATGAGAAATCCTATAATGGTCCTATTACTTCAAGGCCTCGGGCAGGATGGATACAGGTATCTGCAACATTTCATAAAATGACTCGCAGTCCATAAAATGTTAGTTTTTTATGACTGTGTTTCCAAGTGTTTTATAAGCAGTGTCATATTCTTTCTTAATAATATTCACAATAAAAATGTAAGTAAGACCCATTTATTCATTTAACAAACACATTCTGAGAACCTGCTCTCTGCCTGACGCTCTGCTAGGGACACACAAGTCTTCTCTCCAAGTCCTCACAGCCCAGGATGTCTTATAAAGCCCCCTGTATTAAATCTGCATCTGAACCTCTTAATATTATTTTCCACTGCCTGAAAAAATAATAATAATATTGACCTTGTTCTCCAGAAAATGCTTCAGATTGAGGTTTGGCGGGAAGAGGTTCCACACCTCAATCTTACTCATCTCCAATGCTTCCTCCAACCCCTCATCCCTCTCACCCTCTGCTTTTCCCCCTTCTCTGATCATTAGCCGAGGATCACTGTCTTCCCTTCCTTTTCCTTTCCTCTCTCCCCTCTTCCCTTTACTAGAAAACTCCTAGAAAAACATTCACACCACTCTCTTCTCCCAGGAACTCATTGTCAACTACAGCGTTAATTTTAGTCCTCTGTTCTACCCACACTGTACTCACAGGGTCAGCGGTGGCCTCCTCATCTCTAAAATAATGGCCTGGTTTTCCTCGTCTTACTTGAACTTCTGCTGCAGCTGACACTGTGGACCCTGCCATCATTTCTCTGCCTTCCCTTTGGAGAGGTCCTTCTGCTAGTTTTCCTTCTGTGGGCTCCTTCTCAGCACTCCTCACCAGCTCCCCTTTCTCTGCCCATCCCTCCAGGATTGGCACTCACACCCCAAACCACACCCCCTCTTATCCTGCTACCATGACCACGAGGGTTCTCCTTGTGTGCCACATGTAGTCACACATCAGTGGCCCTGGGCAAGCTTGTCCCTTTGCCTGGAATGCTGAGCCTGAAATTCTCATCTTACCCATTCCCCTTTCCTCCATCTGCCCAAATCCTGCTTATCTTCCAGGGACTGGTTTAAAGGGAAGGCAGCATGTAGTAGGTGGGGGCATGGACTTTGGAGCCAGACGATGGGGGTTCAAATCCTGATTCTGCATTGACAAGCTGTGTGACCTTGTCAGTTAACCTTAACTTCTCTGTGCCTTTATTTCCTCGACTATAGAATGAAGATAACAATAGCACCTGCCTCCAAAGACTGTTATGAGAATTAATGAGTTAATATTTGTAAAGTCCTTAGAGTGGTGTCATTGTAAGTACCATGAATGTTTGTTTAAGGGGAAAAAAGTCAACTCTAAAAGTATTTTGCAAATGTCCGAGCTTTTAATCACCTCTTATTAGCCCACTTATAATCATGTATTGTGTGTTTAGATAAGTATTTCCCCAGTACACTCTGTGCTCCCTTGGTCAGGGACCCTGTCACCTCTGTATTCCAACCTGGCATGAGGCAGTTCTCAGGAAATATTTGTTAAATGAGTAAAATTCATAAGGGATGGGTTTTCCAGGCTACTCGATCTTAATGGCAAATCAGAGAGCGTGAGCCTAGAATGTCCTTGGGAGGTATTTTGGCAGGAGCTGAGGTCAGGGTACTGTTAGGCACTAGCACTTTACATTCCCGCAATTTCTTCAGCCCAGTAAACTGATCAGGTGACAGGAGCCATAATAGTGCCAAGCCCAATTAATCTAAACCAGAATGGCACACACTATACCTTTCTGTATCACATCAGTTGAGTTTTATTTTCCATCCTTCATACCTGTTTCCTTCTCTGTGTGTAGCTAATGAGCTTTACATTTAAAACATGAAAAGCCCATAAAGCATGAAAATCACAAATCAACAGTGCTTTGTTCAAGAATATCCTATTTAATCAGGAAACTTTCCCAAGTAATGCACTCAATTCAGCCACCAGGTGCCAGGTGGCAATAGGCGCTCTAATGGGAGGGGTAGGAAGAATCTAAGAGAAAGGCTGTGCTCCCTTCCCTTGGGTGTGAGGGTTCACAATGCCATAAGTGATTAGAACACACCATCCCCCTCCTAGGCGAGCATCTTTAGAAATCAAAGCTATTCCCATAACCTACTAATGCATCTGTACCTTTAATTAGCCCAATCGAGCATATAACTCGGTAAAAATCTCTCACCCTTTTTGCTCCTTTCAACTAACTTCTGAACATTTCATTTTCTAGTAAGCTTTCGCTGCATAACAAGCAGTAATGAAATGACCGATATTAACCCATTGTTAGATTAAACAAAGTACATCATTGGCTGATAGCATTCCATAGTATTGAGGCTTGAAATGGGTCCTATCCTATGATGAAAACATTTGGTACTTGTCTAATGAGACCGTTCTTGTACCTACAAAGGAAAAAAGACATTGTATTAAAACATTTCATGTTAACGACGCTGTGTTCAGCACTTTCCGCTCCCAGCCACATCTGAGGGTGAGGCATGTTTCTCGATATTAAATGCTGCAGTTGGGCCCATATTCTTAGCAAGATGTCTGATTGGCTACTCCCCAAATATAACTAAAATTGGCTTAAAATAGAACAATCACATGCTAACCCGTAGCATTAGCAACTCTATTAACAGCCAATTTCACATCCACACCAGAGGGAGTAAAAGGTAATTTGCTCATTATCAGCACCCTCTGGCAGTGGAAGGAAATGACTGTTCATCAAAAAGTATTTTCCAGCATAACAATAGCAGTGCCCATATGTAACCGCCTCACTCTCCCTTCCCTCCACAACTTGATCACTGGAGAACAGCTACAGGAAAAAGACTTTGAAATATAAATGGGTTTGATATAAGTAGCCTACCTGCCCTATAAATGGGTTTGATATAAGTAGCCTACCTGCCCACCCCTTCCGAAATCAGCCCTACCTTCATCTCACCTCGACAACCCTTTAAGGCTACAAATGAAATGTAGCCCTGTAGTGGGATCTACCCCACTGCAACAGAAATTGTTTAGATCGAAAATGTTCCCAAGTCCCCCCTACTTGACTAGTACCTAGGAATACTTTGACCAACCAATTGAGTGTGGACAGATCTTGGAGCCCACTGTAACCAGATCTAATCTGTATACTCATCTAGTAATTGAAGAAAATGAACCATTTAGAAATACGGTATTGTCCCGATGGGGCAGTTTTAAATCTCACCCACCACCAATATTTCTTCAGAAGTGAAGTTCATTTGTTTGCTTTTAATTAGTGTTCAGGAAACTTCAGCACGATGTGTTTATGTATTTGGATATAATGTTGTACTAGTATAGTGAAAAAGTAAAGAAACAGATTTCTTAACCATAATTGAAAAAGAGACATGCACCACAATGTTCATTGCAGCACTGTTTACAATAGCCAGGACATGGAAGCAACCTAAGTGTCCATCGACAGATGAATGGATAAAGAAGATATGGCACATATATACAGTGGCATATTACTCAGCCATTAAAAGAAATGAAATTGAGTTATTTGTAGTGATGTGGATGGACCTAGAGTCTGTCATACAGAGTGAAGTAAGTCAGAAAGGGAAAAAGAATACCATATGCTAACACATATATATGGAATCTAAAAAATAAAAAAGGTTCTCATGAACCTAGGGGCAGGACAGGAATAAAGAGGAATACGTGGAGAATGGACTTGAGGACACGGGGAGGGGGAAGGGTAAGCTGGGACGAAGTGAGAGAGTGGCATGGACATATATACACTACCAAACGTAAAATAGATAGCTAGTGGGAAGCAGCAGCATAGCACAGGGAGATCAGCTCGGTGCTTTGTGACCACCTAGAGGGGTGGGATAGGGAGGGTGGGAGGGAGATGCAACAGGGAGGAGATATGGGGATATATGTATACATATAACTGATTCGCTTTGTTATACAGCAGAAACTGACACAACAATTGTAAAGCAATCATACTCCAATAAAGATGTTAAAAGAAAAGAAAAGAAAAACAGATTTCTTACCTGTCACTCTGCTCAGCTAGCTAATTTTATTTGAAAATAGTCATCTCCTAATTCCAGTCTAGCTCTTTGGGCCTTCTCCTCTTCTTCCTACATCTGTCTACCCTGTCTCCTACACACAGAGTCCAGGCTAAACTGCCTGAAGCAACTCTTGTGGTGTCACTCCCCAGCTCAGAAACTTTCAATGGCTCCCTATTGCCTCTAGATAAATTCCAGATTCTGCATCTTAGCATCTAAAGCTTTTCACAAACCTGCCTCTCCTTCTCTTCTGGCTCTCACTGGAAATTCTCATTTCTCCCCAGTATCCTAGAATACAGCCCATCTTCCCTTAGAATCAAATGCAACCACCTCCATAGTCTTTCATGATTGTTCCAGTGGAAAGTGAACCACTGCACCTCTGAACTGCAGTAACCTTTTAGGATACTTTGCCACTTCATAGTGGATTACAGGGGGGCTTACCCCAGAACTTGAAAATGAGACAAAGATTTTTCTGGGAGAGCTGAACCATATCTAGAGTCACCTTAGAGAGACAGAATAGCTTTCATATCTTCAAAATCAGACTGTACCAGAATAGCCTACTTAAGGAAAGAGATTATCAATCTTGAGATGCATAAAGGGTGGGGGGAACATAGTCACAGAGGGGATGATGTCTGGACCCCCCTAGTGATGTCCAGGAGACAGAAAGCCTTGGCCAACAGATGATAGTACAAGCTCCATTGGTGAGACCTTTGCAATCTGAGATGGTTATGTGATGCTATCCTAGCCAGTTGCCATTCAATATTGGACTCTTTAGATATCCCTTAGTCCTAATTCTGTCACCCAAAACCCTTTTTGGTTTCTCATGTTGGTCTGCCTATATAGAAAGAGAGTGTGCTGGTCACATGGACTGAGAGTATTCCAGCTCCTGTGACAGTGATTTCTCACTGTATATTAGTTAGTTGGCTATTCATTCTTTCAGTAAATATTACTGAGCATCTACTCTGTGTCAGGCACTTATCTACTCATTTGAGATAAGATGGTGAGCAAGACAGTCCTTCAATCTACTGAGTTTACAGTCTAGAGGGAGATATAGACAAGTATGCCCACAATTCTAATAGAGTGTGGTGACTGCCTTGTTAGGGGTGTTCACGGGATTAGGGTGGGAGCACATTCTTGAGAAAGAACCCAGGCTTGAAGAGCCAGATAAGGCTCTGTAGAGGAAATAATATCTACCTGAATCCTGAGGCATCAGCTGGAGTTAGCCTGAAGATGATAGGAGGAGGGAAATAGAATGATGCACATAGCACAGGCAGCATAAAAAAGATTCAGGGTATGTCTGAGAAACTGAACATAGTTCAGTGGTGCTATAGTGGGGAATGTGAGTAAGGGCTGGCAGGAGGGTCAGGAGAGCTGCACACAGATCAAGGAGGGCCCATATACCATTTTAAGAGTCTGTACTCTATCATGAGAGCAGTGCAGAATTATTGAAAGGTTTTAAGCAAGTGAATGACATGCTCATATCTCTGGTTGCTGGAGGAACAGGCAGTATCATTGGAGATGAAGAGAAGAGGACCAACAGAAGATTTACTTAGAAGATACAGTAGGCAGGACTTGGTGAGTAATGGGATAAAGGGACTGGGAGTAGAAGTAAGCAAGAGAGAGAGAAAGGGGGAAGAATCAAGATGGTGCTCGAATTTCTGGGCTTGAATAAATGGGGTGGGGGGGTGCCTTTCACTGAGGCAGTGTGTAATAGTGGTTAAGAGCACAAGCTCCAGAGCTGGGCTACCTGGGTTTGAATCCCTGCTTTACCACTGACTACTGTGTAGTTTTGAGCAAGTTACTTAACCTCTCTGTGCCTCATTTTCTCACCTGTAATGAAGACAACCAGAGTACCCATATCAGAGTTGTTATGTAGATTACGTGGGTTAATAGTGGCATGCTCAGAACAATGCCCGGCATATAACAAATGTTATATGTGTTTGTTAAATAAACAAAATAGATGACAAAGGAGGAGTAGCAGGTTTGGAGAAGAGGATTATGAGTTTCATTTTGGAGATACTGAATTGCAGAGATCTGTGGAGCAGTCAAGACTAGCTCTCTAGATGGCAGTTGCATATATAGACCTGGAGCTCCAAATGGAGATCTGTGCTGGGGGTTTTGTTCTGGGAACAATCCTCATATGAGTAGGAACTGATATCAGTTACCTTCAAGCCTGGGCTCTTCCTCCAAGCATGAACTCCCATCCTGATCCCCTGAACATTCCTTACAAGGCAGTCATCACACTCTCTGAGAATTGCAGGCATACTTGTCTATATATCCCTGCAGACTGTTCACCATCTTATCTCAAGTGAGTAGACAAGTCCCTGACACATAGTAGATGATCAGTAATATATACTGAAAGAATGAATAGCCAACTAATACACAGTGAGAAATCACTGTTACGGGAGCTGGAATACTCTCAGTCCATATGACCAGCATAGGAAGACCCACATGAGAAACCGAAGAGGTTTTTGGGCGACAGCATAGATGGAACAGACCACAGAGGATGTAGGATGAGAAAGGGGAGGACAAGACAAGAGAGAACCTTTGAGACCATTTCAGGAATGGGCAGAAGGAGAGGTACTTGCCAAGGAAATTGAGGAGCAGTCAAAAAGCAAAAGGAAAACCAAGACCAGAAAGTGTTTCTAGAAGGAGGAAGTAGCCACTGGTGTCAAGTTTGTCAAATACAATAAGGACCAAAGAGAGCCCACTGGATCTGACAACAAAAGTCTGACTGCTGCCAATCAGAGTTGCTTCTGTCAGGGTGGGGGTGAGAGGAAGGTGGCAGAGGAAATATAAGGAGACAGCAAGTGCAAACAATTCGTTCATGAAGATGCGTGAGTAGCAGGGAGGAGGGAGAGCAGACAGTAGATGGCGGTCAGGAGAGGCTTTTTTTGGTATAATAGAAGATACTTGAGTGTTCTTAACTGATGTTGATATGGGTTGAATTGTGCCCACCCCGAAATTCATACATTGAAGTCCTAACCCCCGGTACCTGAGAATGTGACCTTATTTGGATATAGGGTCATTGCAGATGCAATTAGTTAAGATACAGTCATACTGGAGAAGGACAAGCCCCTAATCCAGCATGACTGGTGTCCTTATAAAAGGGAAATTTGGAGACAAATAGGCACACGAAGAGAAGGCCATGTGAGGACAAAGGCAGAGGTGGGAGGGATGGGGGCAAACTACTGGAAGCTAGGTGAGAGCATGGAACAGATCCCCCTCACAGCCCTCAGAAGGAACCAACCCTGCCCACACCTTGGTCTCAGACTTCTAGCCTCCAGAACTGTGAGACAATAAATTTCTGTTGTTTAAGCCACCCAGTTTGTGGTACTATGTTATGCCAGCCCTAGCAAACCAATATGATCGCTAACGGGACTTTGCACCGTTTATCATATTAATCAGGAAGTAGATGGCATGCTCCAGCTGAGTAATTCATGGAATGGTTCATAAAGGGACTAGGCATAAAAGTATGGGCAGGATGTAAGGAAGCTGTAAGGTATGCGCAGTGCCCAGGTAGAGTAAGAATGGGCCTTGACCACCCCCAGAACTCAAGGGCCATGGGAGGGAGCAGACCTACGTGAAAGGGGTGACAGAGCAACTGGGTGGAAGGGGCTGTGACAGAAGTGGGACTGGAGCCTCAGTCACTGCCGGGGACCTGCCAGGGCTGGATCTAAGGACACACGTTCAAATATGGCACAGTCCTCCCTCCCTGTGATCTCCTGCAGATGCTCTGTATCAGCCAAGCCATCCAGAGGCCTGAGGGTCAGGGAGCTGGTTGATGCAGCACCCACAGCTCCACCTCATGGGGCACAGAGCAGAGGAGACAGGAGTAGAACGTAAGGGACAAACAGAAACCTGGCCCAATGCCTTTTCCCATTTTGGAGCCACTTGACTACATTACACATTCAAATGTTTAAACTTTTAACTTGCTAATAAAAAGAATCATAGAGAGGGAGAAGCTACAGAACAAGGCTGCACACTGTGTGAGGCCCCTCACAGGAGGGAAGTGGACTATTTTATGGCACCAGTATTCTCATAGTTATATTTGTCTTTGTTCATTTCTGCTTCACCAGACGCATACTGGGTTCTGGGCACTTTTTAATTGCTGAATAAATTTTTATATTTTCTATTTCTCCTGTTTCATCTTTGGAAATATCCACTGAGAGGGACTTTTTCTGCTATCACCTAACCTCTTGATTATTTAAAGTGACTGAGGTGTATCTCTCTTCTCCTAGAATACCTTTCAGATATGCCAGTGACTGTTTAGGAGAACAGGTCTGGTTCACAGCATGGGCACGTAAGAGGCAGGAAGTGACTCCAGGAAAAGCTTCTGTTTATAGCATAATCGGTAAGAATCATTTCTTTTATCTCTGACTACAAACATTTATTTAACTAAACTTACCACAAAAATTATATTATCTAAGCTAGTATATGTTGACATGCTATCATTTTTATATGTTTCTATATTAGATTTAGCCAGTGCTTTATTTCAAATAGAATCTTAATTCATTGCAGAAGTTAGCATGATAATCATCGATAAGAATAACAAGTCTTTTATAATAAAGGCCGACATTCACATGTTCATATCAGTTCATCTTCGGGTTTTGCAACCTGAATAATTTTTTAATCCCACAAAGTAGCACCAGCTATGTGATAGTCTTTTGAGCCCTTGGGTTGGCTTTTCCAAGTGAAATTAAGGAACTGAGTTGTGAGAATCCATCTCAGAAGTCTTCAGCTTCTCACACCATAATTACGGCTGCAGTCCATCAGTTCCCTCCTTCTTGAAACAGAAAGACCAAATATGGAAGTCAGTCTAATGCCTAGACTATCCACGTAAATATCTGCACACTATATTATTTATCTATGGCAGAAAAAAAGAGATGTAATAAAATACAGAAATTTTTATAATGGGAGGAGAAGGTTGCTCCTGGGTAAATCATTTGAGGAAAATCAGAATTGAGCTTTGACACAATTTCTCCCTCATATGAATAATGGGATTAAGGGGAGGAGAGAGAGCAGGCCTCAGAGAAGATCATTGATGGCAAATGAGGAACCCAGGTGAGCCAGAGAAATGACCATGAAGGCAACCCAGAAAAGCAGTATTCAGAATCTTCCTGGGGAAAAGATGTTTGAGAGCTGGACAGCACTGTGGGAAGGAAACTTGTGAAGCAATGAGGAGAAGCCATAGATAGCCAAAAACTTTAATTTTTAAAAAAATTAAAATTAAAAAAGCAAAGACAAAATGGAGAGGAAGTGTGGAGTACCCCACAGCCCAAGCTGTCTTCAAATAAAATGCACTTCCACGAATGGTCCTGACAATTCCTAATTTTTTTAAAGTCACGCCCACATGCTGCAATGCACAGTAATCTTTTTATTTTTCCCTTCATCTGGGGGGCAGAAATTCCCTTTGAAGCCTCTTTGTGATCGGAACTGAGGGAGCGCCGGGGTTCACGGGGCCTGGCAGCCCTCCTCCCTCACTGCCCCCTGTGCACTTGATGCACCCTTAGTTACAAAGCCTTGGACTGCTGCTGCCTTCAGTCAATCCGTTTAGCCGAAGGCCTCTGATTTGTTCACATTTACTACAACCCATACAGAGGGCTGGAGGATTTTTTTTTTTTTTTTTTTTTTTTACTATTGATCTGGTGCTTTAAGAGGGGAAAAAATCTCCTTGGCTGTCTAAACACTATTGATCCCTGCTTGGGAGTCGCAGCAGAAGTGTAGAAAGGGCGTGGATGAATTGAAATTTCATTTCCGACAACTTGTTCCTGTTATTTTTACCCTTTTGGACGGGGAGAAACAAGTTGCTGCGGCTTCAGTCAATGTGGTCGATAGCTCCACTGAGAAACTCAACACGGCTTCTGCCAGAGGTTTGGCAATGAGACATGATGCTGGATTTAGAGTGTATGAAGCTGAAGGATGCTGGTGAAAATCACGAGGTCTTAATGGCAACCAGAGGCAGAGCAAGTGGCTTTGGGCTCGCTGAGACCCAGGGGGCTTGTGGCTTTGAAGAAAAGAAGGCTTACAGAGACTAATGACACCCCCGTTTGGGAAGGGCCCTGAGTAGTCACACAAGAAGCTTCACCGATTACAGGGTCCTCACTTCTGACTCGTGGATGGCTGTATGTTATAACCAAAGGAGAGGTGCTCTCTAGCTGAAGCTAAATTTCAGATTTCAAAGAAGAGCATTAGGTTGAGCTATTCCAGGAGGTTGCCCACGACCTGTCCAGGAAAGGACCAACGCAGAAACTGGAGCTGCAGGCCCGCAAGGAACTAGGGGATGATACTGGGTCTGCAAGGCCACACATCTGTAGCCAGCGGCCTCACGAAGCCCGCCTAGCCTGGAGCACGCTGACTAGGTGTGGTTTGGTGCCAACAACACCAGCTTTGTTCTTACTTTTATTAGATGCTCAAAGAATACAGGAGAGAACCAGACTCCTTCTTCCTAATGGCAACATCTGGCTTTTATGCAGCCATGCACCTTTGATCCTTAAGGATCCCAAAGCCCTTTACAACCTGCTGTAGTGCTAATGGCCAGAGCAACGATCTCACAGTAAACGTGCCAAGTATTCCCCACACTGGCTCCCTTTTCTCAGTTTTGCAGTGTATAGAACAGTTCTCCACTCTGGGAGGGAAGAGTCCAGTTTGGATCCCAAACACTTCTTTTGTCACGTTTTTTGCAAAGTTTGTCCTCCCTTTTTTTAACTAGAAGTACTTCATCACCATTCTTAATAAACAGTACTTTATTTACATTTGCAATTATTTTACAGGCCCATTTCTGCCCCTATCCCCATCCCTCCCATTCCAGAAAAAGATGGAAATTTTCTTCTCTCCTGGGAGCCAAGAATCTGCATTGCCGATGAGGTTGCAAATTCAGACACAATAAACAGAATTAAGAAAAACTGAGCTGGCATTTGACAGAAATTGTACAATGACACTCAGAAATGTTGCTCTTGTGGAAATTACTGATATTAAAATATAAATCAGTGTCTTGTGTTTCCCGAAGCACCAGGGGCTCTATTAGGTTATGCAGTTTGATTGCTGAGCTGAACCTAAGAGACTTGGCAGTTCAGTGCTGAAGTTATCCCAAAGAATTTAACCCCTCTCCTGCTGGAGAGCAGGCACCCAGGCAAATGCCTATTGATCATAGCATCTCCAAAAAGCCTTTGCTTTTCCACTGAACCCTTTGAAAACTGCAAGAAGGTGGAGGGGGCTAACATGGGGAGAGAACGTAAAGGAATTTGGAAAATCCTTTCTCAGGATAACAGTCTTATTGTGTAGTATCAGGAAGAAGGCAGCAGAGGGCAACTCAAGAAGCAGATTCTATGAAATTTTTTATTGGTTATAATGGGGAAAATAGTAACTCAGTAGACACCAGCATGACCAAGTGACCAAGGTCAATATCATTGGTAATAAGACATACTGATAGTGTGTAAGATGCTAACACTGGGGAAGTTGAGGAAAGGGTATATAGGAGCTCTCTGTACTATGTTTGCAACTTTTCTGGAAATCTAGCATTATTTCAGAAAGGTCTGTATGTTCCTGTTTTTTCACCAGAGTCAACCACTGCTACCTTTGTAGAGAGACAAAGCAAATCACAAAAAACCATAATAAAGGCAGATTGTGTTGTTTTAAAAGGTGAATAGATAAAGTGCCATAGGAGTCTGAGGGGTTACCTACCTGGCAAGGCTGCTGTGAGGATTATTTTTCTTTATGTTTAGAACAGTACCTTACATATAGTAGCTGCCACACAAGTGTTACTTAGCACATGTGGTTGGAAGGAAGATGACAGAAATGGCTATTGAGTCTTGAAAGTGTATGTTTTTTTGGACAGAGAGACAGATACCTCATTTTTTAAGAAAAGAAAGATACTGAGAAATCAGGTGGGAGAGTTCTCAGTATGTCGGTTGATCCTAATGGCAACCAAGATGAAATGGAGTGTGTACTTCAAAAGAGGAAATTTTACTAAATGGCATGGGAATAATGATGGTGGCAGTAGGAGGGCTAAGTATGTTGCTCCCTTCCCTACCCTGAATCTTGCTACTCCATACCTCAAGTGGAGAAAGAGGAAGAGTGAATGCAATGAGCTGATGTATCAAGAGAAAATGAAGTCAATTCAAGGCAGAGAAAGGAAGGTTTGAGAAAAATGTTTGTAGGATCAAAGAGTTGGTCCACAATGAAACAGGGGTTCCAGAACCTATAGTAGAAGCAGCTAGTGGAGGTCCTAGAAATGAAGAGTGAATTGTAAAGAGGTCTCTTGGAGAGGACTATAATTAAGGGTACTTTATCCCTTTGCATTAGATCTAGCTGCATAAAACAGAGAAAATCCAAAACAGTGACTTAAGATAGAAGTCACTTATGATAGAAATTGTTCTCTCTGGGGAATTCCCTAGCCATCCAGTGGTTAGGACTCCACAATTCCACTGCAGGGGGCACAGGTTCGATCCCTGGTCGGGGAATCCCTCATGCCACGTGGTGCGGAAATAAATAAACAAACAAACAAACATGTAAGAAATTGCTCTCTCTCTCCAGGGCTGGCATGGTGGTTCCATACCATCAGAGACCTAGGTTCTACCTCTGTGAGCATTACATCATGTTCCAAATGGTTGCTGAAGCACCAGCCACTAAATCAGCATTCCAAACAATCAGGAAGGAGGAAAGAACAAAGAACTGCACATTACTCTTCAGGATTTCCAGGAAGGATTTCCCACAATATTTCCTCTTACATCTTACTGGCCAAAACTTAGACATATAGCCATACTTGGCTACCAGAGAGGCTGGGATAGGTAGTCTTTTGGGTAAGTACATAGACACCCCAATAAAATTATGGTTCTGTTACATGAACGATTAAAAGTATGGATATTGGAACAGGCAACTGACAGCCTCTGTGAAAAGTACCAAAAGAGATAGCCATGGGGAGAAATTTTCACCTGCAGCAGTGAGTCTGATAAATCCTGGGACCCCTTCTCTTGCTCCTTCTAGACACATTTCTTCTGCCATTCCAGAGTCTCCTTTAGGAAGACCCAACGGGCCCTGCTTCCTCTCCAGAAAAGCCTCAGTCCTGGGGTTGGACTATGACCCAGTCAGTAACCTTGGTATCAGGTTCCTATCACTAAGTTATGGTGCAGAGCCCCAAACCCTGGCAAAACCATCCCCTCCTACCACCTCCCCCATCAGATATGCACTACATGACCAGGGACTTTTTTCTTTTTGAACTGGATTTGGATCCAAAGAAGTAGATTGTTCATGCCAGGCCTCCACACAGTATGGCTCTGTCCATGCATTCTTGGCAGAAGTAATTTATTGTACAAGGAGCATCCTGTCAATTCATGGTGTTCACACATTTTTAAATGGAAGAAACATTGAACATCCTTTCATGATTTCAATAATTAAGACCCCTAGGACTCATCACCCTTTTCTCATTGGTAGGAGATGGAACATTGGAGAAAAATCTAAAACCTAGCAAAAGTAAAGAAAGACTCATGGCTAAGTGTAAGTAAACCTGTTATTTTGATTAATCCCCAAGGATAGCTTTAACTTTAAACTAAATAGCATCTCTTTCTGTGAAAACATAGAAACATGTTTTAGATGAGAAAAATAGGTCCTTGATATTCTTCCGTCTAGGTCATGAAGGAAAAGGAACAGATAGTGTGGCTTTAAGGCCAGTAGTCCCTCCACATACCCAAGCAGTTACCAGTTCCTTGGGGAGAGAGCTAGCATCAGTAATCTGTGATGATGGCATTTGTGTAACCTAACGAAGGTAGATGGTGTATGAAGTACTAACATGTGTTTCCCATCCTGCCCCTGTTCAACCTGTGTTTCACTGAATTGTTCACTTGTACTTTTTTCCTTCTTCCCCCACAAATAAACAAAGTCTCTCTGAGTTAAGAAAGGGGAGGGAGGGACGTCCCTGGTGGCACGGTGGTTAAGAATCCGCCTGCCAATACGGGGGACATGGGTTCAATCCCTGGTCGGGGAAGGTCCCACATGCCACAGAGCAACTAAGCCCATGCGCCACAACTACTGAGCCTGTGCTCTACAGCCCGCGAACCACAAATACTGAGCCTGCGTGCCACAGCTACTGAAGCCCGCGCGCCTAGAGCCCGTGCTCTGCAGCAAGAGAAGCCACCGCAGTGAGAAGCCCGCACCACAACAAAGAGTAGCCCCCACTCGCTGCAACTAGAGAAAGCCCACGTGCAGCAACGAAGACCCAATGCAGCCAAAAATAAAAATAAAAGAAAGAAAGGGAAAAAAAAGAGGAAGAAGAGAATTTGAACACAAGTAAGAGAATTTGACCCTGGTGAAATCAATGAAATGGGCACAAATGGGGAAAACAGTAGGACCCCAGGTAGGTTTAGCAATCCAGGGGCAGAAAGGACTTTTGATAAATACCAGGAATGGGGGACAGAGAAGTAAACAGAATCTTAAGATCCTATCCCCTTCCTCTCAACACCTTTCTAGAGAATGGTGGAAATGATGGTAGGTACAATGATGGTAGAGCAGGTCCAAGAGGAGAGGGCCTGAGACCAACCTCACGTGTGTGTGTGTCTCTCTCTCTCCTTCTGCATTAGGAGCTTCCTCAGAGGATGAAAAAGGGCCAGAAGACCCAAAGCCTACAGTAAGATGAAGATGCAATCTGTGCAGCCTGATGACCAGGACACAGACATCTCAGCACACTTCAGCTGGGAGAGGTGCCCATGACTGTGGACCAGGAGCCACCCCTGATGCCAGGTTGCATCCTAGGACCTCAGAAATGAGGCACACTCTGGAGAGACCTACATAGGTGGAAGGAATCATGAACTGCTTCATTTTTAACCTAAAAATGATGGACTTTTCTCAGAAATAACTAAGATTCTGTTTTCTGCCATTTGGGGGAAATGGGGTTTAACAAAGAGGTTGAGTAATAGAAAAATAGTTACCTTTTCTTTGCACACCTGAGTTCATACCTGCTACACTAGTCACCCATGTGAGATGCAGTGTTAGGTGTTTCTCAGGAATCTGTAAAGTGCTCTATGTGGGGGCTGAGGCCAACTTCAGGGGCACAAAACATCACTAGATCCCCTGACCAAGTTTTTGTTTTCACTACAGTTTTTTTTTTTTCCTGCTCACAACTTTCACCAAGAAAAAGCCTGCTAGAAAGGCAGATGGCAGAACTTTCGAATAAAAAAAGAGTAGTTTCCTGGGCGGTTGCAACAGAATTGGAGATGCTGGTGGAGGAGATGAGGCACAAGGATCTGAAGGTCTCAACAGTGATGCAGGAGACAGCAGCACAGAAGATGTAGAATCAGAGTTTGAGAAGAGAGAAGACATTCAAGTCGTGGGCCCAGAGATCAGTATCCACTGATCAGGTAGGGGGCCCCTCCCTCTGTGATGAGTTCTCTCCTCTACAAAATATTTGTCCAGCCACATTCCTCAGAGGGCATTGTGAAGGTTCCCGTGTTCATTTTATGAAGCATTTGAGGCTCCCTCAAAGCACTCTTCCTTACCCATCTGGCAAACATTACTGTCAAATGCTTCGAAAATTTATCATATAACCCTTCCCTTTTTTTCATCATAAACACTTCCAAATTGCCCACTGCTGTTGTTAGTGACTCACAGGATTCCCATGTCTCCTTCATGGAACACAATTCAGCTCTCTATTTTTCCTCTGACTTATTTTACTTAGTAAATATATTTTCATGCAAATATGAGAGCCTGTGCCTGCCACTTTTCCTTCCAAATGCTCTTGGCCCTTGCAACGATAGCTGTGTAACTCCATAGTAGATGAAACCAGCACAAGTTAGACAATCATTTTTCTGTCTTTGAGACAAAATTTCATTTTATTTAAGAATCATTTCCTGACTATCCAGTAAGTCTACCTCTAGAGGAATATTATTCTCAAGGATATGTTTACTCCATTCCAACTTTTGTGTGATGCTTGGGTTAAGTTCACGATTCCTATTAAAGAAGAATGTCCATCAAGGTAGAACCTGAACCAGTAAACTTTAGAGCTAAGAAAGAAAACAGTCATTTAGTACAGCTCCTCAGTTTACAGAGGGAGAAACAAAGGCTTGGAGAGGTAAGTGCCTTTCCAAAGGCTACTCCTTGACCTAGGTGCTGGGTCAGGATTAGCAGTTTACTGGCCTAGAGACCTATTCAGTGTTCTTTTAGGCCATGCTATTTTTAATCTTCTCATTTTCCTTACACTGTAGAGTAAATGTTTGCGTCCCCTCAAAATTCATGTGTTGAAATCCTAACCGCCAAGGTGGTAGTGTTAGAAGGTCGGGTCTTTGGGAGGTGCTTAGGTCATGCGGATGAAGCCATCATGAAAGAGATTAGTGCCCTTATAAAAGAGACCCCAGAGTTCTCCCTTATCCCTTCCACCATGTGAATTTACAGCAAAAAAAGAAACAACCATCTCTGAAGTGGGTCCTCACCAAACACCTAATCTGCTGGCACCTTGATCGTGAACTTCTCAACCTCCAGAACTGTGAGACAAAATTTTTTCTGTTGTTTATAACATACGCAGTCTGTGATATTTTGTTGCAGCAGCCCAACCAGCTAAGACACCTTGCATGGAAATGATTTGTAACATTCACCAATATTTCCTCTTGGGGGTAAAGGAAGAAGGTAGGCATAGCCATATGACTTGTTTTGGCCAGTGAAATGTGAGCAGAAGTGAAGTGTGTCACTTCTACTTTAAGAACCTGTATGTGATTCACCTAGTTCCCTTTCTGCTGGAATGGCAACAGGCAACATACTAGATGACAGAGGTTCTACTAGCTGAGGACAATAAAGAGCAGAGCCCCAGCTGACTCATAAACGACATGTAGCACAAATGAAAAATAAACCTTCATGGTTTTAAGTCACTGAGATTTGTGGATTGTTTGTTACTGCAACATCACCTAGACTCTCTCTACTGGGTAAACCCAAGCTACATCACCATTCCCATGATGCATCTCTCTGCATGAAGACATAAGAGGGTAAACAATGCAGATCAGAATACAACCCCATAAAACATTCCAAATTCTCACTGGCATTCTTTCTTCCTCTTGGCTTACATTAGGGATGGGGTATGTGGTTCATTACAAAGAATGAGTATTTTGATAGCTTCTCATTCTTGGAACTATTCTGCAGGTAAGTGCTTGGTGGAAACTTCCTCTGGTCTTAGAGTTTAAAACATAATGAATTAGATTGTTTTAGTAAGTGCAGTGCATTATGACCTCAAAGGCATCATCCTATACTTACACACATACATGTGCACAAATCTTTGGTTTTCCTTGAGGCTTTTTATTTAGATAATTCTCAGCACTTTACAAGTTTCCTAACTTTACAAGCACCAACATTACAGTAACTTGATGCTGCAAAAAAATCACATTATCAGATATTTCCAAATTAATAGTTAGAAATTAATGGAAGGGAAGCTCCCCATGGAGTAGTAAGAGAGCCTGCCTGGCCTTGGGTAAGTCACTTAGCCTCTCTGGGCTTCAGTTTCCTCCTCTGTAAAATGGGGACAGTAATAGTATCTACCTACCAGGGTTATCATGAGAATGAAGTTGGTGTGCACATCCCATTTGATTCCTAATTAGTAATTAACTATATTTGAGCCATTGAATACTTAGAAATCTAGAAAGTAAAATAATTTCAGACCTTTTACTTTCCAAGAAGGATGTGTTCAGAAACTATTTAGCCTACCAAGTGGTGATTTTTTGGAAAAGATGTAAAACCACGGTCCTGTCTTCCTAGCAAAAGCTTTAACACACTTTTGAAAACACAAACAGATGGGTAGGCAAGTAGGTATTGCTAACAGTTCGGAAATTTTTCCAAACTCCCTGCTCAGAGCACACATCCAGGTGGGAAAATCTTTAAAGGGCCAGACTCATTTATGCTTTTTCCATCTTAAATTCTTGGACTTTTTCAGGTTTATAACAAAGCTCAGGAAATGCTAAAGCTTAAAGGAGAATTGAGAGATACCCAGGAAATGAAAGATGAGGTAAGCATCCTCACTCCTCTATGTATGTAGAGTTGAAACTTTGCTACAAGGGACATCTTTTCCAGTTTCATGATTCAAAATTCCAATAACAACATCCCAAAATGTCACAGACAGGGGTGGGCACCAAAGCATAACATTTAAGAGCCCAGACTTGAGCTAGGTGAGTCTGGGTCCATACCTAATAGCGGTGTGATATTGGGCATGTTACTTACTCTCCGAGCTTCCTTTGCCTTACCTAGAAAATATGAATAATGAGCACCTATTTCAAAGGTTTGCTGTGAGGATTAAGTAAGATACTGCATGTAAAACACCAGTGCTTGGGACTTAAGCACTTATTAAATATTGTTGCCGACGTTTTCTCTTTATCTGGAATGATATGGAAACGGAGTGCTCTGATGAGTCTATTATTTTGGTCAAACTGTGTTTATGTATTCCCTGACTTTTTCCAGAAAGGACTTAAAGGGGATGTTTTGGTTAGTATAGGGTTGTCCCACATGACATATGCTTTTTAACAGACCTCCTACCAAGAGGTCAGCAGCTTCTAAAAGAGGTGTTTCAGCTCCTTTCCTGCTGGATTACTAGTGGGAGCCATTGAGAATTCACTGAAAGTTCTGCAGGGAACGAGGATCTGGTATGGATTTTCTAGAAGGGCATTTCTTCATTCAGCTGATATCTTTGGGGCACCTTCGCTGTGCCAGGCATTGTTCTAGGGCCTGGGGATACATCAGTGGACCAAATCGACAAAGATCCCTGTTCTTGTGGAGGTTACTTTCTAGTGAAATAATTTCTCCAAGGATATGATGGAGAAAAGTATGTGGCAGTTGCCCAAGTACCAACAAGAATTGGCCCATATTCCAAAGGTGGTGGACCGCCTGCCATATGCCATGTGTATCCTAAGCCATATACTTTGTACAGTGTGCCAATTTTTAAAGAATTTAGAGTACAGTGAAATATACTCAGTCTTCACTATATGAACATAATTGGCTCCAAAATTTTTGCTCACAGGCAAAACCTCATGTAAGTGCCCATTAATTCCCATCATAAGTAAACAAAAACTGTAATGTTTTTACAGATGGAAAAGTAAGCTCAGGAATCAAGTTAGTAATATCAATAACAATGTTTGAATTTACTGTAGATAACTTTAAACTCTTATTACACAAGTAAACTGTAAAAATTCCTGTAGCAATGTTCATTTTTAAGATTTCCTGCTTTTAATGTAAAATAGATAGCTAGTGGGAAGCAGCCACATAGCACAGGGAGATCAGCTTGGTGCTTTGTGACCACCTAGAGGGGTGGGATAGGGAGGGTGGGAGGGAGACGCAAGAGGGAGGAGATATGGGGATATATGTATATGTATAGCTGATTCACTTTTTTATAAAGCAGAAACTAACACACCATTGTAAAGCAATTATACTCCAATAAAGATGTTAAAAATAAATAAATTAAAAAACTAAAATTGTTGGTAGAACAAAGAAAAAAAGGTTTCCTGCTTTTTCTTTTTTTTAATTTATTTATTTATTTTTGGCCGCGTTGGGTCTTTGTTGCTGTGCACGGGCTTTCTCTAGTTGCGGCGAGAGGGGGCTACTCTTCATTTTGGTGCATGGGCTTCTCACTGTCGTGGCTTCTCTTGTTCCGGAGCACGGGCTGTAGGCACACAGGCTTCAGTAGTTGTGGCTTGCGGGCTCCAGAGCACAGGCTCAGTAGTTGTGGTGCTCGGGCTCAGCTGCTCCACGGCATGTGGTATCTTCCTGGACCAGGGATCGAACCCGTGTCCCCTAGAAGTGGCAGGTGGATTCTTAACCACTGTGCCATGAGGGAAGCCCAGATTTCCTGCTTTTTAAAACATAAATCTTGGTTGGGAGTCCGCCTGCCGATGCAGGGGACACAGGTTCTTGTCCCTGTCTGGGAAGACCCCACGTGCCGTGGAGCGGCTAGGCCCGTGAGCCATGGCCGCTGAGCCTGCGCGTCCAGAGCCTGTGCTCCGCAATGGGAGAGGCCACAACAGTGAGAGGCCCACATACCGCAAAAAAAACAAACAAACAAACATAAATCTCACTAGAAACTGATATATTTTGAATAGTAGTCATGGCTAAAAGCGGTTTTCCATTGTTTATTGAAGATTTGTCCTTATCCTCACAAAGGTAATTTCCCAAAGGTGATGAATTTTATGGTATTGTTGGTGGACTCCAGTATTACTCTTGAAAGCGCCACCAAGCTTTCTTGTTCAAGTGCCAAATCCTGGGAAATGCTGCCATCTTGAATCTTTGTAGTGCTCCTAGGGCCTGAGAGTGCTACTGAATCACAAGCTTCAGTTTAACCTCAGCTCCCCACAAGAAGAAGCATGAGACTATCAGTACTTTGAAGACTAGAGCAAAATTTCTTCCTGTCTTTTGAAATACATGTTCGAGAAGGCATGCTCTTTGAAAAAAGACCCTTTAATCAATACAGAAAATTTGCTTCAGTAAATAACCTGTTTTCCAATCACTGTCACACGTCTGGTAGCAACTGCAGCCTCAGCACTCACCATTTTGCCTGTGGTTGGTAGCTGCTGCAGAGGTTACGTGCCTTCAAATAAAGTGACCAGGTTCCAACCCCATATAAGCAAAACTGGGTACAGGCACACTTCATTGTATTGAGCTTCACTTTATTGCACTCCACAAATATTACACTTTTTACAAATTGAAGATTTGTGGCAACCCTATGTCGAGCAAGTCTATCGACGCCATTTTCTTTTTTTTTTTTAACATCTTTATTGGAGTATAATTGCTTTACAATGGTGTGTTAGTTTCTGCTGTATAACAAAGTGAATCAGTTATACATATACATATGTTCCCATATCTCTTCCCTCTTGCGTCTCCCTCCCTCCCACCCTCCCTATCCCACCCCTCTAGGTGGTCACAGAGCACCCAGCTGATCTCCCTGTGCTATGTGGCTGCTTCCCACTAGCTATCTATTTTACGTTTGGTAGTGTATATATGTATTGACGCCATTTTCAATAGCATTTGCTCACTTTGTGTCTCTGTGCCACATTTTAGTAATTCTTGCACCACTTCAAACTTTTTCATTATTATATTTGTTATGGTGATCTGTGATCAGTGACCTTTTTAAAATTTTTATTGGAGTATAGTTGCTTTACAATGTTGTTAATCAGTGATCTTTGATGTTACTTTTGCAAAAAGATTGCGACGCAATAAAGGTTCAGCTGATGGTTACCATTTTTTAGCAATAAAGTATTTTTAAATTAAGGTATGTAATTTTTTAGCTATGCTTTTGCAAGCTTAATAGACTACAGTATAGTGAAAACATAACTTCTATATGCACCGGGAAACCAGAAAATTTGTGTGACTTGATTTACTGTGATATTTGCTTTATCTCAGTGGTCTGGAAGCACACCCACAACATCGTCGAGGTATGCCTGTATCTAAGTGCACAGCTTATGTAAGTGAAACTCACCTAGCAGTGGAGGCTTGTGATTTCGGCCGTTGTTGAAGACTTCAGATCTAGGACAGGATCAGATGGTGCCTGAGGGTCAGCATTAGACTCTCAGTTCTTCTCATGCCCCAGTACTGGTTACAGAGCTTTGAATGATGAAATGTCAGATTAAATCAATTCCTACTGCATATTGGTACTCAAAAGGCATCTGCCTGGAATTTAGCATTCATAAAGTACATAAGATTAGAACTAGTGTACACTGACCTCTGTGCACAATATTAGCAAGAAATTAAGTTTACTGGAACCTCAGAAACACTTGCCTTTATGGAGTTCTGAGGTGAGCACAGCCTCTTCTTACAACTACCTACAGTAAAAATAATACATGGTTCATGGAAATCACCTTATTACTCTCCCAGGATTTTCATTCTGTTCTGATGAATAAAAACCCTTGTGTAATTTGGCCTTCAGGAGTGAATGGTTAGGTTCTGCTTTCAAAAGCAAATTTCATTTGACATCCAGCAAAATACATTTGTTATTCAACTGGTTTAGGGCATCCTCAAAGAAAGGATTATTTATTCCAAACCTCAAAGAAATTGCCTCAGAGACTCTGAGTCAATGCTAATGTCCAAATTAGATGAGATCATCTACATTAAAGATCCAATTCTGAAACCCTAGTGGTGCAACAATATTGGGCTAGCAGGCCTTCTGCTCAGAGGACATCTAAAACTAGAAGGAGTGGGGTTTCTTTTAATTGGCCTGAGAGAGAGGGCATTGAGCTTTTAACATAGAGAGGCTCAAGTTGTATATCACTGGTACTTTGTTAATAAGTCCTCAGTGTGCCAGGCTTCATATGCAACAATCTGGTGACATGGCCCTCACCTTAGGATGCATATATTCAGCATCAAGGCAAGAGTATAGGGCATTTGACACTTCCATAGAGTAGGCATTGTATTGTCACCTAATCTGCTCATAGATGCGAAAGACAGTCCTGTGGCAAGGGGGGAGGGGATCCCTAGGGCCCCGCTCCCCAGTGAGTCTCCATACTCTATTCCCAGTATGGCAGCTATGAGAAAAGGGATTTAAAGCACTAGAATCAAACTGCTGCTCCTTGTCAGGTCAAGGATTTTGTTTTCTATTTAGAGAACAGTGTCTGTACACCATTTTTTAGCCGCTCTACACATATTCTCTTAAGAGAGTCCCTTGTAATTGTCTTAATGGTAATTACATGCTTGGGGCAGTTGACATGCACTGTTATTTTTCAGAAAGTGGGGAACAAGGGACAGGAGCAGGAGAGGAAGAGGGAGAGTTTTGAGATAATGAAATGCTTTTAATGACAGAGCCACACCGTTAACCTAATTAAACTGTAAAGTGGTTTTTTAAAAATCCAGGTACTAAATGGAAATGAAGGCATAAATCAGCTGAGACAGCGGCACTTCTGGGAAACCTTCTGAATTCCGAATACTCTGACATTGCCGTGTCGGATTCTCGTGGTTATTCTCTGTCCAGCCCCCTCCCCGGCCTTGTGCAGAGGTCTGTTAAACTGACCTGTCCAGTAGGCTTGATTTATGATGTCCATATCAGGTCTCCGGCTCCCCCTGGGAGTGTGCGTTATACTGCTCGTATATTTAAGAAGCCAGTGCAGTCAGTGGGACATGGCGGCAGAGCACTGGCTGCAGGGTCAGGACAGCAGAGCCCTCCTCATTCCGCTGCTAACCACCTGTGGGACTTTGGACACTGTCACTCGGATCACTTTGCCATTTCTGTGCACTCATGGCTTCTGTGTGCTTTTGCACCTGCAACTCTCTTAGAAGAATTGCCCTTGGGCTTTTGGGTTCACTTTGCTCATAAGAGCAGAAAGCTGGACGTCCTTGGGAGCTTACATCCCATGAGGCAGCCCTTAGCCATTGACTGGCTGATGCTGAGGCTGACAGCCCAGCTTTCATTGCATCTAATCAGGACAGACTCTGAGGTGTAACTTACACTCTGGAGTTTCTTGTGGAATTAGGCTGAAGCCACTCCCACAAAACTTTGTCTGAAATCGTGCCCTTGCTCAGTTTCTTCCTCTTCCCTGGCCTGCTTCCCCCACCTCCTTGCTGATTTCTCTTGGGAGTGTTTCTTTAATAGATGCCATGAATCCTCACCAAAGAGCCTGCTCTGGGTAATTTAACATAAGCAAGCACCTACTATAAAAGCACCAGCCTCAGTTCCAATATCTAAAACTTGGAGGTGGTAGTGCTTGTCCTCAAGAGTCTTACAGAAGGTTTGCACAGTGATAGGACTAAAGCACTGGACAGGTTCACAGAGGGCTTCTTGCTAATTTCTTTTTACACCATTGTCACCCACAACACTGGGAGTGGAAGGTGGCGTCCTCTATGACAGGGCACCCCCCCTCTTCCCACAGCTGTACACCCTCAACCCCACCCAAGCTGCTATGCTCCCCATTCTCTATTTTGATCTTGATCACTAATTTCCATGTGACCTAGCAGTAATTAACAAATCTTTTTCTCTCATAATCAAAGACAGGGATCTTATGCAATCAGCCCAGGGATTTTACTTGTATTCCCATTGGTGTACATCTCCAAAGAAAAGCACTAGGTTTATAGGTGAGGGAGGCCTTTGGTTTAGTGGGTAGAAGGGAAACTTAAGAGACTTTTCAGAAGCCACATCAACTCCATCACTGATTCACAGTAGTCTTGACAAGTCCATTTGACATCTCACTATGTTCATCTCATCAGTGACAGAGCCATTAATATTTATAGACAGTCCACTAGGAACCTGAAATTATTCTAGGCACTGACTTTCTCTTGAAAAGCAGGGGAAGTGTCTATGATGCACCCACAGTAGTGGGTGAAGATTAATTAATGTAAATAAGTAATTGTCTGAATAATGCAGAACACCCAGACACCTCACAAATGGATACTGTGTAAACATTACACCGGATGAGTAATGACAGCTAAGGGTTGATGGACAAGTTTCCAGCAAATTTAAAGTGAATGAAAGGAAGCATTTTCTTGATAGTTCATAATTGATGCTTTTGTTTTTCTGACTGCTGAGGTGGGGGAGAGAGACAGAGAAGTGAGCAGCGTGAAGAGTGAGCTCTTGAGCCTGCAAGCTGACATCAAGAATCTACACGATGTCTGCAAGAGACAGGGGAAGACCTTGCAGGAGAATCAGCTCTGTGTGGAGGAGGAGATGATGAAAAGCAGCCAGGTAAGGGATTCAACATCCGTTTCCCACCTCTGCCCCCTTGGGCAGGACCAATAATAGAAAGTTCTTCCACTGGTCATTCAAGAGCATTTATTGAGCAAGCAATGAGAAAGAATTAAACACACACACCCTAACACACACACACACACACACACACACACACACACAAATGCCATCCCTGCCCTCAGGATTTTTCAATCTAGCTATCTCCAAGGTCATCTACATCTGAGCCTCTGTCTTTTCCTTATCTGGCCTTTCACACCTGGATTTGCAGCATCTGAGGCCCATTGCCCTGAAAAGACCAGATCATAGTTATATAAAGAGAGTAGCATCTCCTAATGGATTTTAGACAGACTTCTAAATCACCCATGAAAATAACAACCATCCCACTTGCTCCAAGGTGTCACTTCCTATCGGTGCAGCAGGAGCTCTTTATTGCCACACCTGCAGCTCTCTGCCTACAAGCTTTTCTTCTGGATGCAGGAACCCAATCATAGGACAAGCTGAAGTACAGAAGAGTTAATACCCCTAGAAACAGCCCTCAACCAATGACTGATGGGGAGATGGTTGATTAAATAACCTATTTCCCTTGCCCTATCTCACTGGAGATAACTCCATGCATGCTCTTTGCTCTGTCCCAGAGTTCCTCAGTGGGGCCCAGCATCAGTTGCCCAACAGTGGTAACTAGGTTGGTAACATTGGTAACACACCCTTTCACAGTTTCCTTCCCTGCCTTGTTCATTTCCCCGCTCCCGCTACCTGAGTTTCCTAAAATCACCTTCCACATAAACTACTACTTGACATCTGGTTCCTTGCCATAGGACTTGCTTCCAGAGGTGCCCAAGCCAAGATACTCAGTAACACCTGTCCTGAACAGGAGGACCTCCTGGCATGATCATCTTTCTTGAGACTGTGATTTTGAGCTAATACTTATCCATAGCCTAGGCAGTTCATCAGCTGAGGCAACTTCATTTCACCCTGAGGTTTTCTCCCTTGGAAACTCTAGCTCTAAGCTCTTTAAGCCAGCCTCTAAATTTATCCACACAAGCTGGGGAGCCAGCTGGGAGATATTTTCCTATAGCTCTGTAAACACTTTGGGTTGCCAGGAACTCCTAACTTGCAGTCTTCATTTCTGCTTAGGGACTTGAGTCCTTGGCAAACGTAAGGCAGGTACTTGTTGCACAGACCTGTTGTTAGACCTCCAAGTTAGCCTCTTAGGTGCTGTGTAAACAATCACCATAATCTTCAACACTTGCAGTCAAGGACCTGGTCTCTCTTAATTGTGTCTATTAGAGTTCTCCCAGGACTTACCACCTCCCTATAAGAACCACAAATTGTTCCTCTGCAATGCCCTAAAAATGCTAACAACAAAGTAATTCTACCTTGTCTTACTGAGTGAGCACTACTGTCCTTTCTGTAGGAAGTCACAAATATAGAAAAATCCATTGGTTTTCCTAAATGGATCCCAGGAAGAATATTACCATAATTTATTTTCTTTCAACGTTTTAAGATATTTTCACCATTGCTGTTGCAAGTTTATTTATTCCCCCAGTCAGGGAAAGCCAAGTGGCAAATAAATGTACCTGGCAACTTGGAAGGAGAAAGGTATCGTCACATTTTTATTCTAATTGCCCAGAAGAAGGTCGAACAGCTTGAAGCAAGCTTTAAAACATGCTCTTTTTTCCCCAGCACTTAGTGCAGAATTTAAATTGCAGACTACGAATACAAATACACAATTAGATGTAGACTTAACACTCATCTACTCAGAAAATCATGCAAGATCTGCCTTCCACAAGGAAATATAATATGGGAACAAAGGGGGAACCCAAGACTTTCTGAAATTTTGACTAATATCTGACAAGGAGCTGGAGAAATAAGCAGGAGGTCATAGTTCAGGACACAGTTGTGTGAAAAAAATCAAAATATTATATCAGATGTTATGTGTAACTAAAGGAGTGGCAGGCAGAGGGAGGTGACCTTGTAAAGAATATGTTGTGCTCCAAATCCCACGAACAGAGAGAGCTGTGCCTAGGGAAAACCAAGTGAGGTGCCTAAGGTGCAAAAAATGCCAACCCTGTACTTGCTCATCCCTGAGACTGAATGCCTCCTTTAAGTTTGCACATCACTTGCCTCACTCTAGTCCCAACCCTGCTCACGTATCAAAAGTGCCTCCATTAAAGTGAAAGGAGAAAAGGACAACAGAGATATCATAGTAAAACGATGATCAAACCAGAAAAAGAGCAGTTTCCCAGGCTCCTTTGGCCCTGGTGGTGGCATGGAGAGAATACCCTGATATTCAGTAGAGTTTGGATTGCCAAACTCATCTTTGCAGTGGACTGAGGAATTATTTTTAGCATAAAACTGTAAGAAATTTGATTTCTGCAGATAAAAGTAATTCATTGAATATATAAAGATTAATACACTCGATGGAAATTATCACACAAAGATATCATTTTGAATCATTGGGAATAAAAAAAATTTAAGAGAAATTGCTAAATGCAATGTGGGATCTAGGATTGGCTCCTGGAACAGAAAAAAAAAAATAGTAGAAGAACTGATAAAATCCAAATAAAGTATGTAGTATAGGTAATAGCAATTTACCAATGTTAACTTCCTAGTTGGACAAATGTACCATGGTTATGTAAAATGTTAACATTAGGGGAAGGTGAATGAAGAATATATGGGAACATTCTGTACTACTTTTGGAATTTTTCTGTAAATCTAAAATTATTCCAAAATAAAGAGGTTTTTTTTTAAGTGAATATCTGGTAAATAGAGATCACTGATAAGAAAAATGTCTAAACCATGAAGATGTGTCCAAAGGAAATGGATGTCACTGAAACACATAGTTCTACACTCTACCAATATAAGAAAGTACAAGAAATGCAATTTGTAGAAGATATAAAAAGTAATAGGTGAACCTATCTAGTGATATAAGGCTAAACCAGGCTTACATGGGAAATATCTCACTTCCTACCTCAAAAATAGAGAAAGAAGTTCTGACAATGACTGGGAAAAGATGGGGCTTTTCCTCTTAAATGAAGAAAAATAAAAATTATCAGGGATTCAGTTTTCAGAGCAATGCTAACCTGAGCAGAAGAGTCAGCACAAGCTAGGAGAGAGAATAAAATGGTTTAAAAGTATTTTGAAAAGCCGGCTTTAGGTAAAGCAGCACGGCCTGATGACATACTTCTAAGAGAAGCAGCCGCATAGCACAGGGAGATCAGCTAGGTGGTTTGTGACCACCTAGAGGGGTGGGATAGGGAGGGTGCGAGGGAGGGAGACGCAAGAGGGAAGAGATATGGGAACATATGTATATGTATAACTGATTCACTTTGTTATACAGCAGAAACTAACACACCATTGTAAAGCAATTATACTCCAATAAAGATGTTAAAAAAAAAAAAGACCCAATGCAGCCCAAGTAAATAAATAAATAAAGAGTACTTAAGGAATTGGCAGGTGTTATTACATAGCTGCTAGCGATTATTTTTGAGAACTCAAGGGGATAAAGAAAGTCCCTGTAGACTGAAAAAGGGTAAATGCAGTGCTCATCTTTTTAAAAAGGGAAAAAGGACAATCCCAGTAATTATAGACCTGTCAGCTTAACTTCAATATCAGGGAAAATATAGAACTTAACATCAATCAATTAGCATCAACTTGAAAAGCACAAAGTATTGGGTGGAAACCAACATGACTTTTCAAACAGCGAATCATGCCAGGCCAATTAATTTCCTTCTATGATCAAGTGGCCACATAGGCAAGGAGGGAGCAGCAGCTATAATCTCTTTGACCATAAGTAGGGCTGAAAAGTAGTCTAAATATGGCAACAGGTTCCTACAGGTGGCCAAGTCCTCTATCTTTTAAGACATCTGAGGCCTGGACAGAAATCTATGTGAGAAACACTGGTAGACCAGATGGCCTCCAGAATCATGTCCAACTCTGGATGGTCATTTTAGGAACTAATCTTACTTCCATGAGATTATTTCCAACTTGCTGATTTTCTCCAGATCTCAGTTTAAAAGTCAAAGCAGAATCTAATAAAATATCTATGTCTTCACTCTAAAGAAAATTTTTTTTAAAAAAGAAGACAAAGAAGCAGTAGAAAATGCATTGATACCTTTGTGACACTGCTTTTTGGTACAAATGTAAGTGAAATTCAGGCTTAATCCATAGTATGTCATTTTCTATTCATGTAGAATTAAGAAAAATAATCTTTTGAATACTTAAGGATAAATAAGTAGAAATTTAATAGGTCTCAGATAAGTCTAGGCATTTCTCCAAGTCTTTGAAATTTGATTCCTAAGCCCATAGGTATCTACAGTGTGCAAATGTTTAATTCTCATCCAAGAAAACTCTAGTTTCTCTGCAGGTATGAGCAGTTCTTGGATCTTTATAACCAGGCAAATTAGATCAGGTGCTACCTTTGCCCTGTACTGAAAGATTTTAGTGAACTCTCATCATCTGGTTGGTCTCTTATATTACCTCAAACCAAAATTAAAGCCAGAAGTTTTAACATGTCCTCTGAGGAAGAGATGATTAACAGTTTGCCAGTATCACTGCCAGGTTACTAAGCTTTATACTAGGAAAAGACATTCTTTACCCACAGGAGGCTTTAAAGTCAAAGAACAATTATGAACACACCAAAGTACAGATGATGTACTTGGAGGGGAAGCCCTAAGGAAAGAGTTTGGCTTCTTTAAAAGAAGAGCATTTCTCTTATTCTTTTGGGTAATGAAGACACAGTGGGGACATGGAAATAAGGGGAAGCAGAGAAAGAATATAATGAGGAGACTAGTCAGTTTTCAACTGGGTCATACACATCCAGCAGTGGAGAGGCAGGTCAAAATCAATACTTGCACACAAGAACTAGAAGGACCAGGAATCCTGTTTCTTAATTTTCAGTGATCAAGTCACTGTCAATAAAGCCAAGAGAAACAGGATTGGAGCAAAATTTGGTAAGGATTTTATTGGGTATTAGCTTTACTAAGATAAGCCCTTCTGCAGTAACCATACACCAGATGTTCACTCTTTTGCTTGAGTTCTACCCACATTAAGTATTTATTCGTGACCATGTCTTTTTCCAATTAGCTCCCCACCCCACAGTTTACCTGTATAGACAGAGGACTTGGGCTCTTGAGAACCTCCCCCATATATGTTTGTGTGCATGCACACCTGAGCACACACACACACACACACACACACCACTCCCAAGTCCCTTCTCTCTGAACCTCATTCACAGATGAGTTGTAAGAATAGCACAATTCTTATCTTGAAAAGAATGAAAGCACTTAACTAAAAACATTTATTATAAATGTTGGCACTTGTAGCTACACAGAGTAAATACAAAATTCAGCTTTGTTGGGCCTAGGAAAGAATTCTCTCAGGCCAAGGGTTCAGTTTGTCTTTGCCTGGGATTTTTTTTGCCTGATGACCATTGTGGTGCATTTTCTGTCTTCTCTTTCAGATTGAACTGACACAGTCAGCTGTTGTCTTTCTGGCTCTGAACTGGGCTGAGCCTCCCTGATCTTACCTGTGCTGTCTCCACCCACTCTCACTACAGAAGATTTTCTCTCTTTTGGGTCCCAGCTCTTACTGAATTAATCTCTTTAACACTCCATCTCTCCAGTTACTCAGAGCAAAACCATGGAGTTATCCTGCCTTGTATGACCATTATCTCCCACCATCCCACATCTAATGCAGAAGCAAATCCTGGGGAGTCTACTTTCAAATATACATCTAAAATCCAGCCATTTCTCCCAACTCCTCCCTTGGTCCATGCCGCCGTCACTTCTCACCTGGATTCTTGCAGTAGCCTCCACGCTGGTCTCCCTGCTTCTATCTTTGGCTCCCTACAGTTCATTTTCAATCTAACAGCCAGTGTGTCCTTTGTGGTATCTACAGGAGATCACATCACTTCTCTGCTCAGTACACTCCAATGGCCTTTCACCTCCCTAAAAGGAAAAGTTAAATTTTTCAGAAATGCCTACATGGTCCTAGAGGACCTCACCTCCCTTTCCTTTCTCACCTCATCTGGTACCATTCTCCCCCTTACTGTCTCTGCTCCAGCCAGAACAAAGTGGCTCCTCAAACACCGCCAGGCACCTCCCACCTCCAGGCCTTAGCGCCTGCTGTTACCTCTCACTGGAGTGTTCCTGTTGTAGATTCCCACCAGGCTCCTTCCCTGCCTCCTCCAAGTCTGGACTCAGATATCACCTTCTCAAAGTGATCTTCCATGAGAACAAAATTAATTCAAAACTACAACTTCCTCCATCCTGGCATTCCTCATCTCCCTCCCCTGCTTTACTCTCCTCCACAGCACTTTTTCCTCTTAATAAACTATGTAATTTACTTCTGTAATTTGCTACCTCTCTCTCTCCCTCTCATTCCCTCTCTCTGTCTCTCTCTCCCTCCACACATTCCCCCCAGTAGATGCAAAATTCTTGAAGGCAGAGATTCTGTTTTATATACTTCTGTATCCCCATTGCCTAGTAGAGTGCTTGGCACATAGCTGGTATTCCCTTAATATTTGCTAAACAAATTAACTAAATGAAAATATATTCACACAATAGCTACCATGTTAATGTTCATAGCAGCATTACTCATAATAGAAACCGAAACAATCCAGCTATCTATTAACTGGTGAACAGATAAACAAAATATGGTATATTCATACTATTCAGCAGTAAAAATCAGTATTCAGAACAGAATTCTGATTCTTGCTACAGCCTGGATGAACCTCAAAAACATTATGCTAAGTGAAAGAAGCCAGACACAAAATATGACATATTATACAATTCCACTTATATGAAATGTCTGGAAAGGGCAAATTCGTAGAGGCAGAAAGCAGATTAGTGGTTGCCTGGAGCTGGGGTAGAAATGGGAGTGACAAATGGGCATGAGGGAATTTTCAAGGTGATGGAAACATTCCAAAACTGGATTGCAATAATGGTTGCCCAACTCTATAAATTTGCTACAAATCATCGAATTGTACACTTACAGTAGTTGAATTTTATGATATATAGAGAATACTTCAATAAAACGATTAAAAAAAGTTTATTTTAAAAAAGTTTGAAATTACTCTGTTAATGAGGCCAAGGCCACAAGCTCAGATTCTTGGGAGCCAGTGAGATTGCTTATTCTCTATTTAGTTTCTTTCTTTCCTTCAATACCTAGCTGTGTATGAATCTATAATCTAGGCCCTATAGGAGTAGACATAACCCCTGCCCTTTGGGAATTTATAATCTAATTAAAAGATAAGATGCACAGAGATCATTACAATGCAAGGCAGAATATGAAATGCCACATTAAGGACATGCCAGGAAAGTGTTAAGTAGGAAGACAATAAGCAGAGAAGGGCGCTAAGGAATGCCTACGGGCCACCCTCTTCACCCCCCTCTCTTCCACATGTCACCATGTTACTGAAAGTGGGATCTGACTGCTCGCTACTCTAAAGCCAATACTCGAGAGGCAAGGTTGGTAAAAGGAAAGTTTGCTTTACTTCAGAGGCTGGCAACTGGGGAGGAGGGCAGACTCACATCCAAAGGCTGACTCCCCCCACTGACAATCAGTGGGCGAGAGCTTTTAAAGTGGAGTTTCAGGGGTGTATATGTGGAGGGAGAGGGTTGCATGCAGAAACAGCACAGTCAGCCCTGACAGTCATCTTGAAATTGGTCATCCGTGGGTCTGATCAGCGTCATCTTGATTGTTTTAAGTACAGTTAATCTTCAGTTCCAGGGTGGGTTTGTTCCCATTTCTTTGAGCTCATTTCTCAGAATTGTGGCAGCTTATGTCATGGCTACAGTCTGGTCATCATGTAATTAACTTCTTTCACATGGGGGTTTCAGTATCTACAAGACAGCTCAAGGGATATGGCTCAGAAGATTATCTATAGCCCTTGAGGAGGAACTAAAGGTCCTTGACTTTGTTTAATGACTGAACTATTATTAGTTGGTCTTGTTTGACTGCTTTACTTTGCTTCTGCATTTTCTCACTTCTCTGATTAAACTTATTCTTTGGCTAAAGTTTTTCTACAGACAAAAGGCAGGCAGAGCACGTGGAGGGGAGGACCATAGGGTCCTGCTCCATTTCAACCAGGAATATTGGGCAAGAAAATATAGAAGCATCAGTGCAAAGATCTCAATTGTACTAGAATAAACAACTCAGGGATGTGTCCTATTAGCAGAATACCTGATACAGTGTAGGTGTTCAACATATGCTTATTGAATGAATGAATGAAAATGTAGGTGGGGTGTGGCAGCATTTCAGGTTGATTGTAGACTGGCAGGGAGAGACCTCACACACACACATACACATGCACACACACACACGCACACTCAGCATCTGCAAGGTCACATCTGCCTTCAGAAGGAGACAGAGTCAGTGCCCAGATGTGCCTGAACAATATCTCTGCCTCCCGTTTCCCAGCATTCCAGAAAGCTATTTCCCCAGGAGTTTGTCCTTTTATCTGGGCATTTTTAATAATCAAGTTTAGTCCAAGAACCATAACCAGAAATTCATTCCCTTCCAGGTCAATTGTGTTATCTTTATACATGAAGACAAAACATAAGCATATTATCGAGTGTATCTTTATACTACTCTCTAGGTTCTTTATGTGAATGTTTTTTCTTCTGACCTACATAATAGGAATGGTAGATCTAAATAGTAGGAAGGAACTATGGTTTTTTCCTTCTTTTAAATCCTTCCCATAGAGTGAAAGTGCAAAGTGATGTTTAATTGTGAATAGAGTGAAATGTTTAATAAGTGCTCTGGAGATGAAAAGATACATGGATGGATAGATGGATGTGAATGGTTGAACAAATGAAAAAAATCAAAGAATGAATGCCTGCTTGGTGACAATCTAAAGCCTTTCTGTATATTCGATCTCAATTACAGAATAAGAAGCAAGTGTCAGCATTTGAGGAGTCACACATGGAGTTTGAGCTGAATAAACAGTGTCATCTGAGACAACTCGAACAACCCAAGAAAAAGTTGCTGGCCATTCAGCAAGAACTGGAGTTTCACACCAAGGAGCTGCAGACTTCTTACTGTTCCCTCCTGCAGTGTCAGTCCATCCTGGAGAAGGAGACTTCCGACCTGGTTATTCTCCACCATCACTGCAAGATGAAAGAAGATGAGGTATAGATAAAGTAACTATGGAAATGTCCCATATGCCCATGTACCTACAGAAATCAGGCCAAAGCTACTAGAAAGCAGGCATTGGACTTAGAGAAGAGCTTCACAACATCTTGAGCAGGTTTTATCAACTTTCCCTCTTTAATTCTTGATTTTTTTTGAAGCTGCACAGAGGGAACTAAACAGAATGGCATAATTGGGTGAAAGCTCCAGTATTAATGCACATGGGGCATGTGGTATGTGTGGGAGGTGTGTGTGTGCACGCACATATATGTGTATGGTGTGCATGTAAGTTTACCATCTCCATTCTATTACCATGGCAGTTTAAATGCAAAAGCCTCTGGTTCTCTGAGGGTTATGAAGGAGGTATAAGGTCCAGTAAGTCAGTCATTTTTAGAAAAATCAGGTTTTGGTCATATATAAATTCCTGGCACTTGCACAGTTGATAAGATAACCAGACACTTAGTCTGAGTCAATCGCTGACAGTACCGGATCAGTCATGTTTTTCAGACTGGAGTTTTAGATCGCGTAGACTTAGCTTAAGTACATTCTGGACATTCATTTCTATTCATGTCCGAGGATAGTATTTCTTTTTAAACCAGAGAGTATCGTCCTTGTAGACTCCCAAGTAAATTCCAAAGAACAAAGCCATTGAAATAAAGTCAGTTGGGAAGTGATAGCACTGGCAGTAGTAAAACCATGGGTTCAAAGGAATGGGACAGGGGCTTCCCTGGTGGCGCAGTGGTTGAGAGTCCGCCTGCCGATGCAGCGGACACGGGTTCGTGCCCCGGTCCGGGAAGATCCCACATGCCGCGGAGCGGCTGGGCCCGTGAGCCATGGCCGCTGAGCCTGTGCGTCGGAGCCTGTGCTCTGCAATGGGAGAGGCCACAACAGTGAGAGGCCCACGTACCACTAAAAAAAAAAAAAAAAAAAGATATGAGACTCCTCTGCAAGTGGTCTTATAGCAATATCCTTTCCTCGTTAGATGCTTCCACGGGTTCAGTGTTGTTGTTTTTTCCTACACCAACAGGTGATTCTCTATGAGGAGGAAATGGGAAATCATAATGAGAACACAGGGGAGAAGCTCCGTTTGGCCCAGGAGCAACTCGCCTTGGCCGGGGACAAAATCCTCTCCCTAGAAAGGAGCTTAAACCTCTATGGGGATAAATACCAGACTTCCCTGAGCAACATCGAGTTACTGGAGTGCCAAGTGAAGATGTTGGAGGGGGAGCTCAGCAGGATCGTCAGTCAGGTAGGACTTAAACCAGACCACTCAGACCAGGAGCTCCCAGGTGGTCCCTGTAACAGTCCCAGCCTCTCTGCCAGAAACCCAAACCTTCAACCAGTTGTCATTCCTTCCCTTGAATTTTGTAGCCCTCAGCTTTGAACTTTCAGCCTTCACATCTCCTGTAAGATTGCTCCTTAGAAATTTTAAGGCTCCTTAATTAATTTAAGGAGCCACCACTTCAAATAAGGCAGAAAGTGAATTACCAGATGAGCTCTCAAATCTTCCATGTTGCCATGGGGGTCTGGCAGGGGGCTATTCCAGGTCACAGGACTCATGGAAACCATAGCTTCAGGATCAAATAGGAGGAGAAAGCCACAAAACATTGCAAAGAAGTGACTGAACTTGATTCTTTTTTCTTTCAATTGCTTTTTAAAATTACACAAGTAATACAACAATATAGGCTCTCTAGACAGAATTATGGAGATTAAATGTAAAAGTCCACCTTCAGCCTTCTCCACCCCACTCTTCTCCCCCTAGGCAATTGCTCGAAATGTTGTGACAATCTTCCCCATCCTATTGCTATGTAAAAAGTTATAGTTTTCTTTTTACATAAATGAGTCATTTTATAAATATGGTTCTACACTTTGCTTTTTAAATGTATAGCTTGATGATTTCCTCTAGTTACTACCTTGTATTCTGTAGTATAACTGTACCCTGTACCATCTACTGACCTGTTTGTCTACTACAAACAAGCTGTAAATGAACATCCTTATCTCTACGGGGTTAATTCCTGAAGTGGGATTTTGCTGGGTCAAAGGAAATGCTTATTTTTAATGTTTAAAGTTACTTCTAAATTGAACACCAAAAAGATTCTACCAGTTTACACCTTTACCAACAATAATTTCCCTACACTCACAGGGTATGTTTTCAGTCTTTTTAAGTTGTGCTAAACTGATGGATGGGGAAAAAATAGATTTTCTCATTTTCTCAATTTTTATTTCCTTTAGTTCTAATAGCTGTGGGTTGGGTTCCCCAGGAAGCAGACTCTGAGACAGACTGGTATGCAGGACGTTTTTAGAGAAAGTTCTTGGCATCAACACCTGTGAAGGGGAAGGAAGCAGGGTTGGGCAGATGGAGAAGCTGGTCTCTGATGGTCCCAGCAAAGGCCTCAGCCAACCTCATGAGGAGCTCTGGGGCTGGAAGGACCTTTAGAGCGATTCTAAATTGGGGAGAAGGGAGCTGGCCTTTATAGCTCCATGTTGATCAGTGATTGGATGTGAGCTGTCTTCCTAGGGAGAGACATGACCTTGGACAAAAGTTTTCTTCAGCCCAGGCAATCCCCAAGAGGGCTTACAGCTGAGGCTATCTTAGGGTATCACCCCCAGCAGCTGGAGGAGTAAGTCCTTCACTGCTGAAGGGGATCTGGGAGGCCCATCACAGCACTCACCTTGTGAATGAAGTAGTGAGCCTGTCATAAGTGAATCGGTCCTGTGGATTTCTGTTTTACGAATTGCTTTTAAATCCTTAACCAATCTTTTATTGGGTTGTTAGTCTTTTTTGTGTTGACTTATAGGAAGTTCTTGGGGCTTCCCTGGTGGCGCGGTTGTTGAGAGTCCGCCTGCCGATGCAGGGAACGCGGGTTCGTGCCGCGGTCCGGGAGGATCCCACATGCCGCGGAGCGGCTGGGCCCGTGAGCCATGGCCTCTGAGCCTGCACGTCCGGAGCCTGTGCTCCGCAACGGGAGAGGCCACAACAGTGAGAGGCCCACGTACCACACCCCCCCAAAAAAAAAAAAGAACTGAAACTGTATCTACTAAACACAAATTCTTCTTTAACACTCCATTTTTTAAAATGATACAGACTTCCTCAAGAAACAGAATCCACTTTCACCCACCATTTTGTATATCCTACCCAAAGCCTTCACATTATGTGAACATTCTATTCGGACTAGAACTACCCACATCACAGTTAGTGCCAGTCGTCCTCTCCTCCCTCAGCTGGCCTGGCACACACTGGGCCTTTGAATCGCTGTAGGGCCCACACCCAGGTCAGACGGTGATTGCCCTGCATTTCTCCAGCTGTCCCTCTGTCTTCATGCTGCAACCCTCCTTCATTGTCAACTGTGAAATCACATAACTATCTCCCCAGCATCCCCTGCTGCCCAGACAACTAATTGTTCCTCCTTGGCCACATGTACATGTTCCTTCCTGCCTTCTCTGGTTACATCCCCTTCCCCTCTCCTTCAGGGTAGAAGCCAAAGTTCTTGCTGAGGGACTAAGAGCCCTATGTGATGTGACTGCCCCCTAACTTCCTCACCTCCTCTCCTCCTCTCCCCATCACTCACTCCACTCTAACCACATGGCCTCCTCCATGTTCTCCCCCCAGGGCCTTGCCATCAGCTAGCACAGCCCCCTCCTCCATCTGCAGAGCTCGTCCCTCAGATACCTCAACTTGGCTCACGCCCTTACCTCCAGCAAGTGCCTGCTCAGAGGCCACCTTCTCAGTGAGGCCAACCCATCTATCCTATTTAAAACTGTAACCCACAGCCTCGCCCCTGCCGGCCCCATACATCTCCATTCCCCTTTTGCTGTTCTGTTTCTTCCATAGCACTTATCAACTTTTGTTTTCTGTAAGTCACTACTTTATGCTCTTTGTCTGTCTCATCCCACCAGAAGGTCAGCTCCCTGGGGTAAGAATTGGTGTCTGTGTTGTTTGCAACACCTACGGTGCTGTACACAGTGCCTGGCACACTGTAGGTGCCTTATCAATGACACTGAGTGTTGCAGGGAGGAAGAGGTGGCTCCTTTTGTGCACATTCCATTCCGTGTGAGCATGAGAAGAAGTCTGCCATGTCCTTTCTTTTTTAACTCTCTTTTTACTTTTTTAAATTGAGATATAATTGACATACCAGAAAACTCACCATTTAAAGTGTACAATCAGAATGGACTTGAGGACAAGGGGAAGGGGAAGGGGAAGCTGGGACGAAGTGAGAGAGTAGCAGTGACATACATACACTACCAAATGGAAAATAGATAGCTAGTGGGAAGCAGCCGCATAGCACAGGGAGATCAGCTCGGTGCTTTGTGACCGCCTAGAGGGGTGGGATAGGGAGGGTGGGAGGGAGGGAGATGCAAGAGGGAGGAGATATGGGGACACATGTATATGTATAGCTGATTCACTTTGTTATACAGCAGAAACTAACGAACCATTGTAAAGCAATTATACTCCAATAAAGATGTTTAAAAAAATAAAATAAAATAAAAATAAAGTGTACAATCATTGGGTTTTAGTGTATTCACAAAGTTAGGCAACAGCACCACTAATTGCAGAACATTTTCATCACTCCAAAAAGAAACCCATATCCACGAGCAGTCACCCCCCCATCCTCCCTCCCCCAAACCCTGGCAACCACTATTCTACTTTCCGTCCCTACGAATTTGCCTGTTTTGGACACTCAGAATTCTATAACGCTTTCTTCCCTCATGTCCTCACCCTGCCCTGCTCTTCCATCTGCCCAGATACTGAAGCACCTGCAGGAGCAGAAAGACAGCCAGTGCTCGCATGTGGAGGAGTACCAGAACCTCGTGAAGGATTTGCGCTCGGAGCTAGAAGCCGTGTCGGAACAGAAGAAAAACATCATGAAGGGTAAACCGCGGGCCAGCGGGCTGCGGCAGAGGGTAGGGAGCCAAGGAAGCCGGAGCCCCGCTCTGACAAGAAGCACTCTGTCTTGTCCCGCTGCAGACATGTTGAAGCTGGAGCTGGACCTGCACGGGCTGCGCGAAGAGACCTCTGCCCACGTGGAGAGGAAGGACAAGGAGGTCGGCATCCTGCAACAGCGACTGCAGGAGCTGCAGGTGCAGTTCACTGAGACCCAGAAGCTCGATTTGAAGAAAGACAAGGTAAGGCGAGGAGCTCCGTGGTTGGAACTGCCAGCAGGGCCCTGTGAGGCCAGGCCTCGGCAGGAGCGGGTTCTGTGGCCCTGCACTCGCTGTGATTGCTTGGGGAGCACCCACACATGCGCAGTGAGACTGCGGTGCTTCAGGCCCAGGGGCAATTCTGAGCTCTTCCTTGGAATTTCTCTTGGCACGTAATAAATAAACAAAACATCAGGGGCCTTAATAGAGATGTGGACTCTGTAAGAAAGGGGTTCTTCCCCAGCCCTGCAATAGTGAGTTTGGGACACACTCGTATTATTCCCTTATGCTTTTGTTTATGCCTAAGAGTAGAAAGAAATGCTATAAAGTAATATGTAGCCTTATTCACAATTTCATGTGAATTTCAATTTTTTAATTACAAATAACTTACAAATATGCAAACCAGGCAGTTTGAAAATATTAGTGGAACTATGCCCTAGAAGATCTGTAGTTACCAACGTAAATCAAGCTCCTAGAAAAGCCTAAGAATGGAACCAAGGGCAGAAAGACTCTGAAACCAGCGCAAGTTTTTGTAGTCAGTACTGTTTCAACTCTAAACTTTTATCAGAGCTAGTAGAAATAATCCAATTGATTTGAGTGGCTGGTCATTCAAACTTCCTATTTCAAGGTCTGGAGGTGATTCACCAGTCAAAATGGAGGTATTTGGAGAGATGTTGAAGAAGAAGCAAGGAGTCTGGATAAGCAGCTTCGAGTCACTCATATATTCATCCAACGGATATTTTTGAGCTCCTATTATATGCCAAGCACTCTTCTAGGCATGAGACTATAATAAAACATGTGCTGTCCCTATTTTCATGGAGCTTACATTTCCAGTCTTTAGAGACAAACAAATAAAACTAATATACAGTAAAATGTTAGGTACTAATGAATTCCTAAAACAGCTTGGTGGCTGTTTTCCCCAGAGTGGTCGGGGAAGGCCTCTTTGATAAGGTGACATTTGGGCAGACATTTGAATGAAGTAAGGGTGTCACCCAGGCCAAAGTCTTGAAGAATATTCCAGGCAGAGGCAACATCAAGGGCAAGGGCCCTCAGGTGGGAGTCAGCTCGGAAGCAGAGAGGGTGGGGCGGCAAGAGGTGAGGTCAGACTGGTAGCCAAGTACCAGATCATGAGCATCCCGGGACGTCGTTGTAAGGACTTTGGCCTTTTCTAAGTGAGATGGACCCAGTAGAGGTTTTGAACAGAGACATAACAAGATCTGACTCGCATTTGCAAAATCCCATCTCTGACAGGGAGGCAGGGAGCCCAGGTGGAGGCTATTGCAACATCCAGGCGAGAGAAGATGGTGGCTGGAAGAGGGCTCAAGACAATCTCTAACTGACTTCGCCCTGCCGCTGCTCAGGCCTCTATCAGCATTAACACTTTGCTTTCCTCAGCTCCTCCAGGAGAAAGATGAGATGCTGCACAAGCTAGAGAAGGACCTGGCGCAGGTTAAGACCACCCTCGTAAAAAAGGAGATGGAGTTGGAGAAGCAGCAACGCATGACAAGTGAACTCGAAATTGCCATCCAGGAGAGACAGGATAAGTGCAAGGCCAAGTATAGGCACCTGGGAGCTGAGATCAAGAAGCTGAAGGACTGTCTCAAAGATGCCAAACAGCAGCACAGGATGGCTGGTGAGGCCCCCGGGCAAGCACTGTCCCCACACACTCCAACCCATGGGGCCAGAGCAGCCCCTTCCTTTCCTCAAATGGCCGTGTCCCTCTCCCTCACCACTTTCTCACTCCGATCTCCTCATGATCTCATCTCATCTCACAGCAGTTAGGACCGCCCTCTAAGCTCCTTCCTTCACCCCAACCTTACCTTTTCTCTGAAGCCCCCATCACACAGCAGGTGCTCGGGTTGGGAAGGCAGACCGCTGCTCTCACACGCCCCCCATTTTCTCTGCAGCCTCAGCTGAAGGTCCTCTCCTTTCCTCACCACGGAGAGCACAGGGCTCTGTACCTTGCTTCTTTGCACCACATTCCTCTCCACCTTCTCTGGGACCTTTGTCACACCATTCATTTCTTCCTTCCCTGGTTTTTAACACTCTCCTTTTTTAGTCTCCACACACATTCTCTTGCAGTGTGGGTTGTGTCCTTGCTCCTCTGCCGAAAGTGCTTTCTCAGAGGTCACCAGTAACTTCTTGCCCTGGAAATGGGATTGCCTTTGAGTGATAAAAATGTCCTGGAATTAGATGTTGATGGTTGCACAACTTTGTGAGTCTACCAGAAACCACTGTACTGTACACTTTAAAAGGATAAATTTTATGTTATGTGAGTGATGTATCAATTTGGAAAAAAAAAAGAAGGTCCAAAGCACGTCTTCCTTCCTCACCCTCCTCTAACTCTCTGGATGTCCACACTGTTGGTACCCCGCACCTCAACAGTTATTTATTAGCTTTGGAGACACAACAGGTCCCTTGTTCTTCCATAAATCTCACCATTGTTTCCTCTTTTCCCTCCTGCCCTGACAGTGGTCACCCGTCTCTAAGATTCTGCCCTCTCCTCTCCCTCTACACTCATTCCTTGATGAGCACCTCTGCTTCTTGTAGCTCATTTCTCTGCAGGTGACTCCAATGCCTAGAGCCCCACCCTGACTTGGCACCTGGTCAGTCTTGTCTTTAGAGACTAGCTCCACCTGACCAACCCCACTAACCCAATATTCCCAAAGCTGAACCTACTCTCTTCCCTATTAAAAAAAATCCTCCTCCCTTCTTCTGGGTGTATAATTATTTCCGTAGTGAGATCATCTTTCTTCCAGTATCCCAAGCTTAAAAAAATGGAGAGAAAAGTGATATTTAAGTAGAAATGATAGGAGAAACTACAGGAAGTGGGGAGATATTTGGTGTAGAGAAGCCCCAGTAAGCAACTTACTCCTTCATACCCAGTGGAGGCAAGGGCGTGGGCTAAAAGGATATTGTCAGAAGTCTTTCTCCAATTTTCCTAAAGCACTGTTTCCTTTATGGCAGGTCCCTGCTCAAGAACCCACTAAATCATGTCTAAACATTTCTCTCAGGCTTTCAACGTCCTCCAAAACCCCCTCTAGCCCATGCACTTCCTCAATTCTGTCTCTCACCATTCCTTCCCACTTTCCTTTCCAGTTAAGCTGATATCTTCCCATCATCTTCCCACATGCCCTCCCCATTCCCTTCACTGTGCCCCCCACCCTGAGAATTCCCTTTCTTCTCCTTCTTCTAAGGCCCAGCTCAGCCTCTGTTCCTCCATAACCCCATCTCCAACTGTACTTACCCGCTTTGGCCTTGCTTCCTGAGTTCACAGTCAGTGTGAGTTTAACATTACTGTATTCTCCATGTCAGGTGAACCAATTACAGCTCTCTCACTAGACTCTAAACTCCATGAGGGTCAGGATTTGTCTGCAATGACAGGATGAGTCGCAGAAGAGATACCAAGCAATTTCGACCAATTTGTTTAAGTTTAGTCAAGAAGGAGTTCACAGCTGGTGGGTAGTTGAAGACAGATAATTTATCAGAGCTCCTTAGGAGTGATAATGAAATAGAGAGAGATGAGGACAGACTGGAAATTGAAGTAAGCCACAGAATGAAGGAACAGACTTTTTTTTTTTTTGGCTACATTGGGTCTTCGTTGCTTCACACAGGCTTTCTCTAGTTGCAGCGAGCGGGGGCTCCTCTTCGTTGTGGTGCACAGGCTTCTCATTGCAGTGGCTTCTCTTGTTGTGGAGCACGGGCTCTAGGTGCACAGGCTTCAGTAGTTGTGGCATGCAGGCTCAGTAGTTGTGGCACGCAGGCTCAGTAGTTGTGGCTCCCAGGCTCTAGAGCTCGGGCTCAGTAGTTGTGGCACACGGGCTTAGTTGCTCCACGGCATGTGGGATCTTCCCGGACCAGGGCTCAAACCCGTGTCCCCTACATTGGCAAGCAGATTCTTAACCACTGCACCACCAGGGAAGCCCCAAGGAACAGACTTTTTAACTGGTCTCATTTGAGAGTCCGATCTTCACACATAACTCCCTTCACACTTGGACATGCCCCGGGTTATCTCCTGTCTTCTGCAGCTCAGCAAGCAGCCCAATACAAAGAAGAGGCCATTCTGGCAAAGGGTAACCTGGAGGATTGCCATAGGAAACTGCAAAGCTGCATTTGCCTGGAGAAGCAGAAGGCAGAGATCATCCAGGAGCTCCAGAGAGAACTTCAGAAGCTGCAGAAGGATTCCCTAATGGCTGAGGAGGAACTCACACCCAGCAGGTACCACAGATTCCCCTCCAGACAGAGGCTCTGTCCGTCGTAAGCCAGTTGGGACCCTGTGGGCTGCTGCCCAGGAGTTGGGTAGCAAGCCCCGGGCAGCCAGCCCACAGTCCACCGACATGGACCCTGAAGTCCATCCACCTGTTTTTGCCATTTTGCTTTAGGAAACGGATAGAGGAGCTGACATCAGAATTATCTGAGTTCTCAAGAAAACTTGAAATTTCAGAGAAGGAAAAGAGGCAGCTTCAGAAGACAGTGACTGAGCAAGATGTAAAACTGAATGACCTGCTAGATCGTATAAATCACATTCAACACCAGGTATGGAGGGCAAGTAGGCAGCCAGCTCAAGCATTTGCTCTGTTTCAGATTAAATGCATTGCTCTTGGGAATTCCCTGGCGGTCCAGTGGTTAGGACTCCAAGCTCTCACTGCAAAGGGTCTGGGTCAATCCCTGTTCGGGAAACTAAAATCCCACAAGCTGAGCAGTGTGGCCAAAAAAAACAAAAAAAATTGCATTGTTCTTTATTTGGGAAGATGCCACCACCAATCCATTGCAAACTACTTGTCCAGAATTTGATTTAGAATGCTAAGCCAGCCAGTCAGCTCCAGTTCCCACAACCCATAATAGGCATTTTCAGGGGCTAAGCTTAAAAACAGTCAAAGGACAATATTATTTCTTTTTCTAGGACTCAAAAGCTATCCTTCTCAGTTGATTTAAAGTTTTTTAACTTTGAGTTATTCCTTTTGTGCTTTTCTAAGATTTTTTAAAATTTATTCAAAGAGTATTTTATGTGGAAAGAGTTGGTAAGTAAGTGGGACCTAGATCTATAAATAAAATAAGTTGGTATTTCTAATTGAACAAAGAAAAACTGTTGCTGAACCTAAGAGGAAACTTTTTTATTAAACACGCTAAATAACCAAGGAGTTGTCCTCATATTTATTTCAGCCATCCCTGTGCACAGTTGTCTGGGCTGGGGTTTTTATCCCCCAAAATATGGTGCCTGACTTTCAGCCCCGTGTTTGTTTTCTCAGAACAGGAAGCAAGCCTCCTCCAAATGCAGTCTAGAAGAACAGCTTCAGGAGGAAACCAGGTTGCTGGAGGAGAAACGGGAGCAGTTGAAAAAGAGTAAAGAGAAGGAGAAGCTACTGGAGCAAGAGCTCGAGATGTTCCGAGAGGAAGAAAAAAAAAAAGAAAAGATGGTGAGGAGAATCTGGGAAGCCTCGGGAGTAAGAATCCAGGGCCAGACCTGAGCCCAGCTGGGCCTGGTGGGACACAGAGGCTGAGGGTGCTCAGACTTCAGGAGAGAAGGGAGGGAGGGTGAGAAAGACAAGTGAGGAGGGGAGAGAAGGCCTGAGATACATGGGGTGCAAAGTGGAGCTGTGCGTGAGGGCAGAAGGAGGGGCTTCTGCAGGAGTCTGAGATAACACCTCCATCTGGGCTTTGTTTCCTTAATCGGGGAGCAGTCAAAGGAGAGTTTGAGAAAGTTGGAGGAGGAAAATGATCATCTCAAATCACAGTTAAAGCAATGTTCTGCACAACTGGATTCCTCTCTCTGCAAACAAAACAGCACCCAGCAGATCAACCAGGAGCTGACTCGTAAGGTGCGTAGACAGAAACCCCAAGGGGGTGAGAAATTTGAACCCTATGATCCTGGACCTGAAGTTGGCATCTAGCTCTCCTCCATCACAGAAATGCCACTAACTGCCCAGCCCATGTCCATTCTGGGGCACCGGAGCCCCCACTTCCCTCCTGAAGTGTCACCCACTTGCTGGCCGAGAAGTATTTCTTCCACATGTAGAAGGTCTTATTTAATATCTGGTGGAGCCCCAAACCATCTGGGCTTTGGCATCAAGTCTTCCAGAGTTGCATTTTAGACCAGAGTTGAGTGAGCCCATTGTTTGGGGCAATTTGCTAGGGAGCACTTCCAAAAATAGTCCCAAAGCACAAAAATGGGATGAAAGGGGACATGGTTATATTTCATTACACGAATAAAGACAAAAGGAGTAAATGGCATCTAATGTATGTGAGGCACTGTGCTCACATTCAGTCATCATTTATTGACTGTCTACTTAAGTCCTTGGCATGCCTTCCATCTGCTGGTTTACAGAGGAGAGAAAGGCTGAGGCTCAGACTGACTAATTGGTAAGTGATGGGATGGAGCAGTATTTAAACCTGGATCATCGGGCTCTTACACCTAACCTCTTTCCCCTTCATCATGAATGGCAATACTTGCCCCAAATGAATCCATTCCATATTTCTGGACAAGAAAAAAATACAGCATCTTGGTTAGGTAGTCTCTTGAATTATAAATGAGAGACCAAGCAGCTCTGATTCCTTCATAATAAAGAGTTCATCTTAAAATACTATGACCATTCTAAGTGTAAGAATAGCACTACACAATTGAACTCTCTGTGATGATGGAAAAGTTCTAAATTAGAGTTACCTGATACTATATGCACTAGCCACATATGGCTATTGAGTGCTCAAAATATGGCTTAGTATGACTAAGGAACTGAATTTATAAGTTTAATTTTAGTTTTATTGAAATGTAAATAGTCTCATGTGGCTAGTGGCTGCCATATTAAACAGCAGAGATCTGAGGCACTGATGTTTCTGGAGTTTTGTCACTCAGAGATATAAATCTCTCCTCTAGTGTGATCCAGAGTTGAGGTCTGAATCACTCAAATCCCCAAGGAACTGCTTTCACTATAAGGAATACTGCCTAAGTATTTAATATAGGCCTGTTAATCACATTTGCCAAAAGAAAGGTAGTTACGTAAATGTGCAACTAGAAGCACTAATTTCAGAATTCCTTTGATGGGAATCCAGAGGCTGGAGGAGTTTATGTGTGTGTAAGCATGTTCAATTTTTTAAAAGCATGCCCCACATATAACAGACTTTTTGAATCAGTGGAAACAGCCATTAGAAAGAGGCTTAGTTTTGCATTCTAAACTGCATTTCCTTTCATCAGTAGTCCATATTTCAATTTTAAACACACTCTGTCAGAACTATATGTCCAATTCATCCCTAGTATTGCCCAATGCACCATTTCATTCAGTCCAAGTAAATCATTTAGTATATTTAGTGAGCACCTATTATATGCCATGCTCTGAGCTACAGGTAGTGGGGATACAGCAATGAAGAAAGCACACACAGTCCTGCTTTCATGGTGCATCGAGTCTAGTGGATTATGTCAGGAGTTGAGGCATAATGCATACCACTGAAATGCTGCACCATATTTCCTAACCTAGAACTGGATTCCAGGTTAACACTAATCCTAACCCTAACCCTAACCATGAGACATTTAACTATTAACAGAAACCATCCAGTTACAAATGTAGGACCCATGCTTGGCTGGCACACATCAAAGGCTGCGGAGTCTGTGAAAGGGACTTTTCGTGTATTTGACACATCATGGCCCAGTAGTTCCAGTACTCCTTGTATTGGGAGGACATGCTATCTAGAAAGGAAGTAGAGGGGTGCAGAAGAACCTGGAAAGACAGCTCTTCCTCTTCCAACAGTGAGGGGAAGTGGGCATTATCACAGGCTACTGGGCAGGTAGTTAGTGCAGAGAGGAGAGAGCCCAGTGCTTGTCCATCTTCTGTGGACACAGAGAATGCCTCTATGGCCATGAACCTTGACAGTGATGTTCCCCCTCCCTAAAGATAACCCTTCAGAAGGAGACCATGGTGAGTCTGCAGATTCAGCTGGACAAGGCTGCGGCAAAAGAGAAGCAATACCTCCAGACCACGGTCAGTAAAGAAGTCTATGAGGAGGTATGCCGGAAGTCAGCCTCCTGCCAAGACGACCTAACACAGGCCCTGGATAAGGTGGGCTACACCCTCTCATCTCCAGGGCTGTTTAATATCCAAGTTACCCCAGCAGCATGAAAGGTGAAGGAGTCGATTTCCTGCATAACTGGCTGTCACTAAGGCCATCTGCAAACCCTTGCATTGGCTGGGATGTCTGTCCAGAGAAGGCCTGCTTCTCCTTAGTGAGGCTATGGGGAAGAGGGGGATAGAGGCTAAATCTAACAAGTCTTTTTGCCCATGGGTGACCCAGGGGCAAGGTTTTCCCAAGACCTGGATTTTTCAGGGAAATTCATGCCCCATCCCTGTGCTAATCATGCCTGGCTGATGAGCTCATAGCATTGGAAAGAGAGGAAACGGGAAAGGGGCAGGGGAGATGCAGAAGACTGACCGTTGTCACTTCTCACCCCTCCCTGGGACTCTAGGCGAGGTGACCAGGACCAGGTGTGTCTGTGCCACCCTGGGCAGAAGAGAGTAGGGGCTGTGGGACTGGTGCCCTTCTCCATTCAGGACTCAGCAGAGAGGCCCAAGCGCAATGACAGCCGTTCTCCCCCCAACCCTTTGTCTTTACCAAAGCTCAGTCATTCGACCTCAGAGACAAAGAGTCTTCACCGAAGTCTGACACAGGCCCAAGACAGGAAGATTCAGCTGGAAGAGGAAGTCATTGCTTACGAGGAGAGGATGAAAAAGCTGAATGTGGCGTTCAAAAAACTGCAGGGCCTCCAGCAGGAGAGTGAGCTAGAGGTGAGCGCCAGGGGCCCCGGCTGCTGTCCTGCCCAGGGCTCAGGCTGCCGCCCTGCCCAGGACCCCAAGGCCTCTTCTTGCCCCACAGCTGTGTACTTCGCACTGAGCCAGTCCCTTCGGCTAACAGGTGCCCTCCCTTTTGCTGGGCTCTGGGAGCTTCAGGAAGACGGCAACTATCAGAGCAGGGGCGCCCTCTGCTGGCCGCTGGAAATAAAACACGCCCTCATGAACCTCCCAGAGAAAGCGCCCTCCCGCCTTGTCATGGGTCCTCCAGGGTTAGGGTGGCAAGCCGGGGTCTCCCTCCTCACTGTGCGCTACCGAGCAGGTGCAGACCTTCAACGAAAAGCTGGAGATCATGAGCAACGAGGTGCTGCAGTGGCAGAAGCAGCACCAGAGCGACCTCAAGATGCTGGCCGCTAAAGAGGAGCAGCTCAGGGTGTTCCAGGAGGAAATGCGTGCCCTGAAAGAGAACCTCCTCGTGGACGAGAGGGAGGTGGGCACTCCTCAACTCCCAGTCGCTTCATCCCACTCCCCCCAGAACATCCCACGACCGTCTGGATGACAGACACCCTTTGGTGGGGGTAGGGGTGTCTGGGAGCAAGGAAAGGGCATCCCCCTCTATTCAGTACAAAGCGGGGTCTGGGTGTTCCAGGCCCACAACGGCTGTCTCGACCCACCCATCTTCCCGTGACTTAGTTGATAGAGATATTGAACAGAGCAAAGGTCCCAATCCAGAGGAGAGAGAATGCCATCTCCATATCAGGTACACCAGCAGCCCTGACTTAGATAATCCACTGCTCAGTCACCCTCCAGAGCCCCTCCTGACACTTTCAATTACCCTGCAGTAGAATCAGCTAAGAGCTCTTAGGGTATGCCCAGCTCTCTGAGCAGTGAAGTTTGTAGCAGGAGGCTCCGGATATCCTTGGGGTGGCCACAGGGCCTTTGCCCAACTTAGAAAAAAAGTCCCCCCTTTCCACCAGATATTTTTTCTTTCAGCTGTTTTTAAAAAGGCTTAACATATTGCTGTTTTAGAATAGGTCACCTTGCTACCTTTGGCCTGAAAATCATTATTATAAACGTACAAACCTACTTTGTCTCTACTATAAGTGGTGTCTGCTCACAGATGTCACTTTTGTGATAATGCACTGCTGGAGGTGGAGGCCTGCAGTGGCAATTCCAACTCTGGCCTCGGGGCTGGACAGCAGAGTCAATGTTTCTTCTCCCAGGAAGAGAGGAGACCTGATTTGGGAGAAGGGAGGTGAAAGGCCTGTGCTCCCACCCCCTTACTATCTCATTTACTTCTTGTACCAAAGTCCTGTTGCCTGCACCAGCAGTCTGCGCCCAAAGATACCTGGAGGCTGCACCGGGAGAATGATCAGATTATGTCCAACTTGGAGCAATGGGCAAAAGAGCAGAAGTAAGTGCGGAAGAAAACAGTAAGGCGGGGTTCCAAGGGCTGGAATCACACATGTGCCAGAGAATAGTGTCATACACACACACACACAGCCCGCCAGGGAAACTGATCCAGTCGCAGCCCACACCCAGATGTTGGGAATAAGATGAAGGGGCCGCAACCCTTCAGGCAGGTTCAGAAAGCCCCGCCCACTTGGAAATGGAGCAGCTTCCAGACAGAAGGGATGCTCCTGTGGGTCAGATTTCCTCTTCCCAGCCTGGTGTCGGGCTTCACTGCCTGGATCCCCTGAACTCACTTGGGATCACAGTGAGTTTGCATGGGAGTGTAGAGAGTCCTCTTAATTGCCAGCTGCTAGGAGGGCTCTAGCTCTGGGGACTGGGGGATGAGCGGGGGGTCTGGGCCCAGAAGAGGCCTTGCCAAGAACACCCAACGTCCTTTTCAGCCAACTCATGCTCTTGCTCACAGGGGTCTGGGGAACTCTTTTCTTCTGTGAATTTTATTACAGGATCGCCAATGAGAAACTAAGAAACAAGCTCCATGAACAGGTCATATATATCGCCAAGCTGACTGGTGAAAAGGAGTAAGTCATCCCACGGCCCCCTGGCTGGAGCTTGGGCCCCGGGGAGAGGAGTCAGCCAGGAACCAGGGCTGGCTTTTTCACTGGATATGTGGAGAAAGACCCCGAGTCCCGAATCTGCATCTATGTGACCTTGGGCATACCACTTGACCTCTTTGGGCCTTAGTCCCCTCACCAACAATAAAAAAGGGGATTAATAGTCTCTATGTCCCTCTCCACTGTCACCTGCCATGGTTCTCAGAAGTCAGAATGCTGAGAAGGAAACAGGAACTGAAAAGCAGACTGTATTAGTTAGGGTAGTGGCTAAGCTGTGGTAACGGAGAGCTCTCCAAACAAAGGGACATAGAACATAGAAGGAACATCTCTATGAGGTGAGCAGTCAAGGTTGGTGGGGCCCTTCTGTCCCATGTGGTCATTTGGGTCCATCTACTTGCAGCCTTGGTTCACCCTCATGGTCAAACCTGGGTCAGCATAGAGTGTGGTACGGGAGGCGTGTTGGGAGTTTGGGAACAGAGGCAAAAGTATGGACGTCTAAAACTGAGATTTCAGAGGTGGCATAGTAGCAGGTAACGACATGCTCCAGGGCAGTGTTTCCCAACCTTTTGTCAGGGAACACTTAGAAAATGACCACCTTTTTTTGGCACAGTGGGAGGGTCTTGGATGGGGTTGCTTATGGTAAAGGTGACCACCCAGCAGCTGTGCCAAACCCTGCTCCAAGGGCTGAGGTGTCGCAGCACACCTGGGACCTATTCATGCAGCCCCAGTTAGAAAGCTGTGTCCTGAGCTTGGACCATAGGAAAGCATCTGGGTTGAAGGAGAGGAAACGATCACTGGAATAAGGAGGTCAAGGAACTGAGGGGCCAGGGCTTGGATGAAAAGTACAGGATGCTGAAAACATCAGGGATGCTGACAGGAGTGGGCCAGAGAGAGTGGCAGAGAGCCAGGGAATGAGGGCATTCGAGGACCCCACCTCCAGGCCCAGTGGCACAAGCAGCGTGGCAACAACGTGAAGAGCTACAAGGGAAGGGGTGTCTTCACTGCCAGCCAGATTTACACAGAGCAAGAGGGCAAAGAATACGCCCAGAGAAGCAGTTGAGGATGAATTCTCTATTTGATTTCCTCTAGAAAAGATCATAAAATATTTCACTAGGACAGAAACATTTTCTGAAAGGATTTAACTAAAGGAGAAATTGTCAGAATCTGAAGGTAGCCGGGCACCAGGCTTTTTCTTATATTGTGCCAAGTTCTGGCAAGGTTTTTTGTTTGTTTGTTTGTTTGTTTCACAAAGAACTCATTCTTGAGTTTGCTTGATCCTATTTGAAGGAACACCATCTTTTAATCATAATAACAAGAGCTCAACTAATATTTATTGCTTACGCATGAGGAGCACTGTTCCCAGTGCTTTACATGTGTTAACTTATTTAATCTTCATAAGGCCTCACACGTTCAGTGCACGTATAATCCCCATTTAAGGATGAAGAAAGGGAGAAACTCAGGCTACATAATTTGCCCATGGTCTCGTGACCAGTAAGTGGCAGAGTCAGAATACCAACTTGGGAAGCCTGGTTCCAGAGCCCACTGTCACTCACTTCTCTCAACACTGGTTTGGAGAAATAAGGCTGTTAATATTAACAGTTGCCATTTATTGAGCCACAGGAGATATGCTCAGTTACCTTTCCCCTCACCTACATTGGAGCTGCCATTTCTTCCATAAAACAGGGACAAGTAACTTGCCCAAGCTCTCAACAGAGCCGGGATCCCCTGTGTTCTCAACCTTTCAGCAAAGGGAGGCAAAAGATCTTGGGCTTTGGCATCAGAACTGGTTGTGAGTGTTTCCTAGGCATGGCTGTGAGAAACTGAGGACACGTGATCAGAGTTGTTCTGGCTCTTTGAATCAAATTTCTATCGTTTGTCAAACTGGATTTTTATATGAACCCCAGAAGGCAGATCAGACTCAATGGTCCCCATCTAACATATAAGAAAACTAGCCCAGAGCTGACATGACACAGTGGGTCAGGAGTGCTGATTCTGGGTCCACCCCAACCCCAGGCCTAGGCTTCTTCCCGGGGATGCACATAGGCCTCCATTTCCACAGAACATGTGTGAGAGCACCAGCTCTGGGAGGAACTGGGTGTCCATGGAACTGAAGCAGACCAAACACCCACCTGTCCTTCCCTCTCCTTCCCCAGCCACCTCCACAATGTAATGGTCCATCTGCAAAAGGAAAACAAGAAACTAAAGAATGAAATAGAGGAGAAGAAGCTGAAAGCTGGGCCCTCAAGCGTATATACCCAAGCCCTATGCCCAAGCAAAACAGACCCCACATCAAGGGGGAAAGTGTATGGCACCTTGGGCTGGAGGGGGATAACCCAAGATGTGAGCCAAAGAATGGACATCACCAAGTCTGTCGGGATGCCCCACTGCTCAGGTATGTCCACCATGTGACTTTTGCTACTTACTATGGTGCTGTCTTTCTTAGTCCATTGGGTCAAAAAAAAAAAAAAAGCATATTTTGAAGAGATCACTGGATTGGAAATTCAAATAGGTGAAAAAAACAAACCTTTTGCTTAGCTATTCTGGACCAGAGATCATTGTTTTCTCCTCTGTAAAGGGAGAGGCAAACGAATTAAGGCTCATCCTGATTTAAGAATCTTTGATGATACCCAAGTGCCTCCGATCTCAGACCTATCCCTTCCCCTGACCCAGTCCCTTTTGGGAGGTGTGAGGATTAGAAGGGAACAGGCAGAATAGGCATTTTTCTCCTCTAACGTGTTTTGGAAACCTCACAAGAATGCCCTGGTCTCCTCTACAACCTGGGTCCAAGGCTACCTTTTCTGCCACCTGTAGACTCCATGGTACCCCCAAGGGAAGAAGTCACCTGCACCAGAGCTGCCTGGCCATGAGACTAGTCCTTGAGGAATCACTTCATTAATTTCTCCTCAAATCAAGATTGTCATTTCCTCCCTGTTCCCTCAGGTTCCTCATTTTGCTAGAATCAGCGCCTTGCCCTGAGCATCATTTCCACGCATGTTTTTCAGAGGGCAGTGAGTTCCTATTCCTCTCTCTTGACTTGGATCAGCTCTAACCGGAATATGTCAAGGTCCCAGCCTATTCTGCAAGATGCTAACGTTTTATTGAGTTTTGTCTACTTCCTGCGGCAGAGTGAGCCTTGGAACCATACTACCATCTCTAGGCCCAAACTCTAAAATAAAGACATGAGCACAGCAGCCTCAGTGAGCTCGTGGCGTCTTGCAGACAATTCTGCCCCCTCAGGTCCCCAGCAATGTGTTCATCCCTATTTTCCCTAAATTCTAAAACATATAGTTCTCTTTGACGTATATAGGGGAGCTGTAATTCCCAAAGCCAGCTTCTGGATTATCTGGATTAGTTTTTAAACCAACAAGAGATAATTAGTTCCTTTTTTATTCCTTCCATCTCTGTCTGGAATTTAAGAAGAAAAAGAAATATCTAAAAACCTCCAAAAGGAAAGTAATCCTGAGACCCAAAAGAGAGGAAGAGAAATAAATGATGCATTTTCCAAAGGCAGGAGGGAGAGATAGCCATCTGCTTTCTCCCTGGCTGCCATATTCCTTCTTTTAACAATTTTATTTTTCTCCCCAGCCAGCTCAGTACAAGAAAAATTCCATTATAACAAACTCCAAGGACAGCTAAACTATTTTATTGTGGCTGGATTTTGTTAAACTAAGTACATGTCTAGAATTTCTATTTCTAGTCTATAGAAAATTGAGAGAAATAGCTAAAGGTAAAGTAAGAGAAAGAAATGAAAGAGCTTGCATTTCTGGAAGAGGGGAAAGGAGAAGTGAAGGAAGAAACCCACTAGTTGATAGCAATTCTTAAATATCTTGCCTCCCTCCCCAGCCAAACAAAAGCCAAGGAAATTTTCTGCTAGTAGCAGCAACGTGTTATATAGGATGCCCCTGCTAGGACTTGGGAAGGGCGAATTCTGGAAATGCAGTGTGAGGCAGGAGTGACGGGCATGTCTGGTGGTTTCTGTTGTGATGGTCATTGTCTGGGTTTTTATGCTTTTTTGACTGTGTTCCTTTATTTGGTTTAGAATAAGGATACGTCTTCTAGAGAAAACAAAGACTGAAGGGTCTGGTACTAATGAAATGGCTTCTAGTTCTAGCCTGGGGCCCATTTATTCAAGCAAAAGTTCAATGTCATTAAAATCCCCAGTACAGTCTACTAAAAAGGCATTTTGTCTCTTTAATTTACAAAAAGTTTTCATATATGTTGGCCAAAGGGACAATATCTGGGTACTTTGAAGGTTGTACTTTTTCCAAAGTTGTCTTTCACTTCCTACGGGGTGATTACACCAGAGGAAAGCAGGGAGCACACTATGGGGAGCAAAGGGGCAGCAGAGCCAGAACCATGTCAGTACATCACCCAGCCGTGTGGCCTTGCAAGCCCAGCCAGGTAGGAGACCCAGCTGAGTGGAGGGGCTGGGCTTGGAGAAATGCAGAAAGGTAGGAGAAAGGGCAGGGAGCCCGAATGTTGCCTGCCTCTAATGCTTTAAGAAATAACCAAAGAAGTGAGTTCTTTAAAAGTTGACATTAAAAAGACATGGTCTCTGTATGAAACTATAATGGTGGATGCATTTGTCCTAACCCATAGAATGTACAGACACCAAGGGTGACCCCTAATGTAAACTATGGACTTTAGGGGGTAATGGTGTGTCAGCACAGGCTCATCAGTTGTAACAATCGAACCACTGCAGTGGGCGATGCGGGGAGGCTGTGCAGGTTTGGGGGCAGGGGAAGCAGGTATAGGAGAAATCTCTGTACCTCCTGCTCAATTTTGCTGTGCACCTAAAGCCACGCTAAAAAAAATAACAAAAAAGAAAAAAGAAACGATTATAAAGCTAGGACTTAGCCGAGGGGTTTATAAATAAAGTGCTTCAGCCACCGAGTCGGAGGGTGTCACTCAGATCCTGATACCTTGGGGGTCGCAGAATCCTTTGTGACAGATCCTCTTCTACCCACCTGGAGCATAATTCTTCTCCCCCTGAGCTAAAGGAACCCATAACAAACCCCAGCCACTGCCTTACTAAAGGGAAGGGGGAGCTCCCTAGAACCACCATGTGGCCACGTACACCTGCCTTTGAGCCTCCTCTGCACAGCCCATATGAGGAAGCTTCCTGCCATAGGCAGGGGCCAGCAAGCTAGCCCTGGGATCCCCAGAATAAGCCCCCTATCTCAGCCTGAGACCCTCAACTGCTGATATTTCTAAGATGTCTAAAGTATCCTGCTCCTCTCAAGTAGGCATTAAAGGGTAGATGCACATGGCTGAGAGCAAGGCAGTGGACCCCTGTCCAGTTCAACAACCTTACTGTTCTCTCACACCAAATCTGAAAACCAGTCTCAGGAATCCACTTCCGGGTCGTTGCCAAGAAACGCTTTTGTACCTCTAGAAAAAGAATCAGTTATCATCTGAGGAAGAGATGGTGAAAAGCAGAGTATTAAATCAGAATATTAAAGCTGGAAGGAACTTGAAGGTAGATCTGAATGGAAAGGGTCCATAGCTAAAAAGAAAGCATTGGAGACAGAAGTGCAAACAGATTCTTGGGCAGAAGTCCAGAAGCCAAAACAGATTCAGGTACAGCTGCTGGGGGCGGGGAGCCTCCCCACTTATTTTGTGGCATCTGTGTATGCCACATGTGCCTCACTAGACGTCGCCTCAGCAGACTGTTGAGGCTGCTTAACAACAGAAAAGACTAGTGATTCTAGTGTAAGCATCATCTTTTACGTGAAAACCGATAAGCAACATTTTACACTATTTTCCATGAATAGACAACACATAATGGTAGAAACTGGCCATTCTGAGCAATAGAGCAGCCAACCCGCCCACGGGAAAGGACAGCGGGTGCGCGGCTGCTCACCTTCCTCCCACTTCCCGGCCATCGTGGCCAGCCTTGCCCCAGCCCTGCCAGGTGCTGGTGCCCCAGGCCATTCTCCTTCCCTGTCAGCTGAGTCCCACCCCATCAACCCCTCCTCTAAGAGGCACTGCCTGGAGAACAGAAATAAGGGCGAGGTAAGGTTCTAGAAGGATCCATCCAAGGAAAGTCAGCGTCCTGCCTGTTGTCTAATGTGTGATTTAGGGCAGTCAGGGGAAAAGAAGAGTCAGAAATACAATAACATTTTACAAACAATAAATTTATTTCCAAATCCTGAATTATAACCAAATTATAATTCCCCCTAGGTCTATTGTGCTGTTTTACACAAGAATTTTAAAAAACATAGTCACAGCCATGTCATTTATATATCAAGTGTCCCGGGGACAGTTTATTTGAATATGGTGGGTCCGGCCACCTCTCGTGGTCCTGACAGCTGCTCTGCGGCCCCGCGCCTGCACCGAGAAACTCCCACCTCCTCCATGGCAGAGCCTGGCCTCAACAGGTGCCCCCAGGGCCATGATGTACACAAATGAAAGCACACAGATGAAACGATTTTGTCGGCAGGCCTGGGCGCTCCAGCCATGGGGCTCAGGACTCAACACCTGGCCCCCCTCCTCTCCAGGGACAGCCTCAGCTCAGAGGCCAAAGCGGGCTGGTGTGCGGCGAGGGGTCATGGGTTCCCCTTGCTCTTTCCGACCTGGGGTGTAGATCTTTGTAGACCTGGAGACACAGAAGAGGGGTTAGGACTCGCACTGCTGCTCACTCCGGCCAGGACACACAGGAGGATGAGCCTGAGGTCTTGCTGCTTGTGTGTGTGAGCAGGCTTTGGGGCTGCAGTGTGTCCTCCCCTAGCACACCTCCACTCCCCCTGCCTTCCCTATTTGTGATCGGGAGCAGGATGAGATAGCACCTCTTCCTGATGTCCACTGAGGCAGGTTATGAGAGGTTGTTCCCTAGGTGAGCTATGGAGGTACTCTTCCTTCCACCTCACCAGGCCGCCACTCCAGCTGTGGCTGGGCTTTGTCCCCCGTTCCTGGAAGTATCTCTAGACCCTTGGAATCTCCCAAGGGACTGGAGTGTCTCTGTTATTCACGGTGGACCACATCTGATAGTTTATGCAAATGAGATGACTCAGGATGTTGGCTGCCCTGTGATTAGAGGGCTGTGCTTTGAGCCTCGTGCTATTAGCCGAGCCTCTGGGGAGGGAAAAGGGGTTGGAGACTAAGTCAACACATGGGTCCTGCCCAATAAAACTCTGGGCACCAAAGCTCGGGTGAGCTTCCCTGGTGACAATACTCTTGTGTAATGTGCCAGGAGGGTAACATGACCCCAAGGACAATGGAAGACTTCACATCTAAGACCCTCTCAGACCTCACTTTATACATCTCTCCCTTTGGCTGGTTCTGTGTCCTTTTGCTATAATAAAACTGTAATATGTATAGTACTTTCCTGAGTTCTGCGAGGTGTTCTAGCAAATTATCAAACCTGAGGGAGTCCATGGGGATCCCCAAATTTGTAACAAGTTGGTGAGAAATGAGGGTGACCCTGGGTACCCCCCAACTTGCAGGTGGTGACTGAGGTGAGGGCAGTCTTGCAGGGACTGTGCCCTTCACCTCTGCGGTCTAACTCTAGGCACCAGGGCAGACGCAGGTGCCCAAGGCTCTCTCCGCCTTGCCTCTCCACTGTGGTGTCCAAGCCCTAGCCTGCTGGTAGAGCTGTGAGACCTACTCTGCCGCTCCAGCCCACCTTGGGCCCCATCACAACATAACAAACAACAACCAGGAGTTGCAGCTGTATTACCACCCCTTGAAAGTATGTCTGAAACCCCTCCCGTCTCCACGTGACCACAGTCAACTTGTCACCAATTCACCTCTGCACATTTAACCTCTCTTAAATTGCAACCCTGCCTCAGGGCCTGGTCAGTCCAGCTGGTGGGCTCCATCAGGACAAGAGTCCTGAGACCACAGCTCACCTGACACTACCCAGGGGGCTGCGCTTTTCCTGCTCCTGCCGGCGGGCCCGCAGCTGCTCCTCGGCCAGTGCCATCTCCTCCTCCATGGCAGAGGCTTCCTCTTTGGCCCGTCGGCGGTTCTCCTAGAGAAGGGAGAGGTACTGGGGTCACTGGGGATTGGCGGGTGAGGAGGGCCGGCCTGCACCCATCTCCCTGCTGCAAGCCAGGTGCTGGGTAGACCTTGCCAGCTCCCAAAGGCAGGGACACACAGCTCCCTGCCCCAGCACTGAGGCCTGCTTTTCTCACTGATCCAAGACAGACATTGGATGACTGAGTCCTCACCCTGTCATGCCTCAGCCTCCACTCAATTTGCTAAGTGCTTACATGCTCTAATCAAGTTCATAACCATGCCAGGAAGTACAGGAAATAGAGAAGACATGACATCTGGCTGGAGGGGACGGACATAGGAAGATGTGTGCGGGCCCGGCGTGGGGAGGACTATGCTGAGAAGGGGGAAAGCTAAACCCCACAGCATTCTGCAGCCCTACATCCAGCTGGTGGCCACCAGTGGACACCAAGAGTGTTAGGAGACCAAGAAGTAGGTAGAGAATTTTTAACGGAGGGTCAGGTGAGACCACTGAGCAATCTTAGTGTCTTCGAAAGTGGCACCACCAGACCTTATGTGCCTCCTGACTGGATCTAGAAGGAGGTTCACAGCACCACATGCATTTATGCATCCTTACCCAAAACAGCTGAATCTGAATCTAACCAAGGCTTTAGATTAATGACTAGCTTACAGAAAGCACACGGGATAGAGGCAAAAGTTAAATACCTTGAGGAAGCAATCAGCTCAAAACAGAACGTGGGACATTCTACAAGATGACCAACCTGTTTTCTCCAATAAGTCAATGCCATAAAAAACAAGTGGGGGCAGAGCTTGTTCCAGAATAAAAGACTTAATATATATAATGACAAATTTCAACGCCTGGATCTGAATTCAAGCAAATCAATTATAAAAAGTTATCTTTGGAATAAAAAAGGAAACATAAATAAGAACTGGAGACTTCAGCAACGTTAAGGATTAATTCTGTCGAGTAAGATTTGCATGGAGGTTATGTTTTAATTTTTGAAAGTCCTTTTAGAGACACACATATATTCAAGTATTTATGGGTGAAAAAATACAGTGTCTGAGGTATGCTTTAAAATATTCCAGGAAAAAACTCAGTATGTATGGAGCGGGGTGGGAATAAGAGAAACAAGGTTGGGCAGAATGTTGATAATTATGGAAGCTAAGTGAGGAACTCGTGGCTCATTATACTGTTTTTGTCCACTTTTATGAGTATTTGGACTTTTCAATAATAAGTTGTCTTTTTTTTAAGGCTCAGCAGACCAAGCAAATGGAGTGGGTGGGGGGAGATCAGACAGACTAACCTGCCTGGATCACAACTTTTATGTTTGACAGAGAAGTGAAGGGAAGCCAGATGATGATGTGTCTTTAATACCAGGCTGAGGGGAAAGCGGATCCCAGAGACAAACATCCTCCATAGAAAAGCACAGGATCCTTACCTGCCGAGACTTTCCTGCCTGTTTCACGCTGTAGAACATGGGGCCCAGCTCTGCCAGCCACTCTCCATCCACAGCAGTCACACACTGCATGTACTCCTGCAGGCAGAAGGGCCACAAAGTGGTGGTCACAGAAGGACCAATGCTTTGAGCTGTCCCTCCCAAGGCAGTCCCACAATTAGGAGCTATGTGGAAAGGGGCTACCCCTAGCCCTGTGAGGCTGAAAAAGGCAAGGGAAAGCCACAGACACTGGGATTCTAATCCCTTCTCCCATCCAAATTCCTCCATGCTTGAGAAAAAGGCCCCTGTTGTCCAACAGAAAAGGCCCAGCCCCTCAGAAAACCCTTCTAACAACACCAAAAGGGCTTGCTTGTCCCAGGCAGCAAGCAGGAAACAATCCTGCTGGCACAGCCGAGGCCACTGGAATCTAGAGGTTAACTGTGTATCTATATAAACTTCCCCAAACCCCCAACTGAAAACCAACCTCAATTTCCCTCCAAGCAACGCATGTAGCCTTAAGCCTCCCAAGCTCAAAACCCATCCCAGAAGGCGGCAAAGGGTTATTACAAAGGCCTGGCCCAGCCAAGTGGGCCTACAGTCACGCAAGCTGCCTTGGAAAAGACTCACCTTGGTGGTCATGACCAACTCGTGATACACAATGTAGTCTGGGGTGTAGCCCATACCAAAGAGGGAGCTGGTGGGGTGCAGGTGGCAGGGCATGCCTGTCCGGATATTCACATACTCCCCGATTCCCTAGGGAAGAGATGCAACAGGTGGCTACACAGCAAAACACTGCACATCTGGGCAGCTACCCAGTCCAATACTGTCTTGACACAGGCTTCTGGGGGAAGCCCAGATCTGCAGGACTGTACAATGAGACAGGAGACCTCTGCCCTCGAAAGAAGTATCAGGCCCAGAGGGGCCGTAGCTCCACTGGGCTCACCTTGAGCTTGGCTGCCTGGTGGAAATAGGCAGCACAGATACACTTCCTGACAATGTCCCAGTCGGTGCCACACGAGGCCAGGCTCATCCGCTGCTGTACCATGATGTCCTTGAGCTGAGCCCGCACCTCCCGGACCTAGAGCAGGACACAGGTGGACAAGGACGGAGCCCTCCTTCCCTGCATCCCAACCCTCCTCCCAACATGCTGCTTGTCTTGGCCACTGCCCCCACCTTCCGCATGGCCTTGGCATGGATGAAATGATCGTTACACCAGATGGTAGAGTAATTGTTGTTCTTCCACTGCAGGTAGACGTTCAGGTAGGTCAGATGGTCACTCTCAGGGACTGCGAACTTCTCCCGGATTTGATCGCTCTCCTCCTCTCGGCCCTAGGAAGGAAAAAGGGAAGTCCAGGTCCAATGAGAGGAGCTATCTCACACTATCATCCACCCTCACCACACCTAAAAACACATCAACATAGTGCCCTGCCAATATAAAATAAATAAATAAATTAGTTTACAACAAAATATTCTAAAATGTGAGGGCTCAGGCACAGCCATCCTAGAGAAAACTGCAAAACACTCCCTGAGAACCATGGATCCAGCCCATCCCTTCCCCTACCCCAACCGGCTTAACATAAAACAGCAAAACCACTCTTTGGAAACTGATTCCTGCCCCTCCCTCCACTCTGTCTTAACAACACAGAGAGAAACTACCCCCCTCCCTCAACCTTCCTTGAGCCCATAACCTCCCGAGACCCCTGGGAGGGATGGAGCCGGACAGCATCACCCACCTTGGGCCTGTAGAAGATGGCTGGGACCGAGAGCATGGACACGATGAGCAGGATCTCGGAGCTGCAGCCCATGTCACAGGACACGATGAGCATCTTGGACAGGGCTGGGTCCAGCGGGAACTCCACCATCAGCCGCCCAGTCGAGGTCAGACCGCCTGGGAGAGAGGAGTAAATCCGCACTGTCAGTGGACACAGTGCCGTAAGAGGGAGAACCCAGGCGCCAGAGCCCATGGGGCCCTGCCCAGCTCCCGGGGCCACAGCACCTGTGTTATCCAGGGCCCCGAGGATCCAGAGCTGATACATGGAGTTGAGCATGTTGTCCTCCGGGGGCGGGTCCATGAAGTGGAACTGCAGCAGGTCCTGCACCCCCAGGGACTTGAGCAGCAGCACCACGTTGGCCAGGTTGGTCCGCTGGATCTCAGGCACCGTGGTGGTCAAGAGCTCATTCTTGTAGGCGCTCTGGGTGTAGAGCCTGCGGGGGAGAAGACGCAGTCCTGCCGCACTTCCCACCATGCTGCCCGGCTGAGCCCCTCAAATATGCCGGGCTGTCTACACAGGGACCAACACTGGGCTTGTGCACCCAGAAGAGCCAGTGCAGATGAAAGCCACAGGTAAGGAGGAGAAGTCCTCATTTCTTCCCCCCCACCTCCCCCTTTCCCTTACAATCACAAATCTCCACCTACTCAAAACTCAGTCCTGCCAATTCACCATTCTGCTGGAGTCTCCTATGTACTTGTTTCATTTCTGGAACCAATGAGCCTGGGACTAGAATTATGGCTGGGATTTTTTTTCTTTATATTTTTCTAGATTTTCTGAATTTCTATAGCTAATACATTATTTTTACAAATTGGAACAAAAAAGAGAGAGAGAGTAATTGGAGGAGGAAAAAAAGAACCGGTGCTATAATTTGTTCACATTTATCTTCTGGGAGGAGGCCCACTGTAATCACTGGTCATCCGCTGCAGATACCTTCAACACAGGTCTTCCTAAAACCCAAGGCTGCTCAGACTTCAGGGCTGCCTGGGAAGGCAGCTTCTTCCACTCAGCAGCATGTGATGAGAGAACCAACAAGTGGCAGCCCCACCATTGGTTCCCGGCCTCAGGGATCACCTCTCTGCAGGATCACAGTCCAAGCCTTCCCACCCCAGCTGGGGCTCCACCCCAGAAAGCAGGCTAGCACAGGGCTCCTACCTGAAACACTGACCTGGGCCCGTCCTGCCGGCTCGCCCCGACCTCTGGTTGGCATTGGCCTGGCTGATGGGGTAGATCTGCAGAGCATCCATGCCAATCCTGGGGTTGAAGACCTAGGAGGGGACAGCAAAGACCTGACTAAGGACAGAGTGAGGGGGAAAAGGGAGGCAGGCTTGAGACAAACACAAACCCTGGTTGCTACATATCACAGAATGAAGCGATGTAAGCAGCCATCTTTCAGAACCAGGAACCTCAAGAAATTTCCCCTAAACACCAGCTCCGCAATCTCTATCGAGCTATGTAAACTGTCTACCTTGAGTTATCACAAGGATGGAATGAATCAAGCACATGGCAAAACCAGCACTCAATAAACACCACCACCACTTCCGTGAGCAATCGTCGTTTGAGGGCCAAGGACCCAGGGCCTGCCTTCCCACCCCCTTGGCTGAGTTAGCTTTGGGTGAGGGCCCAGGGCCCCGGTGCCTGTGTCTCCTCTTACCTTTAATTTACAATAACCAGAATCGATAACAAACATGATGCCATCGACAGTCAGAGAGGTCTCAGCAATATTGGTGGCGACAATACACTTCCGAACGCCATCCGGAGCCTGGAGCCGGACAGGACACTCATGGTGGGAAGGCTGTAGGCCTTCAGGTAGGAAAAACCCCACAAGGAGAAAAGTACACCCCACCCGTGCCAGAAAAGTAACACCCTCCCTCTTGCCCTCCTTTGGGGGAGTCTGGGGGAATCCCAAGGTGGGGACCAATCTCACCTTCTGGAAGATTTTGGCCTGGAGGTCAGAAGGCAGCTGGGAATAGATGGGCAGCACAGCCAAGGCGGGCGCGTTCTCCAGTTCTTCCAGATGCTCCACAATCTGGTCTGAGGTCACCTGAGGGCACAGAGAGGAGCTGTGAGACACCAGATCCCCCAGTTCTCACACGAAGGACACACCCGTTCATCCCAGTCATGACTGAGGCACGCACCTCGATGTCCTCTTGGCCAGGCATGAAGATAAGGATGTCCCCGGGGGCCCCCGACAGATGCACCTGCAGAGACTGCTTCACTGCAGCCTCCACATAATCCTCCTGGGGGGTCTGCAAACCAGTGAGGGACACCGTCAGAGGGAATGCAGGCCAAGCCCCCACTGGGAACTGGCGACCCAGTTCCTGGTCAGGGGCTAGAGCCGATGAACTCTCAGGGCTGCCGCACCTACAGACGGGCCTGACGGCCCTCCCTGAGCCCTGCGCGTCCACTCCAAAGAAACAATCAAGCGAAACCTCCCCAGAGCACAGTCCTTCGCCTTCAAGCCCTATAGCTGCAGGCTCCCAGGGTCCCCACAAAACCTCTCCCGACTCAGTGTGCCACTCCACATCCCCCAACCAGCTCCTCAACAAAGGTCAGGTCAGTTCCAAAACAGGGCCTCAGTACCTTGCTGAAGAGGATGTCAACAGGGAAGGTACGACCAGGGATGTGGAAGATGGGGACATTCCCAAAAAAGGAAGCAAATTTCTCTGCATCCATGGTGGCCGATGTGACAATGAGCTTCAGGTCTGAGCGCCGAGCCACCACCTAATAGAAGAAGTCAGTCAGAGGCTTTCCCCATAGTTTTGGGACCCTTGGCTTCTGCCCTCTAGTCTCATCGGCATCACTACCAAATGAAACAGAAGTCAAAGCTGACGGATGGCTCATTAGATTCATAACAATCCTGAACTGAAGCCGTGGAGCCACAGCCAGGAGAACCATGAGTCACTCAGCTGAGCAAGAACAGAGTAAACCACCACCAGGTCTGAACCCGCAGCCAAGGGCCTCAGGGGCAACTCAGCCTGTCAAAGACCCCCTCAGCTTCCCCAGGCTAGACCCCAGCCCGCCTGGAGTGCCTCGCCACTAACTCCTGGCAGGGCGGTGGTCCAAGCCCCACAGGCACAGAGGCTGGACCCGCAGCCCTCACCTCCCGGAGCAGCCCAAAGAGCACATCGGTGTTGAGGGAGCGCTCGTGGGCCTCATCCATGATGATGGCGCTGTAGTGATCCAGGTCTGCTTCCCGGAGGGACTCTCGCAGCAGGATCCCATCAGTCATGTACTTGATCAAGGTGCTTTCTGAAGTGCAGTCTTCGAAACGGATGGCATAACCCACCTGGAGGCCAGAGAGACCGCTCAGAAGCTCTGGGCGCCCAGTCGCCACTGCACACCCCGAGCTGGGTCCAGGCCTCAGCAGATCAGCCCAAATGACAGAAGCTACCGGGCAAGAACTACACAGCTCAGCCCTTGCGCCCACTCACCTCCTCACCAAGGTTGCCCCCCATCTCTTCACTGACTCTCTTGGCCACCGACATGGCAGCCACACGGCGGGGCTGGGTGCACCCGATCATCCCATAGTCCGTGTAACCGTCTTCGTGCAGGTACTGGGTCAGCTGAGTGGTCTTACCACTGCCTGTCTCCCCAACCACGATCACGATGCTATTATCTCTGCAAGGAAGAGAAGATAAAGGGTGAATCAGCCCGAGTGGAAGGCCACCTCCTACCCCCACCTGTGGCTATCCAAGGAGCGTGCCTGCGCAGGGAGGATTTCCCTGGGAAAACGGACTCATACTGAAACACCCTCTAAAAAGTCTGGAAGACAGTATGGTTTAAACAAATGAACTGAAACAAAACGATGCCATCTTGCTTACTTCAAGCAGGGTAGCCCAGGGCACCCAGGTGAAGGGAAAAAATCCTTTCCCTTCTCCATCAGATGTCATACCCAAGAGAAAAAGAGCTACAGAGTACACACAGGAGAAAATGGGACACCTGATTCAACAGTGGAATCCCGACCCGGGGTGGACACAGTTACCTGATAATCGTGAGCAGTTCCTGCTGCACAGCAAAGATGGGCAGGTACTGCCTCTGCTCCAGAATAGACTTCTTCTTTGCGAATTCACTGCTGGCTTCGCTCTTTTTCTTCATGTGGTCTGCAAACTTCTGCTCTGTCCTGAGGACACACAGCAGCCTAAGCGCCCTGCACCGTTTCCCACATCTTCTCTCCTGACTGGGTGACTGCCCCACTTCCTACACCCAGAAGTGAGCACTGCTTCAAATATGCAGTGTATCTGTGAGACGCTAGAGCTGCCAGGTGCTGCTCATCTCCTCTGGCCTAAGGGACCAGACTGCTGTCTGAGAATCCATCATCCAAAACCTGCTGAACGCCCCCAGGACAGACAGCTGCAGAGGGCTCAGAGGAGCTACAGATTAGCCAGTGGCAAATCCTCTGCCCTGAAAGACTTCAGCCAGAAGAGGAGCTGAAATCCACAGGTCATTACCTTATATGGAACAACCCTGGGCAATGTCAGCACCACACTTAACAGGCTGAAAGGAGGAGTTGTGGTTACAGTCATGACCAAGGTCAGACTCCCTCCCACCTCTTGGTGGGACAGCAGAGTCCATAAGGCTTTATTTTTAAAGAACTGTGAGAACAATCCCACTTGATGTTTACCTACAGCTTCCACTGAAAGCGCTCAAGTATCCAACACACGTACATCCCCAGGCTGCAGAGCGCAAAAGGAACCAGTCCTACCTTACCTACATTAGTCTACAGTCTCCACTCATCCCTTCCCCAAGAGACTTTTCCTCCAACAGACTGAGCCCACGCTCTGTCAAGCTTCCTGTTTCTAACATCCCAGTCACTCCCGGTCAGCTAACAATGAACACCTATGGGATTAAATTAACTAGAAACTAACAAGGGCTGATCAATAGCACCAACTTCTCACTTCTCACAGGGTTATAGAGAATTATTAACTCAGATGACAGTTTTGTAGGATTTCAGAGTGTTCACTGAGATTCAGAAGGGACATTTGAGTTCAGCCACCTACACAATGAGGAAAGCCCAATAAGCAGTTATCCAACATCTGCTTAAATACCTCTATGAGTGGGGAAGTCACTACCTGAGAAGACAACCCTTTCTACTTACAAATCTCTGTTAAAAATAGTTCTTCCTTAGATTGAACTAAAATCTAAGGGTGCAAGGCACACTCTCCCACACTGAGCATCTGAAAGGCACTCTAGCAGAGTGGCTAAGAGTGTGGGCTCTGAAACGAGACTGTCTGGGTGCGATCCTCACTCCACCAGTTACTAGCTGGGTGACCTCAAACAAGTTACTTAACCTCCCTGGACCTCATCCTACGCACATGAAAAATGGGAAAAAAAAATAACACCTGTCCCATGGGACTGTCATGAGAATCCAATGACAATATCTGTTGAATTCTGTGGTGCTGCCTGGCACAGAAGAAGCTCCTGCAGTATCAGGGGCGACAGTAGGAATGTTATCTCAGAAAAGTTGAAAAGACCAGGAGGAAGGGACCAGAGACTCAAAATGACATCATTTTCCTATTCGTGAGTGATGAATCCTATCGGACCCCTTGAGGCCCCATCTTCAGAGACACCCGCTGCTGGCGAGACTCCTACCTGTAGTCCACTTTACCGTCCTCTGTCAGAGCTTTATCTGGCTCTTCCTCTTTTTTGACACCCATTATATCTCCCAGTTTGGTTCCAGCCAGTTCCCAGTGTTTGTGTTGAGCCTGAAAAAGACACAAAAAGTCAACCTGCTCCATCCCGTGGCACAACTGTGGTCCACAGAAAATCAATCCCATCTGACAACAGGCTTCATCTAGCAGGCAGTAAATTCCCACAAGGCAGCAGAGGCACCAAGCCGTGCCTCCCAATCTTATGCCTGAAGCTCCTGAGACACCAGGCCCCGGATTATCTTAACTGAGGCCCTGGAGGAGGAATGCAATACCCTCCCACAAGGGCTGTTTCTTGCTCTATGAGTTTCCTCTAACTGCCAATAGGAACCCTACCTGTGAGGTGGAACGTGATCTTTAAAAAGAAGAAAAACAAAAACAAAAAAACAGAAAAATAGGCAGATACTCTCTGGTCCTAGAAGACGAGAAACCAACCTTTTTGCGTTCCTTTTGCTCCCTGTGCTTCCGCACTGTTTGACTGCCTTTTCTAGCGATAATGGCCAGGTCAGAAGTGGCGTCCTTGACTGGAATCACAGGCTCTGGCTGCAGGAGGTTGAGGAAAAAGAGAAATTCTGTGCTGACCATTAAACTCAACACAAAGGTCCACTTCGTACTGGCCCTAGTAAATGAAGGGTTGCTACCCTACTCCTATCATGATGGGGCTTTTTTCCTCTCCTTTCCTTTCCCTTTCTTTCTTTTCCCATTTCAGGCTTCTCTGAGCGTTCTTCTCTCTGACAACAGAGGACCCTCACCTGCTTGGTGAAGACAATGCGCCCATCCAGAAAGGGAGGCACCAGGTTATGCACCATCAGATGGACCTTGGCTGCACTGTCCTCTTCAAAGTCGTCGTCCACCTCCAGCCGATGCACCACCCCGCTGGTGAGCATGCGGTTGGTCTCCCAGCGTTCGTTATCCTGTGAGGACACAGGGGAGGCCACGTTAAGACTGCAACTGCAAGGCCATCCTGAAAGGTCCCAGGCGAGGCCACGCAGAGGGTCCTGACGGAAGGGCCACAGGGGCTGCGGAGATGTCACGGGCCTCTCTACCCTGCAGCTCCTTAGACAGAAGAATCGCTGATCCCAAATCACCTGCAGTACTCTTCCCAGAAGCAACCCGTTATATCTAAGGCAGAAACTCTATATGGATACACAAATGGTGACTGTCTCTGGCCCCGCTCAGAGACACAAAGGACGCACTGCAGAGCCGGGGCCTGACCTCCCAGTTCCCATCAACAGCACCCCTCCAGGAACCACTGCAGAAGACGGAAGTCGTGATTTGGGTTGGGTTTTTCTTAAGTTACTGATAAGTTCCCTGCCCACCCCTCTGCCTCCAGAGGAATCGCTAAGTCTGTGACTTCAGCAGCGGGGAGACAAGCCGTGCCGTCGGCAGGTGCATGTGACCTGCCGCTTCTCCAGCTGAATCTGCTCCACGTGCTGTGGGCAGCCTCACCTCATTGATCTGCCTCCGCTGAGCTGAAATGCGCTTCTGCTTCTGTTTGTGCAGATGCTGCTCCCGCCTCCTCACGTAGTCCTCGGAGGAGTAGGCCAAGGGGTTGTGGAACTCATCATATCCCTCATCCATCATGTACCAGTCCCGGTCAGCTTGCTGCGGCACAAGAGACAAAGCAATAAGAACAAGGCACAGATCGAGTTTCTGCGGAAGACGTGGCCAGAAGGGGAGGAGGTGTTTGGTAAGAAGTCACTGGTGCAGCATAGCAATCCTTGGGAGAGGCGCAAGAGAGGCTGTAAGACGAGCCACCTAGAGAAGCACAGTTTACAGCGCAGCCCACCATGACAGCACTTCTTACATTTACCACACGGTGGCACCAGCACACAGCCGAAAAAGTTAAGTCTGACCTGCATTTGGTGAGAAGTTTCACCACAGAGCCTTTGCCTGGAAAGATATTCCAGGGTTTCGAGACTGAACGTGGCTCAACGTCCGGTTCCACTACAGTGTAACCCATGACGCTTGTGCTCAGACACCCCCAGTCACCCACTCACCGACAGATGGCCACCACCCCTCATTCAGTCCCTCGAAGATGTAGTTTTTACCCTCTGGTCATCCTCCCATTGCTGCCGCTCCTCTTCTGTGTCAAATGCAATTCCTTCTTCGCCATCCTCACGTCTCCCTGCGGGAGAACACGTAGCAGGTCAGTCTGCACGGTCCCAGCTCATCCCCAGTGGCCTCACACAGACCTGCCAAGCAGCACAGCCCCAGCCCGGCTTTGTCCAGCCCCACCAGGAAGAGCGACCCTGCTTCCTGCTTCCCACTTCCACCCTGCCTTACCTCGGCCCCTGGACAGACGTGGGGTGGACCCCAGGTGTCTTCTGTCATCGGCCCACTCATTGTATTTGTAGGATGGGGTTGGCAGAGGTGTGTCGTCTGAGTACCTGCTCCTTACAGACCTGGGAAACAGTATAACCAGCCTCACTAAATAGTCACTAAGCTGAGATGTGTTCTCCAGCCACCACCTGCCCTCCCAGCCCCAATCACGCCCACCCTGTGCCGCCCACCCAGAGAACCTGGGCTGCTCCACCCAGAACATTACCTGTCCCTATCTCGACTGGACAGCCGATGACTCCGCTCAGAATCCCGATAGGAAGGCGTTGGGGAGGGCGATTCCCACTGTGAGCGCTTGGAGGAGCCATAGCCACTGTCCTCTTCATCCCAGGTAGACCTTGAAGGGGTGGCTGCATCTGGGCCACAAAAGACATATCCACAGGAAACGTCTAAGACATGGCTATAGAGCCATTAGGTGAAAGTCAATTCACCAAATTTCTTTTACTATTTATAAACTTTGCACCTATTTGCAATGGATAAGATGGTTTTGACAGCTTTTAAAGATATCTGAGGGCTTCCCTGGTGGCGCAGTGGTTGAGACTCTGCCTGCCGATGCAGGGGACACGGGTTCATGCCCTGGTCTGGGAGGATCCCACATGCCGCAGAGCGGCTGGGCCCGTGAGCCATGGCCACTGAGCCTGTGCGTCCGGAGCCTGTGCTCCACAACGGGAGAGGCCACAACAGTGAGAGGCCCGCATACCACAAAAAAAAAAAAAAAAAAAAAAAAAAAAAAGATATCTGAATTTTAATGGTCCAGTTTTCATCTGTGCTCGTAACAGTTTAAGGAATGTCCGGTTTATCTCTGCAGCACATCCCTCTTGAATGTACATATTTCTTTGTATTAAAACCTTCTTCTGCCCCTACCCCACCAACCCCCAGCTCCCTAGTCTTTCCTACCATTTGGAAAACTGGCCACTCAGCAAACGGGCAAATCATGTTAAGGGAGCATATCTGTCTCCCCAGAGAAGTCCACGGCCTTCCCAACTGAATCAACTGACTCAGAACCAAGTATTTCCAGAAATTCATGGTGGAATCAGGAATTCCAACCCAGTTCCACTGAGGATGAGAGTCACTCACCCTGCCTCTCATACACTGGGCTCTCACAAACGACCACAAGCAACAGCTCAGACTACCTTTGGGCCGGTGTCGGGGGCTCTCGGGTTCGTTTCTTCTGCCGCCGCGCTCTGACCCTCCATCTCGCTCCGACCTGCTGCCGTGCCTGTTTCTATCCCGCTCATCTGTGAGGAGTCACCGGCAGAGTTTAGAAAACAGGTGTCCCATCCTGACTTCCACCCATCTTCACCCTAGAGAAAGGACAGGCCTCCCCACTCACTCACAGGTGCAACCTCACTGCTCTAATGCGATCCATGGGCTCCTGAAACTCACAAATCCCCATTCTTTCAAGGACAAAAATTAGTTACTGGCTAGAAAGTTTCAAACTCACAGTAACAGTTATTTTCCTGCAAGAATTCAAAAAAGAATAGTTACAAATCTATAATGAATAGTTATTTAATAGTTACAAGCCTACCAGCTACAGAACTCAAACAACACTGAGGAAAGCCAGTACTGGATTTTATGTCTAGCTTTGCTCCACAGCACCGTCCTTTTTCTCTCGCCAACACTAGTGTCAACTGATTTCTCAAACATATTACCCATTTTCACCTTTATCACCAATTTTCAGGATAAAATGGGGACCACACACTCAAGCAAAGCAGCTATGTTGCAAGTAACAGCTCTTTTCTTAAATTGCCTGCTAATCCCAATACCAACAGGGTCAAAACCAACCAGGCTGACATGAAAATGGAGTTCCCTTATTAACGGGTGTTATAAAAACTCCCACAACAGGAAAAAGGCCAACGTGTTAATTCAGGTGCTTAGCAGGCACCAGGAACTCTGCTGGGCAGTTCACCTCTGTCTCTCCTGCGGTCACAGTCTCGATCCCTCGACCTCTCCTTCTTCCGATCCTTTTCTTCTTTGGACGAGGCATAGACACCATGTTCCCGCCACTCCCGCTCTCTCTGCCGACTGCGTTCCCAAAACTCTTCACTCACACCACCAGGATGGGATGGAGTCTCTACCCGAGCAGATCGATAATGTCTGAAACAGGGAGGGCGGCTGGTAAAGGGCTTATCCATGGAAGAAAAACCTGCCCCAAACCTTTGGCCAGGTCAAACATGCGACCTGGCCTTTTCCACTTTATCTCCCTGGTACGGCAGGTTTGCATATGGCAACAACCATAAGCGCTTCTAATCTCCATCATCTACTCTTTAGGTGCCTTTGAGTCTTCCCCCAGATCTGAAGAAAATACCAATTCCTATCTAGCCTCAATGTTATAGAATCATAGTAAAATCATAAAGTCCTAAACGTCCAACAAGAAAACTGAGAGATAAACATGAGATGCTATTTTCTGGCCTCCGTTTTCATTCCCTCTGGGGCAGTCCACCCAAAGGCTCTTACCTGTCTTTTCGGCTACTGTGGCCAGCCTGGTCACTGCCCTCCTCCTCAGCATCCCTCTGATCATCCTTACTCTCTTCCCAGTCCTTATAGGAAGAGATTCTGGACTTCTTCTTGTCCTCCCCATCATCCTTCTCCTCTTTCTCCCTCCTTTTCAGGGAAGCCAACAAGTCTAGTCCCAGCAATGAAGGGCGGGGAGCAGGGGCCTTGAAGACATGCTGCTCACTAGATGCACTTTTGGTCCTGAAAATAAGACCGCCAACCTGGGAGTCCACATCAGTGCCTTCCAATCGATGGATCGAGGCATCCTCGCTGGTGTCCTCCATGACAGGCTCTGGGATTTCTCTGGAAGGAAAACAAACCATTTGATATCAGACATAAGAAGGGAAAAGGCTTGGCTCTGCTACATCCCAGAATAACTGTAGGTATATGGATCTCTGGGGGGTTGACCTCCCCCTCAAGATCAGAATTCCTTTAGTTACCTCTTACCAAGACCTGTCCATCAAGTCATCGACAATCTCAAAAGATCTTCCTACTTCCACCCCAACACACGTCAGAAACAGATACACACACACACACCAGGATCCAAGAGGGTATCATCCAGGCAAGAACAGACCTCACTAAGGGACACTTACTAGAGCATTATGGCATCTATAAAGGGAGTTTAGGGAAAACACCACTAGATTTTAAATCAGAAACCTGTTAGAACCCAGGCTGTTGACATTTTCTACTTGTATGATTGTAAGCAAATAACTTAATCTTTGGTTAGGCATAATTTCTACACCTGCAAAATGGAAGTACTTTTTGCTCTATCTAATCCATGGAGTTACTGTGAGCATCAAACAAGAAAGTGTATGTGAAAGCACTCTGTAACCATGAAGAGTTACATAAATGTCATCGTTACATTATTTCACTTGCTGTGCTCCAAGGTACTGATTTGGGTCCCTCACCATTTTTTTACACAAGTTCTTCCTCCTCTCCCTTCCTTTAAACTACAGATATAGCAGAGTTGTTGATGTATAAGACTACCATCCATGTGATCCATACTTTAATGGATTGTGTTTTGTAGAAAACACTTCTCTCACAGCAGTCGAAATCTATTTAGTAACAATTCAAGTTCACCAAAAAAAAAAAAAAAAACAATTAATGAGAATCACCAGGATAGGAAATGATATTTCTGAAAAGTAGTTAACTGTAGGATTTTCTGGCACTCAACTTATAACAAATTCCTCTTTACCTCCCACTATACACAATCTACTTATAAACATATCCCATTCTGAGTGCTTGAATAATTTCCCTCATTCCAACAAGCCAGTAAAGCAAAGAACTGTCAAGGGATAGGGTACCACCAGAATCCAGAATGTTTCACCCAGCTCTAATTAACATATACAGCTCTATAGAAGAATATTGCTAAACAGACTGAACATATAGTATGAACAACAGTTGCATTTTTAAAAATTTCATCAGGCAGAAGAGAAAAGGGAAAGCTACCTATTGGTGACATCTATATTCATGTGAGGAAATCTAAACAGGAAGGTAGGATTTACATGCTCTGCTCAGTAGTCTGAACTAGAAAATATACTTCTAGAATGTCATTTTATGCAGGAGAGAGAACCTTGTCTGTCTTGTTGACTGCTTTGCCCAGTGCCTAGCAAAATAAACGTTTGAGGAATAAATGAATGAATGAGTTTAAACTGATTAAAGGAAACAGGGAGCCAGAAATTTCTAGGGACAACAAAGAAAGATGCCAGCAGCACAGGAAAAGGAGTCTGACAAACAGGACAACTAACAGCTGAGAAAAGTAAATAAGAAGCTAAGTGTTGGCTTGTGAAGAATAATTAGTGGCAAAGAAGCCACAAGAGGTACAAGAAAAATAATGAAGAAAAAACTTGATACATTCATTCAACAATTACTGAGTGCTTTCTGTGAGCCAATCGCTGTTCTGGGCATTAGAGATAAAGAAGAGAACAAATCAGACAAAAATCCCGAACTTTTTGGAGTTGATATTCTAGTAAAAGATATCACCTGGTAGAGATACCACTGTGAGAGAGAAGAGGAAGACAAAAGGAGCCCTGCTGGGGTCGGTGTCCGTCTGGGAGTGGGCTAATAGGAAGATCTAAGGAAGTGAGCAGGGTGATCCCCCGGGCAGCATCCCTGGACTTCTGCGAGGCCACGCCAGGAAGCTGGATCTGACCTGAGCAAGGAGAAAGGCCGGTCTTGCAGGACTTGGCAGCATCCCTAAGGTGAGTAACGCAAGTTGGGTGACAGGGACAAGACTTTCCAAACCTGGGCCCGAATCTGAGCGAGGGGCCGAGATCTGCCGCTTGGAGCCGCCACGATTGGCGAAGAAAAGGTCGGAAAGGAAGAAGGGACACTCACCTCACCAAGCCCGACTCTCGGGACCTTCTGTCCCAGATTCTGGGGCGCTGGCGCCGCCACTCCTCGCTCAGACCGCCTCAGAAAGCCAAAACCCGCACCTTGAAAGCGGCCATTATTGTCCCATAAGACTTTGCGCGGCCCCCCTCTATCCATCCAAAGATACCATCGAGAGCAGCCCGAAAAACGCCCGTTCCTAGTGCGGGATAGAACGCTTACAAGGCTAGACTGTCTTTATCTGCGGCTCTGATCAGAGGCACTTCCGAGTCTCCTGACGACCAATCACGCTTAGTCTAAGAGACGACGCCCCGCCTCTAGTTGGGATGTGGGAAGGAGAAGTTAAAGAGATCGGTCATATTTAATAAGGGCGGAAGTGGCCCTAGGGCTTCCGGTCAGAGCCGGGGAAGGTGGGCGGTGACTAGAATAGCCTCTTCCGCTTATTTGAGCGGGGCCTAATGCGAGTTCATCACTGCGCCTGTGCGTGTTTTTCCGTTTCCGTCCCCTTACAGTGGTCCGCCACAGTTGCTGGGCAACTCTAGCTCGTGGGTTGCTTTGGTTTGGGGTCGCAGCCGCGGTTGGGGAAGGAGGAAAGAGCCTCCCCAGTCGGCTTTTTGGAGAAAGGGTGGGGGTTGCCGACAACCCTGAAGTGGAAGAGAGGGAGCTGACGTGTACAAATAAGTAAGTATCGTTTTCTCTAGCAGTTGTGGGCCAGGAGTAGCCCAACCACTGGCATCATTAAAAATATGTCGGACTTCCCTGGTGGCGCAGTGGTTAAGAATCCGCCAGCCAATGCAGGGGACAAGGGTTCAAGCTCTGGTCCGGGAACATCCCACATGCGCGGAGCAACTAAGCCCGTGCGCCACAGCTACTGAGCCTGCGCTCTAGAGCCCGTGCTCCACAACAAAAGAAGCCACCACCCCAAAGAGAAGCCCACACACCGCAACGAAGAATAGCCCCTGCGCGCCACAGTTAGAGAAAGCCCGCTGGCAGCAACGAAAACCCAACGCAGCCAAGAATAAATTTTTTTTTAAAGTATGTATGTCGGATATTTGGGGAAAATAAAGACGCGCACCCCAGTGTAAGTAAGTCACTCGTCTGTTCACACGCGGAGATAACCTCTGATGGTCTTTGGGGATATTCATTTCTAGTTATTTTTCTATGTGAATATGTACATGTGTATTATAGTTAGGTTTTGTACAAAAGTAGGACCACACTTTTTTTTTTTTTTTTTTTTTTTTTTGCGGTACGCTCAGGCTCAGCGGCCATGGCTCACGGGCCCAGCCGCTCCGCGGCATGATCCTCCCGGACCAGGGCACGAACCCGTGTCCCCTGCATCGGCAGGCGGACTCTCAACCACTGCGCCACCAGGGAAGCCCGGGATCACACTTTATATACTGTTGTTTTATAACATTTTTTATAACTTTTTTTTCCTTATCATTAGGATTTTTCAATTATTCATCTCTAACACGGTATATAATGACAGTGTGCTAGTACGTTGCAGTGGCTATACTATCATTTATTTCCTCAGTCCCCTACTGATGGTTATTTAGGTTGTTTGCAGTTTTTCACCGTTATAAATGTACGTTGATCTTTGTGCATATGTCTATTTATTTACTAGGAATAAATTCTCAGAAGTGGAATTGTTGGTCAAAGAGTATTCAGGTTTCTTTCTAGAAAAGTTTTGCTTCTCTGCATTCCAGCAGGGACTCTGAATGCCTGCCCCTTCCACTCACACTTATGCCGTTATCATTTAATCTTTGCCAAATTAATGGATTTGAAAATACATCGTTTAACTTGCTTTCCTTTGCTTACTGGTAAAGCTTAACTTTCCCAGTGTATTTGTCCATTTTTTTTTTTTTTGTATTTGTCCATTTTTATCTCTTCTTTTGTGAATTTTCTGTTGGTATCCTTTGCTGTGGACATTTTCTTAGGTGTGGTCTCAACTTCCCTCTCCTCTTTCCAACATTTTTCCAGGCCCACCCTCTTACAGGCTTATCTCCCCACTCCCCGTTGACAGCTTTGCTCTCCCACCACTTCCTCCTCTTTATCAATAACTTACAGAAGTTGCTGTTTGTTTGAATTCTAGCGGTGGGACAGATCCATCTTCTCGCTGACTTTACTTTTCATCAGTAATTTGTTCTGCCACTCCGACTTGAAGAAGTCCCTTCTGGCAATCATCTTCTCTAAAGTATGACCTCTTGGGACTTCCCTGGTGGCGCAGTGGTAACGAATCCACCTGCCAATGCAGGGGACACGGGTTTGAGCCCTGGTCTGGGAGGATTCCACGTGCCGCAGAGCAACTAAGCCTGTGCGCCACAACTATTGAGCCTGTGCTGTAGAGCCCGCAAGCCACAACTGCTGAAGCCTGCACACCTAGAACACATGCTCCGCAACAAGAGAAGCCACTGCAATGAGAAGCCCGCACACCACAACGAAGAGTAGCCCCTGCTCGCCTCAACTAGAGAAAGCCCGCGTGCAGCAAGTGACCCAACACAGCCAAAAATTAATTAATTAATTAAAAAAATAAATTAAGTGTGACCTATTACTGGAACAGTTTCATCTCCTATGTGAATTTTTAGTAATTCATATCTTAAAATGTGACTTGTCACCAAAAAAAGAGAGAGAGAGAAGGAAATCCTCCCTTTTCGTAGCATAAGACACATTTGGGACTGAATTCAAAATATTAAGTATCTCAATGGAGTCTCTCATGGATGGATCAAAAGTAAAGCTCCTTGATCATAGAGTTTCTCAATCATAAAAATAGGACTTGTTGTAGTAGAAGGAACACTGGACTAGAAATTTGATGGCGTGGATTCTAGTCCTTTTTTTTGTAGCTAGAAGTGTAACTATGAGCAAACTAGTCTGAAAATGAGAGGCCCCTTCTATCTCAGTATTTTACTATTTTGTGTGTGTGTGTGTGTGGTTTTTACACACTCTTAATTGATCTGTTTGCCATGTGATGAGGTATACTCAGTAAGACATACACCAAGGATCTTTAAACCAGGACTCATGATAATAAAAATGTCCGTCAATAAAAGACTGTTTAAAAAAGGATGGAATGGGCATGAAATAGTATGGCATTGTGGCAAAAAATGGGTGAGTTTTCTACACAGAGATACGTGATGGTCTTCACATGTGAGGTAAAGTGCAAAGTGCAGAAGAGTGGGTAAAGTATGTGTGCTGGACGTCTGGCATTTACTCCAGCAATCTCAGCCACACAGTTCTGGTAGCTACTCTGTCCCATGGCTCCTTCAGGCCTGTGGGTGAGAACAGCGCCCTGTCCCGCTGCTACTAGCCCAGGGTCCTGCACTACACCCTGCTGTTTTCCTATACGTTTCCTTAATGAAAGTCTTCAGATTACCAAATCTGAGGATGTCACCTCTTTCCTGCTGGAACACTGACTGAAAGAATACACTCTCTTTTGAGTAATAAAGGGAGAAAACTTTGGAACACGTATTTTCTTGTGAATGCATAACAAAACTCTGGAAGGTATGTGAGAAACTAATGAAAGTTGTTACCTTGTAACTACTTACAGGACACTGGGAACTAAGCCAGTTGAGGGGAGACAATATACCTTTCTATGTTGTTCCTTTTTAACTGGTGGACTTACTTGCCGCCAGTTTGTGCATTTAGTGTGTTCCTTTTACTTTGTTGTTACTGTGTTGTGTGAAACCTTTTTTCCTCTGGGAAAAAAATACATATACACATTACCTACTACAAAAATTTAAAATGTTTTAAAATTAGGACTCATGCACTTAATGTCTTTAAACATTTCAACTTTCAGGACTGACAGTGAGGATTGATATTTGGATTATTTCAACATGAGCTTCCTGTTACCCAAGCTGAGTAGCAAAAAAGAAGTGGACCAGGCGATAAAAAGTACTGCAGAGAAGGTGCTGGTTCTCAGGTTCGGGAGAGACGAGGATCCTGTCTGTCTGCAACTAGATGATATTGTAAGTGAATTTTTTAAGTAAATGGTTTTTATTAAAAAGCTATACATTCTCACTTCCACATCTGCAAAATGAATGAAAGGGAGCAGGCAGGGCCCGGGGATATAGCTGTTCATTTGTTAGCACACTTTCACTAAGAGCCATCGTGTGCCTGCCCTGAGCTGAACCCCCAAATCTGTGATTGTGCTGAATCTGCCCTGGATGCCCTTCCCCAGTAGCAGCTGCCGAAGCTCAGTTTCACCAACAATTCAGTGGAAGACCAGGAACATTATTAACAAGAGTCTGTGAACATTGTCTTACTCAGTGCTCACAACACGGGGATAATTGCTATTACTGTTCCCAAGGGGGGAGATGAATGCCAGGAAGGTCAGGTGGCTTCCCACAGGCACAGCACCACTAAATTGCAGAGCTGGGATTTGAACTTTGTTTTCTCTGCCTGCAAATATGCTTTTCGAGTGTGCTGCCTCCAGTGTGTGCCTGTTGAAAATCTGATTTCACAACAAATCTTCACAGTCTGATGAATAGGAAGGGGGGGAGTATGGGACACAGTAAGTTTATCCTTGTCTCTGTCTATTGTGGAGAGAGACTTACCCAGGCCTGAGACCTCACCCACCATTTCTCCTGCTGCCACCCTCAGTGTGGATACAGTGTAGGAAACGCCACTTCTGTGGTTAAAAATGAGGGTGTGATGTGTTAATCTGGGGGGAAGGGGCCACAGCATTTTACCCTCAGCTACAGAGGGTGTGGAATATCACAGAGGTCAAGAGTATAGACTCTGAAGCCGAGCTGTCCGAGTTCAAATCCTAACCTTACTGCGTACAGCCATGTGACCAGGGGCACATTACCTGCCCGTACCTCGGTTTCCTCGTCTGTGAAACGGTGACTGTAGCAGTGCATACCTCATAGGAATGTTGTAAAGATTAAAGGAGCCAACAAGTGTAAAGCACTTAGAACACGTAGCACATAACAAGTGCCATGTAAGTGTTTGCTATTTTTATCATAATTATCATCTATGGGGAAATTGGAAGGAAGAGATGTGGGGGAATTCCATTGTCTGTAGTACATATTTCTGAGTTGTTTTGTTTTTTGTTTTTTGTTTTTTTTGCTGTATGTGGGCCTCTCACTGTTGTGGCCTCTCCCGTTGTGGAGCACAGGCTCCGGACGCACAGGCTCAGTGGCCATGGCTCACGGGCCCAGCCACTCCACGGCATGTGGGATCTTCCCAGACCGGGGCACGAACCCGTGTCCCCTGCATTGGCAGGCAGACTCTCAACAACTGCGCCACCAGGGAAGCCCGTTGTTTTGTTTTTTATTTAAGTGAGTATGGATTTTATAAATCCATAAAAAGTTTATAAAAACTTTTTACATCAAAAATAGAAGAAAAAAAAAAGAAGAAACAGAAATATATTCACACAGTTTGCCTAGGGCCCTTTCATTACCCTGCCAACAGTGATTCAGACGCTGAACGATAAGGTTACACTGTGTCTAATGTGGAACTCAAACAGGCTAGATTCTTGGCCCAGGAATTTTTTTCAAACAGAAAATTCTCTTCCAGTAAAAAGGTTCACAGGAGAAACGTTGCTGCCTTCAAGTTGTAACCCACATCTCTCTCTTCATTTGCAGCTTTCTAAGACCTCTTCTGACTTAAGTAAAATGGCTGCTATATATCTGGTAGACGTGGACCAAACCCCAGTTTATACACACTATTTTGACATCAGTTATATTCCATCTACTGTGTTTTTCTTCAATGGGCAGCATATGAAAGTGGATTATGGGTAAGTTATATTGACATGAAGTTATTATAGTCTTAAAAGTTTCTTTTATCTAGGCAGTTTCAGTAGCTCACCTATTTGCATGTGATGGGGGCTTTGTGAGTCTTATGCTGGTACTGTTTCCTGAGTTGATGCACTCTCTAATTTTTTTATGTGGAACTTTGGTGCAAAATGAGAGTGTTTCCAGTATGAGTGGTGAATTTTAACTTACTAAGTGTGAGAGAATAGTACAGTTTGTGAAGCGCTCGCCATCTTTCAGTGTAGAAATACAGAACAGGTTTTTTAAAAGATTCCCAGGAATTTTATTTAGAACAAAGTAGGTCATTTGTTCTTAACCTTTTGAAACTCATAGGCTGCATCTATAAAAGAAGTAATCCTTCAGCAAATTGAGACATGCTTTTCTCTTGCCGAGTTTCCTGTCTTCTTGCACTCAGAGAATTTTGAAGTCATTCTTCAACAAAGTCTGTCAAGAATAAGTAACATGAGGGACTTCCCTGGTGGTCCAACACAGGGGGTGCAGGTTCGATCCCTGGTCAGGGAGCTAAGATCCCACATGCCTCGGGCCAAAAAACCAAAACATAAAACAGAAGCGATATTGTAACAAATTCAGTAAAGACTTTAAAAATGGTCCATATCAAAAAAAAAAAACTTAAAAAAAAAGAATAACTAACATGAAATCTTTAATGCCTTCCCCTCCATCCAGTCGGCATCCCAATACTTATTAATTTTGAATGTATCTGTAATATACCTATCATTTCTTACTGTGGTCAAGGAGTCCACTTGTCTAGATCTGTGTGCCTGCTTTGTCATCATTTATTTGAAAGTGTATTAAATATAATCTGTTTTAAGTGTTTTATAGCCATTTATTCTCCTAGAATACAGTTGATATATGTATTAGTTTGGTGAATATTTTCAGAGGGTGATTTATGATACTACTTACCACCTTAAAATGTATACAATTTTTAACCCAGCAATTGCATTTCTAGGAATTTATCTGAAGGAAAATAGTCATGAAAGTGGCCAGAATTAGCTACATAGATGTTCATTCATCCCACCATTATTTAGAAGACAAAATACTTAGAAAGAAGCTAGATGTCCACAGAAGGATACTAGAAATTAATTTAATATGGTATGGGAGATGCATGTTTAATGACTTTGAAAGAACTATGTTATATGTTCGTTGAAAAAAGCACCTTACAAGATAGTTTACATGACATGATTCCCGTGACTGTGAAAAAAAGAAATGCATACACACACACACACACAAGCTTGAAAGGGTATATACCAAAATGTGGCGTCTGGCCTCTTTTTTTTTTTTTCCTAAACTGTTTCTACAGTAAACATACTTGATACTTGAAAAGTATCAAAAAAAAAAAAAAAAAGGTAATATTGCACCTACCACTCAGAAGTATAAGTGAGTAAAACTCAGAGACAACAACAAGTTAATGGACTTTGCATAGTGTCTAGTCAACAACAGCAACAACAAACTAAGCCCATGCTAACACTCAGGGAATACTACTTGATGATGAGTTGAGAAGTGATTAAATAGGTTTTGAAGCAGAAGCTTTGCACCTGGTAGGGCTTACATGCTCTCCCAGCGGCCCACAGCACTGGTTTTAGTCGTATATCAAATGGGGCCTGTAATCGCAAAGGGAAAATCAGTGTCAGGCTTTGTGTCTAAAGGCTCCCTGATCAGAAGAAAATAACAGAGCTGCTATTTATTTTGTTTATCCTGAAGATCTGACAAGTAATTATGAAAAGTTTTGAGCGAGGTTGTTTCTCTCCCATGCTATTTAGGTCTCCAGATCACACTAAGTTCGTGGGAAGTTTCAAAACCAAACAAGACTTCATAGATTTGATTGAAGTAATTTATCGAGGCGCAATGAGGGGAAAACTTATTGTTCAAAGTCCTATTGATCCCAAGAATATTCCCAAATATGACCTCCTCTATCAAGACATTTAGCACTTTCACTACTGTCAAAGTTGAAGAGACAGGCCCGTCGTGAAACAGTGCCTGACTCCAGCTGGGCTGTTTTCCTGGGGTCTTTCGGAAATGTGGTCAGCATCCCGGCGGAGAAGAGGTTTGACGTGTATAGAAAATACCGGCCCCCAAGTAGAAGACCACACTGGTGCTGTGACAATTGGGAATGCCCAAGTGTCTACTCCCTGCAGACCTCAGAGCAGTCAAGTCAGCCGTGGTCAATTTCCCCAGTGTGGTTATTTTAATTTCTCTTTATATTATAGTTTTCTTTATTCTTTAAGATAATACAGAATCCTTCTAAACCTTGGCTAGTACCATTTGATTTAACTACGTTTATTTGATACACAAGTAAAATAGAAAGTCAATTCCCATAAGAGCAAAAATACTTCTTTTCTACCCTATGTGTACACACCCACCCCTTCCATCTTCCTCAGCCTCGCCACTCCTCCACTCGTGTATTTATCTCGTGCTCAGCTATTATCCCAGTTCTTTTGGAATAAATCATTCTTTACTGAGAGCAGGCAAGTTTGTTTTATCTTCGAGCCTTTCTGGCTCAGACTTTTAAAGGTATCCTGGCTTGCTCATTTTATCAGCTTTTCTATTATTAAATTGCCCAAGAAGTGAGAACTTGAACCTTTACCATCCAGCACCCAGTTTGAGCTAAACAAAGAATTAACTACCCTTAGTAAGTAGGAGCTGATCTCTCCCAGAGCTCCATCTCTTTCTGAGGAGAAAACTGTACTTCAAGGACTCAAGACTGGAAAGAGATCTCAGAATTGCTAGGAAGAAGTATCATGTTTATAGGACTTGCCTGTGTTAACAACTTTATGAAGAATTCCCCCAGGGTCCTCTGGCACAGCCTGCCACCACTTGGGCAAGTTCCTGCTCCTCTCAGAACCTCGTGGGGCTAAGGGTACTGACTTTCTAGAATAAGAGAATAGATGCAGAGCCAGAGGGCAGTGTGCCAGGCAGCACGTGACCTGCTTGGCAGCTTTTTGCCACCTTGATGACAGAAACCCAGTTCTGTGCAGGGCAGCACTGTCACTGCAAGTCTGTCCCCCTTTGCCAGGTGCTTCCTGTCCAAGCCTTTTCTGACAAATGTGGCATAGAAGGAAGGCTGCTGGGCACCTTTGTGACCTTCATTGATAAATGAGAGAGCCACTCCAGGAAGGAGACAACAAAACCCTTTCAACACCACCTCCGTCTTCTCCTGGCCCCCACTTCCTGCTTTCATGGTGATCGTGATGCATGGAACTACAACAGCTGTCTTAGGACCACGAGGCAACCAGCACTGGGATGAATAATGAACATGCTGAGAAGACCGGTGAAGAGAGCCTGGGTCCCTGATAACGATACTGAGCTACTGAGTGGACTCTAGACGTGCCTCCCTTAAGACTACATCTATGAAAGAATAAAATGCCTTCACTGCCTGTCAGTGTTAGTTGGATTTTCTGTCCCTCATAGCCTAAGTCACACAGCATTTGAGGTGTGGGAGGTGCTCAGATAACAGCAAAACCTCGGAACTTTCATGCATAAGATTCTCATATCTTTCCTCCTGAGGGCTTTAGGGAATGCTTCTCTGAAGTCCTGGTTTATAGTTTTGTTCCCATCTTGGTTGCTGTCCATTCTGCTAGTATTTATTAAGTACATACTGTGTGCCCCGTCCTGTGCCAGATGCTACATAAAAACGAATGACTCCTGGATGGAAGAAAGGCTGCTTAGAAGAGACAGTGCCTGAGCCTTAAAGGAGAGTAGGAGGTACTCGTGGAGAAAGGGGAGGGCTTTTCAGGAGAGGGCACCAGGGGAGGAAGGCCCGGGGGCTGGAGACAGCACGTGTGTTGAGAAGGCTCCGTGGAGTCCATTGTCACTGGAACCCGAGGGGGAGGCCAGGCAGGTGAGAGGTGCTGCTGGGAAGAAGGCAGAGGAGGTAAGGGAATTGGGAAAATGCCAAAGGCATTTTATGTTCCTCCTGAGGGGTGAGCAGGAGTCACTTAATCAATCAGATTGCTCTTCAAGAAAACTTAGTGCTGAAGGTACGATTAGAAGAAATAGGTGCCTCCTGAGAGGCATCATTTCATGTGTTTGTATTACTTTTCAGTTTCTAGCGATCATCTCTTCCACACGCTCTAGAATACAGGTCTAAGTCCTTCATTGGCCTATGAGCTGTAACCTGTCGAAAATTATTGACGGATCTGGAGAGTGCATGTGAGGAGGACGTCACAGGGAAGGGCAGAACCCTAGTGAGGAACAGTGACATTTTAAGCCATGAGCAGGAGAGGCCCTATTTGGGGATGACAGGACGGTATATTGGTGAAGGGCCAGCATATTGAATAAAGGCTTATCGCTCACTTAGAACTTTTCTTCTTCAGTTAGAAGAGCTTCACGTGCTGGGTTCTAGAACCCTTTTTCTGGGAAACCCTTAATAACGAGACCCTTATCTTTGTGAAATGAAAGACTCAGATGGCTTGCGTTTGACTCCTGGTAAAGGGTAGGTTTCTTCCAAGTGGGAAAAGCAGCCCCTCCTAAGGAAGAGACTTGTAACTTTGCCCGGCCCCAGAATGTTATTACTGATGGACACTTCAGAGATCGTCTGGGTTAAGCCCCTCATAGGAGAGACCTGGGGACTCATGGGCAGGGAGCTTAAGGAGCTTGGCAAATTTATCGTCGAGCTGTGATTTGGACCCAGCAAGTCCAGAAATCCTGCCTTTATACCATCTTACTTTGCCACCTGAAGCACTGGTGTGTTGGAGCACAAACAACGAAGTACTGTCTGTGTTAAAGCACTTGTTTTCATGCCGCTTTGAGCTAGTATCTTCCTCACCGGCCTCCACTCTTTCTCCTCCTTTACTCTGAAGAAGCAAAAGGATGCGGTGAAAAGAGCTCGGGCTTTGTATTTAGACAGACCTAGGTTAAAGGTTCAGCTTCACTATTTGTAGCTATGTAACCTTAAGCAAATCACTTAACTTCTCTGAGTCTCTATTTCCTTGTCTGTAAAACAAGGATAACAGTGACCTCTCTGAGGCCTGCCGTTGGATAGGCGCTCATTCAGTGATCATGAGCCCCGCAGTGGGGCAGTTTGTATCACTTTAGGGATTTCCAGTTGCCCTGGGGGTTTTTCTGCCACACTCCCAGTAAACTCTAGAGCACTTGGCTGCTGCCTACTATAAATGAGAGAATTTTAAAAGGCCCAAGGCTAAAAACACAGAAATGAGTCAAAGGAAGCTCTTTATTGATCAATTCAGCAATGCAAGGCTGGAACCCATCAGCTTCATACCACGTTTTTGTCCCCTCTGCTACTGTCCAGTTTTCCCTCGGCCTTTCAGGCAAAGGCTTCCAGCCAGCCTTGCATTAGTTGTCAGCTATGGTTTTCTGAACCCAGTCCAGAATGGAGGACATCTTCACATACACACCATACTCGGCAGTAGCACAGCTCTTGTCAAAGCTCAGGATCCCAGCCGCATACCAGGTGTCATCAGCCTCATCGTGAATGGCAAAGGCGCTGCCGGCATCGCCATAGCAGGTGTCTTCCTGATACTTGGACAAGCCAGCACAGAAGGTGTGCTCATTCAGTATCGGCTGCACCCCTACAGGGCTCTTTGGTGTCTTCTTTTCGGGTACTGTGCTGCCTTCGTAGTGCTGTACACACTTGTCTTGGTCCGCCACTGGCAGCATGACGTACTTCAGATGCTCCGTAAAAATGAAGTTGGCATTTCGCCCCCAGCCAGACACATAACCCACACGCCCCACTTCCACATAATCTTTTGAAGGTAGGCAGATGGGCATTACTGTCTCATCAGTGGGCACCTTCTCTCTGAGTTTGATGAGCGCAATGTCTACCTCAGAGTAGTCAGGGTGGAGAAGCACCTTCTCAATCTCCACAAGCTGCGTTCTCCCCACATAGAGTCTTAAAGTAGGAGCAATGTCTTTTGCTTTTGTCTTATTGTCATGACCCAAGAAGAGATTTTTAGCTGTGGTCAGCAGCCATTGTTCATTGATCAGCGTGGCCCCCGAGGTGAGATTATTGTGGGAGACCATCTTAGCCTGCCAGGGAAAGCTGCCTTTGGCATCCAGTGAGCCACCAATGATCCTTTGCACCTGAACCACTGGATGCTTGGGCTTTCCGCATGCTGTTGAGGAGAGTAAGAAAATTATGAGCAGAATGTGACCATCTGCCAGTCTTTCCCAGGGAAGGATAAAAGGATCGACCCTTACTGCTGTCTGAACGGTCACTGTTCATTTCTTCAGAGCTGGAAATGTTTGCATGCTTTGCCCTTACCTTCTGCTCCTCTTGTTCCCAGTGTTTACAGTTTAAAATGATTCTTTTTTTCTTTTTAGTGTTTACGTCACTAAAGCAGAGTTCTATTTCCTGCTTTTCTAACTCACAAAGAAACAAGTAGCCCTGAAGTTTTCAAACTCTGGCTGCTGAACTCTGTGTATATTTAAACAGTCTATCACAGCAAGGTGTCCACCGTTCCCTTGAATTCACTGTAAGGGCAAGGAGCTACTATGATTCATTCTCTCTGAATAAAGAAGGATGCGATATTGCATTTAATAACAGGCAGGTTAGCAGTTCCGCATCCCTAGTAGCAGAAGACGGTAGGCAAGAGCCTCTTGTTCCAAGAGGGAAAAGGAGAGAGCGTCAGCTCTTCCTAGTAACAGCAGAGCCCTAACCCATCTCCAGCCTCTTGTATCATGTTCCTGTGGATTAAGGTTTTGTTGTGCCCTCCCTTGACCCGTTCTTCCTGGAGCTTGCTTTACCCTTGGCCCAGGGCTCTCTAGCTGGGCTATATGTACACACAGAGTTTCCTGATCCTCTGTGGGCAGTGCAGACAGTGGATTCAGTCAACGCCCCACAGGCCAAACGAACAAATCCTTAGTGAACTTCATGGGGAAGTATTACCTGCCTGTGCACTTCTCTGCCCAGCCACCTGTGGTTCTCCCTGGTCCCTCCCCTCGGCTCTTGTGTGCCCAGAGGAAACCACACAGGGAGGTTATGCCTCTAGGACATTTCAATCCCTGCTGGTGCACCAACCCCTCAATACCCACTTTTCCGTCTGCTTCCCAGGGCCCGTGATTTCCTACCTGCTTCGCACTCAGGGAGGTTCTCTCCAAGGTCCTTATTTATCCACTGCTTCTCCCCGTTTAAGGTGTACACTCCTGAAACAAAGAGAAAAAACGTGAGCCAAAAGGGAAATTGTATCTGGACCTAGCGTGGGGAGAGAAGGTATTTAAAGAGCAGAATCAGAGAAGCAGGAAGGGGGAGGGCAGGGGGAGAGGAGGAAGGGAGGAGCGCTGTGCTAGAAGCGAAGTGCTGGGGGCCGCAGTGCAGCCCAGCAGGGCAGGACGGTGGTCACGGTGACCGTGGCGATCACAGTGATCGTGGCGAGGCGGTACGGGGTCGGAATCGGGGTTCAAATCCTGACTCTCCCTCTTACAGGCTACCTGAACTTGGGCAAATTACTCGACCTTTCTGTGCCTCAGTTTCAGCAGCAGCAAAGTGAGAGTAATAACAGTATCTCTTGGGAATCCCCTGGCGGTCCAGTGGTTAGGACTCCGCACGTCCAACGCAGGGAGCATGGGTTCGATCGCTGGTCGGGGAACTCAGGTCCCACAAGCAGTGCAGGGCGGCCACAATAAATAATAGTATCTCTGCGGAGGGGTGTTGTGAGGACCTAGTGAGCAAGTCCGTGTGAAGTACTTAGAACAGTTCCAGGAGTGCAGTGCTCACTAGGTAAGGGCTCCCTGCCGTCATCACCGTCACCGTCATTTTGTCCACGTAGATGTCACTCTTGAGAGGGTAGCCTACATGGCGTCACCTCCCTCCCCTTAACAAAGGAGAAAACTTGAGGCTGAGAATAGTTAATTTGCCCAAAAGGCCACAGCTACTGGTGACAAAACCCTTGTTAGAATCTAAATCTCCTGGCTCCAGAGAACACGTGCACTTTCTGGACAGTCACCCTGGCTCCACCCCTTGTGGAAATGGTGGGACAGAGGAGGGCCCGGAGACATTCGTCCCGGCCTTACCATCTCCAGCGCGTAGTTTGTAGTGGGTTTTACACCGATAGCGAACCAAGTGTTCCAGGTAGCCATTGGCAATCTCGGGGGGCTTCAAGCAGCTGTCATCTGCAAAGAAAACCAGGGAGAGAAGGTTCGTAGTCAGAAGCTGCCCCTAGAGACCCAAAAAGTCAGAGGAGATGAACCCGCTTTGCACATCAACCTCTGTCCACCCCAAATGGAAGCCCTGGGGAGGGCAATCTCCCCTTATTTCTGGCTGGCTCCCCAATTTTCTTCATGATACTGAAAGACCAGAGATTAGGGAGAGAAGGAGCAATTGGATCTTCCCCAGGAGAGGAGGGTGCAGGTCTGATGGGGCGAAAGTGGATGCAGCAGTGCTGGGAGGTACAGCTCTTGTCCAAACACAGAGACCTACCTGTGGCAGTTATGCCGATTTCCACCGCAAAAAGCTGCCCGCAGAGCAGGAGGGCGACAACAGCTTGCAGGGCACTGCAGAGAAGATGGAAAGGAGTGCGCAGCTCATCTGCCCGCTTCACCACACACACGCACACACACACACACACACCCTCACACCCCCCACCCCCCATTAGGCAGCCAGAAAAAATAGATACGGAAGTGCTAGGACCTAGAAGCCCTTCACCCACCCACATGCATAGTTTAGCAGCTTCCCAGTCACCCAGGTTCCCGCATGTTCTGTGCTGCTGGGAATTCTACAGAAGCTTCAGAGAAGAACAACCAAGATAGGAAGGCACATGGGGATTGGGCCTCAGTTTCTGGCAGCATTCAGGAAACATTAAATTGTTAATATATGAGCTCTCCAGCAAAGAGAAATCTCACTTGGGCACCCTAAGGTGCTGGGCTACAAGGATACTACTAACGAAATGTGGATAACTGGGAGATGGGGAAGTGGGGATTTATTATGCTCTTCTTTCTACTTTTTGAAATTTTCCATAATAAGAGGTTTTTTAAAATATATAATTTAAAACACTGATACAGTTTTTTCTATTATTTTATAATTTGACTTCAGGAAATGGTATAGCAAACCCCAGGATTCCAGCTTACCTGGAAGATAACTGGCTCCCTGAAAGGTCGACTGTGCACATGGGCATCAATGCACAGGCCATACTCACCAGTTAACCATCTCCCTGAAAGATGTCAGCTACTCAAATATTGCTTGGTTAAGTTTCTAGTCTCGTTATTTCAACATTTCAAAAAAATTTTTTTTATTTTTTTAAAATCTGAGTGCCTGAATTGTGTCACTCAAATGTGTCACTATTGATCTTTCTTATTATACATTTTTAAAAAGAAAAAAAATCTGCTAATAGGCATATTCAAAATGCCAGGGGGAATTCCCTGGCGGTCCAGTGGTTAAGACTCAGCACTCTCATTACCAAGGGCCCAGGTTCAATCCCTGGTTGGGGAACTAAGATCCCACAAGCCGTGTAGCATGGCCCAAAAGAGAAAATGCCAGGAGGCCTACCACAGGAGCTGCTGGCATCCCCCGTGAAAACTTCATAACCTCGAGGAAGAAAGCTATTCCTTAGGGGCTCCCCTGGTGGCGCCGTGGTTGAGAATCTGCCTGCCAATGCAGGGGGCACGGGTTCGAGCCCTGGTCTGGGAAGATCCCACATGCCGCGGAGCAACTGGGCCCGTGAGCCACAACGACTGAGCCTGCGCGTCTGGAGCCTGTGCTCCGCAACAAGAGAGGCCGCGATAGTGAGAGGCCCGCGCACCGTGATGAAGAGGGGCCCCCGCTCGCCGCAACTGGAGAAAGCCCTCGCACAGAAACGAAGACCCAACACAGCCAAAAATAATTAATTAATTAATTAATTAAAAATGAATATCTGCTTATAAAAAAATTTGTTTAAAAGAAGCTATTCCTTAGAGAAATTCACGTCTCATGGGAAAGACAGCACCATCTGAAAGCATTACCCTTTATGGACACGGAAAAGCAGAGGATTTAACACAGAAAACACTTTATTCACTATAATTTAGCCCATTTGCCTTATTCCTTTGTTATATTTTTGCATCTCTCCTGTAGGCCTCTCCTGTACCTGGGCTGTCATGTAGATAAAAGATATATACAAAGAAGGATGAAATAATCCAGAGGAAAGGGGGGACAGGGCTGAACTGTGGACTCACCTCATCTTTGGTATGTCTGCCTCTGAAAGAGCAGTGCTGTGGGGCACCTTCTGATGCTTTTATGCCTCCGGTATCTCACTCCACCCCCTTCTTGATTTCATAATCCCTGTGTCTACACACTTTGGCCTTGCTAAGGTCACTCGCATTTTCCAGTAACAAAGCCACAAATAATATCTCTGTTAAGAGTCGAGCTCTTGCTTCATGCTTGAGTTTCCCAGGTGTTCTTCATGCTTGAGCCAGAGAAACCTGGCCACATCATGACCCCATGTAGCTGCCAAAGTGTTTCCCGAAATCATCCACTGTGCAGGACTGGGGGAGGAACCGTCAATCTGTGTCTCTTTGTTTTGGATGATTTTCAGCACTGAACAGAGCCTTTCTTGGGGTTATTTCAGATCCCTTAGAGACACTCCTGCAACCTGGCTGAGATAGGGCTCTAAAGTAAGCATGTCCTTTTCAGAATCATTTTCCGCACTCTGTGTTGCCATCTCCTTATTGCTGCAAAGCTCTCCAACCTGAAATCAGTAAAATGTATTTATTGTGTCTTCTCTGATCTCTTTTTCCAAGAAATCACACAAAATTGTTAAAGCTGCAGTGTAGACGCAGACTGTACTCAATGGCAGTGGTTATCGTGGTTTTATAGTCCAGTAATCAATCCAAATAGGCAGGCGAGAAAAACAGATGCACTTTAGTCAGATGCCTGCAGCTGTGTACCTCAAGTACTGTTCAACTGAAATTTAATATCAACTCATTTATAAAAAGCCAGTGGTTCTTAAATTAGAGTGTGCAGAAGAACCCCTTTGGGACGCTTAAGGTGGCACTGATGTAATAGCAAAATAACTGGAAACAGCACAAATGTCTATCAATAGGAGAATGGCTAAATAATGGTGGTATATTCGTATAACAGGACATTATACAGCCATGAGAATGAATGAACTATGAAAGAACATGGATAGCGTTATAAACATAATTTTTAAAGAGAACTTCAAGTTTCAGGAGATTATATTAAGAATGATACCACTTCTATAGAGCTCAAAATCAGGCAAACTCAGTAATGGATTCTAAGATATGATACCAAAATCACAAGCAACGAAAGGAAAAATGGATAAATTGAGCTTCATCAAAATTAAAAACTTCTGTGCATCAAAGGATAATATCAAGAAAGTGAAAAGATAATCTATGAATAGGAGAAAATATTTACAAATCATATATCTGATAAGGATTTAATATCCAGAATATATAAAGAACTCTTACAGCAACAAAATAAAAAACAAACAACCAATTAAACATGGGCAAATGACGTGAATAAACATTTTTCCAAAGAAGATATACAAAAATGGTCAACAAGTACATGAAAAGATGATCAGCATTGCTGGAAAATGTCATTAGGGAAATGCAAGTCAAAACCGCAAGACATCACCTTACACCTACAAGTATGACTACAATTACAAGAAAAAAATATATAATAAGTCTTGGCAAGGATGTGGAGAAATTGGAACTCCCATACATTGCTGGTGGGAATGTAAAATGGAGTAGTGTCTGCAAAACAGTATGATGGTTCCTCATAAAGCTAAACTAGAATTGCCATATGACCCAGCAATTTCGCTTCTAGGTATTTAACCCAAAATAATTGAAAAGGGACTCAAACAGATTCTTTTCTTTTTTAATAAATTTATTTATTTACTTTTGGCTGTGTTGGGTCTTCGTTGCTGCGCGTGCGGCCTTTCTCTAGTTGTGGCGAGCGGGGGCTACTCTTCGTTGTGGTGCATGGGCTTCTCATTGCAGTGGCTTCTCTTGTTGCAGAGCATGGGCTCAGTAGTTGTGGCGCACAGGCTTAGTTGCTCCACAGCATGTGGGATCTTCCTGGACCAGGGCTCAAACCCGTGTTCCCTGCGTTGGCAGGTGGATTCTTAACCACTGTGCCACCAGGGAAGTCCTCAAACAGATTCTTGTACACCAATGTTCATTGCAGCATTATTCACAATATCCAAAGGTAGAAACAACCCAAATGTCCTTCAACAGATGAGTGGATAAAAATACATGCAGCGGAATATTATTCACCTATAAGAAGTTCTCATACATGCTGCAACATGAAACTTTGAAAACATTATGCTAAGTGAAAGAAACCAGAAACAAAGAGACAAATATTATGTGGTTCCACTTGTATGAAATGTTTAGACACAAAGTAGAATAGAGGCTCCCTGGGGCCGGGGGAAGGGAGGAAAGGGGAGTTATTGCTTAATGGGTACAGAGTTTCTGCTTGGAATGATGAAAAAGTTTTGCAAACAGTGGTGATGGTTGCACAATATTGCAAATATAATTAATGCCACTGAGTTGTATACTTTAAACTTGTTAAAATCAGAAATCTCATGTTATATATATTTTATCACAATAAAATAATTCAAAAAAAATAAACTTCTTTTTCTTAGCCAAAGAAAACTTCTTAAAAACAAGCAAGACTGAACAATATGATGTATAGGCATAGATGCCAAGAAGACAAAACCTTTATTTAAAAAAATTTTAATAGAACAGAAAACACAAAATGTAAAATGTTACCTCTCATAGGGAGGCAGAAGGCAGGCATAAGAGAGAAGCACATAGGTAAATATAAACATAAATAAATTATTGTTAATGATCCAACTTTTGGGCTGGGTAATAGGTTCATGAAAGTACACTTTATTGTGCTTTATTTTTAAAAAGACATCACACATATACATGTATATATCAAATATAATATTTATAGGTATCAAATAACATTTAAAAATATGAAGGAGGGGGAAATCACGTGATAGACTTATTAAGAAGCAAAGCCCAGGCCCCTCCTTCCAGAGATTTTGATTCAATAGGTCTGTCAGGGTCTACAAATCTGCGTTTTAAATGACCATAACTTCTCCCAGCCCCGTACTGCGTGACAGTGCAGCTCCATGGTCCTATGAAATGGAGGGGGAGGCTTTCTTTTTGGGCTGCAGCTACCCCTCCTAAGGGATCTAAAATGAAACATTTCTGGGGACATCTCTGGTGGCGCGGTGGTTAAGACTCCTCATTCCCAATGCAGGGGGCCAGGGTTCAATCCCTGATCAGGGAACTAGATCCCACATGCATGCTGCAACTAAGAGTTCGCATGCCACAACTAAGGAGCCCGCAAGCCGCAACTAAGACCCAGCGCAACTAAATAAATAAAAACTTTAAAAAAATAAAATGAAACATTTCTGACCACCACTATAGAATAAAAATTCAGGTGCACAAAAATTCGCATTTCTCTTTCCAGCATAACCTGAACTCTATTACACCAACCCCTGCTCTTGGGCAACAAGGGAAATTTACAGCCTCCCTGCCCTGGGCATCGTTTATTAGCTTGACAATAAAGAGTGTCCAGCCCAAAGGCCTTCGCTCTTAATTGGGAATCACGATGGGTCAAGATGAGGAGATGGAAAGTGAGAAGCCTCCGTGTAGCTGGCCATAAGAAGTAGTGAATACATTTTATAGGGAGAACAGAAAGCAGAAAAGTTTAAAAGATCAATAAGTCAGGACAGCAGATAGTGGAGGAGCTCAAAGGGCAAAGTTTTGACTTTGGAAGAAAAAAATATTTTTAAAAGTTTGTTCTGCCAATATGGAAGTCTTAAAATTTTGTAAGCTACAGAAAAATAAAAATAAGAAAAAGTCCTCCCATTATTTCACCACCCCAAGACCCAAGACAGCCAGTAACTAACCACTATTAACACTTTAGTGTCACTTCCTTCCAGGCTTTTCTCTGTACACATTTTTACATAGTTTTGATAATTCTTTATACAGAATTTTTGCGTGGTCTGCCTCTTTCACCCAATGTTATAGGCATTTCCCATCTTTCAGCAAATCTCTTTGAACCATTTTTAATGCCATATTATATTTCCAACTTAAATATCCCCTCATTGTTGCAAATTTAAGGTGATTCTAATTTGTCTTTTATAAATATCTTATATAAACACAGGGAAGTGAGGTAGGAGGCCAGGCTCACTTTATTCCATGTGGACATACAATTGATTCCGGCATCATTTACTAAAAATCTTAAGTGTTCAGCTTGATGAATCTTTATATAACTCCTGTGTAATCAATACTCAGATCAAGATTTAGAATATTTCCAGCCCCCAAGAAGCCTACTTTGGGTTTCTTCCAGTCAACACCCAACCCCCAAAAAGTAACCATTGTTCTGAGTTCTCTATCTTGATAGAATAAGTTTGCCTGTTCTTGAACTTCATATAAATAAAATCAAATAGTAGTCATTCTTTGTTTCTGGCTTATTTTGCCCATCATTATGTCTGTGAGAATCATCCATGTTGTCATATTAGTTTACTTCTTTTTTTTCTTTCATTGCTGAGAAGTATTCCACTGTATGAATAAACCACAATTGATTTATCCATTCTCCTGTTTATGGATGTTTGAATTTATTCCAGTTCAGGGCTATTATAAATAAAGCTGCTTTGAACATTCTTGCCTGTCTTTTGGTGGATGCATGCACTCATTTCTCTTGGATAAATACTTTGTTGTGTCAACGGTAGGCATATATTTAGCTTTGATAGATACTACCAAATGGTTCTCCAATATACACTCCCAGCAGCAATATGGCAAAGTTCCAGTTGATCCATATCCTCGCCAATGCATTATAATTTTAGCCATTCTGGTGCATATGCAGTAAAATATAATAATGACTTTAATTTGCATTTCCCAGACATCAAATGATATGTAGAACACTTTTTATATCCTGTTGGTCCATTTAGATATTCTCTCTATGAAATGTCTTTTCCTTGTTGATTTGTTAGGAGCTGGGTTTTGGTTTTTTTTTTAAGATATTTTGAACACTAATCTTTTGTTAGGTAAATGTATTGTCAACATCTCGCATTCTAAGGCTTGTCTTTCACTCTCTTAATCGTGTATTTTGATGAACAGAAGTACAGTATTTTTATTTATTTATTTATTTTGTTTATTTTTTAGTTTTGGCTGCACTGGGTCTTCGTTGCTGCGCATGGGCTTTCTCTAGTTGCAGCGAGCGGGGGCTACTCTTCGTTGCGGTGCGCGGGCTTCTCATTGCCGTTGCTTCACTTGTTGTGGAGCACAGGCTCTAGGCGCGCAGGCTTCAGTAGCTGTGGTGCATGGGCCTAGTTGCTCCACGGCATGTGGGATCTTCCTGGACCAGGGCTCGAATCCATGTCCCCTGCGTTGACAGACTGATTCTTAACCACTGCGCCACCAGGGAAGCCCTGAATTACAATAGTTCTGAATTTTAATGTCCTAATTTATCAGCTTTTTAAATTTTATGGTTAGTGTTTTTTGTCCTGATTAAGAAATCTTTGCCTATAAGATTATGACAACATTCTCTTAAATTTTATTCTAGAATTCTATCTTCACATTTAGGTCTATGATCCATATGGAATTAGTGTTCATGTATGATGTGAGATAGAAGTCCAGGTTCATTGTTTTCCATAGAGATAAGCAGTTGCTCCAGTGTCATTTACTGCAGTGATCATCCTTTGCTCCTAATTTGCAGTGGTATCTTTGTCAGAAGTTAGATGACCATATATGTGTTGGTCTCTTTCTGTATTCTTTATTCTGTTCCATGAATCTATTTGTTTAATCTTAGGCCAATGCCACAGTCTCAATAAGGAGTAGTTAATAGTAAATCTTGCTATCTGGTACTTCAGGTGTTCCAAATATATTCTTCTTCCTCAAGATTGGTCTGACTGACTACTCTAGGTCCTTTGCATTTCATCCTCATATAAATTTTATTTTTTAATTAATTTTATTGGAGTATAGTTGATTTACAGTGTTGTGTTATTTTCTGCTGTACAGCAAAGTGAATCAGTTATACATACACATATATCCACTCTTTTTTAGATTCTTTTCCCATATAGGCCATTACAGAGTATCGAGTAGAGTTCCCTGTGCTATACAGTAGGTCCTCATTAGTTATCTATTTTATATATAGTAGTGTGTATATTTCAGTCCCAATCTCCTAATTCATCCCTCCCACCCCTTACCCCCTGGTAACCATAAGTTTGTTTTCTACATCTGTAACTCTATTTTTGTCTTGTAGGTAAGTTCATTTGTACCCTTTTTTTTAGATTCCACATATAAGCAATATCATATGATATTTGTCTTTCTCTGGCTTATTTCACTCAGTATGACAGTCTCTAGGTCCATGCATGTTGCTACAAATGGCATTATTTCATTTTTTATGTCCGAGTAATATTCCATTGTGTGTGTGTATATATATGTGTGTGTGTATATATATATATATATATATATATATATATATATATATATATATATATATATATATATACCACATCTTCTTTATCCATTCCTCTGTTGATGGACATTTAGGTTGCTTCCATGTCCTGGCTGTTGTAAATGGTGCTGCAATAAACACTGGGGTGCATGTATCTTTTTGAATTATGGTTTTCTCTGGATATATGCCCAGGAGTGGGATTGCTGGATCATATGGTAGCTCTGTTTTCAGTTTTTTAAGGAACCTCTATACTGTACCAACTTACATTCCCACCAACAGTGTAGAAGGGTTCCTTTTTCTCCGCATCCTTTCCAGCATTTATTGTTTCTAGATTTTTTGATGATGGCCATTCTGACTGGTGTGAGGTAATATTTCATTGTAGTTTTGATTTGCATTTCTCTAATAATTCATCATGTTGAACCTCTTTTCATGTGCCTCTTGGCCATCTGTATGTCTTCTTTGGAGAAATATCTATTTAGATCTTCTGCCCATTTATTGATTGGGTTGTTTGTTTTGTTTTGTTTTGTTTTTTTGATATTGAGCTGCATGAGCTGTTTGTATATTTTAGAGATTAATCCCTTGTCGTTCTCTTTGTTTGCAAGTACTTTCTCCCATTCTGTGGATTGTCTTTTCATTGTGTTTATGGTTTCCTTTGCTGTGCAAAAGTTTTAAGTTTAATTAGATCCCGTTTATTTTTGTTTTTATTTTCACTACTCTAGGAGATGGATCAAAAAAGATCTTGCTGCGATTTCTTGTAACTCTTTCATTAGATTTATTCCCAAGTATTTGATTTTTATGCTATTGTAAATGATATTTTAATTTAATGTGCTAATTGTTTATTACTAATATAAGAAAGTACAATTAATTTTCATATATTGACCTTGTATCCAGCAATCTTGGTAAATTCACTAACCAAATCTAATACTTTGATTAATGTTCTACATTTTTAGGTACACAGTCATGCCATTTGCAAATAATGGCTCTTCTACCTCTTCTTTTCCAGTCTTTAACCTTTATACCTTATTTCTTTTTCTCACTTTATTGCACTAACGAGGATTTTCATTACAGTGTTAAATGGAAGTAGGGAGTGGACATCCTTGTCTTGTTCCCAAACTCAAGAAGGCAGAAAACATTCAAAATTTAACTCTTAAGTTAGTTGTAGGCTTGTTTCATTTTGTGTTGTTTTGAGGTTTTTTTTTTTTTTTTAGGTATCCTTTATAAGATTAAGGAAGTTTCTTTCTTAGTTTGTTTCATTCTTAGTTTGTTGAAGTTTTTTTTAACATAAAGAGATGTCAAATGCTTTTTCTTTATCCTCTAAAATTTTCTCTTTATTGTGTTAATGTGGTGAATTACATTGATTGATTTTTGAATGTTAAACCACCCTTGCAGTTCTGAAATTAACTTCAATTTCTCATAATGTAGTAGAATTTTTAAATATTGCTGGGTTTCATTTGCTGATTTTTCTAATGGATTTTTCCATCTGAGTTCATGGTAAATATTGGCCTATGATTTTCCTTTCTTGTAATATCCTTATCAAGATTTCATATTAAGGTTATGTTGATCTCATAACACAAGTTGGGCAGTGTTCCTTATTTCTCTATTCCATGAAAGAGCTTATGTAGGATTGACACTATTTCTTCCTTAATTGTTTGGAGGAGTTTGCCAATGAAGGCCTACAGGCCTATAGTTTCCTGTGGGAAAACTTAAAATTTCAGATTGTTTCTTGAATAGATAAGGGACTGTTCAGAGTTTTTTTTTTTTCTAGTGGTAGGTTGTGTTTGTCTAGAAATTTACCCATTTCAGCAAAGTTGTCAAATTTATTGGCATAAAGCTGTTCCTAACATCACTCTATTATATTTGTAATATCAGTAGGATTAGTAGTGATGCCCTGTCCTGATACTGGTAACTTGTGGGGGCTTTTTCCCTTTTTTCTTGAAAAATCTTGCTAAGGATTTATCGATTTTATTAATCTTTTCAAAATTCAAACTTTTGCTTCAGTTGATTTTTTTCTACTGTTTGCCTCTTTTTCTTTCAATGATTCCCACTCTTAACTTTATTATTTCCTCTTTTTTTCTTACTTTAATTTTTTAATTTTCTTTTTTGAACTTCTTAAAGCAGAAACTTTTATCAATTTTAACTTTTCATTTCTAATGCGTGTATTTAAAACGATAATATTTCCCCTACATGCTGCTTTACCTATATCCCATAAGTGTTTTTTTTTGGTTTTTTTGCGGTACATGGGCCTCTCACTGTTGTGGCCCCTCCCACCGCGGAGCACAGGCTCCGGATGCGCAGGCTCAGCGGCCATGGCTCACGGGCCCAGCCGCTCCACGGCATGTGGGATCCTCCCGGACCGGGGCACGAACCTGTGTCCCCTGCATTGTCAGGCAGACTCTCAACCACTGCGCCACCTGGGAAGCCCTATCCCATAAGTTTTAACATAATTTTTATCAATCAGTTTTAAATATTTTCTAATTTCCATTTTATGTCTTGTTCATTCCATGATTATTTTAAAAAGTATGCTTTTAACTTGCAAACATTTGGAGATTTTAAAATTATTTTTCCACTGTTGATTTCTAGTTTAATTCCATAGTGGTCAGAGAATATACTCCATATGATTTTTTTAAAATTATTTATTTATGATTTATTTTTGGCTGTGTTGGGTCCTCGTTGCTGCACGCCGGCTTTCTCTAGTTGTGGCGAGCGGGGGCTACTCTTCATTGCAGTGTGCAGCTTCTCACTGCTGTGGCTTCTCTTGCTGCAGAGTACAGGTTCTAGGCACTCGGTAGTTGTGGCACGTGGGCTCAGTAGTTGTGACACTTGGGCTCAGTAGTTGTGGCTCGCGGGCTTTAGAGCTCAGCCTCAGTAGTTGTGGTGCACGGGCTTAGTTGCTTCGTGGCATGTGGGATCTTCCCAGACCAGGGCTCGAACCCGTGTCCCCTGCATTGGCAGGCGGATTCTTAACCACTGCACCACCAAGGAAGTACCCTCCATATGATTTTGATCCTTTGAAATTTATTGAGACTTGCTTTATGGCCTAGCATATGACCTGTTTGGATAAGTGTTCCATGTGTAGTTAAGAAGACAGCAGTTCTTGGGTATAGTGTTCTAAAAGTGTCAATTAGGTCAAGTTTGTTAATTGTGCTGTTCAAGTCTTCTATAGCCTCACTGAGTTGTTTCCTGCTTTTTGTGTTAGTTACTGAAAGAAAGATTATAAATTTGTCTATTTTTTCTTTAAGTTCTGTTATTAGGTACATACACATTTAGGTTTGTTATGTCTTCCTTTTAAGTTGACTTTTTTTTTTTTTTTGGCTGCATTGGGTCTTAGTTGTGGCACACGGACTCTCTCGTTGAGGCGCACGAGCTCAGTAGTTGTGGCGCGTGGGCTTAGCCGCCCTGCCCCGCAGCATGTGGGAACCTAGTTCCCCAACCAGGGATTGAACCCATGTCCCCTGCATTGGAAGGCAGATTCTTTAACACTTCACCACCAGGGAAGTCCCTAAATTGACTCTTTATCATTATGAAATGTCCTTGTTTATCTCTAGTAATTTTTCTTGCCATAAAGTCTCTTGATCTGATGTTACTAACTCTTTTGGTTAGTGTTTTCGTGGTATATTTTTTCTATCTATATGCCATATAATTGGTATTTGATTTTTTTAATCAATTCTGACAATCTGCCTTTTAATTGGAATGTTTAGTTTATTTACCTTTAATGTAATTAATAGAATTGGTTTCATCTACCATCATGCTATTTTATATTTAATCCTTAAGTTCTTTTCTCTTTATTTCTCCTTTCCTGCCTTTCTTTTCTTTGTATTACTCAGTTTTAAAAAATATCCTCTATTAGCATATTTTGTTATGTATTCTTGTATTATTTTTCTAGTGGTTACCCCAAAGATTTCAAGGTATGCATCCTTGGCTTATTATAATCTACTTTAAATTAATGCCTTTACCACTCCCCAAATAATACAAGAACTTTACTATTTAAATCTCTTTACCTTCTCCCATTCTTTATGCTACATATTATAACTCCCATATTCATTTTTTAGATATGATATAATTTGAAATGTGAGTAAATAGAAGCCAAGAAGACAAATTCACTGTTGTGGAAATTAAAAGGAAGGGATAAAATCAAGAGAATTTTCAGAAAAACAAATTGTAAAACTCAGTGAGTGATCAAATATGGGGAGGGCAAAGGAAAGACAAGGCTTGAAAATGACTCAAGGTTATAACCTTGAGACTCAGGGTCTCAAGTGGATAGATACGGGAAGACTAGGACTGGGATTTTGGGGTGTGTATGGGAAGAGAAAACACTGAGCTCAAGTTTTGAAATGAACGTTATGTAAAATTGGGGTGTGAAACATGAAGCAGAGGACCAGATTTGGAAATCATCTAAATATATAATAATTTTACTAGAAATTGCATGAGGAATGAGTTTATCAGGGCACCAAATATAAAAGGAGGCATAGTTATTCATTCATTCATTCATTCATTCATCAAACATTTATCAAGTGTCTACAATGTGCCTACATGTCCTAAGTGCTGAGGACATAACAGAGAACAAATCAAACAAAACCCCTGCCCTCCTGGAGCTGACATTCTAATGGGAATATAATGGATGATTAGTGGTTGGAGTTAAAAATACATCATTAATTGAGACAGAGGAGTATGCAGTATATAAACAGTATCTGTAAAGATGCTGTCCATGAAACCTAGGAGTTGAAGAAAAGCTTGAATAAGGCAGAAATACTGTACTTCAATGGCTCCCAAACTTTGCTGTACTTTAGAATCTCCTGGGGAGCTTTCAAAAATCCTGATGCCGGGGCTTCCCTGGTGGCGCAGCGTTTGAGAGTCCGCCTGCCAACACAGGGGACACAGGTTCATGCCCCGGTCCGGGAAGATCCCACATGCCGCGGAGCGGCTGGGCCCGTGAGCCATGGCCGCTGAGCCTGCGCCTCCGGAGCCTGTGCTCCGCAACGGGAGAGGCCACAACAGTGAGAGGCCCACGTACCGGAAAAAAAAAAAAAAATCCTGATGCCCAGGTCATACCCCATCCCTATTACATCTGAATGCATGGGGGTAGGTGCCAGGCACGAGCATTTTTTTTTTTTTATTTTTTTTTTGCGGTACGCGGGCCTCTCACTGTTGTGGCCTCTCCCGTTGCGGAGCACAGGCTCCGGACGCGCAGGCTCAGCGGCCATGGCTCACGGGCCCAGCCGCTCCGCAGCATGTGGGATCTTCCCGGACCGGGGCACGAACCCACGTCCCCTGCATCGGCAGGCGGACTCTCAACCGCTGTGCCACCAGGGAAGCCCACGAACATTTTTTAAAGATAGCCAGGTGATTCCAAATGCAGCGAAGCTTGGTAACCACTGACATATTTCATCGAATTTAATATGCTATGAATTGTAAGAAAGAGAAAATTCTTCCACTTAAACTCTGACAAAATGCTTAAGATACCATCAATGCAAGATGCATCTCAATTTCAGAGGTGTTATAATGGAACAATAATCAGCATCTTAGAATTGATGAGACTCTCTGGTCACAAGTGCATAGTCAGCCATGGAATGAGACCATTGGATTTTCCCAGGAGTACATATGACCTTAGAACAGAATGACTAGTTGGGTGTTGAATTCAGAACAGCACATGTTGTTCAAAATTTCAGTTTGTCTTGATAAGAAAATTAAACAAAGACGCTCCTGCTATTATGCCTCTTTCTAGGTTATCTCCCTTTTCCTCAGGGACCAGGAACTACGAAATCCTAGTATGCCCAGAACATGGACATTGGTTCCCAGAGATACTTCCTTAGTGCCAGCAATTCTCTCTGCAAAAACTGGGCCACTGGCAGACATACAAACAGATATTTTAAGCCTTTTAAAAAGCTTTTTAAACTAGCACCAACCCTGACACTTTATAAATGAGGAACTTCCAAGTTTCAGACTTCTAAATCAAATATTATCCTCAGACCAGCTTCCTATCAGTAAAGACAGCCAACCAGAGGTGGTAAACCCACAGTCTGTCAAAACTTCAAACATAATCTGCCTTCCCCAGGATGAAATTGGTCAGAAGTCAGAGCGTAAGGATCTTAGGATAAGTTTACAAAACTATATTCCAAAGAGTTCATCTAAACTTTCCTCAGGTCCCAGGAAACAGGTAGGGGCTAGGTTGGCATTTATTTTTCACCTTAATCACTACACCCAGCAGTGCCCGACACACACACACACACACACACACACACACACACACACACACACACACACACACACACACACACACACACACACACACACACACACACACACACACACACACACACACACACACACACACACACACACACACACACACACACACTCTTCAGTTTGCTGAATTGAACGGGTGATAAACAGAGCCTCTGCCCTCAAAGAGTTCAGAGTGGCAGAGAAATGAGTATATACAGCATAATTAAACGCTGCCTGTTCCATCAGCTTCTATCTGCAGTAACAAGCAGGCCCTCAGGGGTGTGAAAGCTCTTGGTAGAACCAGCCCTCCAAGTACCTCAGGAGAGTGGGCATCCACCTCATAACAATAACAGCTAACACTGTCAGAGTCCTTCCTGTGTGCCAGGCACTGCTGGGTGAGCTTTCTATGTGTTTGTTCATTTAATTCTTCAACAGCACCTAAGCAATAGATCCTTTTATTATCTGATAACCCCATTTTTACAACTGGGTACAGAGAAGAGAAGGAACTTGCTCGAGGCAACACAGCTACCTTGAGGCAGGATTCAAACCTGGGCGGAGCCCTCGGCCACCTTAAGGTACTCCCTCCCCTACACGAGGGACCTTACTGGATTTTCAAGGCCCCTCACATATCCAGCCTTGAGTTCTCACAATTAGAGTCACTTTTAAGGGTCGACTAGGGACAAATCCTGTACTGAATTAAGACATTATTACCTGGAAGGGATAACAAACTTGCTAGCTAACCTCACTAGTCAGGGTAAAGATATCAGTTCTGAGTGGCTATCAAAGCCCATTAAGAACCGTGTGTATCATTAAAACCAGGACCCTGGCAGTGGTACCCAGCAGAGAGGACAAGGAAGACCCTAAAACACTGGAACCCAAAGCTGGAGAAGCCTGATGCTGCAAAGAAGTGAGCCCCTGTCCAGGCCCTGAGAGGACCACAGCGGGGAAGCAGGGAGAACCACGTGGGCCTTGGCTGCAAAACGCATTAGGAAATAGACCAAGGAAACTGCCTGGCAAGCATTTGGGAACAGTCATCCCTGGGTGCCAGCCACATTCTGGGTGGACTTGAGCCATCCACCCCAGTCGCATGACAGATCTCTCTAGATGGAATGTGGTTGAAATGGAGCTCTGCTTTTGAATTAGTTCAAGAAATCAGGAATTTGCGTAATTATGGCTCCAGGAAATAGTATGAAATTAGTCCTGGCCACAGAGAAGTCAGCGTAGCTGTAACCTGCTAAGCCCCCAGGTGGCCTCCTCTCTGCTGGGGAAGCCCTGGGCTCCTTCCTCTGTTGTTGGGTGTAACCCAGTGGATTCTGGCCAGTTGTGTTTTGTACAGTTGACCCTTGAATAAGGGTTTGAACAGTGTGGGTACACTTACACACAGATTTTTTTCAATAAACACGTACTACAGTACTGCACGATCTGTGGTTGGTCGAACCGGGGGCCATAACGTTATACACAGAGTTTTGACTGCACAGAGGTCAGTGCCCCAACCCCTGCGTTGTTCAAGGGTCAACGGAATTTGTGTCTTCTGAGATTTGGAAAGATGGTGGAAAACTCAGCTATCTTCATCCCCAACACATGACACGGCCACCGGCAGGAAGTAGGATCTCAATAAATGATTCTTGGAAGAATGAGTGAGTGAAAGAACAGATGAATAAGGGGCAGCTGTATTCACACACACATATGTGTATACATACGTGTGTGTATGTGTGCATATAAATATAGATTTGTGTGGTTGTGTGTTTGTTTTTTAATGGTTATGTTAGAGTCTCAACTGTAGTTGAAATTCTCATCTAACCAGAGTGAATTTTTTAGGATCCAAGACATGGATCCCACACTTCTTGCTCTGCTGAGGTAGGAAGGTGTCACTAGATCCAGTAACCCTACAAATTCCACATCCAATAGAATGGACGAAGCTCAGCAGGCTAGCCAGCTTCTCACATAACCAAGGGCTGAAATGGCAGCACCTCAGTTATAGCTTGCGCTTGTCTGGGCAGGAAAGGGGTTGTGCTGCCCCAGGAGGCCTTCTGACCCTCCAGGCACAGCTTTGTTCCTGGATCCAACCAAGTTGACCCTAGTGATTTGTTTTGTTTTGTTTTGTTTTGTTTTGCGGTACGCGGGCCTCTCACTGTTGTGGCCTCTCCCGTTGCAGAGCACAGGCTCCGGATGCGCAGGCTCAGCGGCCATGGCTCACGGGCCCAGCCGCTCCGCGGCATGTGGGATCTTCCCGGACCGGGGCACGAACCCGTGTCCCCTGCATCGGCAGGCGGACTCTCAACCACTGCGCCACCAGGGAAGCCCGACCCTAGTGATTACAGGGGTGGCAGGTGGTGCGGGCAGGTTGCCTTCACGTGCTGTAACTCTTTCTGTTTCCTGTGGGACACTTGCCAAATGTGGCTTTCAACACCCAGGAAACCTCTCCCTGGCTGGCAAGAATGTGGGGAGTTTTCATGTTAATTGCAGTTCCTCCCCGAAAGTCCCTGCCCCTCGGAGCCTGGCCCCTGTGTTGCTGCCCAGGTATTTCACAAACACCCCCTGCCTGCTGGTGCTGGGTCATTCGCACCCTGCCCCTGCACACACACCTCTCGGCCCTGCCCACCGGTGTCCTCTAAGCTGTGACAGCCACACTACATTTCCCACATTTACAACCACAAGTTTCTTAAAAAAAAATTCCCTGACTGGCAAGATTCCACAGGTAACATGATAGTCTGATTCCACAGGTAACATTCTCACTGTGCTAACACCAGAGATCTGCAACTGGAGGAAACAGAAATCTTGACGTGGGTCTTAGCCAAGTAGAAAGCAGATAACATATCTTCCAGGTAAGTACAAGATTACAGTAAGTAGGGCTTCCCTGGTGGTGCAGTGGTTGAGAGTCTGCCTGCCGATGCAGGGGACACGGGTTTGTGCCCCGGTCCGGGAAGATCCCACATGCCGCGGAGCGGCTGGGCCCGTGAGCCATGGCCGCTGAGCCTGTGCGTCCGGAGCCTGTGCTCTACAACAGGAGAGGCCACAACAGTGAGAGGCCCGCGTACCGAAAAAAAAAAAAAAAAAAAAAGATTACAGTAACTCTCAATCTGGCTTCTTTATCAGCTGGGATTAAATTTGGCTAAATATGAGGGAAAACCCCAATTGACAGTGGCTTAAGCACACAAGGTTTTATTTTCTCAAATAAAAGAGGTAGGGAAATAAGCAGACAGAGCTGGTATGAAGCCCTTTCCAGCTTATGTCTCTGGGATGACCTTGATCCTCAGGTCTAAAAAGGCTGCCAAAGCTCCAGACATCATGATCCGGGTGGCGGCAGACTTCCCAGAAGTTGCACACAGTACTTTCATACGTATCTCACTGAGTAGAATTTGGTCATATATCCACATGCAGCTACAGCAGAGATCAAAGGCTAAAGGAAATATAGCCTTTATTCTGGGAATCCAGAATGTAGAACCGTTTATAAGACAACTCGCCTGATGTCTTCAGAGGTGACGGCTTTAGATTTAAAAAGACTAAAGAAACATACAGGTGAGCCTTGATTGACTCTAGAACTTATTTTTAGGGCAATGGGGAAACTTGGAATATGGACTAAATGTTAGATGATATTAGGAAATCATGGCTGTTTTCTTAGGTGAGATCATAGAGTTATGTTTTCATGGGAACATATCCTTATTTTTAGCAGATGCAGGCTATGAAGTACTTAGGAGTGAAGTGTCCTGACATCTACCGTTTCCTTCAGAATAGTTCATCAAAATACTGTATATAAATAGATTAAAAAGATTGATAAGAAAAGCATGGAAAAGATAGAAAGAATTAATGAGTCTAGGTGGAGGGTGTATAGATGTTTGTTACACTATTTCAACTTTTCTTATGTCTAAATGTCTTATAATAAAAATTGGGGGAGAGTAATTTTTTACACTATTCTTTCAACTTTTCTTATGTCTAAATGCCTTATAATAAAAATTGGGGGAGAGTAATTCTCTATTTGGTTTGGCTGTTCCACAGTCTTTTTCACATAAGGTTGACTACCTCCTGATGAACAGGAATGCTGTTCCTGTTGGCACTCTGGAGCCAGTCAGTTCAGAGGGTCTGCGGGTAGTGGGTTGAATCCTGAGTCTTAGCCAGGGTGGATCTCAGCGTTTGTGGGTGTGGAGAGAGAAGATGGCATCTTGGCCCTCAGCTTCTCCAAGGGTATCCCCTATCCCCGAGATTGCAGCACAGCAGCAAGGATCCACAAGTCCCATCACCCATCTGAGATATCAAATAGATAGAAAATGAATCCAAGGCACCTTGTATAGCAGAGGGCTCAGTGGTGTGTCAGGATACTCCTGGGTAGGGTAGAGCAAGTGCTGGACTTGACATTAGGAGACTGTCCTCCCTCTGCCATTCCTGCCCGTATCATCTTGGGGCAGGCACTCAACTTCAGTCTCCTCATCTGTAAAATGCAGATCATACTCTCCACTTCACCTACCTCACACAAAGCTGTCTGAAGATCAAAGAAGACACTGTGTGTGATTTGCTGTAAATTTACCAACGTACCAGATAATTAGGAAGATGACCTTGCTTGTCTGAGAACTACTTCATCCTATTAGGCTGCCATGCAGTTACCACAAACACCAGGACCAAATGAACTTTTCAAAATTCTGCTCATGGTGGTTTAGAAATATCTCCACAAATTCTTTTGACATTCCTCCCTTCAAAAATGGAAACTAATTTCCCTCCCGTTGTATTGATATGTGTGCTGGACTTAGTGTCTTGCTTCTAACATAGAGTTGCCAGGTAAATTACATTATGCCCAATTAAATTTGGATTTTAGAAAAACAACAAGTAAATTTTTGCCTAAGTATGTCTCAGCTATTGCATGGAATGTACTTATACTTAAAAGCATATCCATTGTTTATCTGGAATTCAAATTTAACTGGGTATCCCGTTGTTTTTGTTTGTTTTACTAAAACTGGCAACTCTATTCTAATGAAGAGAATGAAAGTGACATAAGTAATGGTGTATGACCACCAAGACGAGGTCATAAAAGGCATCGGAGCTTCCACCCTGCTGTAGGTCACTGGCTCTGGGAGAAGCTGGGTGCCCTGGCATGAGGACACTCAGGCAGCCCTTCCAGCCAACAGCCAGCACCAGCTCCCAGGCCATCTTAGAAGTGGGTGCCCCAGGCCCAGTGAAGCCTTAGATGACTGCAGCCCTGGCCAACCTCATGGGAGACCCTGAGCCAGAACCACCAGCTAATTTGCTCCTGAATTCCTGACCCGACACTGTGTGGAAGAGTAAATGATTGTTGTTTCAAGCTGCTATGTTTTGGATCCTCAAGCTCAGCCCTGGTTGGCACTGTGATCCCTACAGAATGTCCCCCACTTCTACGGGACTCTGAGCTTTGATCACTAGATCCCATTTGACCACCTTATTTCAGACCAGTCAAGTGCCATGGGCAAGTATCTATGAAAGCTTTTTTATAAAAAGTAATTGCACACAGGAAGTCTATAGGTTAAAAGAAGATGAACTTTTGAGGGAGAAGAGAAGGGAAAAGGGACTAATAATACTTTTCAGAGGTCCTGTAAGGACCTTTACCTTCATCAGAAGGAGATACTCAGGCCCTGGGGCCCAGTTCTGCTGATTCCCAGCTGCCTGGTTTAGGGAGGTTATTTAATCTCTCAAAGCCCTCATTTTATCTGTGAATACAAGCATAGTAATACCTACTTGCAGGACTTTTTTGATGATTAGAAACATTGAAAATATTGTTTATTAAGAGATTAGGATGTGCTGAGCCATATTGCCCTTAGTATTTAATCCTCAGAACAGCCCTTTGAGATGGGTCTGTCCTTCTCCCCATTTTACACATTAGGAGACTGAGGCCCACAAAAGTTACATGATGCCCACAGCAGGAGGAAAGACATGCAGGGTCGCCTGAAACAAGTGAGAATGGGTGAACCCAGGGAAAGCTACACCCCTTCTGTTACCCTTCCCTGCGGGTTTTTTTTTTTTTTTTAACATTTATTTATTTATTTATTTGGCTGCGTCGGGTCTTAGTTGCGACACGCGGGATCTAGTTACCTAACCAGGGATCGAACCCTGGCCCCCTGCAGTAGGAGTGCGGAGTCTTAGCCACTGGATCACCAGGGAAGTCCCCCTTTGGGTCTTATTTGAAGTCGCTTCTCTCTCTCTCCCAGATACACAAACACACACACACACACAAATGGATGTGGCAGTCACACTGGCTGCAGCCCAAAGTGGCTTGCTAAACCCACAATTCCTTTTTTCTTTTTCCACCAAGGAAGAGACATAATGGAAGCTATCTCCAGTGAGAAAGTGGAGAAGGAACAAGTTTATTCCAGGGCAGTACTTGAAAATTCCAGTGTGGAGCAGCCTAAGAGGAAAGGGGCCCTCTCTTACAAAGTTGTAGAGAAAGTATAAACTGAACAACCCCCTCTAATGGCAATCTGGCGGTAACTGTCAACATTTTAAGTGCACATAACCTTTGCCTGAGCGATACCATTTCTGGGAATCTATTCCACAGAAATTCTACTGGAAGAGCACAAAGATACATAAACCAAGAGACTCGCTGATGTACTGTTTGTGATGTGAAAAACAAACAGCCTACATGTCTAGCCATAAGCAAATACTGATATATCTGAGCTGCGGAAAATCAAAGGGCTGTTAGAAAGAGCAAGGTAGATTGAAGGGATGGACATTGAAAGACTCCATGATTATATGGGGAAAAAAAGCAAGTTTGAAATAATATTTAACTTACTACTTATATTTAACTAATGTGAAATTGCCAGGGGATGCACACAACACAAAATGCAGGAGTCAATAATGTAAATCATATTAGCAATTCTGCACACTAATCCACCCAACAATCCTGGGCCTCACGGGGCATTGGCAACCTGGGCCTCCTCCCACGTGTCTCCCAGCATTGAGCTTCTCTGGGCTGAGTGTAGTTTCCAGCATTAAGAAAACAGGTACTCCTTACACCACAGGGCCCCTGAACGCAAGCCAACTACTTATGCTGGTGCTCAAGAGAAACAGCAGCCCATTAAAGCTGTGCTAAAAGATTATCAGTCTCCAACAGAGAATCTTCCAAAGGGTAACTCTTCCCCTTTCCTTCCCCCTTTCCCTGAACAGTTCAGTCATAAAGCCATTAGTTGGCACAGAGCAAGGTAGGTGCCTGCAATGGCAGCAAAAGAGGAGCAAGGGGCTCACAGTAGAATATCAATACCCACACAGAACAAAGAGGGTGCCCGCAAAGTGTGTGTGTGTGTGTGTGTGTGTGTGTGTGTGTAAGCATTTGGTGCGGAGCATCAGAGTCCTAGCTTATAAGGAAAGTGACCATGCAGGGGGACAGGCCAGCAAAAAAGTCAGAGCCTAAATGAGGTGAGGGGGATGTCTGCCCCCGGGAGCAGCCTGGAGCTGGTATCAGAGCTGTACAAAGTGAGGAGAGTGCCCAAGGGGTAAGGGATGGTGAAAGATGTCAGGACCCAAGCAAGGAAAAAGGATGCCAGCACATGGTAGGGGGTGGAAACCAGAGATTACTTACATATGAGAGGACTGATCAAATAAGAAAATAGAGTAAGTATAAAGGTAGTCAGGGTTTCCACAGAGAAGAGAGTTACAAATATGGGAAGGGAAGGAACTAGAATGAAACTTATGGTTTGGGATTGGAATTGAAAGTATCAGTCTGAACTCATGGTTTTCAATACAGAGAGATATAGAAATATAGATGTATGTGTACATGTATATTCCCTAGCTCTATCCCTGGTCAGGGCACTAAGATCCTGCAAGCTGCGCGGTGTGGCCAAAAAAAAAAAAAATAGTTCTTTGTACTGTTCTTCTTGAAACACTTTTATATGTGTGTGTGATAGATTTTTTTAAAAAGACAGAATAGCTATGGGTATGTGCTTGCATATACAAAGAAAACTGACTGGAAAAATCTAGATGGATACAAAAGTTAACTGTGACTACCTCTGATATGTGGGATTGTTTGAGGGGGGAAGGAGGTAGACAACATTTATTTGGGGGCTATACTGTTTAATTCATGAATAGGTATTATTTTCATACTAAGATTCTTTTTTTTAAGAGATTATTACCTCTATTTTTTATTATTTATTTATTTATTTATTTATTTTTGGTTGCACCAGGTCTTAGTTGCTGCACGTGGACTCCTTAGTTGCGGCATGTGGGCTCCTTAGTTGCGGCACGTGGGCTCCTTAGTTGTGGCATGCAAACTCTCAGTTGCAGCATGCATGTGGAATCTAGTTCCCTGACCAGGGATTGAACCCGGGCCCCCTGCATTGGGAGCACAGAGTCTTATCCACTGCACCACGAAGGAAGTCCCTAAGATTCTTTTTTAAGAAACAGGAAAAAGATCTTTGTAAAAGACGGCAGGAGACTGACTGTTGGCTTCTTGGCAGAGGCAGTGGGCAGAGGCTGAGGGCTGAGGCCGAGATTCAACGATGAGCCAAGGACACATTACCTCTACAGCAGCTACAGGCCTCTCCACAGAGCTCCCAAGAAATTTAAAATCAAACCTGCACTGAGGTGAAGGGAATAAAGGTAATTTCCTGTTGGCTGCAAAGGCGCACTGACATCTACAGCACTTCTCAGCCGAGGTTTTCAACCTCCCATCACCATTTGCTTTTCAGTTTTGAAAAGGTTAGCGTTTCTGTTTCTTAGGTTAATGACTAGACCTCTTGAGCCTCTTGTCTAGTGTCTTCAAGCTCCTCGAGAACCTGCCTGCCCAATGGCCCACAAGTCACAGATTTTTAAAGCAGGGGGACAAGCCCATTTTCTGAACTCTGTCTCTCCAAAATTGCCATGTTGAAATCCAGACTGGCAGTATCTCAAAATGTGACCTTGTTTGGAGACAGGGCCTTTACAGAAGTAATCAAGTTAAAATGACCAGCATGGGGCTTCCCTGGTGGCGCAGTGGTTGAGAGTCCGCCTGCCGATGCAGGGGACACGGGTTCGTGCCCCTATCCCGGAAGATCCCACATGCCGCGCAGCGGCTGGGCCCGCGAGCCATGGCCGTGGAGCCTGTGTGTCCGGAGCCTGTGCTCCGCAACGGGAGAGGCCACAGCAGTGAGAGGCCCACGTACAGCAAAAAAAAAAAAAAAATGACCAGCATGACCAGTGTCCCTCTCCACACAGAGGGAAGACCATGTGCAGACATGGAGAGGACGGCCATCCACAGCCCTATTCTTGCAACTTTTATCTAAGTTTGAAATATTTTCAAAATACAGTTAAAATTTTAAACAAAAATAAAGATAGAATGAAAGAGAGTCAAGCTCCTGGGAAGCCCACTACAAATCCCGGGGGAGCAGAGGCCTGGAAGGACCTACAGGATCTGGGCAAGAGGGCTGGGATCTAAATCCAGTTTTTAAATGACTTTATTTTACCATGATTTTCCCTCCAAATGTCTAATGTCCTTGTAATATTAAAGGATCCTGGGATTTGAATCTAGAAAGAATCATGGATGCAGTTCCTGTCCGACAAGTGGTTGAACAAAGCCTTGCATTGCTTCTGGTGACCCTCATGCTTGGCTTTTACAGTCCAGCCGGTGGAGGGGCCCCTGTGGTTTGGGCATGTGGTCTCCTCTCTCCATCAGCCACAAAGGCTCACTTGATTTAGCGGGACGGTTCCAGATCAGGCTTCCCACCGACCCGTCCTCACCTCCGATGATCTGCTCCAGTGGCATCTGTGACTCTGGTAAAACCCTGCTCCCTAGAGAAAGAAAACAAAGCAATTTCAGCAAATGGTAAAGGCCTGGCTCTTACTGGAAGCCCACATTCAACCAGGATCTGTCTAGTCCGTAACTGCACCTGCCTCGCTCTCCCAAACGCATGCTCATGCCCTGTACAGTGTCTTCACCCTGGAATCTACCCAGGTCTTCAGGCCAGGGAGGGAATCAATTTTAAGTACTGACAGCTCCTGACATCAAGCCAGTGTTACTGGATTAACAGGAATGCCACCAGAACTCCTGGGGCCTATAAACACCATTGCTTTGGAAGTTAATCTTGAATTCCTTGGCACTGTTTGACCTTTGTCAAAAGAGCAACAGGGTAAGTTTCCCCTGCGTTTGGGGTGTACCCCTCAAATGCATTTTCAATGAAGAATAAAGACTGATGAATAGCATCCCCTTGATTTGAGTTATTCTGAGTTGATACCACATTAACTTTGCCTGGTTCAAGCCACAGGTGGCCCCACTCACTTCAAAAGGGCCTCCAGCTCCCGCTTGACTCTGCCCACCAGGGGCGGCCCCTGGTAGGTGAGGGCTGTGTACAGCTGCACCAGGGAGGCCCCCGCCCGGATCTTCTCCAGCGCGTCCTGCCCGCTGCTGACACCGCCAACCCCGATGATGGGAACTCTACCTGCAGAGAAGCACACAGCACACTGTGAGGACGGCTGGGCGACAGGAGAGTCAGGAGCTGTTTGGCTGCAGCCCCGGCCCCCTGCTGAGTGTGGCAGTTCAGGAACCCCGACCGGGCGCCTGAGCCACAGATCTGAAGATAGGGACACCAAATTCTTGCCTTGGGTGAGTGCATACATCTCCCTGATGGTTTGCGTTGATAAATCTCGGAGGGGCTTCCCGCTCAGCCCTCCCATTTCAGAGCGCAGGGCCCCCTGGAGGCTGGCAGGGCGACCCACTGTGGTGTTCGTGACAATCAGTCCATCGATGCCCAACTGCAGTGTGAGACACAGAAAGAGCCCCTCAGTCAGGGCACGACAGACTTGGAGAAGCTTCCCTGGGGGTCTGAGAGAGCAGCCGGGCTGGGCACCCACACCTAAGGCCCCAGAAGCAAGAGCTAGACCAGGCCTCACTCACTATGCTTTCTGGGCAAGTATCAGAGTGAGCCTCAACATGATAGTAGCAGCCATCGCGTACCAACCACCCGTACGGTTCCCCCAGGACACGGTTTAATCCTTAGAACAACTCAATCTAGAGTGTCCTGTCCAAAGCCTCCAGGTAGTAAGTGGTGGAACCAGGATTTCAACCCCGGACTGCCGGGCTCAGTCTGTGTTTGCGCTACTCTCCTAGGACACAGAGACCCAGGGTTAGACTGGAGAAAGACAGAACACTGCAGTCTGACCAAGACTGAAGGATGCACAGCCTTAAAGCCCTTGCTGAAGGAAGAGGAGGGAAGAGGCAGGAGAAAAGGACCCATTCAAACATTTATTGAAACATTTACTTTTTATTTCAGGCATACCTCATTTTATTGCACTTCACTTTATTGTGCTTCACAGGTACTGGTTTTTTTTTTTTACAAGTTTCTGGCAACCCTACACTGTCAGATGATGGTGAGCATATTTTCAGTAATAATGTTTTTTTTTCAATCTGGATTATTACACCTCAAATGTTTTAATAAAACAGAAAATAAGAATAAAGTATTTTTAAATTAAGGTATGTACATTTTTTTTAGATGTAATGCTATTGTGCACTGAACAGACTATAGTGTAAACGTAACTTTTATTGCACTGGGAAACCAAAAAGTTCATGTGACTTGCTTTATTGCAGTGGTCTGGAACTGAACCTGCAATATCTCCAAGGTCTATCTGTATATGATAAATTACAACCTGACAGCCCTCGATATAACAGAAAGGAAACCACAAAGACTGCCGTCTGGGCTAACCCAGCTGGCCAGGTGGCCTCTACAGGCAATAAAGGCGTCCCCCAGGCACCGACCCTCACCTCTCTCACCACACTGGCAATATCCTCCTTGTCCTGGGCCGTGAGGTCAGGAGCGATCTTCACCAGCACGGCTGGCTTGTGCGCTACCTTCAGGGCATCCCTCTGCTGCAGCACCTAGAGCAACATGGGGCCAGAGATCGGGACCCCCGAGACTGCAGTTGACAGTATAACCGTGACCTGCAGCCGCAGATCAGTGTGTTTTCACACTAGCTGTCAGAATAAAACACCAGCAATTTCTCCTTTTCAGGAAACACCGCTCTCAATTATGCAAAAGACCCCATCAAGTCAGAGCTGATTCCACTCTCTTGAACCAAGGGATCCCCAAGAGTGAGTCCTTAATGTCACTGGCATTGACTAATATATCAAGGTTTATTTAGACTTTTGTTCCTAAAAGACACAGCAAATACTGTCACAAGCACGGTTTAATGAAAAGTCATTCTATCATTCATTCAATATGCTAGATGCTAGGGACGGGGTGGTAAATGAGGGATGTGGTCCCTGCTCTCACCGGACGTTGTGGGTTAACAGCAGGGATAGATAACTGAGCAGCTGACTAATACTGAGCACAATCAGTGTTATATAGGGAATCAGAGGGAAGCAAGGGGTCCTAACTGGTCCAGGTCTTAAGGACAACTCCTCGATAGTGGATAGCAACGCTGAAGCTTTGCCCTAGAAGATGAGCAGGTAGGACAGGCTGGTGGAGCAGGATGTAATTGCCCACCTTGGTCAGCAGGCGGCGCAGCTCGGCCTTTCCCTGAAGGCTCCTCAGCCCAGCCGTGTTGGGACTGGACACATTGACTACCAGGTAGTCAGCCAAGGGGCCCAGGACTCGAACCCCCTCTGCGTAGTCCGAGGCAGCGTCCACCGAGGTCTTATTCTTCCCCAGGTTTATTCCCAGTGGCAGCCCATCTGTAAATATCACTGGTCAGGATTTTGTCCCCACTCACCGTTTCCTGTGCAACATTTTGAAGCCGTCCTTGACCAAAGAGCCCACGAACAGCCTCACAGGCTTTCCAACTCCAAATGTGACCTTTCCCGCGCCAGCTGACAAACGCTGACCTATGCACTGCGCTGTTGCCTGCGGGCCAAGAACCGCGCCCTGCACCTTCATCTGCGCAGCCGTGTTTGGGCAGCTCCTAGGATGTTTTACAGCTTTGTGCCCTTTTTCTTTTTTAAAATTTAATGGAAAATGGAGAAATTAGAAGTGCAAATACTAGTGTTTAAAAAGGTAGAGCTCGGGGCTTCCCTGGTGGCGCAGTGGTCGAGAGTCCGCCTGCCGATGCAGGGGACACGGGTTCGTGCCCCGGGTCTGGGACGATCGCACATGCCGCGGAGCGGCTGGGCCCGTGAGCCATGGCTGCTGAGCCTGCGCGTCCGGAGCCTGTGCTCCGCAACGGGAGAGGCCACAATAGTGAGAAGCCCGCGTACCGCCCCCCCAACAACAACAACAAAAAAAGTAGGGCTCGTAAATGAAATATGACTGAGAAGAGACAGAAGTCAATAGCATGCCACAGGGGCAACTGTTTACTCTCAGGGCTGCCTGTTAGACTTGGGTCACGTGACTGGTTGTGCAGTTGTGAAGAAAAAGCAAAATTAAAGGATATGTATAAAATACTGGAAAATATTTTCGATTCTCATACCTAAAATGTAGAGGCATAACGGTTTTATAATTTCCATTCTCTGAGAAGGGACTCCCCCTTGTAACTAGGGTGACCACACATCCCAGTGCTCCCAGGGCAGCCCTGAATACTCCTGTAGCCTGGGCATAATTATTCATGCCTGCATCCCTTCCACTCTCAAAAGTGTTGTCTCAGTTTGCACAGTAAGTAATATGGTCACCTTACTTTAAAATCCAGGGAATTATCACCTGACTTGTATTTTCGATTTTCAGTGTGTTTCTGAAATGTATTTTTCTATGTGTGAAAGCAAGGGCTTGTCTGTACTTGACTTCTCCTAAGATACTACCTTATCTGCAAAGGCTAAAGTATATCCATGGTACCACCTGCTTTTTCCAGCTAACTGGGACGTCCAGTTAGCTCACAAAATGTATGTCAGGTCAGGGAGGATCACAGAGCAACACCCAGTACTGCTAACTACCGTCTCATACCGTAACTGCAGTCACCTGTTTTATCATCAACGTGAAAGTAAATGAGATTCGTGTCACTCACTCCATGCGTGGAAGGGAGGGGAGGGGTTTAGCATCCAATTAGACAAATTATATATCAAGGTCTCCAAGCCTCCCAAGTCAAGTGAAGATGGTTTGGAAACTGTAATTCTTTTCCACACAGGTAAACTGGCTTAATAGAGAATATCACTTTCATGTAGCCAGTGGATCTTTCATTAGTAGTCATTTGCCCCAAATGACAAAATTTTGGAGTTAGACAAAAATTGCTGAGTTACTCTATCCGCAAAGGGCACCATAGCTCATAACACAACTCATGTTGCTTGGCATGATGCTAGCAATAAGCTGTCTTCAAGGCTTCCAGCTGCCGGTGAACGCTATGTGCAGAGCTCTGCTATGGGATTTTGTCTCACTCCAACAAATGTTACACCACAGTGGGGGGTGAGGGACGGACAAGGGAGAACAGGGGAGAAAAGTGGTATAAGGGGCACTGTGAACAGTTAAAAGAAGGAAAGGGAGACAAGAAGGCAGGAGAGTATCACAAACCATGAAAGTCCTACCATGACCTTCAAAGCCCACAAGTGGCAAGGTCTACAGTATAGCAGGGTCTGGTTCTGCCAAAGCCAGGGAATTCCAAACAAGGTCATTTCCTACTCCCCGAATCAGAGATTGCTAACTGCCCCGGCCCTTTCAATCTCGCGTTCAGAAATGAATCCAGTACCGCAGGTTTTTCTCATCTCACTACCAGGACATCCAATGAGGCTAAACTCCTGGAAGAAGTTCCAGAAAGGCCCACCAAGGAAGATGGCCGCAACCCCACGCAACCCTAGAGGACACCTGGGAAGGTACAGAGAGGATGGCATGGTGCCAAGACCACTATGTTCACCCCAAGGGACAGCAAGGCAGAGAGCCCCAGGGAAGGAGCATCAGCACCTCCAAAGGCAGCCTTCAGAAATGCATGGTGTGGACTTCCCTGGTGGCACAGTGGTTAAGAATCTGCCTGCTGGGCTTCCCTGGTGGCGCAGTGGTTGGGAGTCCGCCTGCCGATGCAGGGGACACGGGTTCATGCCCCGGTCCGGGAAGATCCCACATGCCGCGGAGCGGCTAGGCCCGTGGGCCATGGCCGCTGGGCCTGCGCGTCCGGAGCCTGTGCTCCGCAGCGGGAGAGGCCACAACAGTGAGAGGCCCGCGTACCGCAAAAAAAAAAAAAAAAAAAAAAAAAAAAGAATCTGCCTGCTAATGCAGGGGACACCGGTTCGAGCCCTGGTCCAGGAAGATCCCACAGGCCGCAGAGCAACTAAGCCCGTGCACCACGACTACTGAGCCCGCGTGCTGTACCTACTGAAGCCCACGCGCCTAGAGCCGGTGCTCCGCAACAAGAGAAGCCACTGCAATGAGAAATCCATGCAATGCAACAAAGAGTAGCCCCTGCTCGCTGCAACTAGAGAAAGCCCTAATGCAGCAACAAAGACCCAATGCAGACAAAAATAATGAATTTTAAAAAAATGCATGGTGTTTCCAAATAAGTCATGAACGATATTTTCCCCAATGCCGGGAGTAGTTATCTCTGAGTAGGGAAGAGTGTGAGTAATTTTAATGTTGTTCTTTATGCTTCCCTGCATTTACTAACACTTCTATAATTAGCATTCATTATTTATATAATGGGCAAAAGGACAACAGAGCAGGATGTACGAAGATGGCGCCCAAGTCCTGCTCTCATCTTAACTGCCTACGTGATCACAGAGCAGCCACTCTGCACTGCTTACTTCCAAGCTGTCCCAGTTTGACACAGGTTACATAACGAGGCAGGAACTAAGTGTATCTTTGCTCAATTGCGAAATTCAGTTAAGAGCTTGGAGGGTGTGATGGAGCCAGGAACATTCCTCTAGCAGAGGAGCCCTGAGTTCCATACTGTTTTTTCCTATTGTTCAATCATGTTCATTTCACTAGGAATGTTCCTGACTTTCTCCCACAAGTTTCCTTCCAACAGCTGAAGAACAGCCCTCTAAGGCAGGCCCCCTTTACCTTCTGTGAGCCTGGCCTGCGTCTGCTGTCTGGCCCGTAACCTGTGTTCCACCGCTGAGAGTCCATGACTGTTGAATCCGTACCTGTAGCACAGAAGAGCGTTAGGGAGGAGATAAGGTTAGAGCCCTCAGGCAGAAAGCAAAGACTCTGGAGGGATGGCTCCATGGCCATTTTCAACATATACTTATGATGTAAAAACCAAAGAAAAAACTCAGAGTCAGTTCTTAGACTTCTAAAGTCTAAACACCCCTGGAAGTCCTAGAGAACTTGCCAGAGCACCATCAAATACAAAGGGAAAGATTAAAATTTGCCAACAAGCCACTTAGCCAACTAGCACTGTAAACAGCCCAGACCTGTCTGGACCCAGCCCACTCCTCCTTCCCACCCACTGCTCCCACCCAGCGGGGCCCTCACCGCTCTGATGACCCATCTTCCCACCTCCTGCCTGTGCCCCACGAACACGCCTCCTGGAACCCATCCTGCCGCTCCATTCCCCCATCCTTCCTACCTATTAAATCACCCTCTTCCCGGCCCAAGTCAAATGCACCCTCTCCTCCTCGCATAAAGCTCCCAGCCACAAATGATCCCTCACCTCCTGGCATTCATGGAGCACTCTGTACCTATCTTTCTCCTAGCTTGGGATGTATGTATACGCTTCAGTTCCCCTACTGGGTTACAGTCTTCTCAAGGACAAGGGACACACCTCCTCCCTCACCTGCCACTAGACACTCCACAAAGGCTGGGCTTCGTCCCTCTTGCTCATCTCTACGCCCCAGCCCCACTGTGGGTTGTTGGCCTAATGGCCACCCCCACTCCCTTCCTCCTTGCCTGTGGAACCCAGCTCCCTTGACACAGGGTGAAAATGCCAATGACTCCTTTCCCAGCCTCGCTGGCAACTCAAGCATGAACTTGAGATGGAGCTTGGTCACTGAGACACAAGGTGATGCCTACCAGGGAGCTTCTGGGAAAATATCCCCCCCCCCATATCCACACTTCCTTTCCCTTTCTGCTCTCTGATGTCCTCATGCGAGGACGTATGCTTGCAGCTGGGGTAGGCATCTTAAAGACGAGAAGGGAAGGCCCACAGAGGTTGGCCCAGAGTACTGACGCCACCCTGCTGCTCAACCAACCCTAAAACTGCCGACTTCACCCATTATGAGAAGAAAATAATAACAAACGCCTATTGTTTAAGCCACTTCGTTACTTGCGGCCAAAAACACCTAACAGGTACACGTAGTTGTTGACTCATGTTCATTCAGCACCCACCCTGTGCCAGGCAGAGCAGGGAGCCTGGGCACACAAGTGCTTGGAGCTCAGGCCCGGCTCTCTTGTGCCACTTCTCACCCACGGGACTCTGCCAGGCACTGTCAGCCTGGGACCTGCCGTTACTTGTGGCAGCCGAATCATAAACAAATATTTTTTGCCCCAACATTCTGAAGATATTGATCCCAGCCTACAGGGGAAAGGTCAATAACTCGATGTCTAATGCTGGAAACTTTCCCCGAAACAAGCACGATAAAGCAGGACGTGCAGCCAAATAAACCTTCCACACGTCAGTCTCCCAGGAGGCCCTTCATGGCCCCAAAGGTGCTACCAACGCCCCCAACGAGGCTCTCAAACTTCTGTTACCGAAAAGAAGGAACTTCTTCACTCTCTGGGTTAGCTGTAGTGAAAACTGCCCAGGGCTTACAAAGAGAAGGGCTTCACACAGTCTAGAAGGACCTCTCTTCCTAAAAGCAGCTGTCTATGTTGATTATTAAATTTCCCAGTTACCAAAGGCTGGAGCTGTGCTGTCAGGTGCAAGAGCCACTAGCCATGTGTGGCCACTGAGAGTGAAGCCTGGCCAGTCCAAAGCAAGAGTGCTGTAAGGAAAACATGCTGGAGTTTGAAGACTTGGTACAAGTGAAAGAAGGTAAATAGCCCGTCATTTTTATATTGCTTATATATTAAAATTATGATAGAGTATATTAAGTACTTATAATTAAGTAGTATAATAAATAACTATTAAAATAATAATTAAATAGAATATATTATTCAAGTTAATTTCACCTGTTTCTTTTTGCTATTTTATTGTGGCTGGCTACTAGAATATTTTCCATTACATATAGGGCTCATATGACATTTCTACTGGGCAGAGCTGGGCAAGGACACTGGAGTCACAATGTGGAAAAAGCACAAACTCTAAAGTCAGATAAGCCAACATCCGTTCCCAAGTTCTCCCGCTTCTGATCTCGTGACTGTAGCTAAGTCGTGTAGCTCTCTTAACCTCATCGTGTATACGCGTTAAACTGAAATCATAAAACCTGCTTTTACGCCCGCACAGAGTAGATGCTCAACATGGTTCCAGAACATTCCAAATGACAGAAAAATGTCCACACTGTATGGCAGGAAAAACACCCTGAGTGTCCTGCTGGGAAGAAGGCTGCTCACCTACCTGTTAATGACGGCTTGGTCCTCAGGGAGGCGGAAGACCCTGGGTCTGGGGTTTCCTTCCTGAGGTTTTGGGGTAACACTGCCTATCTCAACAAAACCAAAGCCCATCTTGTAGAGTCCATCCACAGCTTCCCCGTGCTTGTCAAATCCTGCAGCAATTCCTACTGGATTTCGGAATTTATGGCCCAGGACTCTCACTTCCTAGGGAGAAGGAGACAAAGTCACAGGCACACAAGGCTATGTTGGTGTTTCTCAAAGCGTGGTCCACGGCACACCTACATCAGAATCACCTGCCTGTTAAACATCAGATCCCAGGGCCCATCCCCGGACTAAGGAATCAGAAACTTTGGGGGAGGGTGGGGAAGAATGGAACTCTGAGGGAATCTGTTTTTAACAGTGCTCTCCAGGTGATTCTGATGCCAGCCAGAGTTTGAGAACCATCGGGCTTTATCATCACTGAGGAGAAAAACAGTGTTTCCACCATGGGTTGAGCAGGAGATAGGTGCTGCCTTTCCCAATTACAGTGAAGAACTGTACCTTCTTATCCACTATTTAGCCCCTAGATGGTGCTATTCTGAAACAGGCAGCAAAATCCTTTAATCTTAGTAAGTCAGCCCCCGCTGTGTCCCTCCTCAGCCGGGTGATGCCAAGGCCCAGCAGTGTCCTCGCGACTCCAGTGCTCGACCGAGCAGCACTGATTGCTGGGCCCCAGAACGAGGCTGGGCTGGAAGCAGGTTCTTCCCTGGCAGACATGGGGCGGATTCCTGATTGTTCTCTATGATGAAAGTGACTGGGGCCTAATTACTGTCAGGTCTAGCCTAACTCCTGAGTGACTTAGTATTCGCACCCTGATCTAGCCAACAAATCTTGAAGCAAGACAAATACGTTAAAATGTGGGAAAGGAATCGGGATATCATAAAGTCAGCAGTTGCCAACAGAATCGTCACTGTCAGCTGATATGGCAAGAAAGCCTTTGCCAGGACTAGCAAGGACCTCCAAGGGTGGCACCATCTGGTGTTGGAAGCAGGAGGAAGCAAGGCTGCCCCAAGGAGGGGAAGAAGAGATGGCAGTGAGTGTGTGCATGCGGTGCCTCGGGGACTGGGAGGCTGGGAGGGTGGCCACACTGGGGGCCCTGGGGGCCGTGCTCCAGGACGGGTCTCTCGGCCCCGGCTGCTCGACAGGCTCCCTGGGCAGCCTTCAGTCCTCAGGCCCAGAGAAGACAGTCAAATGGGGCTGGCACCAAACCAGAGCATCTGCGTACAGGTCTCCCCGACTTTTCCGAAGTTCTCTTTATGCCACTTTGCTTTTACGAAAGACCTACATTTGTACCTGTTTTCTCTAACCAATAGGAATCCAAAGAGGATTTTCACTTTTACAGAAAAAGGTGCCACATGTGCTCAAAACTGCAGGATGGGAAGTGAAAGGGATTCTAAGACAAAAACGGAAAATGTAGAGAAGGCCCCTTTGATTGATAGCAGTGACCCTTCCCCAAAAAGGTCTGAGTGCTTCTTGTTTGTGTTTTCTTCATGTTCACATCATTCTAATGTTCCCCATTTGGTAAGAAGTCTCCTAAATGGAAACTGTCTGGGCTTGCACGAGGATGTAGATTCTAGGAGGATGTGGATTCTTGCACTTTGTTCACTGCAGAAACCCCAGCACACAGAAGAGTAAGGGGACATGGTGGGGCCCCTGTGTTGAATGCAGGACGGAATGAGGTTGGGACAGGAGTCGTATGCTTTCCTCAAAGGGCTTGGCTAGACATGCCTACATCACATTAGATGTTAGTGATGCTGGCATGCTTCCCTTTTCAGCAGAGGTGAACACTGAGCTACCCGAGACCTCCGCGAGGCAGGATGGCAGCTAACGGACGGATGCTGAGCCAGACTCCATGGGTTTGATTCCTGGCTCAGCCACTTCCTAGCTGTGTGCATTTGGGTAAGTCACTTAACTACTCTGCACTTCAGTGTTCCTGATCTGTAGATAGGGATGACGGTTTGGGGTGGGGGGCTAATTTGGGACTCTGGTTTTCAAAAGGATCAGCCCCAGCTAAATAAATTAGGGAACTTTGACCTTGACCCTCGTATCAATCGCACAAGGTGTTACAGGAGTACCTACCAGCATGTCAGAGTCTTGAAACGTGGCACGAGGAAGGAGCCCCAGGGAGGTGACGTGAACAGCCAGCCTGTGGGCTGCCTCGGGGTCCAGCAGCCCCTGCAGAGCTGGCATCAAGTGGTCCGCGTAGAAACGTTCATCCCCTGTGGCCGTCAGGTAGGAGGCAAAGAGAAGTCCTCCACCCCCCAGGATCACCATGGCATCCTGGGCCCGCTTCTGGAAAAAAGAGCCAATGGGGCCCCCTCAAGGCTAGGCTGTAGCACCTTCTCTGAACCTTTACACGATTTACACACACACAGAGGACATAACATGCAATGATGTCCATGGCCTTCTGCTAACGCTGGTCTCCTTGGGTTCTTGCTCACGTATTGCCTCTACAGTCAGAGGCTGTATCTGCACTTCTGCTGACACGCACTCCTCTAGCCCTGAAGGACTCCAGGCCAGGGATTTCAAGAGGGCCAAGGCTTCCCTGGTGGCGCAGTGGTTAAGAATCTACCTGCCAATGCAGGGGACATGGGTTCAATCCCTGGTGCGGGAAGATCCCACATGTCGCGGAGCAACTAAGCCCGTGCGCCACAACTACTGAAGCCTGCACGCCTAGAGCCCGTGCCCTGCAACGAGAAGCCACCGCAATGAGAAGCTCGCGCACTGCAACGAAGAGTAGGCCCCACTCGCCGCAACTAGAGAAAACCCGCGTGCAGCAACGAAGACCCAACGCAGCCAAAAATAAATAAATTAGATATTAAAATTTTTTAAAAAATCTTTAAGACTGGCAGTATTGCCCCCTAGGGACATGTGGTGGGCACCCGGAGGAGAATGTTAATAGATTTGGTGAGCAGGAAGTCAGTAAAGTCAGAACTATCCCTATCGTGTGTGACTTTTGAACATCCTACTGACATTCACTAGGTAAAAATATCTGTTCATATTATCTGAGCCTAGAAATGCAAACTCTATTTCCCCACATAAACACAATCTCCTGTGTGGTTTTCATCTGTATTGACTTTCCAGGAACGCAATTACCTTGTAGATTGAGGGATGACTATACTGTTTTGCACAGAACATTACCAAGAATCACTCACGGTTTCAGAAAATCCATGTGGAATGGTTCAGTGCTTTGCTTAGAAGTTTGACAATAAAACATCCCTGTGGCACTAGAATTTCTAAGTAGAGGCTTAAACACCTGACTCAATACCTTAGGTGACTCACGCCCTAATATTTATGGGTTGAAATACATATTATTTTATTATAAATTTATTTCTCCTTTATATTCCAGTTAGGACATTATGTTGACTTTTTAAAATTATATATAGAAAGATTACATTATACATAAATTCCACTTCAGGATAATAAAGAGGGTTGCAAAAAAAAAATTTTTTTAAAGGAGCATCAGGTCTTTTTAAAAAATTTTATTAAAGTATCATTGATTTACAATGTTGTGTTAATTTCTGCTGTACAGCAAAGTGTACAGTTATACATGTATATATTCTTTTTCATATTCTTTTCCATTATGGTTTATCACTGGATATTGAATATAGTTCCCTGTGCTATACAGCAGGACCTTGCTGTCTATCCATTCTACATATAATAGTTTGCATCTGCTAGTCCCAAACTCCCAATCTTTCCCTCCCCCACCCCCCTCCCCCCTGGCAACCACAGGTCTGTTCTCTAGAGAGCATCAGGTCTTCTTGGATCAAGCTCAAACATCGCTCATAATATTTTTCTCTAATTATCACTGCCCAATGCTGAGTCCCTCACTCATTCATTCATTCAATCATTCAGCACATAGTGACTGTGCACTCAAGGATGGGCTACAGACGGAGTCCCTGCCTTTACGAGGAGTACAACCTCAGGAGGAGACAGAAATCAATGATCATGCAAACATATAACTGTGACAAAGCTATGAAGAAAAAAGTAAGAGAAGAACCTAACTTAATCAAAGAGGTAGAGAAAGCCTTCCTTGACCAAGTGCCTTAAAGCTGATATTCAAAGGATAAATAGAAGTTAATTAGGCGGCAGGGCGGGGCGGTGTAAATGCTCTCTCCACTCTTGGCGGCAGAGGAGAATGAGATGCACCCAGGTGATTTGAGTTTTGTTCCCTGAACAAGGAAGTGACCTGATCGGATTTGCCTTTAGGGTCACTCCTAGCCGTCAACATAGATATAGTTTTCATTTTTCTCGCTTCTCCTCCAGGATATTGTAGGAATGCCCCTTATGTTGATCAACAGATTTTCTGAGCGCCGTTACAAAGACCCTGCCCTAAACTTTTATCTAAAAGGGTTGGCACCATGTTTTACTGTAATTTCATTCCAGGTTGGATGCTGCACACACTGCTAGGCGATCCTGTGTTCACTAAGCGCCCTGTGCCTGGCTCAATAAAGGCCCACGTGCGCTGACACAGATCGGCATCTACTCCGTTTACACGTGCCGTTTACAGTGACCACGTACATGTGTAAATGCACACGCATGATCATTTGCAGGTGTCCCCAAAGGCACACAAACGTGCCAAAGAGGCCCACCAACTCGGAGCCGCCTCCCGTCCACACCTCGCCCAGGCTAGCCCTCCCTCCATCCTCCCCCCGCCTGCCTTCCCGCAAGTTCTCTCCTCGCAGCTGCAGGGCCGCACCAGGTGAACTCACTTTGAGCTGTCTCCACGCCATGCTCCTTCCGCCACCGGGCCCGCCTCTGTCTCGTTTCCATTGGAGAAGATGGCGGTGACTCCTCTAGTCTCCGCCCCTCCAGCTTCCGACTCACCAATCGCTGGGCAGGAGGGTGGGGCGGGGCCCTCTCCGCGGAGGGAAAGGCCTCGCTCCGCCCCGGGAGTCTGGTTGGGCGCTCACGCGCCGGCGCAATCCCGGTGTGCAAGCCTCTTTAGCCCGTCAGCCAGCCAGTCCGCCCGCTTGCCTCCTGGCGTCTTCGCTGCGCTTTGCAGAGGCTCAAACGAATCTGGTTGGGTCGCTGCGCAGAGCTTTCCTGCATCCTGCAATCTGGAGAAAAGACTAACTGTATGTTGATTCTTCGATTCTAAGCAACACTCACCAGTTTTTTTTATCATTTAAGTTAAACATGCTATTGATAGTGTTTGTGCTTTAGATAAGGCATGGATTGAGTATATACCGGTCACTAAAAAGGGTTGAAATGATTTACAGCGCTGTGTAAGATACCTGAGTTGACTTTAAAAGAAGATTCCTTGAACATCGGGTTTCACTTTTTTAAAATGCCTAAAACATATGTATGTATGTTTGTAAGGATATTGGGAAACTAAGACTGTGAACTTCGAAAAGTGAAAGTGTCCTGCACCCAAACAGTTCCATTGCAGCCCAGACTTGGACTCCTCTACCCAGAAATCTTCCCCCCAAATTGCAAACTCTTATTTTCTTGGCGTTTGAAACAATTCAGTTTTCTAGTTTCAGTTCCCACTACTGTCCTTCTAGCCCCCCCACACAGAGAGCATTATTTCTTTCTCTGTATAAATGCCTTCCACCGTCTCACCTCCATGCATTTACTCTTGTGGACGCTTCTGCCAAGATGCCTGTTCCGTCTTCCTAGACATGGACACCCTTATATTTTCAAGTGCTGGAAATACATCTGCTTCATCTGAACCTTCACAGATTTAAGCTATACCTGTGTAGTGGAACTTTATTAACTACACCTGTTATGTCTTTTCTCCCCTAATTAGACTGTAAACTGTTTGAAAGTAGGGACCATACTATATTTCATTGTACCAGTCGTTTGATTATGGCAGTGGTTTTCAAACTGAGGGATGTGTTCTTGGGGTTTACACTTAAGAGAATTTTTTATTTTTGGTGTCCACTTCCACAGTGATTTTTTAAAGTAATGTAAGCATCATTTGGACCATTTGGATAACCAACTGAACCCTGAAAGCTGCCAGGCAATTTCAGTGCCCACATTTATTTGTATTTGTGGTCTCATTTTGGTGCCAAGAAAGAGAACTGGCTAAAATATGTTGATGATGGATGTGCTACAGGTGAAGATCAAATGACATGCTCTATGAACAAAGTTTGTTTTTTTTTCTTTTAATTTATTTTATGTATTTATTTTTGGCTATGTTGGGTCTTCGTTGCTGCATGCAGGCTTTCTCTAGTTGCTGTGAGTGGGGGCTACTCTTCGTTGTGGTGCGCAGGCTTCTCATTGTGGTGGCTTCTCTTGTTGCGGAGCACGGACTTCAGGCGCACAGGCTTCAGTAGTTGTGGCTCGCGGGCTCTAGAGCGCACGCTCAGTAGTTGTGGTACACGGGCTTAGTTGCTCCGCGGCATGTGGGATCTTCCCGGACCAAGGCTCGAACCCATTTCCCCTACATTGGCAGGCGGATTCTTAACCACTGCTCCACCAGAGAAGCCCTGAACAAAGGTTTTTCAGCAAATTAATTAAAGAAAAGTGGTGAGAGGATTGATTCTTCCCTACAGTACGAAGTAGCGTGAATGACAAAATCAAAAGAACCTGTGCAGTCGTAGGCCAGAACTGTGTTCATCTGCTAAGTGGCTATTTAGTTTGGCAAAATTTGAATTTCATTGGTTTTCAGTTTTGTTCATATTTAATTTCTATTCATTCTTTCATCAAATATTTATTCTTTAGCTTTTATGATTATGTAAGAGCTTTAGGAGAGAGATTACGCCTAGTGTTGTGTATAAATGTATTTAAGAAACAATACAGTAATTTAAATCCATCGTAGGGGTCTGCAAGAATGGTTTTCTTTAAAAAAAAATACATTACTCAATTTTTAGCAACACTGACTTAGCTATTTACCGTCCTCTATCCCCTTACAGCTTAGACCTAGCAAATAAAGATCTATTATAAAACTAAAGGCATAGCCGGTTGTGTAGACACAGGTGGTGCTGCCTTAGCTATGAAGGCCCATTGCTTTATTGATCTCTGGCATTTGTTTTCAGCTTATAGGAACTCCACCTGGGTCCTTAAAACAAAACCTTTTGTCTCCTTGACAAATTATTACCAATTTCTAAAAGAATATTACTAATAAGATAAACCCACCAAGAATGTATTTAAAGGACCAGGCAGCCGCTGAGCCCCAACACGTTTTTTAAATTTATTTTATTTATTTGTTATTTTTGGCTGCGTTGGGCCTTCGTTGCCGCGCGCAGGCTTTCTCTAGTTCCGGCGAGCAGGGGCTACTCTTCGTCGCGGTGCGCGGGCTTCTCATTGCGGTGGCTTCTCTCCTCGCGGAGCACGGGCTCTAGGCAAGCGGGCTTCAGTAGCTGTGTGAGCCTCTACACTTTTCATGCTCACAGGGCACAGAGAAAATGTTCTTCAAAGGAAGAACCTGGCTTTGGTTATACATCACAACAGGTATCGTTCTAGGAAGTGAGCTGGATAGCCCAGAGCAACATGGAGAACATAATTGTTATCAGCTGAACAGGTTTCATTGCAGCTTTCAGGAAGCAGATGACTGTCGTGCTCAGAGAGGACACCCTGCTTTCACTTGGAACCAGGAGGTTCAAGACCTCCTCCCGGACTTTCTGGAAGAAGGAAAGAAGTGGTGGGTTGGGGAAGTTTTAATGCTGCTGGGAAAACATCAAGAAAAAAACAACCCAGGTAAGGCTCTGAGGTTTAGTGTTTATGAAGGAAACTTCCTTTTACTCTGAGACAAGAGAAGGAAAAAAATTTAGATCTTTCTCCTTTTGTGTACAGAAAAAGCAATCACTTCACTTTGTTACCATCATTCCTCTGAAATATCTCCACTTTTGTGCTACAGCCTTTGATTTGTCTGTGTCAGAAAAATGATGAGATTTTTCTCAGAGCCTCTCAAAAGTTAACTTACCTGCTGTTTCACTAAAAGTGTTGCGCCAGATTCTGAAATGGGAATCCTTTTACGGTCACTTTTTTTTCCTGGTAAATATCTCTTTATCATTCTCTGCCCCACGTTTCCTAACAGAACCTTGGAGAGAAATTATTTGCCTCTTGTCTTTCTTACACAGATATTTTCAAAATTATGCACCATAATCCTGTGGTCTTAGAGAAAAATCCAAGGCATTATTATATCATCATCATCTTCATTGAAGTCTAGGTAAATTAATACTAAGCCTTGTGATAATGCATAATATGAAAAAATAAACAATCTATAATTTGTTGGGGGAGCAGTCCTAAATTTCCATCTATTGGAAGCTAGCAGGATTTGGTTTTCATATTTATATGTTTCTAAATGTTCGACTTTTGAGTATGAGCCTCATCTGGGTCTGGTCTCCCTGCAGCAGATGCTGCCAAAGACCTAATTGTCACAAACTGATTGTAAACAAGGAGAACGTGTGAGAGCAGTAGGTAAAGAGTCTGAGTGGTGGACGGTAGTGGCTTCCTCCTGCAGCCCCTCTGGTAGTTGGGCAGAGCCATTCCTTGATGTTCCCTTCACTTCCTGACTTGGTGGACTGTGGGAGAAAGTGTACTGATAAACCCCATTTCCCACATGTACCCCTCCAGTCCTTTTAGCACTTGGGCTTTAGAGGGAAGAACAGGAAGCGAAGGAGGAAAACAGAATACAGTGGAATATAGGGGAGCTTGTTATCATTTAGAGGTTTGCTTCTTCAGAGGTAGGAGGTGAGAATTAAGCGGAGGTGTGCGTAGTTGGGGTTTTTTTTTTCAATTAACGTTCTTCATGCAGTAGTCACATAAAGCACTTGTTCATAGCTCAGTGAGTTGACAGAATTCTGAGAATTCTCAATGATCTCTCAGACTGTTTAGGTAAAAATTTTGTTGCACTTTTAAAAAAAAAAATCACAAATACATTCTTATTAAAATATACAGCAGCTGTGGATGCTTCATAAAACAGAATACATTGCAATATTTCTCTATTACAAGAAAAAAAAAGATCACCTTCCTCAAATACTGGCTATTGAAAGGACCCAGTATTTCAAAGTAATATATTTCTAGCTTCAGACCTCTCCTTCGTCACCCTTTCAAGCTCTTTGTGATATCTTTGTCCCTTTTGCCATGATAACATGCATGCTATTTTTAAAAATTAATTTGTATTGGAGTATAGTGGCTTTACAAAGTTGTGTTAGTTTCTGCTGTAAGCATGCTATTGTTAATGAGGCCAAGGCTGTGAGCCTAATCTCTGCACAAGTCAAGTGCCCAGGTGTTTTGTTCTTACAAACTGCATCCCTAGAACTGGCAGCCATCTTACAACCGTACGCTTTTCTCATCATCACAGGAGTTTATTTCGCCAGACCCATCTCCAGGATTGGAAAAACAACCCCTAATGTAGTCTACATAGTGTTGATTATCCATCCGTTTTTCACTCTCCAAGAGTTGAGCTTTTAGACTTCCACAGTTACTCTTGGTTTTGGAGTGAATATGCATTTCCCGATATTATCTTTCATATACTGGCAAGAGATTTCTGCTATAGAACATAGAATGTTTGTGCAGAAGAAAATCTTGGACAAAAAGAATTCTGTTCAATTTACCCAAGCCAGTTCTGTAAATTCTGAGTCTATGTTCTGATAATGAGAGGAAGTAGGTCACTGCGGTGAAGAGCTGGAGCTGTGGAGTCGGGCTTCCTGGGGTCCCATCTTGTTTCTGCGACCCTGGGCAAGCAGCTTAACCTCCCTGCAGCCCAGTGTCCTTCCAAGGATTGTTATGAGGATTAAGTAAGACAATACAAATAAGGTATTAGAACAATTTGTGGCATACTATAGCAATTATTACTGTTGTTATTGTGCAATTTCAATTTTTTGTTCAAAGTTTACCTTCTGCTTCTAGATAGCTTCACATTCATGTCAAAGGTGAAAACACTTTTGGAGATCCAATATTGGTATTAACCATTATTGTCAGTGTTTATACATCTTATTATGAATTTAAGAAATGCCTCTTCCAAAATAGCATGCCGGTAGAAGTATTTGTAAATGTTCAAATACTTAACGTTCAAAAAAGAAGTCTGGGGCTTCCCTGGTGGCACAGTGGTTGAGAGTCCGCCTGCCGACGCAGGGGACACGGGTTCGTGCCCCGGTCCGGGAGGATCCCACATGCCGCGGAGCGGCTGGGCCCGTGAGCCATGGCCTCTGGGCCTGCGCGTCCAGAGCCTGTGCTCCAGAACGGGAGAGGCCACAACAGTGAGAGGCCCGCGTATCGGGAAAACAAACAAACAAACAAAAAAAACACTTAAAGCTCACATGTAAGAGCATTAAGAAATTGGAACAGTAAACAAGTTGGAATAAAAAGTAACAGTTTGTGTTAAAAGTGGTGATGTAATGGGGTTAATATTCCTCTTGTAAGTGCCAAGACAGCCGTACTACTGGTGGTGAAAACTTTGAAATACTTCCATGCCACTGGTAAAGTAATATTATAAACTCATTACTTCAAACTAACGATCATAGGATGATATGACAGCCATTGATAAATGGAGATCTATCCTAGGGACATCTGAAAAAAAAAAATATATATATATATATATATTTTTTTTTTCTGGTATGTGGGCCTCTCACTGTTGTGGCCTCTCCCGTTGCGGAGCACAGGCTCCGGACACTCAGGCCCAGCGGCCACGGCTCACGGGCCCAGCCGCTCTGCAGCATGTGGGATCTTCCCGGACCGGGGCATGAACCCGTGTCCCCTGCATCGGCAGGCGGACTGTCAACCACTGCACCACCAGGGAAGCCCTGAAAAATATTTTTAGACCTATCTGCCATGCTGGCTAAGGTCACAGTGTTGCACATCCCTTGAAACACTCTGTGCTTTAGGAGAAGCATCAGCATATCATTGGCTCAAATTACATACTTGCTACTACTTCTGAATAATTTAGCTTTGACTTTGGTTTTGTTGTTAGTGTGTTATAGCTCTTGTTTAAGTAGTACATGCGTGATGTTTTGATATTTATAAATTCAATAGTTTGTAATAAAATATGAAACACAAGTTCCCACAATCCCTAATGAAAAAATGGATCTAGGGAATAATCACCAATGGCTGCTAGACTAATAAAGATAGTTATTAGTTGTCACACAGACATTATGTGACTCCTGATGGAAGTACTTGACACTACCTCCTAAGTATTCTTATAGAAAGTAGAACTTGAATCTGATTAAGCCTCTAGAGCCAACCAGTTTATAAAAAGTCAGAGAACTGAGAACATGTGAGATGGCACCATGGGAATGCAGTCATCAAAATCCAGAATTGGGAAGCTTTACAGGATAAACAACTCAGGTTTTACAATAAAGACATGGCAAGATTGAGGGGACAGAATGAGGAGGAAGTGGGAAAGGGCCACCCAGGAGAGTGGAAGTGAGAATAGACTAGGGAAATACTTTGATTACCAGGCAGGGTGAAGGCAGGCTCCTCGTGGTTCATGATTCTGAATTTAAGCTGAGATGTAGTCAACAGGGTTGTATGATTTCTCCAGCCACGTTCAGCAGCGTGATAAGAAACAGCAAATATACACAGGGAGGCACATTCAAGAATGCTGTTGCCCACCTTCTGAACTCTTTAATCTCTACCAATAAGAATTATCGAATACAAAGGAGAATCTTATGCTTAGAATGTAATTTCCTAAAGTAAACTTAATTCTGTCTTCTCACTGTTGACCCAATTGGTGGACCTAATTTTGAGATGTTGTGACTGTGCTCCAGAGCGAAAGACCTACTTCAGAATTCCTACATTGTTGTTCTTTTTAAAAAACAACTGGATAGTTATCTTTAATTTGTTTTCTTTAACATATGTGTTTTAATTATCACATATGTGCATGTAGTGATTATTTGATAGACTTCCACCTAGCGTTTTATCCTATAAGTTAACTTTTGCATTGGCCTCCAAATAGATGCCTTTTCAGACCAAGATGCCAGTTATGAAAGAAATGGGAATAATTCTCATTCACATAGGAAACCCAAGAGGACCAAAAGAGAAGTCACAATACTGAGAAACAAAATGACCTCAGGTAATGTGTAGTGAAATCAATTCCACCCTTAAAGGATGCACAAGACTTAATAAATGCCGAAATGTGTCATCATCACGGGTACTCAGTAAATATTCTTTACGTTCTATTTTGTCTGATCTTAATATTGCAGTGTTTGCTTTCATTTTTTTAAATTTATTTATTTGTTTTTATTTTTGGCTGCATTGGGTCATCGTTGCTGTGCGCGGGCTTTCTCTAGTTGTGACGAGTGGGGGCTACTCTTCATTGTGGTGCGTGGGCTTCTCATTGCGGTGGCTTCTCATTGCACAGCATGGGCTCTAGGCACGCGGGCTTCAGTAGTTGTGGCTTGCAGGCTCTAGAGCACAGACTCAGTAGTTGTGGCACACGGGCTTAGTTGCTCCTCAGTGTGTGGGATCTTCCTGGACCAGGGATCGAACCCGTGTCCCCTGCCTTGGCAGGCGGACTCTTAACCACTGCGCCACCAGGGAAGCCCTAAGACAAGTTTTTTCCCACAAAAGTTTCCATCAAAAAAGAGTCGTGTTAAAGCCCTTGCAAAGTCTTTCATATCGTGGTATTCTCCCTTTTTTTTTTAATTTTGAAAAACAAATACTATTTGAGGAAACTGCATGAGTATGAAATGACTCAATATCAGTGTTGGCTAATTATAGAGATCACCTGACAGAATGGGTGAAAAAAGAGACAAATTTAAAGTGGATCTAGGGTTTCCCTGGTGGTGCAGTGGTTAAGAATCCACCTGCCAGTGCAGGGGACATGGGTTCGAGCCCTGGTCCAAGAAGATCCCACATGCCGCGGAGCAACTAAGCCCGTGCACCACAACTACTGAGCCTGTGCTCTAGAGCCCGCGAACCACAGCTACTGACCCCACGTGCCACAACTATTGAGCCTGCGGGCCACAACTACTGAAGCCTGCACGCCTAGAGCCCGTGCTCCACAACAGGAGAAGCCACTGCAATGAAGCCCGTGCACCACAACGAAGAGTAGCCCCGGCTCGCCGCAACTAGAGAAAAGCCTGCACACAGCAACAAAAACCCAACACAGCCAAAAATAAATAAAATAAATAAATTTTTTTAAAAACCCTTTAAAAAATAAAATAATAAAAATAAAGTGGATCTAGTGATATTCTTAGGGGTGGCAGCTCACAACTTCAAGGGTTGGGTGTCCTTGTCAATATGCCCCTTAAGTATCCTTTAAAAAAGCAATTTAGAAAGTTATTGTTGCAGAGACATTCTTTCATCTAGAGAGAATATATAAAGAACAAATGTAAAAATCAGCTTTTCTGAATGCTTTGTAAATGAGTACTTGTGAGTTGGGAAAAAAGATAGTGATAGAATTAGATGGAAGTAAAGATGAGATATTTTGGAAAACCTAAATAATTCAGAAATTTTTTCTGGTTATAATGAAAGCAGTGATGTTGAAGATGCATTTGAAAAGTTTGAATAAAGCTGTGTCATGGGGCTTCCCTGGTGGCGCAGTGGTTGAGAGTCCGCCTGCCGATGCAGGGGACATGGGTTTGTGCCCCGGTCTGGGAAGATCCCACGTGCCGCGGAGTGGCTGGGCCCGTGAGCCATGGCCGCTGGGCCTGCGCGTCCGGAGCCTGTGCTCTGCAACGGGAGAGGCCCGCATAACGCAAAAAAAAAAAAAAAAAAAAAGCTGTGTCATGAAATTGAGTTTCAGAAGAGCAAAGCTTCTAAATTAAGATACTACTTTGTATAACGTGATTTTAATTATGCCTTTGTAAAACTAAATTACTGAAATAAGTAGACATTTGTTTCACATACATCCTTCAGGTTTATATAGTCAAATTTGCTCAAAAATAACTTTTAAAAAATCTCACTGAGAAAGGAGGTCACCTTATATTTATGTATGTGTGGTCCTTTAAAAAATTTTGTGTCACTTTGCTTTAGGTGTGTGCCTACTAAATTTCATGTAAATGCATCTAATTATGTCACTCACTCTGAGAATATTTTTATAGTAGAGTTTATCATATTCAACTTTATTTTAATAACATGTCATTCCTTGCCCTGTTCTGTGCTTTCTGGTTCTAATGCTTCCTTGCTTTTGTCTTTTGTTGAAATTTTGTTCTTCAGTAGTCTTGTGTTAATTATTTACCTTCAAGAAGTTTTTTTTTTTTAAACACATTCTTATACCTATGTTTTTCTAGTTGTCGGGCTCAGGAATGAAACAGTCTCTCTTGAAATCCCCTCATCTGGTTATAGAATTATAGCACAGGTTGTTTTTTTCACCTCCCCACCCTCACTTGCTAGATCTTGTTAGTATATTCTGTGGGTTTTATTCAGGTTATTGTTATAGTAAATAATTATTTTTATACTATATAACTTCTCTTAAGAATACTTTTTTCATGCTTTTATCAAAACCAGTTTCCAACAATAATTTAGAATTTATTTCTGTTTTAACTGGTTTTGTATTTATCACCAACCACTTTGTACCATAACTTCCCACTTCCGAGTTCTTAATTTCGTTTCATCTCTTTTCCAATTGTTTTTTTCAAGAAAGATCTATTGGTGGAAATATTTTGGGAGCTTGTGAATAATCAAAAGGGGTCTTTCTTGTCCCTTCCTAATGTTAAAGGAAAACTTTCCCCAGACAATTTACTGATCTAGTAAGCTTTTTTTTTTTTTTTTTTTTTTTTTTTTTTGCCATACACGGGCCTCTCACCGTTGTGGCCTCTCCCGTTGCAGAGCATAGGCTCCGGACATGCAGGCTCAGCAGCCATGGCTCACGGGCCCAGCCGCTCCACGGCATGTGGGATCCTCCTGGACCGGGGCACGAACCCGTGTCCCCTGCATCGGCAGGCAGACTCTCAACCACTGCGCCACCAGGGAAGCCCTGATCTAGTAAGCTTTTATTCAGTGACTCATGAGTTGGGCAACATCCATTCTAGCAGACAGAAAGGATCTTTTAAGAGCTGTACAAGGGGAGAGATTTTTATAGACAGAGATGAGCAGGAGCAAGGAGGTTATACTGGGCATTTACTAAGTGGTTAAAGCAAGGTTACTTAAAAGGAGCAAAGGGAAGTGATGGAGCTGGGTTATGTAACTTGTACTGGGCAGGCAGGCACTGACGGGTTGACTTTGGCCTTCCTTTCCTGGCAGAGCTGTTTGCTGATGCGGGACTTAGCATGAGTGACTCCATCTTGGGCCTGATCTGGTTACTTTAACACCAGTGAGGTATATGTTAGCAGGGTGTACAGTTAAAAGGTAGGATTAGTTGCTGTAACAAAGGCCAAAATGGTAGCTTAAACAAACTAGAAGTTCATTTCTCTTTTACATAACAGTCTGAGTAAGAGGTCTAAGACTGACAGGATAGATCAGTGGTTTACAGGACCCAAGCTCTTCCTTGTTCTGACCTCATCAACTTGTAGCATCCATCTCAGGTCTATACAAGCTGTTTTACCACCCTGCACTCTATGTTCACATTCCAGCAAGTGAGGAGGAGAGGGGTGGGGTGAGGGCTGATCTTTTTGTTTTTTTTAAGGGCACAGCCTGTAAATTGCGTCTATTACTTCTCATATCACATTGGCCAGGACCTGATCACATGTCCACACCACTGCAAGCAAGGAGGACTGGGAAATGTAGTCCTTAGCTGGGCTGCCATGTTCTCATGGAAGGAAGGGAGAACATAGTAGAGAATAACCAACACTCTGTACAATGAAAGTGATGCAATTCTTTCCTCATGGTCTTCCCCCTCAAAACTCTGTAGACATCATTGTCTTTTGGCACTTAATGCTATAGTGGAAAAGATTAAGGCTAGCTACCCCCCCTTTTTTTTCTGGTAGCCTTTTTTTCCATATCAGATTGCTTGGAGAATTTTTTAATCCTTGTGCTACAGAAACTTTTTTTTAGCATGCATCTAGGTTACTTTTCACTGATTTTGCCTAGAATGTGATGTGGCATATATACATCTTTCTTGGCTTATGAAAGTTTTATTTCTATTCTACCCATTTATCCCTTCTATTTCATTGGCTCTGGTTTTGTCCCTGAGAAATACCAGTTATCTATGTGCTCTCCTATTGGCTTCTGTCCTCCATATCTTTCCTGTCATTCTTTTAAGTGAAACGATGGTTTCCTACTTACCACTCTTTCTGTTACATTCTGAAAGAACTCCTGACATTTATCCTGTGTACCACTGATTTGACTTTTCCACCTCAGTTCTGTTTTGTATTACCTCCAACATGGATCTTAATTTTTCTGTAGCATTTTTCGTTTTCTTGAAATCCTCTAATATCATTTATTTCTCTTTTAATCTATCTCATTCTTATGCATATTAGCTTCAGTTGGTTTATCTTTAAGATTCTCTGTATTGCGGTACAGCCCAAAAAAAAAGGACTTTGTTTCAATTAAGGATGTTAAACAGCTTTCTGAAATATTCTTCTGGATTTTGCTGTTGATGATTTTCAGAGCTACACTTTCCTCTGTGTCCTTTGGAGTCAATTCCCAGGTTCTAAAGTGCTATTCATAGGCTCCATTTTATTCTTTGTTTTTTTCCTTATCTTTTAAGGCAAGATCTGTCAAAACACACTTGTCTAAGACTAAGAAATTGTATCACCCTAAATTCAGCAGCCTGTTGGCTTATTAGTGGTCATAACCCCTTCTCAGATCGACAGTTTAAGTTCTGGGTTAGTTTCCTGTTCTCAGCAAGCTGTCAACCTAATGACCCTAATCTGAGGTGAGGTTTTACTCAGCTCTACATACATTGCTTTAATTTTCACATCATTGGATATTATTACACCAGTTCTCAAGATGAGAAAACTAAGAGGTTAAGTCATTTGCTCAGGGCTTCATAGTTACAGTGAAAGGCAAACCAGCTCTGGACCCCAGATTTTTGACTTTTAGAATCCAGTTTCTGTTTTCAATCCTCCATCCTGTTAGTCTTCTGGCTTGTCTACAGATGTATCAACAGTGGGAAATGATCACTTTGGTTTCCTATATAAAACAATTTGTGTTGTTTTTAGCCGTGAATAATCCTCAAGTAAAATAGAAAGAAATATTTCTATCCTAAAACTTTTCCTTGAGCTTCATTGACTTTCTTTTTCCTATAGGAGCCACTCATCTTTCAACCACATGCCACCAACCTCCTCGTGCTAGTCTTGTAAGTACTGACCTTCACAGTGCACGTCTTGGAATATTACTCTTTTTGTCGTTCTTGGTGGGTCCTGGCAGAACTCTACTCTGTCTCGTAGAAGGCTCTGGATATAATTTTTGAAGAAGGAAAGGAAAGTACTTAAGTGCAGGAAAGAATCAGGTTTGGTGGATGCTTTATTAAAGAAAATTTTAAAGCCTCTGTTTGGCTTTCATGTTGGTATAATTAGCATTTGTTGGTTGGTTGTTGGTTTATTCCCTGCTTCATCCCAAAAAAGGACTTGTGGCATCTTACCAAAATATATGCAATGCAATAAAATTTAATAATTTTTTTAAACAGGGAAAAAGAAAGAAATCTGAGTGAAAGAAAAATAAGGGTAGGAGCTCTGCATAATCTATAAATTTCACCTTCAAGGGAATTCCCTGACAGACCAGTGGTTAGGGCTCCATGCTTCCACTGTAGGGGGCACGGGTTCAATCCCTGGTCAGGGAATTAAAATCCCACAAAGCCACTCAGCATGGCCAAAAAAAAAAAAAAATTTCACATTCAAGAAATTCCTCAGCCTTCTTGCCTCTGTGTCCTGCATAGAAACCTTTCAGTGGATGTCTAAATATAGATGCACATTTATTTGATCCAACATTAACTGCAAAATGTAAGTTTTCTAGCAACATAAAAGAGAACAGGGGTGAAATAAATACCCCTTAAAGCAGCATTTCCCAAGTGATATTCTGTAAGATAACAACCAACATTCTTAAAATGTTGCCAGAAGGAAGGAAAACAAAGGTTTTTGACCTTAGGACTTCTCAGAGCCTCTCATGTGCCGAAGGCTAACCACTGCACATCGTCCCCGAGCGACCGTCATCTCCCATCTACGCTGTGCATGTGCCTCCTCCTGATCTCTCTGCTTCCAGGCCTAGCCCCTTCCTGTCCCTTCTCAACCCAGCAGTCCGAGGGGTCCTTCACAGCACAATCAGATCATGCAGCTGCTCCTCAAAGCCCCCAAGTATCTTCCCATCTCATGCAGAGTAACATCATACTCTTCTTCTTGATTGCCTGACGTGACATGCTCTCTCCACCCCCGTCCCTTCCTCCCACCCCACTCCAGGATCTTCCTGGTCTCCCCCAATTCCCCCTTTTGCTCATCTACCCTCCTTGTTCCTCAAATAAAGCCAGCAGGCTGTGGCCTCAGGGCCTTTGCACCCCTCAAATGTCCATCTCCAATGTATTGGCAGAGCTTTCTCTCTCCCTATATCCAACTGTCAGCAAAAATGCCCTCTCCTGATAGCTGAGCACCCTTTCTCTTCATCTGCTTAACTTTGTTTTTTTGTTTTTTACTTTACTCTATTCAGTACATGATATAATTTGTGTATCTGTCACCACCACAAAAATGGAGGCTCCATGAGGACAAGAACTTGGCTTATCTTGTTCATTGCTGTATCCTGAGTTCCCCAGAACATTGCTTCACATAGTAGATGTTTAATTATAATTTAGTGAATGGTTGACAGTAAGCACAATAATATAAATTGTGAATTTTAAAGAAGGTGCTATGGTATGCCACTTTCTCAAAACTGTTGGTGCACAGGATCTTTTTGAGAGAAATGCCTATTACTACCTCACAGGGCATGGGGGTTCTAGAACAATTTTAGAAATACTGCCTTAATTATTCATCATTTGGTAAAATCATATTCAGCCTTTTCCTTTGCATATCTTAATCTTTTAGTCCAAGACCCCACGCCATTCCATCAGCCCATTTCCTTCAATACCACCTGGAGTCACACAGCAGGGAATATCAATCATGCCTGTACCTATCAGCCATCCTCTCCTTGTGCCACCAGAGCTCACCAGGCCTGGATCTGTAACACATGCTGGAAAAGCTCCGGAAGAAATAACTTCAAGCCCCAAAGAGGACTCACATTCCAGGTGTCTTCACCACTCATCCACAAGCATCATTTGAGAACACATCTGATCAGGTAAATATGGAAAATTGAAGTCACAACTTGGGTACCCTTGTGACCCTGAAAAAACACTTTTACTCTTCTAATACGGTGATGTTTCAAGAAAATGATGCTGGGAAGGAGCCGGGTTCACCCTTTACCTCTGAGCGGAACCTAAGAATGCCTGACAGATGATGGGGTTCAGGGCAGGCTGCCCCAGCATTTGCCACTGTGGCATGAGGATTAGTTCAAGCCGAAGATAATGAAGGCCCAACAAACTCAAGAAGAGCTTTTTACCTCCCTCTTAATTGCCAAAAAGAAATTAGGTAGGGAGCCTGTACCAGGGAGAGAGCTATTACCAAAGATAACTTTTCTTACATTAGAAATACATCTCTGCATGGTGTGGCAAACATTGTTTACCAGACCTTTCCTCTTCTCATCTTCTGTGAAATGTCTTCCTCCCCTTTGATGTCCCAGGCCCCTACCCCCTTCTCCTTAGCTCAGGATGGCAGCTAAACCTCAATAGCCTGTCTTTGAGTCTCCCCTCTTTGGGACTCCCATACATACGTAATTAAATTTGTTTTTCTCTTGTTAGTCTGCCTTATGTCACCTTAAAAATTATTAGACCAGCCAAAGGACCTGGAAGGGAAGAAGGGAGAAGTGTTCCTCCCCTAACAGACAAGCCTATATCCCAATTAAAAGCAAAAACTAAACAAGTCCATGAAAATATTCTACAATGGGTTTCATACCCATTTCAGGACTTAATGTCTTCTTTTTTTTTAATTTAATTTTATTTATTTATTTTATACAGCAGGTCCTTATTAGTCATCAATTTTATACACATCAGTGTATACATGTCAATCCCAATTGCCCAATTCATCACACCACCACCACCACCACCACCACCACCACCCCGCGGCTTTCCCCGCTTGATGTCCATACTTTTGTTCTCTACATCTGTGTCTCAATTTCTGCCCTACAAATCGGTTCATCTGTACCATTTTTCTAGGTTCCACATATATGCATTAATATACGATGTTTGTTTTTCTCTTTCTGACTTAGTTCACTCTGTATGACAGTCTCTAGATCCATCCACGTCTCTACAAATGACCCAATTTCATTCCTTTTTATGGCTGAGTAATATTCCATTGTATGTATGTACCACATCTTCCTTATCCATTCATCTGTCGATGGGCATTTAGGTTGCTTCCATGACCTAGCTATTGTAAATAGTGCTGCAATGAACATTAGGGTGCATGTGTCTTTTCGAATTATGGTTTTCTCTGGGTATATGCCTAGTAGTGGGATTGCTGGATCATGTGGTAATTCTATTTTTAGTTTTTTAAGGAACCTCCATACTGTTCTCCATAGTGGCTGTATCAGTTTACATTCCCACCAACAGTGCAAGAGGATTCCCTTTTCTCCACACCCTCTCCAGCATTTGTTGTTTGTAGATTTTCTGATGATGCCCATTCTAACTGGTGTGAGGTGACACCTCATTGTAGTTTTGATTTGCATTTCTCTAATAATTAGTGATGTTGAGCAGCTTTTCATATGTTTCTCGGCCATCTGTGTGTCTTCTTTGGAGAAATATCTGTTTAGGTCTTCTGCCCATTTTTGGACTGGGTTGTTTGTTTTTTTAATATTGAGCCGCATGAGCTGTTTATATATTTTGGAGATTAATCCTTTGTCCATTGATTCATTTGCAAATATTTTCTCCCGTTCTGAGGGTTCTTTTCATCTTGTTTATGGTTTCCTTTGCTGTACAAAAGTTTTGAAGTTTCTTTAGGTTCCATTTGTTTATTTTTGTTTTTATTTCCATTACTCTAGGAGGTGGATCAAAAAAGATCTTGCGGGGCTTCCCTGGTGGCGCAGTGGTTGAGAGTCCGCCTGCCGATGCAGGGGACACGGGTTCGTGCCCCGGTCTGGGAAGATCCCACATGCCGCAGAGCGGCTAGGCCCGTGAGCCATGGCTGCTGAGCCTGCGCATCCGGAGCCTGTGCTCTGCAAGGGGAGAGGCCACAACAGTGAGAGGCCCGCCTACCGCAAAAAAAAAAAAAAAAAGATCTTGCTGTGATTTATGTCAAAGAGTGTTCTTCCTGTTTTCCTCTAAGAGTTTTATAGTGTCCGATCTTACCTTTAGGTCTTGAATCCATTTTGAGTTTATTTTTGTGTATGGTGTTAGATAGTGTTCTAATTTCATTCTTTTACATGTAGCTGTTTTTTCCCATGTAGTTTTCCCAGCACCATTTATTGAAGAAACTGTCTTTTCTCCATTGTATATCCTTGCCTTCTTTGTCATAGATTAGTTGACCATAGGTGCGTGGGTTTATCTCTGGTCTTTCTATCTTGTTCCATTGATCTTTGTTTCTGTTTTTGTGCCAGTACCATATTTTCTTGATTAGTGTACCTTTGTAGTATAGTCTGAAGTCAGGGAGTCTGATTCCTCCAGCTCTGTTTTTTTCCCTCAAGACTGCTTTGGCTATTCAAGGTCTTTTGTGTCTCCATACAAATTTTAAGATTTTTTGTTCTAGTTCCGTAAAAAGTGCCATTGGTAATTTGATAGGGATTGCATTAAATCTGTAGATTGCTTTGCCTAGTATAGTCATTTTCACAATATTGATTCTTCCAATCCAAGAACATGGTATATCTCTCCATCTGTTGGTATCATCTTTCATTTCTTTCATCAGTGTCTTATAGTTTTCTGCGTACAGGTCTTTTGTCTTTTGTCTCCCTAGGTAGGTTTATTCCTAGGTATTTGATTCTTTTTGTTGCAGTGGTAAATGGGAGTGTTTCCTTAATTTCTCTTTCAGATATTTCACCATTAGTGTATAGGAATGCAAGAGATTTCTGTGCATTAATTTTGTATCCTGCTACTTTACCAAATTCATTGATTAGCTCAAGTAGTTTTCTGGTAGCATCTTTAGGATTCTCTATGTATAGTATCATATCATCTGCAAACAGTGACAGTTTTACTTCTTCTTTTCTGATTTGGATTCCTTTTATTTCTTTTTCTTCTCTGATTGCCGTGGCTAAAACTTCCAAAACTACGTTGAATAATAGTGGCGAGAGTGCACAACCTTGTCTTGTTCCTGATCTTAGAGGAAATGGTTTCAGTCTTTCACCACTGAGAATGATGTTGGCTGTGGGTTTGTCATATATGGACTTTATTATGTTGAGGTAGGGTCCCTCTGTGCCTACTTTCTGGAGAGTTTTTATCATAAATGGGTGTTGAATTTTGTCAAAAGCTTTTTCTGCATCTATTGAGATTATCGTATGGTTTTTATCCTTCAATTTGTTAATGTGGTATAGTATACTGATTGATTTGCATATATTGAAGAATCCTTGCATTCCTGGGATAAACTCCACTT